>NC_143144.1:16272500-16872500 GCF_059928025.1 Delphinapterus leucas
CAGGAACAGAAACTGTTGGCTGCTATTATTATTTCCCACTTGTAAAAATATTCCAGTGTGCTATTCTGTGCAAAAAGCATCTTCTCGGAATTGGCATCCTTACAAGCAAGGAAGGAAACTGCTGAGAAATGGAAGTATAGTCTCTCCCGTCACGTTTCTCTGTTTGAAACTAGCTCCTTTCAATGATCTCATGTTGCCACCAAAGTCAATTGAGGAAATGAAATTTGCTAGCAGCCCAGGTGTTGTGTATTCCCTAAGTGTGGTTCATAATTCCCCTTAAAGGAAGGTACCATTGAACATTTCCTAGGGTCCTACCTTGTATCTGCTATAGCTTGGGCCCCTGTGATGAATAATGATGAGACATCCATCCCCCCCAAAACAGGAGTTCACAATGCAGAGGAACGAACAGACAAATGCGGGCTGATTGTGACATTACACACAAGGGCTGTATGTTACAACAGCTGTACTGAGAGAATTCAACAGGAACATAAGGGAGGTAAAGCCAGAACACTGGTTCTGTCCTTTGGGAGAAGAGGAGATTAAAGCAGAAAGGTTATTTTTCCGTGCCAACTTGCAATATTCCTTTGAGGAGATGAAAGGGAAACAAAAAAATAAGCTTAAGTAAAAATACCCACCACCTAGCAATGAGTAGTCTAAGGGAATGGAAACAAACAAAGTTATTAACGTGTCCCAGAGTTACACAAGGCTCCCGATCATTTCCTGGGAGCTTTGCCTGCATGAAGATGAGAAAATCAGGCTCATGTTTTAGGGTCTATAAATAATGTAGGGAAAGTAGGAAACCTGTTATTCATACCCCAGAAACCACAAGGAGTTTATGGATATGCATCTCCTTTACCAAAGAGAATTGGATTGACCTTAATGCTACTGGTAAAAAAAAAAAAAATATGTAGATGATGTCTTTATTCTATTTATGGGTGGGGTTTTTTATACGAAATAAAAAGCAAACTAAAAAGTACCACAAAATCCAGTACATCAAAATGAGTGACGGAGCATGTATCACAAAGAACCTGAAGTGAAAAGTACCCAGCGTTACCTCGGGACAATCTGTTTATACAAGGAACAAATCTACTCCCTCTTCAATAAATAGATGTGCTATAGAAGCAACAATATGAGCTTCTATTCCTGTGACAGTTAATAGGTCTCTTGGTCTGAGAGGCAGACCTTTCGCCAGTATTTTCAGTTTTCCTTCGTCTAGAAGTTGTCTCCATCATCTGTAGTAAGCAGCACACCTCTGTCTCTTTTACCATATCCCTCCCTTCAAACCTCCCTAAGACCTGGCAGGTCTGAGAAACCACCACTGGGTCCTGTACTAACTGGAAACTTCAAGCGGAATCACACACCTGGCTGAGATGTGTGAGGCACGGTGGACTTTTCCAGATCCTGAAGCCTTACTTGTTTTTGCACTTGCTTGGGAACCTCTTCTATCCAATTTTAATCACGTGCTTTCAGTGCTAAAGCACGACTCTCGGTCTTCTCTCCTTCTGACTGCTTCTTTTGTCAGCTTTAATTAATGACGCATGACGGTGTTTAAAACTATTTTCTTAAGCTTTCACAGCTTTTATCACCCAGAAAGTAAAATGCAGCCCCTTTTTGGAATATGGCCTTAATTAACCCAAGTGATCTCTGATCAATCACCCCAAATTTCTTCAGCAGACTGTCCAGGTGAGGACATCTCCAGTAATCCACCGCTTTTAGAAAGCTACACACACTGTTAGGAATGTTGTCCAATTGCTCTTTGTCAAACTTGTTGTGCACGCCTCTGAAATATACAAGAGCTCCGGTGGCAGCAGCTTCGAAAGTCAAGTCGAGAGCATGAGACACAAGACTGAGGGTGGGAACCAACACCTCAGCTAAAAAGAGCAGATGGCACACCTTCCTTCTAATGTCGGGAACAAGGGCTGAAGACAAAACCCGTGCAGAACCTGTCACCAATTCCTTTGAGCACGTTCACCACGCCATCCCCTAGTCCTGAGCTTAGCTGCACACTTGCTCTGCAAAAACTGTGATTTATCTAGAGAGAAGCCAAACAGCAAAAACACCTGAGCTGCGAATATGCCGGTGATCACTGCTTGTCAGGAGTGACTCCTCTGGGAAATAACAGCATGTCTCCCAGAGACACAGAAAATGATTCAGCAAAACTCAAGGAGCCAGAAAAGCAATATCTAAGAGAGCAAAAATCATTAGGAACTCAGGGAGAAAATACAACTTTGCATGGTACTGACCTAAGCAATGTGAAGGCACAGAAAGAAGATGGCCAGAAAGTACTATGTTAGAATAAATAAACCCAGACCATCTAGAAAATGTATGGTCTTAGAGAATTACTTTAAAACAACATCACCATCACCACCAAAAAAAAAAAAGAAAAAAAACACAACCACCATCTGGGTTATTTGGTCAGTGGTCCTAGCTGGCTATGATCAATATGCAAGTTCTTATTTTCCCAGAATTAAAATTGTTATCTGCAAGGGGTGGGGTATGGACCTATTGTTCAAGACACAGTAGAAATCGCACAGCTCCAACAGACAGATCATTTCATTGCTCTTATGTCTCTTGATTATTTCTTAAAAAGCTGACACGTTGTCTTCCGTGGTACAGTTAGACTGGCTGGTGCTCCCACGGCTTTCTGAAGGGCAGTGTTCAAACTTCATCCTCCTGGGTTATCTATTTTGTATCATTTTATACCTGTATTTATGTTATATTTATATCATCACTAATATTTTGAACTCTCTAAGAATTTGAGGGGAAGATGTCTTAGTTCTCCTGATTTTGAAAGTATTACCCCCCCAAAACTGTACCTCAAAGTTCTTATGACCCATAATCCTAAGAATTCTTTTTATTCTCATCATTTCTGTGTAAAGATGTCAACAACACTATGTAAGCAGAACTGCAAGTTTGAAAGTAGGGATGAACGTCGCAATTACTACTAAATCTTAAGAAGATACAATTCTGATACTATATACAAATGAGGTATGGTTTTATAATTATAATGCCAAAATTACAACATATAATACCATACCATGTAACTGTAGACATAATACCAGTTTTTGAGGAAGAAGAGATTTTAGAATTATTTAGATCAAATACTCTCACTTTCTAGAGAAAGATATCAAAGCCCATAATTTGTGACCTCTAGTCAATGACTGGCTACAGGCAGGGGTCTGATCTGAGCACAGGTCACAGAGCTTTCATTGCACACCCATTTTTAATTGTGCACCAATGTACCCTGGATGGTCCCACTGGCATTTATCGTATGGCCTCCCCATAGCATCACATCCTATCACAGGCGGCTAACATTTCATTAAAAGGAAGGCCCTCGTTTCCGACCCACTCCCTCATGGAGCAAGCATCCTTTCCCTGACACTGAGACTGAGGGAGAAACTCTTTTCTCACACTTCAACAATTAATGAATGCTAATACTTCCCGTGCCACTTCATTACACTGCCAAATAGTAAAGTTAGAATTAAAATAACACGTTACTAACTAATGCTTCACAGTTACTACAATAGACTCACCATAAAATAACCAGACCGAAATGATCATTTCGATGCATAGATTGATTGCAAATGAGTAGCAACGTCCAGACATCTGTTATGGAGAATTTCTCCTGCCGATGTTGTAGATACTTCAATAAATGAGGGAAAGTAAAGCCTGTCAGCCAGGATGGGTTCAATACTACACTGGCTGAAAGTGCATTCAAGGCACATAAGACATACTTGGGTGGACTTTCTAGTCGAGGCATATGCCCTGCCCCCAATATCCTATCAAAAATCACAGCAAAACTGTCATCAGGAAAAGTCAATCAGTAACTTGAGGACCAGTTTGCAACAGGGCAAGTATAACAAGTCTTCAAATGGCTCAGTATCAGCTCAAGTGTTTGCAATGACCCCCTCGCAAGCTCAGATTGGGCCAGGTCAAACGTCACGCCGTCAAATATAAACTCACACATTTCAGTTCCGACAGAGTAAAGGGACTGAAGTGAAAATAGCCTCCTCTCACACTATTCCCCGTTCTGTCACCAGCAAGCCGGCCTCAGCTGCCGGCCTACCTCAAAGTGGAGAGAAAGGGGAGGTTCTTCATAATACTTCTCAGATGGGAGAGAAGCACCCAGCACTTTGGGTGCCCAAGGGAACCAGAAGAAGAACAGAGGAAGCGCATGCTTAGGGTTGTGAGATGTGTGCTCCAAGAAGGAAACCAAATAAAGAAGAGATTTATTACCCTGTTTAAAACAAGGTGTGGTAAATGGGAAGATTTGGTCAAGGACTGGTAGCAATGAGTACTTTTCCATGACTGGACAGCCAGGGTTCTATATTCTAGACTAGTCTGTTGACACAGTTAACATATACACACGTATTGATATATACACACGTATTGATATATACACACGTATTGATATATACACACTACTATATTTAAAGTAGATAACCAACAAGGACCTGCTGCATGGCGCAGGGGACTCTGCTCGGTATTCTGTAATAACCTAAATGGGAAAAGAATTTGAAAAAGAATGGATATGTGTATATGTATAACTGAATCACTTTGCCGTACACCTGAAACTAATACATTGTAAATCAACTATAGTACAATATAAACACAAATTTTAAAAAATTTCACAGCTGATTATATTACCTTTTATTCTGCTACCATAATGAAGTCTTTGGTGACTTATCTAAAGATTGATTTAAAACCTGAAATTATGAATATAATTATCTTTGAAACAATCAAAAAAATACCAGAAGGGTTGATACATATGTACAACCCCAAACTGTCAAAGACTTGTCAAAATGACTTGTTTTAATTAGGCTCCTATTTCTAACAAGAAATTCTCTGTAATATTCTGATTCTTTGTAGACAATCTAGCCTAATATTTTTTGTAACATCCCCAGAATAATAACCCAGAAGCTTTTCCTTGATAAACCTGAGTATAAAGGTAAGCATACCGAGATCTCCTCTTTAAAAATGTTTACTGCCTTACATTTATATTAGCCATGTAAGCATTCACAATTTTCTACACAGTTCTCAGACAAGACCCTTCAATCACTTCACCATTTTCACTTTGTTCTTCCTGAGTACGTCTCCTGTTCCATACAATAGCCTAAATGTGGTCTGATTATTTAAGAAAAAATTAGCTTTTGTAAAGAGGTAGACAGTGACATCTTACTGTTACTTCCTTATTGCATTTATCCACACAAGAAAGTCAGTAGTTTTCTAGCATGGATGCACGATGAAATCATCTGGGGAGATTTTTAAATATACCAATGCCTGGGACTCACCCCCAGAGATTCTGACTTAATTGGCTGGAGTGGTACCCAGGTACTGGCATTTTTTAAAAGCTCCCAGGTACCCACACATGTGATTTTAGTGTATAACCAAAACTGAGAATTTCTGTCCTGTATTCTTTCCCTTAGGTTTAACAGCTAAGAATTTCTTCTGGACTTGTTCCATAGATTTTCTTGACTCTTACATTTATCCCTATGAAGAATCATCTCTTTGATCTACTTTTCCAGATCGTTACCGTCTTTTTGTCAGTCAATATATTTCCTGCCCTTCCAGATTTAAGGGGATGTGCATTACAGAAGCATTTTGCCTACGTTTTATCCCGGCCACTGACAAAAATAATGGCTTGGTCAAGGCCTAAGACAGAATCGCGTGGCATGTGTTTTTTCTTTGTTTGTTTGTTTTTAATAAACCCTGTCATCTTTAGATAGGATCATTCAACTATTTACCATTCTCTCTCTTCCTGGCATTTCTCCATCCTTTCCATAAGAAAATCAAGAGCGAACTTCACAAGCACTGAAATTCCCTTATCAACCAGGTTAGCAACCCTGTCAAAGCTAAGGAAAGTCTGACATGGCAGAACTGCTTCATTTCATTCTCAGCTGTCACAGTTCAATAATCGTGCTTTTTAGAAAATGAGATACGCGATAATTTTCCAGATTTGAGAGGGTTGATAGATATTCTTTGCAAATACTTTCCATTTTCATTTTTTTCCAAGCCTAATTTAATGAACAAACATAATAAAATTGACTCGACTCCTTCTCTAGGAAAAGTGTATATTTATGTGGAGGAGAGAAGCTCTACATGTATACAGGGCTCCATGAGGACCGATGGCTTCATTCCATCAACAAGACATTTTAATTCTCTGCTGAGGAACTCAAGCTTCTTTCTTCTTTGCCAAGAAACGCACTCCTCTAAGACTCTGAAAAGGTCCAGCAGCACAGAGAAGGCAAGGGTTGTTTAACATGGAGAATTTAACTCCACACTGTATTAAAAGTCCACCTCCCTTCTGGGGACCCTAGGCACACACATTAAGGAAGAAACACCTACAAGTCTACTGGGAGATGCTAATGCCAGAGGTTGGGTGTACTAATTGGTGCTTCTGTCACCATTCATTAGAGCAGCTTATATCATGGAGCTAATCAAGCAGTGAGCACAATATGAATTACCTATTCAGGAAAGAAACATTCTACTTACGAGATCACTGGGGGTTTTTTCCTTCTGTTTTTACATTTTTAAACAACATTTTTGTTCATTTCTCACTTTAAAATGTGGTGCTTCAAATGAACCAATCTTTTTGTAACAAACAATTTTTTGGTAAACTAGATAACAGTGGACAAAGAAACAACCTAATTATTTCAACATTTCTGCCATAATTGGTCAAAGATTACAAAACAAAAACAGACTCACAGATTTCGAACACAAACTTATGGTTACCAAAGGGGAAACGTGGGGGGTGGGTAAATCAGGAGCTTGGGGTGAACATACACACACTACTATACATAATAGATAACCAACAAGGACCTGCTGTGTAGCACAGGGAACTCTACTCAGTACTCTCTAATAACCTATATGGGAAAAGAATCTGAAGAAGAGTGCATATATGTATATGTACAACTGAATCACTTTGCTGTACACCTGAAACTAACACAACACTGTAAATCAACTATACTCCAATAAAATTAAAAAAAAAAAAAGACGGGGAGATAGGCGATCTTTACAAGAGTATCCTCCAACTAAAAAATCTTAAACATTATTTAACCAAAAGTTATCCATAAGCAGAGAACATCCTGACATAATGTACTGAGGAGCTACTGTTTGCCAAAGTGTCTGTTTCTCTTCTTTAGCATTTGAAGATGGAACATTTTTGCTGTATTTCAAAATATACTAAGTTATTTAGTATATTAAGTTATACTAAATTATTATCATTATATTAAGTTATAATTATACTAATTTATTCAAAGTATACTAAGTTAAGTCTGCAAAAACTTAGTATACTAAGTTGAACTTGACTTGGTATGCCCCAGTGTCAATTTGCCTCATGGCAGATATTCAACAACAAAACCGTAACACAACTGCCACTTGTAATTTGGTTGCAATGCGTAGAACTAATTCTATACACGTGATACTTAAAAATGCAAAATATATACCCTAAAAATTGGAAAAGTAATGCTTATAAGGACATTTCCTTCCCTTTCTGCAGCTAATTCTTCATCTATAAATCAATGAGCTACATCCTCCATCTGTTAGGCTCTCCAAAGCAAAGGATACAGGGTTCTATTTTCTTACCTTGTTACTATGATAGATGAACTTCTCATGAAAATCTAATTTACTACTGAGACCTGTATAGTTTTGCCAGTGGGTTACCAAATTCCAGGAAGCATTTGGAGGAGTATTTCCCTTGGGTCTAACAAGGAAGAAACTCCAGATTGCTGGACCTTATTTGGGCCATGAAAATTCCTATGTGCCATGCACAAAATTGTGGAGCAATCTTTATGGTTTCCAAGTTACTTAGAGTAACATAAATCCATATCTACCCATTCAATGTCCAGCTAAAGGGGATATATTCCTGATCAGCCCTCATTTATTGTGCCCATAAGGCAGGAAACTGAGTGCAGAAGAAAGGAAAGACATTCCTCGAGGAGAATTTTGGAACATAATTAAACCAAACTCAAATGAGCAAGGGCGTAGGATCAGAGGAAGAAGCTAGGCTGCTTCTGCCACCTCCGCTGAACATTCTAGGATACTTCTTTGTATTAAGAGGCAGGGATATCTATTCTTAAATGATTTCTGAGTTTTTGGAATTCAGTAGTAAAACCTGATGAAATGCTCCCCAGCATTGCAAGATCTAATGGGAACAAAGCTTTTCAGTCAGAAAAAAAAAAAAAAAAAGACGACTTAGGAGAAAGGCTTAAGGTATTTCGCTGGGAAAAGTCAGGATATTTATAAAGTTAAGCTACTTTTCTGGCTATATTAGAATTCAAATATTAGAGCTGGAAGCAACCTAGAGATCATCTTGTCTGAGTCCTTACTTTATAGATGCATGAAGTAACAGTTCAATGACTCATAGTTAGTGGCAGAGATGGGAGTAGATTCTACACAAGAGTCCTTACCCTTTCATTACACTGAGGGTCACACCAGTCACTCCTTGGTCCTCCTGAACACTCCCATAATTATAGAAGAAAGACTATGTGGGTCTATTTACGTATAAGGTACAGCTAATCGGGATAAGGTTGAACTTGTTAAAGCCAAACCTTGGATAAAGAGGTTATCATAACTACCTTCCAGAATCTGAAGGGCTAGCTTTGGGAGATGCAGTCAATTCATTCTGTTTCTCCTCAGTGGGATGCCCGTGGCTCCAGGTTTTGGCTCAAGATAGAAGAGGTCTTTCTAACGACAAACCAATGAAGGGAACATTTAGTGAGCCCTTACTATGTGCCCACACCACCCTAACCACTTGACCATAGGTTGTCCTGTTTAATCTTCCCAACAATGGTGAAACAGGTTTTATTATTCCTATTGTAAAGATATGAGAATCCTCATACATGGTACAGCTGCTTTGGAAGGAAAACAGTCTGGGAGTCCCTCAAAAGGTTAAATATAGAGTTACCATATGACCTAGCCGTTCTACTCGTAGGTATATACCCAAAATAATTGAGAACATAGGTCCACACAAAACTTGTACATCAAAGTTCACAGCAATAGTCTTTCCAAAAAGTGGAAATAAGCCAAACATCCATCAATTGATGAACAGATAAATAAATGTAGCATATCCCTATGAAGATATTTATTCAGCCATTAAAAGAATGAAGTACTGATACATGCTACAAGATGGATGAAATTTGAAAACATTATGCTAAGTGAAAGCAGTCACAAAGGACCATATAAATATGATTCCATTTATGTGAAATGTCCAGAATAGGCCAATCTAGAGAGTCAGGAATTAAACCAGTGGTTGCCTAAGGGGTGGAGTGGAGGAGAATTGGTGGGTAATGGACAATGCCTGCTAATAGGAAGGGGGCTTCCTTTTTTTTGCAGGGGGGCAGGTGATGAAAATGTTCTAGAGTTAGTACTGATGACTATACCACAGTGAATAAACTAAAAAATACTGAGTATTAGACTTTAAATGGGTGAATTATCACGTAAAGTCTATCTCAACAAAGCTATTAAAAAGAAAAAGATATGGTTAATGAAGCTCAGGGAATATATGCAATTTATTCAAGATGAAAAATGTATTGACTAAAGGCCAATTACTTGGCAATTTAATGTGTTATTGCAGCCCTGTTACTTGACACAAAAACAACAAACTTTCATAGGAGAAAAGAACGAACTCAAGTATCACCGTGGAGCCGTTTCTTATGCTTCGACTCAAGCATTTCATTCATGTACATTAACTCTTCCTATCCCTATGTAGCCACTGCACAAGTTTCATTTCATTTTGATAAGATTATCCCACCAACATTTATCACGGTGATCCTGAATTCATTTTTTTTTTTTTTTTGCGGTACGCGGGCCTCTCACTGTTGTGGCCTCTCCCGTTGCGGAGCACAGGCTCCGGACGCGCGGCTTAGCGGCCTTGGCTCACGGGCCCAGCCGCTCCGCGGCATGTGGGATCTTCCCGGACCGGGGCACGAACCCATGTCCCCTGCATCGGCAGGCGGACTCTCAACCACTGCACCACCAGGGAAGCCCCTGAATTCATTTTTAACAGAATGTGGGAACCATCACAAGATCTGTGGAGAAGTATGGCTGCATTACTTACAGAAGATTTCAAAAGTAAATGCCAAACAATTTTGTGTTTATTACATATTTAAATGTCAAAATTATTAACGAATGTATATTTAGTCACAGCCTGGCATTGTTCATCTTTCATGAGAACATTTTTCACCTAAATATTTATAAGAAACACTTAAAACACATCTTATATTAAAGTTTTTCATAATTTAAGAGTAAAATTGGTTAAACTGTATTTTTTTAAACCAAAAATAATTCCCAGTATATCATGTAAACTATCTATTCATACTGTTTCCTCATGGCAGAGAAGAACATGTAATTAAATGAAGAGGAAACCAGTTTAAAAGCACAAAAAAACAAAAATAATTTAATTCCATAGAATTCTTAGACTATACAAAAGTTGGGGAAAACTAATCAACAGAGTTGCAGATCAAAGAAAGATAAACTAATTGAATTCACATACACACAACGTTGAAATTAGTAACTAATACAAAGTTAAACTTAACAATTGTATTTACCGATAAAATGGAAAAAAATAAATTTTACATATTTATGTGATCCAACACCATTCACACTTAACATATATAATGCCCATAAGTTGTAGGGAAACTTTCATTGGTGAGTTAAGCAAAACAGATTTTTGTACAGCATATTTCTGAAAGACAAAGGAACAGCTATAATTAGGCTAGGGTCATATTTAAGTATGACTATCTGATATTCCACAAACCTACATTTCAACTAAAATTGCAAAATCCCATTATGAAGATCAGTAGTCTCTTCCTAGTCCATCCCCAATGGTCTCCAAACCAACCTGTTGTTTACTCTGGTTATCGGTTCATCCATAAGGGTATTCTAGACTGGTTTCAAATCTCAGCTCTGCCACTTACTAGCTGGGTGAACTTTGGTAGGTTAACTTTCCTTTAAAATGGAGCTGATGGAAAAGCCAATATTAAGGTGAGAATAAATGACATGCCGCAACTAAAGCACTTCATCATAATACCTTACATGATTCAGTAAACACAGGTTAGTATTATTTGTTATTCTATGCCATACATTAACTAAAAGATAATGCTAAAATGAAATACTAAGACAGCATTGTCTTGATCAATATTCTTTTCAATATTTCTTTGTGGTCATCATCCTATAGACCACTTTGAATTCACATTGAACATGAACTGAACATAGGCTTCTTTTTTTTTTTTTTTTACAGTTGTGTACTTTTGTTAGTATTTAAAATCCAGCTATCAACACATTATCAGTAAGTCACACCCTTTCATTTACCATGTTGGAAAATCAATCTGTTCCAAGGTAACCAATTCTCTCACCAAATCAACTGTGACACATAGATGGAACTCAGGATCACAGGCACTGACCTTTAGAGGCTAGATCGAATACTCACAGATGAATTCAATGATAACCTATTTATTTGTGTGTAATTGCTTTCCTCGAGCTCTTAACTTTAGACTCAGTGATACAGAAAAGCCAATGGAGACCAGAATCAGAGTTAAATGCTGTCTTCCTCGTACAGATAAGGAACTATTTATAATAATCCTACATATTGGTGTGCAAAGTACTTCGGATTTTCTTTGGTTTACCAACTAGTCAAGTCAGAAAAATCACAGTAACAGCGGGATATTAAGCTTTCGAGCTTTGAGAAACGCACAGTATCACAAGGGAAATGTGCATTTTACAGCTCAATGTTGTTTAATTGGATAGGGATTAGTCCGTTTGGGTAACTGTGTAGGTCTCAGCTGTTCAATTATATGATTACAAGTAGGGGGGCTGTGTTTGGTAAATTAAGTTAGATAATCATGACACTAAATAAACCACCATGGTTTCTTGCAAGTCAATATTTTCTTCTACTAGGCAATACTTCATTTTCCCATCATATCAATGAAGTATCATGCTTAAGCAATTTCATAACCATTTTTGGAAAAAAAAAAATCCAGCAAGCACTGTCTCCTCCTACAAGGCTAGACAACATCAGAACCAGTTGATGTAATAAGGAAAAGGAAGTTCAGAGGTTAGGATAAGGGAAGACATCAACCGTGTGTGTGGCCAGTGGCAAGTGCATGATCAATGCTAAGGTCGTCCTGGTTCCAACACCCAAATCCCCCGCTCTTCACTGCAACCCTAACCTGACAAGAGAACAACAAAAAGCCACCTGGACCAAGGATGGGCATCAGGAGAAAACAACAGCACAGAGATGGAGTTCAGTGCTAGAAGCTGAAGAATAAGGTAGAAACGCAACTGCAAAAGAGTAAGATTGACAGAGAGAATAAAACTTAAAAGGGAAGAAAATGTAGTTGGTGAAGTTTTAAAAAGCCACTCTTTCCCACATTTCCCAAACAAATCTTCCTTTCCATATCTTTTCCCTGGTTTCCGCTCCTCTGACTCTCCACGGTATATTATGTTTCATCTCCTCTGGCCGTTACTACTTCTGAACGACACTGATTTTTTCAAAATCATATTGAAATATCAATGGAATACTGCTCTAGGCTTTTTTTTTTTACATGTGTTATCTCATTTAATACTAGAAAAAAACCCATCATACAGATAACCCCATTGACAAAAAAAAAGTAATAAATGCAATGTTAGGAATTTCAAATACAAAAAAATATAAAAGGCAAAATACAAGCTAGTAAGCCCCTATGCCTAAAGCAAACAAAACCAGTAGTTCTTGTGCATAGTCCTTGGTAAAAAAAACCTATATACATACATATACACACTTGTTTATGTATTTGTGTGTTTGTGTTACAAAAGTTTAACAGTTTTTGTTAGCGTTCATTTTAAATAATAGGTACCATTCTGTATAAGCCTCTTGGCGTTTTGCTTTTATCAACTTATTATTACACGTTAGAGATCTTCCCATGCAGATATGTTTATACGTTTTAATGGCTGCCTGGTATTCAATTACATGGATGTAATGACATTCATTTAATACCTTACAGGAAGACAAAGTTGAAATGACTATCCTTGTACATTACCTTGGGAGCTTCTTTTTATGAGGATTTTAACTGGATAAATTCCTAGCAGTTAAATTGTTCAAAGATTATAGATATTTTAACTACTGAAAAAATTGTCAACTTGCCTTCTAACAACATTAGGACAATTTAAAACTCCCATCGATAGGATAAAAAACTACCAATTTTCCCATACTTTCTATGCCTTAATATACATTTTTCCCCATAGACTGACAAGAGGATACATTTCAGAAACACTGTGCACGCGTACCTCATTTTATTGTGCTTTGCTTTATTGCACTTCTTATAAATTGAAGGTTTGTGGCAACATTGCATCAAGCAACTCTATACGCACCCTTTTTCCAATAGTATTTTAATTGAAGTAGCATTATGTTTAATTAAGGTATATATGTTGTTGAAGACATCATGTTATTGCACACTAAACAGACTACAGTATAGTGAAAACGTAACTTTAAATGCACTGAGCAAAATTCACATGACTAGTTTTACTGAGAAATTCGCTTTATTGTGGTGGTCTGGAACCAAACCTACAGTATCTCTGAGGTATGCCTGTGCCAGAAAACACGGACCCCAAATAATAAGTCAGCTGAGATGGAAATGTGAATTATCAACACCCGTCAAAACTGCTTTCATTTAATGGTGCCACCACTGGATACTGGATGCTTGCTGTACTGTTAATAAAGGTTCCCAAGAGTTACAAGTAGGAGCCAAGAGCAGAGCAGATTTAAAATATCACTAATATTCGATAAGGAGTCATCAGAGAAAGCCCTTGCATTCTCAGAATTTATTTCAGAGAAACTTAATAGAAAAACTTTTAGAGAAGGAGGCAAGATCTTACCAGATCAAGCGGCTTCTAATTTAGCATTTCAAGTCATGCTTTGACAGATGTCAAATAATGGACTTGGAAAGACAGGTCTTCAGGGGTTCAAGGCAGAGGCTAATCGAACTGTCTGTAAGCAGACGTACATGGCTAAGCACCACGGCAATCTTCTTCACAATTATGAAGCAGTGCTGAAATCTCAGGATAAAGTGTTGGCATTGATGTCCTTAAGCTGTTATTTGAGACTAACTCAAGACAAGGGAACGTGTCCACTGGTAATTTATATCACCACATTGATTTTTCCAACCTAAATTTAAACCTAAAATTTTTCATAAATATACAAAAACAATAAAAATTCTGTGGTGCTAAATAATTCATGGTATTGGTTAGGAGAATTTGGGAGAATCCTAGTGTGTTGGGATAAATATTTTGGTGATAAATTCAGGAAATACTTGATTTAATAAAACTGATTTTTTTTTCTGCAAGACTTTTTTGAGACTTAGTAAGCTCTATGAGTCTGTAAGAGTGAGATAGAGTTGCAGCATTTTGCAAACGTATCAGATCAATGAATATTTCTCCCCCTAAAATACTCACTCACGTCTTAAGGATCAGCATTGCTACTTTGAGCAGAGATTCACTCCTACAACTGCACATTCCCGAGGATGGAACCATGTCTTACTCTTTCCCTGACGTGCATACATTCCCTGGCACATGGTGGAAACTCACGAAGTGTGTGGTCAACGAATAACTCAGCATCACCGAGAAAAACTGAGGTTTTTAGTTTACCCCACATTTGCACACTCACAGCCCTCACTGCTGGTGAGAGCATTTTGCCTTCCACACTGTGCCTGTGGAGCTTCTGGAGAGCATCTTGAAAACCCTGATAACAGGAGCAATAACCATTTACCAAGCCGAGAACCTACCTTCCACGATGTCCCCACCCCCTCCCCACACACATATTAAGGTAGGTATTATCTAATGTACAAGTAATAGAGTGCACAACTGAGAATATTTTTAAGACAACTTAAGAATACTGAATGATACCAACAAATGCTCACAATATCAAATAAAAAGAGCAGGATACAAAATTGGATGTAATACACGATTCCAAGTTTGTAAATACCCACAGACATGTCTACATTCACCCACAAACATTCACACTCATATTTGAGTGGAAAAAAAACACTGGAAGGAAATGCCTAAAAAAGTGATTTTTATCTGAGTGACTGATTTTCTCTTCATATTTCTATGTTCTACATTTTTACAAATAACTACAGTAAGAGCCTGTATTTATTCATTTTAAAAAACAGGATATAAAACTACTATATATAAAATAGATAAACAACAAAGTCCTACTGTATAGCACAGAGAACGATATTCAGTATCCTGTAATAAATCATAATGGAAAAGAGTATGAAGAAGAATCACTTATAACTTCTTACTTATATGTAAGAAGAATCACACATATAACTGAAACACTTTGCTGTAGACCAGAAAGTAACACAACACTGTAAATCAACTATACTTCAATAAAAAAATTTTTTAAAGTAAAAACAGGATGCAAATCTTCTTTCCAATCCTTCAAAATTTCCAGAAACCTAAGTATTCTTTGTCTACAAATTAATTCTAGATTCAAATACACAAATATAACAACTTCAGGGTTTTCTTTTTACTAAGATGACTTAGAAAACACTGAGGCAATCATGCTCGTCTCCAGTGTGATCTTATGACAAAACTAACAATAAGGCGAGGGTGAAGGTCCCCTTGAGAAAGGCACCACCTTCCATCGTGTTCATGTAGGAACACTGGGTGATGTGCTTCACTGAACAAACGACTTCAGCGGCTTCTTAGCCTCATGGACACATGCTGGAGGTGAGAAGGCTGGAAGATGAAAACCTATGGAAAACCACGGATATCTTCCAGGAGTGCCTTTTAACAACCTAGGGAGGAGTGGGTGGTAATGGCTTGACCCATTACCCTTCGATCAAAACAAATGCTGTCTTATGATAGAATAGAAGGCCAACAGACAACGAACAAGGACCTACTGTATAGCACAGGGAACTCTACTCAATATTCTGTGATAACCTATATGAGAAGAGAATCTGAAAAAGAATGAATATATGTATAACTGAATTACTTTGCTGTACACCAGAAAGTAACACAACATTGTAAATCAACTATACTCCAATAAAATTTTTCAAAAATTGAAGAGTACGAACTTCAAAAAAAAAAAAAGAATAGAAGGCCAGTATAGTACAGGGAACTCGTCTCAATACTGTGTAATGACCTATATGGGAAAAAAATCTAAAAAAATGAGTGGATATATGTATATGTATAATTGAATTGCTTTGCTGTACAGCAGGAACTAACACAACATGGTAAATCAAATATACTCCAATAAAAATTAAAAAAATAAAATAGAAGGCCAAGTTTACATGAATTTCCAAAATAAGAGAAAAATTTTCCAAAGTTTCTAATGGAATTTCAAGCTTGCTACAGTTTGTGATGGCTATCAATTCACCGTCCTTTAGGAGTTTTTCCAAAAAGTCTGGGGAATGCAGGAAAGGGAGGCGAATACGTATCCAGAGAGGAGGGCAATGTGCAGACTTCTTTATGCAGACAGTGCTCCCCTGGACCCCCAAGCATACACAGAGCTAGAGATCTTTTGGGGGCTCTAATGGCAGAGGAGGGCCAAATTTCCTTTCGACTGCTAACGTCACTCCAAAGAAAAGGCAGCCAACAAGAAAGAGGAGATCTGGGAAGCCCCGGGCGGTCCAGTGGTTAGGACTCGGCACTCTCGCTGTGGGGACCCTGGTTCAATCCCTGGTCAGGGAACTAAGATCCTACGAGCCACAGGGTGCAACGCAAAAAAATAAAAAATAAGAAAGAGGGGACTCAAGACTCAATGTGGCTTTGCTTCTCTCTGAAAGCAGGAGTGTCAGTGACAGGAGCAGCAGGTGTGATCAAATGCAACACACATTGCCCAGCTTTATATTAGAACCTTCAGGGACGTGAAGAATAGTAAGGCTGGACAATTTCAGGATCTGTGTTCATACTTTGGCCTCCAGCAATCATGGGCTTTCAAAGGACTTAGCCCTGAATTTTTCTTTTGGTTAAGAAAGAATATGACTTAATGAGAGGCTCTGTGGGCTTTTAGGGGGTTTTCCAGTGTGAACCTAAAATCTAATTATTATGCATGCAATTGCACTTTTTTAAAATATTCCATGCTCGTTTTGAAAGAAACACACTTCTGTGTGTATGCTTTTTTAGCACATATACACTACTATGTGATTAGTAGCTATATTTCTAAAAGGGGGAATATGAGAGATTTTTGCTTTCTTTTTATTTTTCTGCATTTAAATTTTTTTCTCTAAGGTTTTTATAACTAGACGAGAAATCATATATATATATATATACACACACACACACATATATATACATATGTACTTATATAATATAAATATTATTTTGCTAAATAACCCCAAACCTTCATTGACTTACCTACTGAAATAATACGTGCCATTCAGGAGCTACCATTCAAATCCAATTAAAAATTCAAATTAAAAATTCATAAAACTTGATGGCAGCATTGACTCATTCAAAAATATTTAAACACACATACCACTATATACTAATGCTGAATGAAAAACAAACCTTGAATACAAACCTCAGCTTTTTTTTAAATAAAGGCAAACGGACCCACTGATAACCCAATCTACCAGCCATAATCCTTACTGGAAAAACACATGTGGGATAAACCATGACAAGACAACCGTTACCATCTCTGCATTTCATATAAAGCCAATTGAAAATAATCACCCCGTAACTATGGTAACCAACTGTAGACAACAAATGCATTTCCCGTTTACTGTGTCCATAAATTTAGGCTTCTGTTTGTTACATCAGCTCTACAAACATGTTTTAGTTCTATTTCAAAACTGACAGAACTCAGATTTTACCTATTCAAGACAGAAAGTATATTTCTATGTTATACATTTTTCCTGGCCCAAATAAATGCATCTGAAAAACTGCTTTTCACAAGGAGACTATACAGTTTAATTTTGAAGTAGTCTATTAGCTTTGTAAACAAAACCCAGTCATAAAGTTTAAAATGATGTTTTTTCTCATCAAAGAAAGAAAAAGTAAGCCATCAATCCCAATTATACACAGACGCATTCTGACTAAGAGCCCATCTCAAAGACCGACCGTATCACACCAATGCATCTGTCCATCTTGCCACCACATTTACTTTGGCCTTATGGCATGCAATTGCTTTTTAAAAAATCTAGTTCCATAGTAGCCAAGGAGCACCGAAGCACAGCACGCCAGGAGATACTCCAGCTCAACCTAAAAGAAGCCACTTTAAAAGTAAGCATTCTTGTAAAAAAATAAATAAATAAATCAAAGTAAGCATTCATAACCCCAAACGTATCATCTCTGACCAATGTGCAGAGAGGACAAGTACTAAAAGGAAATTTTTCAATAAACAAAAAAAAATTGGACTCCGTATCTTCACAGTTTGTTGTTGTTGTGTTAATATTTTGTCTTCAGTTGTGAGGCCAGAAGCTAAGAGAAGGAATAGGATACTTAGAAGTTTGTTATGAATTTGTTAACGAGGATCTCAGAATGAAATTAAGCATTCTAAAAAGGAGTTGAATGGAGGAAAGACAAAGAACGCAGAGGTTTAAATTTGCTCTCCAGAATAGTCTTCATGATGAAGAGGGAAGGAGGTAGTAGACGTGAAGGAACAAAAGCAGTAACTTTAAGACCCATCTACATTCCAAATGTACGACAGCCCACACATGATTTGATAACGTAAATTGTATATTTAGGGGATAAGCAGTAATGTAATTTCTCTAGGCATAGCTGATTATAGCATTCTTCTTTAAATGATTTCTTCTTGTTCAAGAAACAATAAAGAGTTTTGCCCCAACTAACAAAGGACTTTATATAAAACTACAAGCTCCTAAGGGTAGTTACTCTGCTATTTTAAACTATCTTATGCAATGCCAAAAATTATATGTAGACACTCACCATATGCTCTTGATGAAGTTAATGGGGGCAATTTCCAAAATCAGAGCTCTACTTTAATGTTGAGAATACTACATTTATATGCAAAAGTCTGGATTTGAATCCTGGCTCTGTTATTTACAGGCTGTATCAACCTGACCCAGTCGATGTATCTCTGGAGACTCAGTTCTTTCATCTGTAAAATGAGGTCCTCACTTAAGAATTAGAGTATGAAAAATAACAATCATAGCCGAGATATGGAAGTTGCCTAAGTGTCTATCAACAGATAAATGGAGAAAGACACACACACACACACACACACACACACTGCAATGTTACTCAGCCATAACAAAGAATGAAATTTTTCTCTTTGCAACAACATGGATGAACCTGGAGGGCATTATGCTAAGTGAAGTAAGTCAGAGAAAGACAAATACTGTATATCACCTATATGTGGAATCTAAAAAAGACAACAACAAATGAATATAGCAAAACAGGCACAGGGAATTAAGAGGTACAAACTACTATATATTAAAATAAATAAGCTACAAAGATATATCGCACGGCACAGGGAATAGAGCCAGTGTTTTGTAACTTTAAGTAGAGTATAACCTATAAAAATATTGAATTACTATGCTGTACACCTGAAGCTAATATAATATTGTAAATCAACTACACTTCAGTAAAAAAAAGAAAACCAACAACTATGTGTTTTCCAACTCTAGTTGAAATCTTACTACCGTGAATGGATAGAATATTTCTTCTCCTAAGTTTATATGAAAGATTGTTGATGAGCATCTTTCAGCTTCAAGACCGCTACAGGTAGCACACTCAAGGCAATCAGGCCTGCAAGCAATCTTTTAGAACACTCACCAAAAAAGGTCACGTTACTCTCCAAGTGAGCCCCCTTTATAAAGCAATACCGTAATTCTGCATGTCACAGAAAATTACTAGTTAAAATACACATTTTAACTTTAAGAATGGGAAGCGTGGATTGGGTGGGTAACAGAGGGCCTTTGATGCTACCGTCTTTGAAAATAAAAACAAACTTTTCCCCTGGAGACTTCATAATTACAGGATTTAACTGGCAGGGAATAAGTATGGCAACAAATGAGAAGCATAAGGGGAATGGCCAATTTCTGTTTGAAAAAAGGAAAGAGACTTATATTCAATTGGACCTGGAATAAGGTCTTGGCCTTACAAGGCCAAACTGGAATAAGGTCTTTGGCCTTACAAGGCCAAATTCCCGAATTATACAGAATGAGCAGCAAAGTGCAACAAGGAAAACAAGTCCAACAGTCACAGAAACCATTTTTCTATATTATTAGGTCCTGAATTATGTTTTAACTTCTGAAGGAAAAAAAAGAGATCTTGGGACACAAAGTGCAGGTGAATGCAAAACAAAATTTAAGTACACACATACCCAGAGGAGAATGAAGAATAGCAGAAAATACCAAGTGCTACTACAGGGCCATTGCAACCAACCAGAGCAGTAAGATTGAATACTGGTTCCGGTTTGGTTGCTTCAATCTGAAAAAAATTCATATATGTTGAGAGCTTTCAGAGAGCTCAGGAAACCCCCACATTAAACGTCAAAATGACAGAGAAAATAGGTAAGCAAAAAAAGATGGTAGTGTCATTCTGAAAACCATTTAGGGAACTTGAAGTGTATGTCCCCATTCTTTCTATAGTGCACAAGCAGTAAGATTTAAAAAGAGGTTGCAAATAGACAAGTTGAAGCAATTTCATGGAATCTGTAACTAACCCAGAGGAAGGACATCCTGGGATAATATGAAGGCAGGTAAGCTTGTAAAGTGTAAAATTTATACTTGATAATTATGTAAGAAGTCAATTAACAATACCCACTAAATAAGATGTTCTTTTAATGAGAAAAGAGAGACCATCTTCATTTGGAGAAAAGGATGGGGGAGAATGAATTCATCATTAATCCCCCAAAATTTCAGCTTCTCTACTGGGACATAACATTCAGGACAGATTTTTCCAAAGAGTCCATCTGTGAAACAGCCAACAATCAACATTTTTAGCAAACGAATCCGGGTAGGTTATTAGTCTGACCAAATGGGGTCCTTTTCATGGACTTATTAAAAGTTCAAATTAAAAACTTTTTAAAAAGCCATTCCCCATACTTTGATTCTCTTCATAAGGGTCAAACATTTTCAGTAACGCTAAAAAAAATTCTGTAGCTCTATAGTGGGTTATATGGTAGAGGATTCTATACAATGATAAAAACAAAAACCAAACGGAATGAAGAGTAAGTAATGGCACGATGTGAAATTACCAGTATAGCTCTACACTTCAAATCTGACAGCAATACTTAAAGACAATTGATGATGAAATCAGTGGTACTTCTTTCAAATATATACAGATCATTTTTAACAATATGATCACATCATTTGAGAATGTGGGAAAACCGTACCAGAATATAAGTCTTTGATACCTTAATTCACCCTGACAAATAATTTTGTTAGTCTAATAAGTATAAGAAAGTGAGAGGAGAAAATGATGTTTTTGAGCTAATCATAGTCATTGGTGGAACCACTCTTGTTTAAAAAAAAAGCAAAATTTGATAAATATATTTCATTAACACACATCACAGAAATGAAACGTCAACATGTTAGCGGTTAAGAGCACAGGCCTTAGGGTCAGAAGGCCTGGGTTAGGGTCAGAAGAACCTCTCTGAAACTTAGTTTCCTCATTTATAAAAATAAGAATTATTATACCCATCTTGTAGGATGGTTAGGAAGTCTGAATAGGGTAGCACATGAAAAGTACATAATACTGTTCTTGGCTCATGAAAATGGTGGTTGTTTTTATTATCATCAATATTGTTGATAATTTTTAGAAAATGCAGCTGTTCCCAAACCACTATCTTACCTGTAGTAAGCAAATGTCTCTAGCCACACGCAACTAAAGCCATTTCCAAGATTTTATTTAATTCACCAATTTTTAACAAGTTGAACTACAACTGTGATTGGTTGTACCAGGAAGTGATTGAAATTCAAATAATAAAAACTGATCATGGGAACTGAATGATTTTTCCTCCTTCAACAAAAGTGTGTATTGAGGAGATGTACTGACAGCTTCATTTCCGGGTTTTGAGGGTTTTAGAAACCAAAGGATCAAATCACAAAATTATACGTCAGCTAAATATTTTTCAGGGTCATCAAGTGAAATATATTTCCTTATTACAAGGCAACAATAGAAAACTGAAGAGCCGCAAAGAGGTAGAGACCTTCCCATTTAAGTATCTCTTTTTATAGACTGGTGCCATATAAGGGGACTTTGCCAACAACGCTCATCAAACATCAGGCCCTTCAAGGCTTAGTCATGCCTTACATTCTGCTGCTTGGCTTTGGAGTGAAATTCCATGGTCCCTATTGGCTACGAACACAAATCACACATTTGAATCTATTAAACCTGAGAGCAAAAACCATCACATCGTACTTCCGCTTGCCAACTAGCGCCAACACCAAACATACTGTCTTTATCTCCAATAAGTAGCAAAGATTTAGAGCTTCCTGAGAATTGGGGTTGATAGTACACACTCACTGAAAGAGATTCCCTTAAAAAAGTATATTTACCAGAAGCAATAGTGGACGTTGCTATGAAATCCTGGCATTGCTTAAAAAATAAGTCAGACTGAAGTTCTGGCACTGCTCCCCCTTTCTGTTCTTTAATTCTCTTATTTCCTCCCACTCCTCATATTGCTCCCTTCATTCTGACAAGTAATACCTTCTGTCATCTCCTGTTGTTCCCGAATTCCTAGCTCCCACCCATAAGCCTTGCTCCTGTCTTGCTCTCCCTGAGGCTTAAGTGGCAAAGTGCTACCTGCCCAATGATAGTCACAGTATGTTGAAATGTAAAGCGTCTGCACCATCACCTATTCCAAACCCCTCCTTCAAACAGAGGACACAGGCGTCCCGACAAATTTAGCAAGGGGGGTCAGGGAATTGGTTTCTGTCAGAACCCAGATCTCCTAATTCCCCAGCCAAAAGTATTCCCAGTCTTTCCTTCACATCTAATCCCCAACCATCTCAAAATAAAATCTCCATCAGATTTCCACGTGTTCTCAGAAGCTGAATCAAAATAACCACAACTACCCTCTATCAACATCTAAGCTGTTTCATTTATTAAAGAGAAATAAAAATTAAAATAATTAAAATTTTAGTCAAGATAATAGACTGATCCTAAGGGAGAAAAAAAGCCCACAATGTAACACATACATAACAGAAAAAAAATCTGTGAACTGAGAAAAATTAGGGAATGAAACACAGGATTATACTGAATTCTGAGTTATCAAGGAGGAAGCTACATCCTTCTAGGGTTTATCATGTATGTGTCAGTGCGAACCTCTGTTAGGTCCATTATCTTGTTTAATTCTTGTAGCAATTTATAAGAAGTATTTTTCTATTCTGTAGATGAATAAATGAAATTTGGTGAAGTTATGAATTTTGTTCGTCCCGAGAGAAATGTTAGTGACAGAGCTGGGATTTGAAACAAGGTCGGGTTGACTCCAGGGCCCAGCCTTTCAATCACCCTAAAATGTCATTTTTCCTGGGGGAAAGGTAGGGAAAAAAAATCAGGGTTCAGAGTAAGCAAAGTGATTTCTGCCTCTAATATCTCTATCGTTAAAAGTTAATTCTGAAAGTAATGGAAATACCTAACACTTGCAAAATATTTTACATGTCATACCCCATGTAATCTTCACCAAATATATAACTATCTAATGTGTAGATCAGTAAACAGTATGTCATTTTCCACTTCCTGCCATTTCCTCCTATTTTCACACTCATGTTTCTTCATAGATGATTTTCTTCATGGTGAGAGAGAATGCAACAAAGCTTTGATCCAATGGACTCCATTCAGTTCTTTTTGTATGTTTACAAAAGTTAACTGACATTTTTTCTCTTTTTCTTTGTTTTTATATCAAAGACACAGCAATTTGAAAATAAAACTGTATTCTGCTATGCTTCTGCTTTTAGTGAAGTAATAGTTTTTCAAGTGTATATGCTTTTCCGTTGATCTCTCCCTCCAGCCCCCAGAAACTGTTGTGGAGACCTTCTAACCATGGACCCAAGTCAACTGCACGCTCTGCAAGCTCTGTCTATTCCAATGACCAAGAACTGTGGAGAAGACAAGGAGAGAATGTGTAATTATTTATGCCAGGGTTTAGGCCAAAGAGGGCTAGGCTACACTTGTGAAAGATAAATATAGTGGAACAAAATTATGTCCAGGACTGACTACATTTTACAGATAGAAATTCAAAGGGACTAAGAAACTTGCCCAAGTTCATTCTGTTAAAAAGAGTAAAGCGAACTCGAAGACCCTGAACTTTTACCTCCTCATCCACCTGCATGCATTTAGAGATGTCTTTTCTTTTTATTAAACTAACATCCCAAATAAGCAATAATAAAGTATTGCTAAAACTTACCACCACCAATGGTGGTAGGTAGAGAGGTATTAAAAATCTATGAGGCTTTCAGAGATCTAATATGGGCAAATTCAGAGAACCGAGAGCACAAGGAAATCTACAAGTCAGTGGGGAGGATAGAGAATAATGAGAAACCACTACAGGCAATGTGTGTGATGGCCACGCTTACAAAGCAAAGGACACAGTGCAAGTGAAGTTTTATCAGGTTAGTTAACAAAAGGTGGGGAACCAGCCTAGAGGATTCACGATTCAAATCCTGGCTCTTCCAAATGGCCAAATTTGAGTAGACAGGTGTTAGGTGATTTCAAAGGATTATTTTTAAATGCAATAATGGTTTTTAAAAAAAATATTATAAGTCTGTATCCATTAGAGATACATACAGAAGTATTTATGGATGAAATAATAGGATGTTTGGGGTTTCCTTTAAAGAATTCCAGCAACAAGTAAACAAATAAATAAATAGCATGTGTGATGGAGGAGACCAACAAACCTAGAGTGGCAATGAATTGATATCTGAGTGACAGGTGAGAGTGGTTCATTATATTATTCTCTTAAAAGAAGTCTAGGCTGTTCATTACCAGAGAGAATTAAATAAAGGCTTAGGTAACACACATAAAGGAAAGACAGGAATGTTTAATTCATTGGAAGTACTTCTTTTCCCCTGATGATAGATTCAATATTACTACTGTGCAAATAAAAACATAAGATTCAAGCAACTTCCAACTATCACACAGTGAGCCACAGAATTGAGAATTTCCAATTTCTAACTCTAAGTTAAGCTTTTGAGAAATTACTACATGGTTATACAATGAGCTTAAGATGACCCCAATGTACTTTTCCCTTATCATTATATCGAGTAAAATAATGATTGTGAAATTATACATATATATATGTATACACATGTGTCTATATTTTCACACTTGTAAAAATGAAACTTACTTAACTATATCATTGATATCATTAAATCTGGTAATAGAACCCACGAGAATTACCAAAAAAATAATAAACTATTAATTTCAAAGAAGCAGTATGGTAGAAAGAAGCAGAATAAATGAAGAATTAAAAGATATAAGTAATCATACTGGCTGTAACTTTTACTACGTAAATTCAGGCAAGTCATTCAGTGCTTGAGTCCCAGTTTCATCATCTGTACTATGACTGGATTCTATTACATGCCACCGAAGTTTCCTTCAGTTCTAACATCCCAGAAGCTGAAATCTGTCTCTCCCATGGCTACACCTGTTCAGGAACCCAGTGCTCACCACAGCTTATGACACGTCCAATTTTAGGACAGCTCCAGGTCTCACCAAGTCTGGCTGACAGAGCAGCAAAGAGCAGTCTATTTCTGGCCCTTCTCATCGGATGTGGATGGAGCCATGCAAACGGGCAGGGAGTGTTGGAGTTATATCCCAGTCACGTGGATGGGGTTATCCCCGGGGAAGAGTTAACAATGTGCTTAGTTCTGTGACAGACTTGTTTAAGGGGCTTTTAGGGACACCAACAAAGGACACGAGATCTCTGGGGGAAACGGAGGGAGACAGGCGGATAGGGAAGATGCTGCTGATAAATCACCTGTGAGCACAGCTCTCCCAGGGTGAGTGAGGTGTCCCCACCTAGTGTTCCCTGTTAATAAATCTGTGCATTTGCTGTACTGATTTGTAATTAGCTCTGTGAGCTGTTGGGGCAGAGCCTGTGGCTTTCTGATTCACGGTGTATCTCCGGCATTCAGAACAGTGTCCGGCATTCTTGACTTATGTTTGCTGGAAGAGTAACAATAACACAGGAGGGCGTGGAAAATATGTGCATAACTGGCACATTGAGAATATTCCATCTGAAGCAGCTGTAAATTTCAAGTAGCACACTTAAAAACTTTCTAGATACTAAAATGGGAAGGGATTCGCAAAGTTATAATTAAGAGAGGATATAGGAAGAAGTAGAATTGAGTGGGTAAAATGAAGGAGAAAAGAGAAAGGAAACCAGTGAAACAGGAAGGGGGCTCTTGAAGAAAGATACCTACTCAGAGATTGAAAAAGAAAACTTAACTCAAAAAGAATGGAATATAATATCTTATAGGCTGATGCTCCCGGTGTGCAAACTGGTGAAAGCTTTACCCACACACTAGAAGCAGGATCTCTGAATAGGAATTCCCTGACCATGATATCAACACATGCAATAGGAAGATTAATTAATTCTCACACTCTAATAAAAAGAATAGTGAAGAAGCGTTGCTTATCAGTTTTAGATATTAAGCCCCAATTAAAATTTTTGGTTATTAGTAGTAAGAGTATGATCGAATCTTATAAGCATATTTGAATTTCAGACTTTTCTGATTCTATCTGGAATCAGATAGATCAGATAGATTCTATTGGAATAGAATAGAATCAGATAGATTCTATTGGAATCTATCTGCAGTCAATACTTTCTTCTTAAAGACTCCAAGCCATGCGACTGAGAAGAAAATGTTCTTCAACAATATATATGGAAAGAAACTAATAACTTCTCTTATTGATCTTATTCATGCAAACATAAAGAAATCTCCAACTTTCTGTAGCAAACACAGTAATACAATTTTTAAAACACGCTTTTCAAAATAGGCTTAATTTCTAAAAGTTACATGGTACATGCTAGTTTTTATTATTATAGTCTTCTAAACAAAATAAAATTTTAAAGCGAAAATTCCACACTACTTATACTAAATTTTTAAGCTGAGCAGCCGTATGTCCTTTTTTCTAGATTTAATAATGCATATATATTATTCATTCTAAAACAGTTGGAGAGAAAAAAGAAACTTCAAGATCTAATTTTTTTTAGAGGGGGATAAAACTAAACTATGTTATGAGAAATCTGTACTGTAAGTTTTTTGAAGATAATCAACTGTATTTAATTCATCCTGGGATGCTCAGAATATCTAGTTCATCACCTGGAGTCACCCATTATATTGTATTAAAAAAGAGAAAGAAGGAAGTAGAAAGGAAATAAATTAAAGAAAAAAACTAACACATGTTAGAAGCAGTCTTCAAAAGTAAATCAAACCTCTCAGATAACCATTTTGGCCTAACTCTTCATGAAGCAAACACTAAAGCAAAGGAGTTTCCTAATACCCAGAAAGAACAAACGAAATGAAACAGGAAAGACATGAACAAAACTTGAGCATCATAGGTGGGCCAGATCTTTAGTAAATTGATTTTCAAATTTTAGTGCAGAAAAAAATCATCGGAGTACAGAAGGAATACTTCATAAAATGCATTATCTCCAGTTGCCAGCAAAGAAATTTTGACTCGGAAAGCATATTTGGTAACCCCCAAGAATCTCTGCAAATTGGACTTGGGCTCTGCATTTTTTTTTTTTTTTGCGGTACGCGGGCTTCTCATTGCTGTGGCCTCTCCTGTTGCGGAGCACAGGCCTGCATCGGCAGGCGGACTCTCAACCACTGAGCCACCAGGGAAGCCCTGGGCTCTGCATTTTTAATAAGTTACTCAGATAATTCTGATCCTGTTGGTTCCTGGGTTATCCTTTCAAAACCCAGGGCACCTCATCAAAATTTTTTTCATATGGGACGAGAAAAATTATACCTAGGAATAGAATATAGTTATTGAGTGCTTCTCCTACTACACCCAAAGAAAGTCAAGTACAGGAAAAGAAGAGGTGTGGCAGAGGGTAGAAGGACTAGGAACAAGTTTTAAAGTTATTTCGTTATGTGAGATAGATAACCGTCTGGATTTTCTGTGCCTATCAGCTAATTAAAATGTTTCCCAAGGGCTTCCCTGGTGGCTCAGTGGTTGAGAGTCCGCCTGCCGATGCACGGGACATGGGTTCGTGCCCCAGTCCGGGAGGATCCCACATGCAGCAGAGCGGCTGGGCCCGTGGGCCATGGCCGCTGAGGCTGCGTGTCCGGAGCCTGTGCTCCGCAACGGGAGAGGCCACAACAGTGAGAGTTCCGCGTACCGCAAAAAAAAAAAAAAAAAGTTTCCCAAAAGTGATTCTGTTTAAGAAACTCCCTGAGGCCAAGTTCCCTTTCACTTCAAAGTATAAACACTCAGGCAAGTTTGCACAAGCCGTGGGGGAGGAGTGGGCAGGCGAGTGGGGAAGGACCCTTGAGTGGATGCCTGTGGTCGTGCCTCAATCAGTCAGTCACCCAGGGAAGGTGAAGATGCACCACACAGCAGATGAAGAGCTCTTAAGACGGAGAGAAATGTTTAAGAAAAAATTTTTGTAACAGTTTTATTGGCGTGTGACTCATATACCATATAGTTCACCCACTGAAAATGTACAATTCAATAGTTTTAGTGTATTCAGAGTTGTGCAACCATCACCACAGTTTTAGAACATTTTCACCCCCAATAGAAACTCCACACCCATCAGTAAGGACCCCTCTGCTCCAGCTCCTGCCTCCTGTCCTAGGCAACCAGGAACCTACTTTCTGTCCCTATACATTTCCCTAGTCTAGATATTTCATCTAAATGACATAATGCTTGCCTCTTGTGTCTGGCTTCTTTCCCTTAGCCTAACTTTTCAAGGCTCCTTGCAGCATGCAGCATGTTCTTCAACCTTTTTATTGCCGAAAAATGTATTTTTAAACCCAGTGTTAAGGAAGGAAGGATTCTTACAAATGACTTTATTTACGTATTAGACTAATACATCATATGCTGGAAGCTGCTAAGTTGTTTAAATCAAAGAGTTGATCCTATGTGGTATGATTCAATATTATACTCTGGGGAATTTTTGCTCATATCTATGAATAAACTCCAACCTAAAATGCATACTATATATTCTATTTTTATACTGATCAAACAGATTTATTAATTTATTGAAGGCAAAATTACAGCATTTTTATTATAAATAACAGTTTCTACAATGCCCACAGTCCATCATCAAGAAATTTACAATCCAAAGGAGGCAAACAACATAAATTAGAATAACAGTACTTCCAACCAAAATATAAATTTGCACCTGTGCTGAAATATCCGATAGTATCACTAGCTTCAATAAGATGCAGTGACTTTCATCACTGATGCCCCAAAATATAAATTCTGAAAGGACAGGGCCGTTTTTCTTGATCATAGATACATCCCAAGCACTGAGGACTCAAGGCCAGTGCATTAAAAAAAATTGTATGTTATTACTTATTACATTATGTTATACTCGCTATTATGAATACAGTTTGTTTTTTAAATGACCTATGAAAATAACTTAAACTCATTTTGTAAGCATGAAAAAAACAAAAAGATTAAAATCATCTATGGTCACACAAAAAAGCCACAGCTAATGTTTAGCACATTTCCTTCTAGCTTTTCCTGAGAATTAACAGGTCTATGAATGTGTATACTGTATTTATAGTTCAAGTCCCATTTCACCATAGCTTTCCAATAGATTATACCTACTTTAAAAGGCCTTTAAATATTAATTTCATGGATAATATTTTTGCAATCATATTCCCGTGATCGTATTTATAATTTGTGAAATATACATACTAGGTCTGAAGGAAAACATGTGATTGCAAATGAAGTAAGTACCAACCTTTTAAAAAATGTGATCATACCTCCATTAATGTACTGCCTAAGAGCAAGCCTCCTTTACAGTAGAAAACAAAACAAAGCCTTCCTATAATCCGAAGCTCTGCTCGTGTATACTTATCAGGGCAAAACAATTTCTTGTCCACATTTATTCATCAGGGCTCAGGGCACAGTCAACCAAGGTGACCTGAGCCAGAGTTGCTTTAGTAACCCCAGCTTCTTTCTCCTATGTTTCCCTCCTAGTGCGCGCCCCCTACTTCCTCCAACATCCATGGCTTTCCACTGCTCTCCCTTACTGCAGTCAGAGACGACATTCAGGATAACCCAGGGCTGGAGACAGCAGCCTGGACTACTTCTCACAGTTCTAGCACCTTAGCTGAACCATTTTATTATTCAAAGCCCGACTGTCTCGGTAATAAAAATGCAAGCTCTACACCAGTGGTTCTTAGAACCGTGTCCAGATTGGCATCGTCTACAAACTTCTTGGCACATTCTCAGGGTCTTTCCCAGCCCTGCTGGACCAGAAACTCTGGGGCGGGCCCAGCAAAATTGTTTTAACATGCTTCAGATACAGTTTGACGGCCACTGTTCTACACTTCCTCAGATCTCCTGCACCTCCTCCGCTACCCTCACTCTATCAGCTATTGTCCTGGCCTCCTACTTCTCCCCGAAAAAAAAAAAAATCAAAGAAGACTTGTAGAGACTTGCAACATCACAACCAACCATCCACCATCATTTGCAACGACATCACCTGCCCCGACACCGCTGTACCCACGGCCTTCCTGAAGTAGTCCCATCACTTGTGTACTTGACCCCAGCCTCTCTCCTACTCAAGTAACATTCTCCCTCTCCCTCCCTCCCTAATTCTCCATCCTATTTTATTCATCCATATATTTCCTTCAACTGGATCATTTTTACTAGTATACGAACTTGCTGTTATTTTTCCCACATTAAAAGAAGTTTCTCTTGATCCCCACCTTCCCTTGCTAGTTCCTGCCACCATTTTTTAAAACTCAGATCTGATTAACACCCAATAAAATGCACAGACTCTAAGTATTCAGGTTAACAGGTTTTGATAATTGTCTAAACCCATGTAAATACGCCAAAATCAAATCATAAAGCATCTCCAAGAAAGTTCCTTCCTGTCCGTTTCCAATCAACTCCACTTCATCCACTCAGGCCACCAGTGATCTGGTTTATAGAACTAAGATTAACTTTGCATGTATTAATTTTGCATACATCCATGTATGTCTTTCTGTAGACTGATTTGTATTTAATAAGGAAACATATACAGTGAGGGAACCTGGGTTATGTGTCCTGAATAAATCACCTGTTCTTAAGTTTCAGATTCTGCAAAATGCAGGAAGACCTCTTTCCGAAAGACACGATCCAATCAAAAACCCTGCTACTGTGAACACGAGGTGGAATAACAGTTTTAAAGTGTCTGAGAGAAATATATGACTCATTTGTTTATCCACAAATACAACACCAAACATTCTTTCCACTCCTTTCTCACCTTACCAACACTCTGTGCCTACTGAGTTTAGAACCATATATGAATAAGAATTACTCCAGCCTTCATGGAAACTTTGGTAGAGTTGGGGATGTAAGACAGAAGACACAGTGCAGTGAAATATTTGAAGTACAAGAAAAAAAATATCCAAAGTACAATGATGCCCAAGGAAAGACTGATCACATGATTGACACACTGTAAGGCGTGGTGCCAAAGAGCACAGATCCAAGAGCCAGCCTCTCTAAGGTCAAATCACACGTCATTGCCTATCACTTCTGAGTCCACAGGCAGGTTGCTTCATCTCTCTGTGCCTCAGTTTCCTCATCAACAAGACACAAATTTAACAGTGCCTGCTTCATAGGTAGTTTTTGTGTGGTTTAATATGAATAAGGCACTTAGAACCGTGTTTATCACGTAGTAAGCCTGAAATATAATATATACTAGTTATCACCACCACCATACCCTCCTCAGTTCCCCTGGGGGTGTGAAGGGAGTCAAAGAGTAGTGAGGTCTTCAACAGCGGATACTGATTGAGCTGAGACATAAAAGATAAGTAAATAAAACAGCATAAACACAGGCACTATCAGGAAGGGCACTCCACATTTGGCGGGGAAATAAGAAAAGCCAACTGACGGAAAATGCAAGTTTTGCAGATGAGCATACTGGGAAAGACAGGGCATGAGATGAGCCTTGGATATGGAAGATCCCGGTATGCCATGGTAAGGGATTTTCCTTGACAAAGGGGAGCTGCTGACTCTACGTGGGAAATACCATGTTCAGGTATGACTTTAGAAAGTTGACTTAGCAGATGTGAAGAAGAAATTGCAAGGCAGAGTGGTAAGAGTGGAGATGGAGAAATCGTTACAAGATAATGTTCATGACCAGCAACAGCAAGAGCCCCAACTGAGGCAGTAAAAACACAGAAAGGAGAAGGATAACAGACCAAGAAAAAAAGAAGAAGAATCAACAGAATTTGGTTACTGACTGGTTGAGTGGTCCAAGATGATGCCTGGGGTTTTAGTTGAAAGGACTTGACAAGTTGGGAGTAGAGGAGTTGGGATTTTTAGGTCAAGATAATAAACTCAATTTTGGATTATCCTGAATTTGGGACTTTGTTGGCAATCCCAACTTGAGTTTTCCAGGAAGAAATTGAATGCATAGACGTGAAATTCTAAAAGATTTGAATACAATACATTGAATATATTTGAATACAATACAATACATTTGAATACAATACATTGAATGTATTGACATGAGAACTGTCATCACACATAAGGTGGTAGCTAGGCCATGAGAGTGGATCAAACTACAGAGAGAGGATGCAGTAAGAATGGAAGAGGTTCCCAAACACAATCCTAGGGAATATAACATTTTAAAGTTGGCAAAATGGCCGAACGCCACCCTCCCTCACCCCCCCATTTGATTATCCTAGTGGATTTTGGACATTCTGATCAGCTACGTCCCTGTTACCCTGACTGAGGAAGCAGAACAGATAAAAACTAGGCGTACAATTTGAAACCATAAGGACTGCTCTGCACATTAGAGAGAGTGAGAAATTATCTAAAGATCAGTCAGAATTCAGAAGCCTTCCTTTGCTCTGCGGAACTCAATGTACCGAGACTTTGCATTTGTGAGGACTAACCTGGGGCCGCGGATGGTCCCCTGTGAGGTCGACTACTGCAGCACCTTCGTCTGCATCGCCCTCTGCTCAGCACGGCATCAATTAGCACAGAAACGTGTTGTCTGGATTGAACTGAAATGTCGTTGGAGCTGCTTTGGAAGTATCTCCCCCATTCTTTGCAGTGTCCAGAGCTCAAGTGATGGCCTTTTCCTTTGGATTGGGTGAAATTGTGAACCGACAATGTTTCTATGTTCACTGGTTATTTATAAGCTGAAATGTAATTCATTCAACAAATGTTTATTGAGCACTTGTTCTATACCAGGCTCTGCTCCAGGCACTTGGGATTCATCAGAGAACAAAACAGACAGGAATTTCTGCTCCTTTGGGTCTTATATTCAGTGTAATAAGAATCTGCAATGTTAGTTACAAACATAAAAAATAAATAAATAAAAATAAAGTTGGCAAAGTGGCCACCTTGCCCAACATCCATTCTACCTTACCAGAAATGATCGGAACACGTCAATCGTGATCATTCAATTTCCCCTGCTAGTAACTAGGACAGACATGGGCCCAATTAAGGCCAGAGAGAAATATGGCGGGAGACTTACGGAAATTTTTCCTTTGTTTTAGGAGAGGAAAGAACCTGACCTCTAATGAAACTCCTGAATTAATGTATCAACCAGATCTGAAGTCTGTCCCACTTTTGGACTTGCAGCCATGTGAGAAAATAACTGTTTTAATGTGTGAGCCAGACTGAGTCAGAGTTTCAGAAGACGCACTGACTGATGAAAGGTATCCATGCTGGACATGGAAGGGGACCATTAGACTGGAAATAGGAAGACAGTGCTATTATCAAAACAAAGAGGAAAAAAATTTCAATATGAGAAGTGTCAGAGATATACTACCTGATACGTGAGTCATGTGTACGTATGTATACATAAAAAATATTTATATTGATATGTATTTCTATATACCTCAACATAGGCACTTTCTCTTTTTCTTGATCATTGTATTTAAAAGTGCATGATTAAGAATAATAAAAATACTAGTTACCTGTTCTCTCTCCAAAGACTATCCTGGTGTCTGGCATAATTTCTGCAGTAAATACGTACTTGTAGGATGAGTAAAAACTGGTACCAGTAAGGGAAAGTGTTTAATTTTAGGCTTTCCTTTAAAAATTTGATTGATAAGTTTTATTTTTTGATTAGTTACTGTGAAAGATGGTTTCTCAATTACACTTAATAAATACACACTTTAAAATGTAGGACAAATTTATGTCATGATTTGATGTTTTTAAGTACTACTACTTAAAATTATTATATACAACATAGAATTGATGGCAGATAGATACAGATATAGGTAATACCTAATGCAAACTGACTTTATCATTCTAAAACATCACCACAGAATCAGATGAATTCTATAGGGGTTAGCAAAGACATTTACAAACGTAGATAACTCTACCTTTAAAAGGAACTGAGAAATCGAACAACGCCTTCTCCAAAAGTTCAGATTAATAGCAGAAGGCAGAAATAAACCTGTAAACCCTCATTCTTTTGTACAAGAGAGAGATCACTATCTCCTACAATATCCACACAGTAGCAAAATGTTCAGATCAGCAGCAAGTTGCAACTGTCTTATATAGACAGGGCAATTTTAAGCAGCTCCATCCAAAGCTTTATAAAGCAATAGTGACACTTCAAGGTCAATATCCTATAAAACTATACGAAGACCCCTCAAGTTAAGACTTACGTCAGGGTTGTAGAACCTCACTACTGAAAGAGTGGTCCGTGGACCAGCACGATTGGCATCAGCGGGGAGTGTGCTGAAAAGCAGATTCCTGGGCTCCACCCAGACATACCAAATCAACATCTGCATGATGACGATCCCTAAATGCTTGGAAGACATATCACAGTTTGAGAACCACGCTTCGAAGAGTATTCGCCATTTGACCTCTTGCTTAAGTTCTCATTGAAATAATACAGAACCCATGACTCACGACAGCTAGTCGCGATTTGAGTGCAGCGCTCAATTGTTCATTGTGCACAAGGGCTCCGGCAAAAAGCAGAGGGCAACACTCTAACTCAGGACCAAACAATGACATGACAGCTGCCTTTTTATGAAGTACTGTGAAAAGCACTGGAGGTAATTATTAATACTTAGAGGAAATTTCTGTAATCCTATCGCAAATTCCAGTATAAAGGGTAGAAGAAAGAGAAGAAAAGAATTATATAATTATATATAATTATAACATGAAGTGGGGCAAAGAATTAAAAGACAGCAAGCCTCAAGCAAGGAGGCAACCGTTAGTTATGAATTCTTTAGGAAACTCCAGAGGCTCATCTTTAATAATTAACTTGTCTTTGCAAATCCCTATTCCAAAAGGCATTTAATAGGTGTTCTTATAGCTGATGTAATCTGAATTAAGGACAGATCCCTGGTGTGTGAGTGTTTCCATTTTTCTTTTTGTTTTCTTGGGCCCCCCTTCTGCCCCCAGATTTCAAGAATAACAAAACTGCTTGCTCCTAATTTATATGACCAGGGTGGGCATGGTGACTGGCACATAAAGGAGCTCAATACTGAATGAATGAATGAATGAATGCCCACGGACATGAGTCTTTGCTTCTCCTGATGAATGATTTAGTATTTGGAGAGGGACCAGTAGTGACTCCACCAAGGTTCAACATGGAACCATGGAACTCTTATGGCTGTCCTCTCCAGCCTCCAGTCATCTACTGAACCCAAGAGCTGCCCTGAGTAACTCAATATCAAGCAGTGCTTACAATTCAAACAAGTACTGGGACGTTAAGAAACATTTCCTTTTGCTTCTCCATGTATTAAACAAACATAGCTCTCCCCAGACGCTATTATATTTCTAATGGCCGAATCATGAATGAAGCTCTTTCCGATGCTTTGAGCAATTTGGTTGCTACCAAGTAACTGAAGATAAACTCCAACAAACTGTTGTTAAAGCAAGCAAGGCAAAATTAGTTGTATTCTGCTATTTCTTTTTTTAAATTAAGTTAGTTACTTTTGGCTGTGTTGGGTCTTTGTTGCTGCACGCAGGCTTTCTCTAGTTGCGGCAAGTGGGAGCTACTCTTCCTTGCACAGCGCACGGGCTTCTCATTGCGGTGGCTTCTTCTTTGTTGTGGCTCGCAGGCTCTAGAGCGCAGGCTAGTAGTTGTGGTGCACGGGCTTAGCTGCTCCAAGGCATGTGGGATCTTCCCAGACCAGGGCTCAAACCCGTGTCCCCTGCATTGGCAGGTGGATTCTTAACCATTGTGCCACCAGGGAAGTCCCTGCTATTTCTTTATAATTATTATTTCTTCATAATTAGAAACCTGCATAGCATTCTATCTCTGGGGAAACTTAATCTCTCACTTTTCTCCAAAATGACTTCAAGGAAAACTTCCACATAAATATTAGCTTTCCTTTTTATTATTATGGCTCAATTTGTTCAACTTTAATTATCCTACAGGCGAGAGAACCTTCCTTCCAAGATAAACTCGTTGAAGTTCCATTTGGTATTCCTTGCACAACCTTTTGAGACCAAAAGAAAAAAAAAAAAGATCATCCTAACTTACAAAGGAGAAAAACACAAGGTGGGTAAAGCTGAAGTGCTTGACTGGGAGGGGGCTGAGAAGCAAATGGAGGAACAGGACCTGAGTCTTTTATTTCTCACCCATTGGTACCACATCTTTTCCTCTTCCTAATTCACCAACATTTAGACAGACTACCACCCACGTTCAGTTCTCCCTGAGAAAGGACTTGTCGCAAGAAGAATTTGTTTCTGTTTTTGAATACAACACAGGTTTTGAAAAAAAAAAATGGCCCAAGTGGTTTGTAATCAATGTGCACCTGAGATCAACCCTCTCAATGGCATCCTCAGAGATTATGGCTGTCCTGGTACTTACTCAGGTACACTTAAAAATACTCAAATTGCAAAAGTCAACAATAGATGACGTACACACTGAAGTCCCAGGAAGCCAAGTGTGCAGGTTGTTATCTGAGTTTGTGATACAAGTAAGCACAAAAATGTAGAAAGCAAAATCCTACAAGGGAACTCCATGTATACATGATTATTAAGCTTTTGTTCCTATTTCATTTTGGTATTCCTATACATGGCTCTCCAGGAGCTTATAAAGAACAGTGAGATTTTGCTTGGGATTTTGTGTGATAATATTCACCTACTAAAAAGTTTCAGTTGATTAGCACTGCAGCCATCTATTTTAAATCAGATGCTCAGGTCCCCTTCACAGCTTTAACAAACTACCTAAGTGATTCTCATGCACACAGTTGGAAAAGCATTGTCCTAAACGATAATATAGGGATTAAGATGTATCATGCAAAGCATAGAAAATTCAGCAAGATAAAACATGGTTGCTACAAATCAAGACAATTTCACTCCTCCATCTCAGACAATAGAAATTCCAGCATCTCTCAGTAAAAGAACATATTTTTAGAGGTTTATCTGCGTTAGAGCCTTCCCCTTGTGGGAGCATCCATTATCATCGTCGGATTCCTGACAATCCACCCACAACCTCTACCTCCAAAGTTGCTTCTCATCTCTTTTTTCTTCCAGTTCTTCCCTAAGCCTCTCATTTCTACCTCTACTCTCAGACCTTTTTCTCCCTTCTTTCTCCTTCAACTATAGGCAGTGGTTCACCTTCCATGTGAGATTAGAATAATTGCTCTTCACACACTCCTGAGGTCCAAGAGAATTTCATAAGAAAACAAACTTTCATTTGTGAAGCACTGTTTCTTCACAATGTGTCGTTCTTTAAATATATTGAATCTGCATGTATTACTGTTTAGACAATAGTCTTTTGGAAGAAAACTGCAAATTTGAAGGTAGCCTATTTTTACTATTAATTTTACAATAATACATTTTGCAATGCATGCATTAACTCTTTTTGTTTTATCGGCCATGCCATGCGGTATGCAGGATCTTAGTTCACCAACCAAGGATCAAACCTGCGCCCCCTGCAGCAGAAGCACGGAGCCTTAACCACTGGACCGCCAGGGGAAGTCCTGCATTAACTCTTTTACTGAACATTTTATGCCATTCCATCATCATTAACTGACTTGCCTGATTTTGCTAGGTAGACTGCCATGCAAAGAACTAGATATTACTGTATGTTATTAAAAATACCAAATTTCAATGTGGCCAATTACAAATATATTTGTAAAAAGATCAACACAGCCATGTTAAGGATAAAGCTATTAGAATTACTTCACACTAACCCAATGAAAATGATTGATTTCAAAGAATACATACTTGTCCTACCAAGTGATTGATTAAAACAATCTAGGCACGTCATCTTCTTAATCACAGTATGGTAAAGTGGCATCTCTTTTAACCACTGTGCCCTTATTTGTTGTCGTAGTCAAGGTCCCTGTGATATTGTCCTCAAGATGCTTCAGGGGAGAAAAGACAAATGAAGACATGTTCCTGCCCTCACAGGGTCTAGCAGCCTATATATGTTCATGAAGATTAATTGGCATCCTGGGTACTTGACCAAAAATATACAGTCTCTCTTGCAAAGGTCATGTATAAAAAGCCATACCAGTCGTTTCCGAAAGTTCACAGGTATCTTATTTATAATATGCCATGCCAAAAAGAAATTTAGATAGCTCCTAGTCAGCAGCGTTTGGGCACCTCTTAGGAATTATTCTTCTATAAAATGTATGATTTATACTATTAGTTATATACACAATATATTTTTTCATAACTAGTCAAAAGAAAGACTAAAAAGCTCAACTCTTTTGAAAACTATGAACAATTCATTTGACATCATGAAATCTCATCATCAAGGACTGAAACAAACATCCAAACGTCAATTTGGTTTGACCTTTCCTGTCCAAATTAAAATGAGAGATGTGGGAGGAAAACGCCGCCTTAATACACTCTACTTAAAACAAAATGTTCTCCTAACACTAGTACGTCTTCCCCTCCTGTGCTCAGCTCTGCGGTGCGTAAGCCTGGCCTGCAGAGGAGCTGGGCCCTGGGAGTATAAGAATGCTCCTTTTCTGAGGGACTAGTTCCAAGACAGCAAAAAGGAGAGCTGGACCAAGTTTAGTGAGAAGCTTTAACCTTATTTTAATTTACTGTCTTACTAAAAAATATCTCCAACCCATGGAACATAGAGAGAACTGTATAATTAAGCACGAGGTCCCCACGACTTAGCTTCACTGATGATCAACCTAAGGACAGTTTTGCTCCAGCCAGGATTCCCACAATCCCTTCCACCCTCATACCTACCGATTTTAAAGAATACAGAAACATCTAGGTTAACTAAATGCTATCCACTATAAAACAATCATGGCACATCAAAAATCGGAGAGCTTGACTCAATTAGCTGAGTTGCTGCACCATCTGTTACTTTCTTAAATTGAAACATAATTGACATATAACCTTGTATTAGTTTCAGGCATACAACATCATGATTCCGTATTTGTATATATGGTTGCATATATTATTGATCAGAAAAAGCTACCATCTTGGTTTGGTTTACTTACTAATAATATAGCATTATAGATATGGGTGATCTTGCTTCCCTAGGTGGTATGATTGGAATAGTTCCAAAAAGAACGATCCTTGATCCCAATCATTTCTGCCTGCACGCCTGTCCTCCAAATCTGTCTTCTTAACTAAATTTTCACCATGAGAGTTATTCATCTGACTTTTGTAAACTGCACTCTGGGAAGGGGTAACACATGGAACACGCACCAGTCACGCATACCCCACCTCAAATTAGTCTCTTGGTTTTTATTGGAGACACCTAGCTATGGATGATGAAGAAACAGGAGTTTCAATTTGTGGAAGGAACTGGGAATATATCTGAAACACAGATAACATGATACCAGATACCCTGTGTGTATGCGCACACACACACACACACACACACACACACACACACACAGCGGGGGGGGGGAGATAAGGTTCCGAAAGCTATTGAACTGCTTACCAATTCTCAGGTCCTACCCTAACAGTAAGTGCAGGCACTGAAACAGCATTAAAAACAGTATGGTTTTGAGACAAAGGACCCTAGAGCAGCGATTCTCCATCTGTGGTAAGAGGATTACCAGCAGAGAAGCAAGTGGAATAATGTTCTAAATAGACTCCTGAGCCCTGCCCCATATCCACTCAATCAGAATCACTACCAGCGAGATCTCAGAAGCTGCATTTTATAACGAGTACCTCTGGTGATTCCTACAGCGCCAAAGATTGATAATCATTGCTCTAGAGGGTTCTAACAACTTTCCTTGAAGGACTAAAGTTCTCACCTTGAGATCTGTTACAGACATACATAATATAGCACTTCTCAATTAGATGACTGTGGTAACTTTACCCATTTAGTAAACAAATATTACTATTTGAAAATACTATCTTGAGAGATGCAAATAAACCATATAAATATTCTGCCTTCCAGGACTTTACAGTCTCAACTTAATTATGTAATCATTACACTGGGTCATTTAAAAGTAGGAAAAGAAAAAAGGACATCAAAAAACAAAGTGGCTTCTCTATCCAAAAGTATTCGTTACTAATAGGGGAATTTGCAAGCCCAAATCAATGTTTGTAAGAGCTTCTGACTTTAGGTAAGCCAAGGAGGAAGCAGGTGGATAGGACAGGGCCTGAGAGCAGACAGGAGGTCGGGGCAGAGGGCAGCGTTAAGGTATCAACACTGAGAACTCCTTCTAATCTGTATCCTAGTCGAATGCAAACTACATTAAGGAACTCACTTTCTTTCCATATTACAAGCCACAGTGCTGCCAAAGGAGATCACATTTCTTCATATAAGAGGGAATGTTCAGAAATGAAAAGTAGTCCTTTTTTAAAAAAAAAAAAAAAAGACACATTTCAAATGCTCTCTTAAATGACTACAGAATATCTTCAACTCAACTAAAATAACAAAATGCTTTATCTAGGAATTTTGACTAGATCATGAGAGATTACTACAAGCAACAATATGCCAAAAAAATGGACACCCTGGAAGAAATGGACTAACTCTTAGAAAAGCACAACCTTCTGAGACTGAACCAGGAAGAAATAGAAAATATAAACAGACCAATCACAAGCACTGAAATTGAGACTATGATTAAAAATCTTCCAACAAACGAAAGCCCAGGACCAGGTGGCTTCACAGGTGAATTCTATCGAACATTTAGAGAACAGCTGACACCTATCCTTCTCAAACTCTTCCAAAATATGGCAGAGGGAGGAACACTCCCAAACTCATTCTACGAGGCTACCATCACCCTGATACCAAAACCAGACAAAGGTGTCACAAAGAAAGAAAACTACAGGCCAATATTACTGATGAACACAGATGCAAAAATCCTCAACAAAATACTAGCAAACAGAATCCAACAACACATTAAAAGGATCCTACACCATGATCAAGTGGGGTTTATCCCAGGAATACAAGGATTCTTCAATGTACACCAATCAATCAATGTGATACACCATACTAACAAACTGAAGGATAAAAACCGTATGATCATCTCAATAAATGCAGAGAAAGCTTGCAACAAAATTTAACACCCATTCACGATAAAAACTCTCCAGAAAGTAGGCACAGAGGGAACTTACCTCAACATAATAAAGGCCATATATGACAAACCCACAGCCAGCATCGTTCTCAATGGTGAAAAACTGAAACCATTTCCAGTAAGATCAGGAACAAGACAAGGTTGCCCACCCTCAGTGCTACTATTCAACATAGTTTTGGTAGTTTTAGCCACAGCAATCAGAGAAGAAAAAGGAATAAATGTAATCCAAATCGGAAAAGAAGAAGTAAAGCTGTCACTGTTTGCAGATAACATGATACTATACATAGAGAATCCTAAAGATGCCACCAGAAGACTACTAGAGCTAATCAATGAATTTGGTAAAGTTGCAGGATACAAAATTAATGCACAGAAATCTCTTGCATTCCTATACACTAATGATGAAAAATCTGAAAGAGAAATTAAGGAAATACTCCCATTTACCACTGTAAGAAAAAGAACAAAATACCTAGGAATAAATCTACCTAAGGAGACAAAAGACCTGTATGCAGAAAACTATAAGACACTGATGAAAGAAATTAAACCTGATACAAACAGATGGAGAGATATACCATGTTCTTGGATTGGAAGAATCAATATTGTGAAAATGACTATACTACCCAAAGCAATCGACAGATTCAATGTAACGCCTATCAAACTACCAATGGCATTTTTCACAGAACTGGAACAAAAAATTTCACAATTTGTATGGAAACACAAAAGACCCCGAATGGCCACAGCAATGTTGAGAAAGAAAAACGGATCTGGAGGAAGCAGGCTCCCAGACTTCGGACTATACTAAAAAGCTACATTAATCAAGACAGTATGGTACTGGCACAAAAACAGAAATATAGATCAATGGAACAGGATAGAAAGCCCAGAGATAAACCCATGCACATATGGTCACCTTATTTTTGATAAAAGAGGCAAAAGTATAAGATACAGAAAAGACAGCCGCTTCCGTAAGTGGTGCTGGGAAAACTGGACAGCTACATGTAAAAGAATGAAATTTGAACACTTCCTAACACCATAAACAGAAATAAACTCAAAATGGATCAAAGACCTAAATGTAAGGCCAGACACTATAAAAATCTTGGAGGAAAACATAGCCAGAACACTCTATGACATTAATCACAGCAAGAGCCTTGTTGACCCACCTCCTAGAGAAATGGAAATAGAAACAAAAATAAACAAATGGGACCTAATGAAACTTAAAAGCTTTTGCACAGTGAAGGAAACCATAAACAAGACGAAAAGGCAACCCTCAGAATGGGAGAAAACATTTGCAAATGAAGCAACTGACAGAAGATTAATCTCCAAAATATGCAAGCAGCTCATGCAGCTAGATATCAAAAAAACAAACAACCCAATCCAAAAATGGGCAGAAGACTTAAATAGACATTTCTCCAAAGAAGATATACAGATGGCCAACAAACACATGAAAGGATGCTCAACATCACTAGTCATTAGAGAAATGCAAATCAGAACTACAATGAGGTATCACCTCACCCCAGTCAGAATGGCCATCATCAAAAAATCTACAAACAAACAAACAAAAAAAAAATCTACAAACAATAAATGCTGGAGAGGGTGTGGAGAAAAGGGAACCCTCTTGCACTGTTGGTGGGAATGTTAATTGATAGAGCCACTATGGAGAACAGTATGGAGGTTCCTTAAAAAACTAAAACTAGAACTACCATACGACCCAGAAATCCCACTACTGGGCATATACTCTGAGAAAACCATAATTCAAAAAGAGTCATGTACCACAATGTTCATTGCAGCTGTATTTACAATAGCCAGGACATCGAAGCAACCTAAGTGTCCATCGACAGATGAATGGATAAAGAAGATGTGGCACATATATACAACGGAATATTACTCAGCCATAAAAAGAAATGAAATTGAGTGATTTGTAGTGAGGTGGATGGACCTAGAGTCTGTCATACAGAGTGAAGTAAGTCAGAAAGGGAAAAACAAATACCGTATGTTAACACGTATGTATGGAATCTACAAAAAAAAAAAAAAAACATGGTTCTGATGAACCTAGGGGCAGGACAGGAATAAAGACACAGATGTAGAGAACGGACTTGAGGACACGGGGAGGGGGAAGGATAAGCTGGAACGAAGTGAGAGGGTAGCAGCGACATATACACACAACCAAATGTAAAATAGATAGCTAGTGGGAAGCAGCTGCATAGCACAGGGAGATCAGCTCAGTGCTTTATGACCACCTAGAGGGGTGGGATAGGGAGGGTGGGAGGGAGACGCAAGAGGGAGGGGATATGGGGATATATGTATACATATAGCTGATTCTCTTTGTTATACAGCGGAAACTAACACAACATTGTAAAGCGATTACCCTCCAATAAAAATGTTTTTTAAAAAAATGCCTTACCTTTGAAAATAAGAGGTAGATATATAAAATATGTTTTTGAAAGGGCTGACATTTTACCTACAGACTAAAAAAATTAATTTATATTAAGTTTGTTCAATGTTAATTTCTTCTTGTTTTGTCCACTAAGATTTTCCATTAGTTTGTCATTAATATTTAACTCATGAGGGCTAATTATCACTCAAATTAAGCATTAGCTATTCCTCTTGGAAAGTTACAAGGAAAATACAACTGAAATTCTTCCTTGTCACTATTGTGAGTCAAGCCTTATATTTACTGACATTTCTAAACTTACTGGTAGCTATTTGATGTGTAATATGTACAGTTACCTATGATGCAAAGTCTATCAGAGGCAGGGTCCAGTGGTACCGTTGAAGTGGGAAGAAAATGAGGACACGTCAACTGATTCACAATCTCCAATTTTTGGAAGGGGGGCTGAGGGGCAACGTTTCTAGTATCTATACAGGAAAACTCTGAAATAAGCTAAAGGAGTCAGAAAAAAATCTTTTGATTTTATAGAAATTCAGCTGTGTATTTTCCAACAACAAAAAATATTATTATCCCAAACAGATCAACTCACCTATCACAGTTCACACAGTGAAAAGGTGAGTTTCACTGCGTGAGTTAAGTTCAAACTTGTCTAGCCAGCCCTCAAAAACACCCTGCTTCTACAGCCACCTGTATCAAGTTTCCTCTTGTAGTTAAGTAACTACTCATATTCATAGTAACCCCCTCAAATCCATTTCCTTAGAAGAGCACAGCAAAGCAGAAAAGGGACTGGATGATTACCTCATGTTTTCAAATGTCAACAATGAAACTCATAAGAATGCTCCCTGACATAGAAAAATACGCAAATACAACTATTTCCTTCCCCCACCCCATGGCATTATTTTAATAAAAGAAGGCACTGTCCTGCAATAAAGACCACCAAAATGATGCAGCTCCTATAAGGAAGGCATCTTGGTTGCCATCAGGACCATTTAAGGACTGTACAAATGACACACATTGCAAATAAAAATCACTCCATTCCAGAGAGGCTCTGGAAAGCTCACCCAAGACAGCTGGGGCATCTTCTAGGACTAAACGAGATGATATGGTATAAACCATATGCTCCAAACATAAAACACAATTCAGTATTTTAAGTGATATTTAAGCTTCTCAGAAGGTTCTAAAGAACCTTGGATTTCCCCAAGGTCCGAGGCTCTGGATTTCAGCAATTCAGTGATGCAGACCTGACCGCTTCCAATCAGAATTGAAAACTCGTGTGCCTGGGAGTTCCCCAGTGAAATCCGTGATATTAGGAAGCGATAATATGATGTTTATTGCGTCAAATCACAATGTTGATTAAGTTTTCATTTCTGATGAATAAACCAGTAATAAGACTTACAACATACAAGATTTAAAAATCCGGAAGATCAACTAAAGGTTTCACGGGTCTGAAACTCATGTCCAATGCTCTGAAGGCCTCATTGTGAAAGTTCAATTTTTACGTCCTTTTTTAAAGGATGTTTACCATTAGCAGTCAAAGTAGTCACGTTACAAATGAATCAGTGAGAATAACATTCATTTATAAATCATAGCTCCCCTGTTTGTGAAATGTGAATAACAACACTTCATTAAAGAGCATGACCGCCATTATAAAATGAGATTTAGACACACATCCATCCAGCATTTAGAAACTGGCTGTTTGAAAGTATCAGGTGTACCAAACTTGGTGCTTTGAGAGAGAATTTTGTTTTCTACTAAAATAATCATCCCCCAAAGATTAAAGTGTCATAGTAGCATAGCAATTAAGAGTTAAAAGAATCACTCTCAAATATATAGCATCTAAACATATTCTTAGAAAAAAAGTTAAGTTGAAAGAGGTGAGCATTTGGAATACTCATAACATTGAGCCTCTACAGAGTGAAATTTCTAAAGGGAACGACAATAATATTTCTATTCATTTATTCCAGATGATGCTATAACAAGAAGCCAAGGAATCCAGATATTTTCAAAGTATATCAACCTGAAAACACACTAATGCATACTTCAAAAAGACACTTTTATGCAATATGTTTTCCAATAATAAATGAAAAGAACAACAAAAAACCCACCACGTATTTATATTTAAATATAGCGTATCTGGATCTAATTTTTAACCAGAGTGAAAAAATCATCATTACCATTCTCAACACAAAGAAGCGGCCAGCTAGTAAACTGAATGCCCAATTTCAACAAAAAGGCAAAAATGTCACTATACTTATAATTCCAAGGGAACTGACAACGGAAATACATACAGGATTTAGCTCTAACAGTCCTGTAATAATAAAAAGCTACTTAATACTTTTAAAAGTTTTTAAAGACAGTACATCCTTTCAATAGTGAATTGAATAGGAATTCACATTCCTATTTAGCTTAGAATGCTTTAAAATTCCCTTCTAAATATAGATCTAGTATTTGAACAGTAGAGTAAATACAGTCCTCAAATATTTAAAAAGGAAACTCCAATTATACTTCTTTGATTTAGAACTGTGAATTAAAAAAAAAAAAACGATCTAATAATACTCTAGACTTTAGGCAACTACTAATTTAGAATTGTTTTACTTCGGGTGGGACCTCAGGCTCTTTCAGCCTAGAATTTCTTCTCTCTGAGCTACAAAAACCATTTCGTGGGCAGTTACATCACTGTAGTATCACGATATACATTTCATTCCAAACCAGCCAGATGTGAAATACATCGCACTGTGACACCGATGTACTTAAAACACCAACAATGCCAAATGATTTCAGGCTTTCGGTAAAAACTGTCCTCCATAAAAGCATATCCAACAGGCCTGAGAGTGAATCTCCTTTTTTTACCCATGCCAGCTAGAGATGCTTACTAAACCAATAAAGCTGCTTTTGCTGGGAGGAGGGAGAAAGGAGTGGGGCTGCCCACCTCGGTACCATCAGGTAGGGTTAAAATAGAAAACACTTACCATCTCTCTTGGAACAGACACTTCGATAGTATCCACAGTACCTGCATATTTCTTTTTAACTGCCTTGTTGAGTTTTAGTCCATAAAATGGCAACATGAGTAAAGGCCAGACGGCAAGTATAAGGAAGGAGCAGTGCCCAAAGCCATGTTCACTTACCTGCAAAAGGAAAAGCAAAAGGGTTAAAACTCTCTAATCATGAAGGCACAATTATCTCTTCACATCTCTACTAATTAGCTTTGATGTAAAGCAGATTATGTGATAAAAGAAAAGACAAATATAACCTCGAGGCCTTTAATAACACCATTTGGAAACAGAAGTTCCCTTCCCCCACCGATAAACTGGGAATTCTTTAACAGGTACAAGTTAATTGGATACAGAAGCAGAGTCACTATTTCCTTTATGATGAGTTGATACACAATTCTTCTACAGTGTGTTAGAAGGATGTGCCAATAGAACAGGAGATAGAAATCTTAGATTCTATGCAACAAAAAGATCTTGAGGGTGTTTCCCTAAGAGGTATCTAATGATTGTCAGTAGATCAGTTGCAGCTTTTTCTTTATAGGATAAAATGGTGCTAGTTATTGCTGAGACTTTGCCAATGATCTCCGAGGCACCTCACAGTTAAAAGAGCCATAAATAGAACAGCAAACACCATCACTGTTTGCTAACCCAAAGAATTTTGCCCTTATACATTTAAGAATGCATGTTTTAGCATGAATACTCCTGTTTGTCTCAAAGCATAGGAAATACCCAAACACCGATGTCCCAGGGACACAGAAGCAGCAAAAACAACAAAAAAGTAAATGTAAAATGAACCATATCTAGATCTACCTAAAATTATAGTAATAGCTTATGAGTTCTCATGTGCCAAGTACCAAAGCATCTTATATGTATAAACTATTTTGTTTTATTTTTTAAACAATTATTTGAGGCAAGAACTAGTGTTGTTCTCATTTTCTATCAATCGAGAAGAAACAGAAATTAAGAAATTTGCTTGGAGCCACATGGCCAGGAGTGACAAAGCTAGAATAAAGATACATTTTTATTATCAACTTCAGTTTCACAGACTCCCAAGTCAAGACATAAAGTTCTTTCCCTCATGGGATTCATTTTGACATGTTACTGAAAGATTGAAGAAGAGCCTGTAATTGTGCACTTCAAAAAACATCACAATAACAATGATGTGGTTTTACAGCTGTTTTCTGCAAGAGGGAGAACATCATTCCATTAAACTATTAACAATAAGTGCTTGATAGAAATAAAATGCTTCAGTGGATCAAAGTTTGCAAGCATCAAATCATTATTTGTCCTTAGACTGGTCTCACAAAAGTTCCCTCAAGGATTATTCCTAGCATTAATACCTAGTATATAGGTTATATAATATTATAAATATACTTAATAGAGCCTTTTATAGTCAATGGCGTCTTTCAATGCATTCCCTACATGGAAGCTATGGGCTTACTCCACTGCAGTAGCTTTTCTCTAGCTAGTTTTAGAACCCTTTTTTGGAGCTATATTCAGACATATGAGTTCCACAAGACAATGGTCTCTTTACTTTACGGTAGCATTTATTTTTGACTAAAAACTTTATTACCTGGGGAGTGGTCCTTTACCTACTATCAGATAACATTTTCAAAAATCAAATTCACCCTTATAAAACATTTGCCTTCATTGAGGTTATCACAGAGACAAATAAGCAGGTAGGGAGACAGATGATATATAGGTAGATGAATATAGTTGTACACAGATATCTATACATCAAGGTAAGTATCTCTTGAATATGCATAGCATGTTCTAGAGCAAAGACTTTGAAGGGCATTCCTTTGAATGTTCTGACGTGTGTGGGTTTTTTCCCTCTAATAACCACCTTCTCTTTGAGGCCAGGCATAGAATCTGATTCAGTTAATGGTCATTGATTACTAACATGTTCCAAGTACAATGGTAAGTATTTTCATACAGGTAAGCTCAACTTAGTAAACTTAGTAAAAATTCTCTTAAGATAAAAGATTCCTATTTTACAGATAAGATAACAGATTTAGAAATGTAGCAATGAGGGGCCTAAGACCACAAGACATTCTTTGGACCAACTGCTTCCATCCAGCTGCATGACTGACCATCTCCTTTTATAAAGATAATGTGACATAGGTGTCTACTGAGCATTTTTCTTTAGAAGGAATAAAATAACATTTATCAGGCCTCGTCACCTTCTTTCTTACATCTGTATTTTTGATCTCTCTCCCACACATGTTGACTGTCCTGGATACCACCTGAACCCTCTGGAGAGAAAATAAGCATGTATATTCATTTACACCCCATTTTAATTCAAATAGATACCAACATTGTCCAAACTTTTTCTTGTCTCTTCTCTTTTCTGCTCTGAATTTGTTAGCAAGAGAATGCTGGTCACTGACAAATATGTCTGTGATGGGCACTTTGTTACTATGGCTCTAATTTTTAGTCATTGGAGAATTACAGAGGGAATATGGTAAGACAAGGAGTCAGACTAAAGAAAAGAAAAAGCAGCTCCAAAAGTCATTGTGTTTTGTGTGAATTCCACAAGATTCTAAAAGGTGATGGTTGTGGGAGAGAAATAACACCAATGGGAATTCCCTGGTGGTCCAGTGGTTAGGACTCCATACTTCCACTGCAGGGGACCTGGGTTCGATCCCTGGTCGGGGAACTAAGATCCTGCAAGCCTTGTGGCCCTGCCAACAAAACCCCCCAAAAACAAAAAAAACCACACCTATATTTGTGTTTTGTCCTGCTAATAAAGTTCCACTGTGGAACTGCATAATAACAGCCATTAGCAGCGAGAGGTAAAGTAAGTGCTTAAGGCACCTTACAGATTCTTTAATACAGGAGTCATTTTTATGCAAATAGCAATTAATGTCTCAGAATATTACTTTCAAAGCATTTGTAGATAATTGCACATGGCCTCCAGCTTCTTTTTAAGCACATTCTTCCAGAGACCAAACCTCAACTCTTGTATAATATTGAGACGATGAACCCAGTTTCCAATTCCTGACGGCCATCCTGCTTTTTATCTACCACTTTCAACCCTTTACACAAACATCAGTAGGAGAGTGGTGAAGCACTTTTTTTTTTTTTTCCAATGGTAGGGGATTTTGCAAGTTGAGTAGTATACAGAGTATTTTCGTTTCTAAAGAGGAATTCAAACATCCCTGGTAGTGACAGAATTTCTGAAACATTTATACATCTCAGACACCAATGTCAACAAATCTTAGGCCCACTGAGTCAAAAACACATAGTCATCCTGGAGTAATCTACATTCTAGAAACATCAGCAGCTCTCCATATAGAGCATAGGGTGTGTCCAACTTCACTACAGATGACACCCAAGGAAATCGCCTTTCCTGGACACAGGTACCTGTCACTGGTTTCAGAGAATTTAACTTTTCCGTCCATCCATTAAAAAAAAAAAAAAAAAGTACAACATGCAGACATCAATCTGGTCTTATCCTGTGTAGAAAAAGGTCATCTTAACCTCTCCAGAGACAGGGATGTAAAACAAGACAAAAACATAAAAACAGAATTGAAGAGCGTCATTTTGCGTCAGGTGCCTTAACGCAGCGATTGAAAACCAACACTCACTCATATCTTGAACTCTTTTTGCCCCTGTATCAAGCAATGCTAATATTCCTTGTACTTTTTTGTTTTTAACTAAAGAATTTGGAAAGGAAATATTCATCTAATTCGTGAAAAAACCCTACTGGTTTTAGACGTTAAAGTTACCACCAAGTGGGAAAGTGTCATGATATACACGCCAGGGGTTATTTTCACACTGAGGAAATAGCAAAAAGATCTTTCCACAGGAGAAGAAAACTTAAGAAAAAAAAAATCAATGATTCATTGCAATGTACGAGAAACAATTTTGCCGTTGGCTTAGGAGGCTATCAATAATTTCCTGGCTTTAGACGTGCTCGGCCTCTTAATTTAACAGGAGGGTGATTCTTTCAAAGATTTCTGACAATCTGGAAAAATCGCTAAGGGAATAAAATTTTACATAACAATATTACTGACTGCTATGGTTTTGACGCAGAACAGAGAAATGACAGGCATAAGAAAACCCTACTTGGTTATTCCAAAAAAATAAACAAAGTTAAGACTGCAGAAACAGCTGGGAAAGAGACATGGTAGTCTGAATTGGGGGAGATGCAGGAAATTCACCTAAGGTAAACTAAACATAGAAACAATAAGGAGGAACAATTTTTCATAATTTAAATGATTCATGCCTACTAATTTTCATTAATAACCTGCACTTAGGAATTTTCTAATCATGAACAATTTTAATGTTAAAAACAATAGCTTTGTTTCAATCCTTGGGATGAGGAATGAAATCAACTGACAAAGAAACCTGAATTTCTTTCAAGAGGTACATATTTCTATTAGTGGTTTTCTCACTCAACTGTGTGCCTGCCTCCGTCATGAAATTGTTGATAATAGTTAGAACAACTCATTTCTAGAATGTAAAACAGTACTTGCCCCACATGTTGTCCTCAATGTCACTCGATAGACGAATGAGGACCCACCTAGGTGTGAGGTGCTCTGGTGGGCCCAAAGATGGTAAGACATGGCCATTGCTCTCAAAGACCTGAAAACCTAGTTGGGGATATTTAAATATAAAAGGCCGACTACCGGTCAAGATTCTCCTTCGTACTTGGTTAACTATTCGTTCTGATATAAGCGCCATCATCTATGGAAGTTCACACCACGAAGCGACCACTCTGGATTGGCAGAGGGAATCAAGTGAGGTTTCCTTGAGGAAGTAAAACTCAAAGCAGGTGAAAACTAAAGGGGAATGAATCTTTGGAAGTTAAAGGATGTTTGGCTAGAATAAGGGTTAGTATTGAGTAGGGGGGCGGGAAAAGGTTTAAAATGAAATATGGGTCCGAATTTGAGAGTCAAATGCCTTCAAATTGATAACATACCAATCTCCCACTAAATGTACTTTACTGTTTGCCTTCTACATACTGTGAAAAATTAGAAACTCCATCTGTATGATATTCTTAAAGCACTGTATAGCATTCATGAAAAGGGAACACATTTGTTTTTTTAACATTCTTATGTATAATACCAACTCAGGCAGCAGTAAGAAACAAGTAGTTATTACAGAACTAGAATAGCCTTAAAAAGTGGTATATACTATCAATCAGCTGGTTGATAAAATGAAATTTCCCAAAAGGGGGGAAAAACTCTCAATCAGGAATGATATTCCAAATGTAATAAGCTGTCCAGTTTAGGCATAAACAATCACAAGGGCTCACTGGCCCATCAGAACAGGGCCTGGTTCACCTGGTGGGTTATCAGCCCCAGTTCTAACATTTCTTTGCTCAAAATTGCCTACCTTTAAGCTGCAAGATCAATTTGTACATCGTCATTTTTTAAAATAACAAAGAACAGTGTCTAGTGATCTGCCCAACTGACTGCATGTGTATGAATCAAAGTCTGGATTAGAGACATTGATGGAGCTGTACAATGACCAGGGAACTGGAAACCCCTGTCTACCAGCCACATTGGTATTGCCCTGAGAGCATCACCTCACACACCTGAACCTACTTCCTTATCTACCAAATCAGGATAAGGATATGCACTTACAACAAAGTTTGGAGGATTAAGATGCTATATGACAACACTGCCTGTCATCTGTAGCACCTTATTCAAATATAAACTTTCAAAGACCAGAAATTATTCAAATGACCAAGGCCAATCTACTTGAAAAGAGAACACTTCACCTAGCTATGCAGATCTTCTCCTCTTTGCTCTCATGTAATTCAGAGACAGTTGGCCTCCACCCCAGGCTCTCCTGGAGGGATGCACCTGGGCAGTCATATTTGTACTAGATGCCCCAAACCCTACCCAGAGTTGTTTGGAACAAAAGATAGACAACTGATCTATGCTAGTCCAATTTCAACTAAAATTTGAACTTAAAATGCTGAGACCAAGTCAGCCAGCCAGTGGAGGCGGAGATGCCTATTATGAGAGGCTATGTGGGACCACGTGGAAGTGAAACAGAAGAAAAGTGTATCCAAAAAAGACAACAAAGTGGATGAACAGAGGAAAGCTGAGGTGGAGATCACACAACTCGGACAAAAAGGAGAGACACTGTAGCTGCCGTTTGACTTTCCTGATCCTCAGAGTAATAATGCTACTTCTTGCAGTGAGATTCCCCAAGATCCATTCTTTTAACGCCTGCAAAATAGGTTCCTTCCTATTTGAGCTTTCTTGAGTGGGTTCTCTTCCTTCAAGTCCGAAATGAAGAGAGAAAACACAAAACGAAGTGAAGACCTTGCTACTCTCCCTCACTGCCTCGGTACACTCCCACACTCCCTCACTGTCAGAGTGTAAGGTTGTAAAGTCACAGCCTTACACTGTGACTGCCCTTCCAAGGTCCTTTCTTCTTTGAAACCCACCCATTAAAAAGCTCTCCAAGTATAAAAGAAAATGGAGCCACTGGAGGATGAAACTTTTCACTAGACTTGTGATCGGTTTCCAAGTTGCTCATAACCATGTCAACCTGACTGAATCAAAATTGTACTTAGTAAGAACACAGCAAATAAATGAAAGGTGCATCTAATGAGCTGCTTCTCTCAGATATTTCATATAAAATGTCAACATTGATTGTCAACGGTTTCACCCATGGTTGATGACTCTAACTTGATCTCTCTATAGGCTCTAAAATAACGAGGCTGCTAAGTTTTTAAAGGGAAAAAAAATTGCCATTGGATAAATGTGAAAATGTTGAGCTTAAAGCTAAATAGGCTTAACGATAAATAAGAATACTAGACCATGCGCAGCAACAAAGACCCAACGAATGCAGCAATAAATAAATTAATTAATTAAAAAAAAAAGAATACTAGACCAATACTATTTATTCATTCAGAACATTCGGACCAGGAGCCTACAAAAGGTAATGTATCACGCTACACATTGTGGAATGATGCCGGTATGAATACTTGTAGAAAACAGCTGACATCATAGGCCAAACAAGGACAGAAATGATTAAATCAACTCATCAGCCCCTTTCCAGTTTTCTTATCACCTGGGGAATAAAGTGTGACTGCAGGAAGCATTGGCCGTAAATACTCCCCGGCGGTTCCAGCCTGTGCACATTAAGTAGGGTCTGGTCTGGCTTGGATTGAAAGTAAAATTAACCTTTGTACGAGAATTGATATTCCAGAGAGCAGATCATCATCCCCACATAGGAGCCCACCCAAAGAAGAGAAAGAAATTTTCAAAATAAATCAGTGATAGAGAAGGACCAGAAAAAAAGGTTTCATGAGTTCATTTTAATAAAGTGCTTTGATGTAATTTTAAGTCATAATTAAAATATCAGTGCCTGGGATTTACAAGACGCTGTGTGTATTCCAGTGGTTCACGACCAGCAGGGTATTTTAGAACCATCACTGTCCCTTACCAACACCAAGTTCTGTTCTCAAAGGAAATGACTTCAGGATTCATGGCTATAGCAGTGGGACATGAGAAGCTCCTCTTTCCACATATTGTCTTGCTTAGGGTTAGAAGTCAAAGAAAGCAGCTAAGCAGAGAAAACTGGAAGCAAGCCAATCGTCAAATACTGAAAGCTAGTAATGTCTCATTACATTGGTAAAAGTGATTCATTCCACTGGTATCTTTGGTACCAAGTACGTGCCAGGCACTGTGCTGGTGCTGGATAAACACCAGTGAATAGAGTAAATATATCCTCTGCCTTAAGGGAGCTTACACTCTAATGGTAGAGATAGATGACATCAAGCAAAGAAGGCAATAAATGTGCTAATCGGTGCTTAGGGCAAAATTCACAAGGGCAAGGATAATGTAATAATCAGGGAACCATGATCAAGAAATAATGGGCAGCACTTCCCTGGTGGCGCGGTGGTTAAGAATCCGCCTGCCAATGCAGGAGACATGGGTTCAAGCCCTGGTCCAGGAAGATCCCACATGCCGCGGAGCGACTAAGCTCGTGTGCCACAACTACCGAGCCTGCGCTCTTAGCCTGTGAGCCACAACTACTGAAGCCCACATGCCTAGAGCCCATGCTCTGCAACAAGAGAAGCCACCGCGGTGAGAAGCCCGCGCACTGCAACGAAGAGTAGCCCCCGCTCACCACAACTAGAGAAAGCCCATGCATAACAAAGACCCAACACAGCCAAAAATCAATTAATTAAAAAAAAAAGAATAATGGGGAAATTACGAAGGTCTTTCTTAGGATGACCAAAGAGGAGGTGACATTGTGATAGGTCACCTCTATCCAACAGTCAGAGGACTCAATTCCACAACACTGAAAAAGACGCACGGGGCGTCCCTGGTGGCGCAATGGTTCAGAGTCTGCCTGCCGATGCAGGGGACATGGGTTCCTGCCCCGGTCCGGGAAGATCCCACATGCCGCGGAGCGGCTGGGCTCGTAGGCCATGGCCGCTGAGCCTGCGCGTCCGGAGCCTGTGCTCCGCAATGGGAGAGGCCATGGCAGTGAGAGGCCCGCATACCGCAAAAAAAAAGACGCACATGTAGAGAGCACTGCTTTATCTTAAATCAAATGTTTATAAGGGTGGCTGTGAAAAAGAAAAAATATCAAGCATTTTGTGCTGAAATAGGAAGGAAAACTACTTCTAACACAATTTCATATGACTAAAGGGACAGGTATTGAGAACCAAGACCTATTCTGGTAAACCTCATTTCCTCTTCACAGTCTTACCAGTGTCACCGATGAGAAGACTGAGGATCAGAATGGATCAGGTAATTCGCCCAAGACCACGCCCAGCTGGTAGACTGAATGCCTGGAGAAGCTCTATTCCAAAGCCCTTTCCACTGCCTGCATTTTCCTAAGGTCTGCAAAGGTCACAACGGTGTAAGAACTGCATTATCCACCACCCCCTTTTAAAATTTTTTATTTATTTATTTATTTTGCGGTACACAGGCCTCTCACTGTTGTGGCCTCTCCCATTGCGGAGCACAGGCTCCGGACGCGCAGGCTCAGCGGCCATGGCTCACGGGCCCAGCTGCTCCGCGGCATGTGGGATCTTCCCGCACCGGGGCACGAACCCGTGTCAGCAGGCGGACTCTCAACAACTGCGCCACCAGGGAAGCCCCACCCCCTTTTTTTTTACAAGAATATTCTCCTTTGTGACCACCTTCAGGGACAGCCAAACGTACATGTCTGCATGCTGGTGCCTGGTAGGGGTGGGTAGAGATGGTGAGAAACGATTGTTAAAGCACCACATTTATTTTATCTACAGGACTAAGTTTCTACAGTCTTTCAAAATATTAGGCACTTGGTTAATCAGACTTTGCAGTGAAAACTATAGATAGAAGGTTACTGCAAGCCACCCTGGAAGAGAGCTACAGAGCCGTGGGGAAACCATGAGCTTAGCGTCAGCAGAGCTGCTTCCAGTCGTTTTGCCTCTGGGGAAGCCCCATGGCTGTTAACGATACTCAGGCGGCTTACTCTTACCGGTACTCTTTGTACCGGTGGAACTTTGCACCATTTGCATTTATTACCTCTTCAGAAAGTTTAATTCAATTATTTTAAAAAGACAAGTAAAATAAAAGAGTAACTGCAACTCTGGGCAAGTCATTACCTTTTTAAGACTCGTTTTTCTCATTTATACAACTTGCCTCTCAGGATTGCTGTGGGGAATCACATAAAACTTGACATTTGAAAGTACTTTGTAAGTTGTAAAACATAGAACGATATTAAAAAAAAAAGTTTTTCACAAGAAACGAGAGAGAAGTGCATTGTGTAAAAAAGAACAATTAAGTCCTGGGGGTACACATGGAACAACCATTAGAGACCCCCCTCCCCAGTACACAGCAGAGGGTACCACTTCAGAGCCAAGCTTGGGAGCCAGAGAATCATCACACTGGCTAGTGTGTAACCTCAAGCAAGTTGGTCACCTCTCTGTGCCTCCATCCCCATCTCGTCATAAGGATAAGAATAATACTAAGTCTCAAGAGTTCGTGGAACCTAAGAAGCAACATCTGTTTGCCTGGCAAAGTCATGGAACCTACTGAATCTTAATAAACGTTGCCTAATTAATCTGAGTAGCCAAAGTACCTCGGCACCACACCATCCTAGAGGTCGCCGGAGCCAAAACCTAAATCTAAAGCCTGAGACAAGAAAGAAATCATGAGAGAACTTATTTCACATTGCCGGAAGCTTCTGGTGTAGTCATCAGATAATTGACGTAAAATTCACTTACCTCTTCTGTCTTCAAATAAAATGGCTCGTGTGAGCCAATATCAAAAGGGTTTGAAAAATAGCGAGCTCCAGTTTCCCAGAAGATAACACGCTTGTGACGAGGAACAGAGCCGTACCGCTGCTGCTCTAGACTCTGTCTGACCCCGTGCTCTCTGGTGGGACCACTGCAAACTGGGTTCTTTAAATACCTAGGAATAGGCAGGGTTTCTCACACCCCATCATCAGGATCACCTGGGACGCTTGTTAAAAATCCAGCTTCCCATCCCTACCACAGAATCCCTGAATCTGAATCTCCTCCGGGGGAGCCCTGAGAGTGTGTACCCCAAATGGGGCTTCTGATTGGGCCTGTTTGGGATACACTGCACACAGCGGCCTGGCCTGGTAGACTACTAGTGACAAGTCAGTATTTGGTTACCCCTTTCCCCTCCCTCCAACCCCTAGTCTCATCGCCTGTGAAAGCATTCTCTTCAGCTGCCTAGAATAAACCTTAATGACAGGAAGATGATTTTCACCTGAAGACTACCAATGGCTTGAATACAAATTGGTTGCTGGAAACAGCTTTTAATTATCCAAGCCAATGTGCAAACCTGCCCCCAATGCCTGTAGGCATTTTGATAATTCGTAGCTGATCCAAAGGATAAAAGGGCCCAGCCCCGGTGTTGCTGGAAAGCACTGGATGGCTTCCCCATCTCACCCGTGGCTCACTACCCAGCCTTCTTTCTATCATGTTCTCTGCTGCCTCTGGGCTGGGAAATGAAGGTTTTCTTCCCCCTTCGTCACAAAAGCCTTTCCTGCAGATGGTGGAGAACACAGAAAATCTTACCTTCGCCTCCCTCCTTGCTGAAGGCATAAGGAGAATAAAGAAAAGCAAGGTTCCAATATCTAAGGAGCCGAGAGGTGTCCTTGGCCCAGACCCAGTGCCCTGGGTGAGATATGAAAGAATAGCAGCCCCAGCACAGAGGCTAACATGGTACCTCAGGGCACAAGCTCTGCCGTCCATCCAGAAAACTTGTCCTTCTGAAAATTTATATGATATGACCCCTTGGCAAAAGTAAACACCAAAAACAGCTTTGAGATATTAACAGACCAATTACATGTAGAGTTTTATGTTTCAAATTCTCTGAATTCATACCTGACCCAAAAGTCTTAGTCCTTTTTCCATTTTGCAATTTTGCCTTAAATATTTTTTCAAAATTTGATTCACAAAGCAGCTCAACTCATGATATCGATACATATGAGTACTATGTTTCAGCAGCAAACCAGCCATTATTTTCTACAAAATCCATTATTTCAAAAATAAAAGGAGTTACAGTCATTTGATGAATACAGCCAAGTTTCATCTCTTCAGGGGCAAATTATGCCTGTGAATAACCAGGGACTTCTTATCGTTTTCTTTTCTTTGTGTATCAGCTATAAAAGGGTTATTTTTCTTCTTTATAGGAGACCTTCAGTGTGTCTATATCTCGAGTTCTAGTGATTCTATGAGTCAAGTCACAGTATATTAAGAATGAATGGTATCATATTGCAAATAACTTTTTAAGCTACCTAGTACAGAGACTTCCAGCATATAAAGGAATGTATTAGACAGTATACAAGTCGAAAAACTAACGTGTCCAAAAGCAAAGAAGTACTCTCCTAATTAGCCATTAGCTACTCAGGTTCTGATTAGAGAAGACTCAGAAAAAAAGCATACTTGTACTAAGCATCCTAGAGTTTCGATACAGCCTGAAGTTCTGAGCAGAGGTTAAAAGCTGAGCACAAAAAATAATTAGCAAATTTATGACAGGTCTGATAACAGTTTGTTTGTAATTATGATGAGTTAACTTTGCAAGATCTCATAGTTAAAATTAGAGATTAATGTAAAATGGTAGTTGCATCATTGGATAACGATGTGGAATAGAGCACCCAAGTCACTTTCAACATCTCGCATTTAAACCATTATTCACGGTTTCTTGCGAGCCATGCAGGGCCGAATCTGGAATCACTTTTTTCCTTTGTAATGTAATTGATCAAAGCTGTGAGAAGAGCTGCCTTAATATGAAAATTGTCTTACCCCAAAAAGTAATTACCAAATCACCACTATTTCCTAAATTACTTCCAAAACATCACCATTTCCTGATTGCTGAACGCTACCAAAATACCTACTTTGCTTCCAAATTAGAATGGCAGCAGACATAACTTCAGGAATAATTTAAAGTCAGAAAAAAAAAAAAAAAGACCAGGTAACATTGCTACCATCAAGAGACTAAAAATAGCTTGGCCAGAGAAGTTTTTTTCACTTTGAACACAGTTTGATTAATCAGGGTGCTAAGAAAATGTCAGCTCCATGGGGAATTGGGGAAAGTGTGCAGTTTTCTGAAGTAAACCACATGGCTAAAAAATCAATGCAAGTTCTTGCAGCTGAGCCCAGCTGAAGGCCATTGTCCTGATGTGGGTTGCAGGAGTCCCTGCCTGCCTCAACCCACTAGCTCCCTCACTGGGCCAGGTGTTTCCAATTTTATGCTTAGTTTAAATGCCCACGCTGGGGTTGCTTCCTGCTGACACGGGGCCACAGAATGGCTCTGACACAAAGAGACTGCTAAGGCTCTACATCAAGATGCACTTTTTGTAAGCAATGCATGCTGTTTGGTCAGATTTCTGCTTGGATCATGGGCTCCTTACTGTCTCGCCCCTTTGCTAGATTCAAACTTTTCAGCTCCTCTGCCCTATGTCCCACAACTGCTGTTTGTTTAAATCTTTGATACTTTACCTTCCACCCTAGACCCAGGTTTTGGATTTTTGCCCACTGTCTGGCTTTGGCCTACCTGAGCCTCCACTCTAAATTGCTGAGCTCCAGATCCTCTGGTCCAGCATAACCAAAAGCTCCTAAGTATTCATCCAGTTCCACTAGATGACTGGGATTCCTAATGCCATCCACTGGCTGAAATTTTCTCATCTGTTAAATGGAGACAGTAATGACCATTTTATATATCCTTATAAGACTTCATAAGGATGACATGATTCATCCTTAGGATAATCTTTTTAAAGGTTAAAATGATGATTCTTACATGAATATAAAATGAATGTGTTTCAAAGATTTTACAGAAGTCATTCAAATAATAAAAGAACCAATACGAGATTATAATCAGGTCAAAGAGCAGATACATACATAAGCAATCTGGGATGCTGAAATGAATTAATAGATACTAAACTGGCCTCTTCCACAAGGAAGATGGGTAGTGTCAACTGAGTCTCCATAAGACAAAATTTATTTGCCTTACTATCAGTTTTCTGCAGCCTATGTTAAAGATAACAAAAGATACACACCTCTGCAGAATTAGTAACTTGGAAGAAAGAATACAGTAGACTTCACCTAACATTCCATTGAAAAGACACCTAGTCAACTTTATTTTGCCCATTGCAAAGTCTTTGACAACTTTGCCTGGTGTACACGTACATAAATTTGTGCAAAAGACCTTTGTGAATGAAAACATTTATCAAAAGTAATTTCTCAGGGCTTCCCTGGTGGCGCAGTGGTTGAGAGTCCGCCTGCTGATGCAGGGGACGCGGGTTCGTGCCCCGGTCCGGGAAGATCCCACATGCCGCGGAGCAGCTGGGCCCGTGAGCCATGGCCACTGAGCCTGCGCGTCCGGAGCCTGTGCTCCGCAACAGGAGAGGCCACAGCAGTGAGAGGCCCGCGCACCGCAAAAAAAAGTAATTTCTCAGAGACATATATTTTTCTAATGGTAAAAGATGTGGTCATGTACTCTTTTCATCACCACCACTAAAAAATTGTTGTAGCATTAAATGAGACCGTGCATAGGGCCTACCAGGGCTTAACAAATGGCAGGTATTTAATAACAACAAACATGTATATGTGCAACCACATGTATAAACATACACTGGGCTGTTCAAGAGGTATACACAATTTTGGCCTGGCCTTTTCTTGTATTAAGTTAGAGGGTTGCTGTGGAACGCCTGTGTCCACGAGGCAGTAAAATACCCAGTTCCTTCTGGCCTCCCCTCTCTTTCTCCCACCTCTACCATCTTGGTTATCTCTAGGTCTACCAACTGCCTGCCCTAAGCATGGTGGTGTAACCAAGGGGCTACAAACTTCTATGACAAGAATCTCCTAGGCTAACTAACATCCTGTCTCCAAGGAAAGGTCTTGGGAATCTTAAGTATTCCAGGTAATTTTAATGATCAGGCACGTTGGAGAAAAACTAGAAGGGGCAACACCTTGGTGCCTGGCAAAGAAGAGAGTGGTCCACAGAAGAGAACAAACCATAAAAGCTCCTGGCTGAGTAAAGCCCTGTGTTTAACCAAGGCAAACAAACAAACAAAACTGAGACTGGGGTCAACTGAAATTCTATTCATCTCAAACTCTTGAGAGGGCACACTCTCAAGGCTGAAGGGAGAATCACCCCAAAATATAAACAGTCCATGATCCTACAGCTCACGTGATGAACTGAAACCATAAAGTGAGGTGCTTTGCAATGTAATTGGACACTACAAGCTGAATCAATAATAAAGCACATACTGTCCTTTGTCAGTTTCTATTTATTGAAATCACTGTGATATTCAACACCAAAACATAAATTTAGACACTTTATTTTCCCTCTAATAATTTCATTTGACATTGATTTCTTTTTAGAAACCTCACCCCAAAGAACAATTCTTTAAGGGAAACTGCAGGAGGAACTGGTTAAGTCTAAAACGTAAGCAGAAGCTTCCCATTTTGAGCCAAAATCTCAGTGGATGTATTATAAATAAAAACATCCGTCTTGCAAAGAGACACGATTTTATCGTTTTCACTCCCAGAAACCATGTAAAAACTTCAAATCACATTCCCAGTATTAATAACCACAGTTGTCCTTCAGCAAGTCAGAAAATCCATGCAAATACTGTTTATTGATAGAACTGCAAGGACACTAGGGAAGATCACTACACATTCCTTCAATAAAAGAAGCAAGAAGGCTTGAAGAGACTGGTGCCTTTTTAAAGAAAGAGAACATGATGTTAAAAGAACTCAGTATTAGGCATCTTTGGAAAGAGATGCTAAATGCTTTCTGAAAGCCTACTGTGTGCACAGAACTGCACTGTTTGCCAACATTCGAGACATGGGTTCTGCCCCTGGTAGTTGCAAACCTTTTTTAGGGGAAACGTATTAGATTTTGTCAACTATCAGAGTCAAGAAAAAGGGATGTTTCCCCATTTACTACCTGTTTTGGTTCTATTTGTGTCAACTCTGTGAATCTGGACACTCAATTTAACTTCCTTGAGCCCCGTGTGCCACATGAGAGAACAGGATGCCTCCATCATCTGTGTTTCTGCAGGGAGCAAAGGGGATAAGGCATCTTGTAAATGACGAAGCCCCTCCAGAAGGCTCATGACTGTCAGTTCCATTATTCTACACAGATGTGACCTCCATAACATTATTTGTATAAAAAGGAGCTGGGCCAGACTGCCTGGTGCTGCATCAAGGAAAACCAGGCCCTACTGATCAAGCCACTTCAGAGATTGTAAAGAAAGGATACTTGAATCTTAAAAAGCATGGATAACCTATCTGAGCTAGCCCAGGTTATATGGCATTTGTCAGAAACTGACTCCTCATGACAATATGAAACAAGTCATCCATGAAAGAATTCCCAAAATCCTAATGGTATTTTTTCACTTGTAAACCTTCCTTCATTAACTGACTCCTGACAGTGAAATCAAATATACTCATCTTTCTACACAGAGTAACACGGAAATGAGAAGGGCTTTGGAAACTCAGTTTCCTCACTATGCAATAGATGCATTTAATCGATTGTTCTCAGAGGACTATAAGGTACGTTTCCCCAGAATGATTTCATCAATGTTATTGGAACAGTAAAATCAGCAGCAACTTTAAAGACAGAATCCATCTCAGTTGAGGCAACTATAATATGTAACAGATTCCTGATATCCTGATTCTGTACATTTGAGTCCCTTTTAGTGTGCATTCCATCACACATTCTCTGAATTTTGCAGTGACTCATAAAAATGTCAGTAGTGATTATTCTAGGCCATTGTGATAAAACAGCTCTTTCATATAATATGCTTACCCATAAAGAATTTGAAACAAAAAAGGCATTGTTTTAAGAATACATCAGAATCTTTCTAAGGAGGTTGTTAGGAGACAGCTAACCAGCTTTCCCCAATGAAAAATTAATATTTTCTTCAACAGATTTCCAAAGAAATTATGTCAATGCAGTGGGAAAGGAATGAGAGACCTGCAGTGGGAAAGGAATGAGAGTCCTACAGTGGAGTATTTAGAAAAAGACTAATATGAAGAAATAAAGAATATAGATTGGGGTGTTATCTGTTGGTTTTGCTCTTTTTTTTTTCTTTTTGGCTGTGTTGGGTCTTCGTCGCTGCGCGCGGGCTTTCTCTAGTTCCAGTGAGCAGGGGCTACTCTGTTGTGGGCCTCAGGCTTCTCATTGCGGTGGCTTGTCTTGTTGCAGAGCACAGGCTCTAGGCACTCGGGCTTCAGTAGTTGTGGCTCGCGGGGTCTAGAGCGCAGGCTCAGTAGTTGTGGCGCACGGGCTTAGTTACTCCGCGGCATGTGGGATCTTCCCAGACCAGGAAATAAAACCCGTGTCCCCTGCATTGACAGGCAGATTCTTAGCTACTGCGCCACCAGGAAAGCCCAGGTTTTGCTCTTGTTTTTTAAAAAATACGTTCTCGGGAGAAAATGCAAACCAGACAATTAGTGAGTCTCCTTTCCACACCAAGCTCCAAAACCCACCCGAGGGATAAGTACTAAATATTTTGGCATATCTCTCCATAAATTCTTGCCTGAATATAGGTATATGCATAAGTGCCCATCTCATGTATGTGTATGTATATACATATAATATATCCATATCTTGTGGTTTTTTCCACTTAAATATAGATATTAAAGACCTTTTACATAAAGTGCTAGAGAGTGAATTATATTTTTAAAAAGTCACAGGAAACACATGTATTTAACTTTTAAATCAGGGGCTCTCAGCTCTGACTGAAAGCTAGAATCACCTGACGATCATTTAAAAAATACTGATGTTAGGAACCTTCCCCAGATCAGGAATCTGCATTTTTAAAAGCTCTCTAGGTAAGTCTAACATTTATCCAGTGCTTGAGTGCTAAGACGATAAACACTGAATTTCTTCAACGTGCTTCACAAAATCATTGCACACCATATGCAGGGAGAGGCCTTTTGTTTTTAGTAATCCATATTCATTGCAGACAAGTTAAGAATACAAAAGAGACAGCTAAGTTCAGAAACACCCACACCCAAATCAGTTCTTAATAAAAGCACTTCATAAACCAACGAAGTAAAAATAGTATATAAACCTCCCTAAGAATAAGAACCTTGGGAAAGTCAGATTTTTTTAAGGAGATGTTATTAAGAGAAAAGACTCTCCTCTCTTGAATTAAAAGTCCTCCTCAATTCAAGCAGAATGTCCTCTGGAATTCATTCCAGAGAGCATTTATTGACCTGCCCCTGCGTGCTACATACTAAGGACACAGAGAAAGGAGATAGTCCCTCACTGCAGAAGGTCACTGCCCAGTGCGGTGGTTGTCAAAGTGTAATTTTTGCCTGCTACACCCTGTCTATAAATGCAATCTGAATGGATGCTTAATATCTAAGCTTTGCAGGGGAGAGCTGCCCTGATTGAGGTGGCAAAAAAAGATCAGAGCCAGATTCCTACGGGTCTACCCTACAAGCGGCAGCCAGTTACCCCAAGAACCCTTAACTATACCAAAGAGCACAGCACAGCACTGGTAAACCAATGGCCATCAGACAAAACTTCAGATTAAACTAGTCTACAGCAGTACTTTCCAAGGCGGGTATGTGCAAAATGATCCACAGGGACACAAGAAGAAAATATTGAAACTATACATTTATTTTCATAGACTCTAAAAGAGCCTATTTGTGAATTTTATAATGTAAATAATTCATCAGTAGAATAGTGCATTCATACAATCTATAATTACACACATTATGTTGAAATGTATGAAACTACCACGTTTGTAAATAAAAATTGATGGAACATCAACATTTTATATGGTTCACCCTCATACATATAATTAGAAATTGTGTGCAGTTTCCTACGGTTCAACTTGTATATTGGGGCTGCTCAAACTCAGCACTGTTGACATCTGAGGCCACACAATTCTTTATTTGGGGGGGGGGATGTCCTATGCATTAATATGTTTAGCAACATCCCTGGCCTCTACCCACTACATATCAGTAATACATCCCCCTCCCTGCTGGTAATAAACAAAATGTCTCCAGACACTGTCAATTGTTCCCCAGGGAGACAAAAGCATCCCCTTTGAGAATCACTGCTATATACTGAGTGCATGGGCTGGTTTTTTACTAATGGACTGAATGATTAAAATCGTGTGGACACCCAGGCTTGGAGAACAGGGATGGCTGCCATTAACATTTATAATCATGCCAAGATGCTAACCCAATATGGACATTTTCATGAGCTTCACATCTGAGCCATCTGTGAAAGATAAGACAGGTCCATCAGTACCACGGATGCCATGATCTACCTACCCACCGAGGATGCTCACGAGAGCACCATGCTACCCACGGCAGGCAAAGACCCATTCACAGGCGAATGCAGAAGCAGCTGCTCTCTCAAGCTAACCTGGGGGTAGACAACAAGGGTGAAAGAAAACATGTCTGTGAAGCACGGAAAACAACAATCTCAGAGAGGCCGGCCCAGCATGCAGTCGTCAGGCCTGGGTACGCTCTTCTCCAGCAAAGGCTTTCGGAAGGCTCTGAACACCAGATCACAGAATGTTCTCAAATGCCTAGTCATAGACACGATAAGAGTGCAGTCAGGAGCCAAAGGACTGTCTTCCCAGATGCACAAGGTGGAAGAGATTCTCAGTCACAAACAGATCTTCCACGCACCATCCCCACAAACTGATGGAGCCCTCATCAATATCCTTTATTTTTGAAAATTAAGATGGGGGCTTCCCTGGTGGCGCAGTGGTTGAGAGTCCGCCTGCCGATGCAGGGGACGCGGGTTCGTGCCCCGGTCCGGGAAGATCCCATATGCCGCGGAGCGACTGGGCCCGTGAGCCATGGCCGCTGAGCCTGTGCGTCCGGAGCCTGTGCTCCGCAGCGGGAGAGGCCACAACAGTGAGAGGCCCACGTACCGCAAAAAAAAAGAAAATTAAGATGGGTGATATGTGGGCTCCTGTGCACACACTCCAGGGTATGTACCTATATATATACAGTGCTGAGCTCACGTCCCTCCTATCCAAAGCAAAAATGGCAAAGTTCAAACACATGCTCATGTGATCTGAAGGCACATTCATTCTTAAAGGAAAGAAACACACATGCCTTAAAACCATTCGTTGCACAGCTTTTCATCATGAATCAGCTCGCCCTGGTTCCCATGAAGCACTGGCCTATATCAGATGTGACAATACAGCTCTTAGACACCATCACCATCTACACACAGACAGCAGCTCTGTTACATTTTAAACAACTTACAAGTGCATAGGGATACATGACAGACATTTTTGAAGTCGTTACTTAAAAGCCTCAGAATTCACTTTCTTTCTCAGGCTTTAATATTTTGGGATATGAGGAGGAGGAAGTGTGGGGCGGAGGGAATTCTCAAAAGGAACTGAATCAAAGCCGACATTAAATAGGAGATGGGATTCCCCAGCCCCCCTCCTGCTCTGAAGGGGAAGAAAATAAAAGTGGAGTCACAAGGAAGCCTGCCCCTGGCCCGACCCCTTGGGGCAGAACAACCTTTGCAAGAGCCCTGCCATCTAGCCCCCCATCCCTGAGATAGAAGCCAACCTCAGTGGCCAGAGAGTGGCTTCTGTTGGGGTCATCTTTGGAAGATGATGACTTAAAAGGAGATGTAAGGATCTTCTTATTCAAGTCGGATCATAAAAGAAAGCTCATAAAAAGCCATAGAAATATTCTTTTGTTCTTTTGAAAATTTTTTTTAGCTTCCACAGTCCCACTTCTTTAAGCAGGATTATGACTGTTCTATATAAGTGAATAATCAAGAAACTGACCTATAATTATAATTAACTTGAACTAGGACTTACTGTGGACCAGGTAGTGTTACAAATACTTTATGTATGTAAACTATGTTAATCCTCAATTTCTTTAATTCTCACCCCAAAAAAACCCCAAAACCAACCCTATGAAAAAGGCGCAGTTTTTATGCCCATTTTATAGATAAGAAAACTAAGGCACAGGGTCTGACTAGGGTAAGAGAATGAAGCACACAGGGCACAAGTGCAGGACTCCAAGAGTGAGCTCCTCCTTGAATTTTGTGCCGTCGGTGGCTCACTGACGTTAGCCTAGAATGAGTCCTTCTAAGAGAGATGCGCGGTCCACGCGGATTGGGAGTGCTGGATCTGTCATTTGAACCCCGAGGTGTTACACACATCCCTAAATTGAAGATAGTCATGAGGGAAAGCACAGGATGCTGGAATCAGTAAAAAGTGAGTTAAAACCTTAGCCCACTATTTACTAGCTGTAAACCTTAATTTCTCTGAGCCAGATGCTACTTCTGAGGAAAAAAACATGACGACATTCACCAAAGCGTTGCCTCTTCATGATTGAGTTTGAGACCATGTTAGTTGAAAGCCCGGCCCCCAAGGTGTACATATTAACTGTTACTTTCCACCTTTCCTCACCCACTAGAACTCTTCATTTAATATTTCAATCCTCACCAAAGGATTATTCAAGACAGGTCAGAAATTTTACATTTTTTCAAGTCAGGTCAGGGAATCTTAAAAAATTCTATTTTGCACGGATCAAAACTAAATGTTGTTCTTGTTTACTTAGAATCAATGAGAATATAATTATTGAACAATGCCACAAAGCAATCTCTTCAAGAGCTGATGGAGAACATAAGGCAATTTGCTCCAACATGGCTTTTGGACTTTGGGTGTTTGCTCTTTGGTTTATTTGTGGACTCCATGATGGAAATTCAATTATGCCCATCAGGAGGAGGCTGTTTAAACAGATTATGAGGTAATCAGGTGATGAGTACTACACAGCTGCACACAAAGAACCAGCCAGGGAGCCCTCCATGTACTAAAATGCAAAGATTCACACAATATATTAGCTGGGTGAAAAAAACAAGGTACAGACCAGTGAGTGCTAGCATTTTAAATAAAAAGGAGGTTTAGTATGTTAACGTTTATGTATGTATACCCGTGTAGACATAAATATCTCCAGAAAGACACAATTTACTAAGAAAAAAATCACTGGCCGTGGGCCAGAAGAGGTGAGCTCACATAAAAAAAGTGTGACATCTATTTAGGAGCTCAGAAGTCATCCCCTCAGCATTTGAGACCAGTGCTGAGGGCAAGAAGCTGCACCACCCGGAGGCTGTTACAAGAGCAGGTTCTTGGTCCCATCCCAGACCTAGTGGAGAGGACTCGCTGGAAGTCAGCCAGGAACCTGTCTCCAGAAGCCCTCCAGTTGATGCTAACGCCCCCACAGAAGCACAGGTCTAGAATCACTGATTCACAAACGATTCCTAGACTGGCTGTGGACCCACCTGGAGAGTTTATTTAAAACAGATTCCTGGGCTTCCCTGGTGGCCCAGTGGTTGAGAGTCCGCCTGCCGACACGGGTTTGTGCCCCGGTCCGGGAAGATCCCACACGCCACAGAGCGGCTGGGCCCGTGAGCCATGGCCGCTGAGCCTGCGCGTCCGGAGCCTGTGCTCCGCAACGGGAGAGGCCACAGCAGTGAAAGGCCCGCGTACCGCAAAAAAACAAAAAACAGGTTCCTGGACCCCATCCTAGACTGAATAACAATAATATCCAGGATGAAACACAGGAATGTGTATTGCTTAAAAGCCTATGACACACAGCCAGAGTCTAAGAATCACTTCCTAAAACCAAAGTCTACTGTGATTATCCAAACGTTTTACTGAGATGAATTTGCATATGGCAGCCTCAGTCCCATGCCTGCTTCTCACCATTAGTTAAGTTTCTCAGTTGAGTATATGTGTGGTAATAACTCTCTTTGTACAACAGATCTCAAACTTCAGCATCCATCAGAATGACCTGCAGAGCTTGTTAAAACACAAATTGCATCATCCTAACTGCAGAGTTTCTTCTCATTCAGTAGAGTCAGGGAGATGGGCTGCTAACCTGCATGTAGAACACGCTCTAAGGGACATTCCTGCTGCTGCTACTGTTGTTGGTCCAAGCACTTTGAGAACCACTCCTCTAGTCCGCGGGTTCTCAACCAGGATGCAACATGCCCTTTTCGAACACGCTGCCAAATATGGTCACCACATATAAGAATTTTTGCTTTAATCAAAGATGCAAAATTTTACGGGTGTACATGTGAGTCAGAACTTTGAGCTATGCAGGTTACACTGCGCAATTTGAACTGGGTACACCTGATAAACGTAATTAATTAGAGGTGTGTCTAAATGTTTAACAGGTGCCCTCAGGAGTATGTAAGAAAGCTGGGTTACGATTACAAACAGTCTTTCTCAACCAGCAGAAAATTCATACAGTAAAAAGTGTAATATGGGGACTTCCCTGGTGGTCCAGTGGTGAAGAATCCGCCTTCCAATGCAGGGGACGCGGGTTCAATCCCTGGTCAGGGAACTAAGATCCCACATGCTGCAGGGCAACTAAGCCCGCGTGTCACAACTACTGAGCTCATGTGCCTCAACTAGAGCCCGCGTGATGCAACTACAGAGCCCACGCACCCTGGAGCCTGCACGCCTCAACTAGAGAAGAGTAAACCTGCACGCCACAACTAGAGAGAAGTCCGCGCGCCACAACGCAAGATCCTGCACGCCTCAGCGAAGATCCCGCATGCCACAACCAAGACCGGACACAGCCAAAAATAAATTAAATAAATAAATAAATAAGTAAATCTTTTTTTTTTTTTAAGTGTAATATGTAGGAATGCGAGTTAATCTCTTAAGATGCTCCTCCAACATTTCTTGTGTGTGAAATTGATCCTTGAACGCTAAAGGCTGGGAAGCACCGCTGTCATCAGCACACTTCCTGTCCGTCCCGCCTGATAAGGTTGCTGCCCAGTCTGGACTGGGCTATGAGACCAAACGGAGACAGCGCCAGGCCTGGGTCACACAGGGGTCCCTGGCTGTGTAAATGAAGGAGTGACTAAGACTGATCAAATTTACTAAGACTCACAACTGTAGAGCCGGACTGGATCTCTGTGATGCAGGAAAAGCCCACCATTTTACAGTTGAGGAAGCTATGAACCACAGCAGAGGAGATGCTCAGTGGCTCCCAGCGGCCACTGAGAGCCTATTTCTCCTCCAGGGCGGGGGCTCGTCTGCAGCCCAGCCCAGGCGCTTGCCTTGTCTAATCCACTTAAGCACTCCCACACGTTATCAGTAAGTGCTTCTCAGAAACGAAAGATAAAGCTAGGGGATATTATGGCTTAGTAGCACCATAGGAGGTAGAGTTAAGAGGAAGATATTTCTGTGGGTTCTGGAGGAAGCATCAGTGACATTGGAAAAAGTAACTGGGAGCGAGAGGTGACAGGGGTGGGGGGTGGATAAAGCGCAGAGTAAAACTGAATTCATTTCTGACCCCATTATTTGCAATGCATATTATTTTTGTCATGAGCTGGGCTGAATTATGTTTAGGAAATGGTTGTTTTACATTCCAAAGGTAAGTATTTTTTTCCTCACCCCCCCCCGCCCCCCGCATTGCGGCACGCAGGATTTTAATTTCCCAACCAGGGATCAAACCTGGGCCCCAGCAGCGAAAGCACTGAGTCCTAACCACTGGACCTCCAGGGAATTTCCCCAAAGGTAAATTTATAATGTAAAAAGATTAATTGGTAGGGGAGAAAAGTGGGGAGGAAGACATAGATTGCTCTCAAGCCCCTTTACACCATTCGACTTGTATTTATCTAATTGCAAGAAAGACTTAAAAATCATCCCATCATTCATTCAAACATCAACAAGATTTCTTGTAATTTGGTAACACTGGATATATGAAAACAATTAATAAGAAATTAAGGGGTTTTGTTTCTACTGTTATATTTCAAGCCTCATTCCAGTGGGTTTCTTTTTCCAACTTTTTTTTCTGCCCATCACACCTGAGGTTTCATGACACACTCTATCACTATGGAAGTGATTCTCAGGAGGGCCATGTGAGAATCTCCAGTTGGTGGTAAGAATGGCTGCTCTGATGTTTCAGAATAGTAATGACAATTACAATATCATGATGATATATACAACCAGAAGAGCCAGAGACATCTGTGGCTCCCCAAGTTCATGGACCCCTCCTGCATATAATTTTCTCCACACTTTGGAAGCAACAAAGAATACAGGACAATTTCAGTGCCATGGGTGGTAAGGCCCTGAGTATATGAATGGACTAGCTCAGCAAGTCACCTGCTTCTGTGCACCAGCCTTCCAGAACTCCAAATACATCCATGTCTCAGGAAAATTGCAGATTACTCTGGATCACTTGGGAAATGCTGGGACTATGCTGTTAAATTTGCAAAGGTCACGAATCAACCATACAATGAGAGATAAATGGAGATTCTAAACTGCAATAACGAGTCAAAGAGGCCGTCCAGATTTTTTTTTACTACTTAAAATTGGTTAAAGAGTCCTGTGCATAAAACATAGACACACTCAAGAAAAATAATACATCTCATGACAGTAGGTAAGGGCATTAAATTTGCAACAACCTAAATTTCCTCTAGGGGATATACAGAGTTTCCACTTCTCAGAAGCTGGAAGTTCCACGGGAGAGTGATTATTAAAAACTTCTAAATTAGAGCTCTTAGTATATGTGAGAAAACTATAGTCCGGAATCATAGCCCTAAGCCAGCTATAACAGTTAAAATGACAAATTCCTGTCTTCAAGTATGGGGAAAATGCATGTATCTTATTACTGCAATTGGTGAACTACCGGCTTGTAACAAAAGTCCCAAGGCTGTAGGATGCAAAAATATTTCCCTAGCCTTTCAGCCAGAAACAGACTCAAGAAAAGAAACTCAGCAGGATCAACGAGTGTCAAACAGCCTCCACTGTTAGGCCTTCATAGATTCTCACAACCAAACCCAATTTCATCACAGCTAGGTGAATATCCACACAACTGCAGAGGCTAGCTGCGCTCACTGGAGCTAGGTCTGCAGAGCTGCTGCTACCTTGAGACGCATTTTGCATCAAACCATTGAGTATTACCACAGGAATGGTCACTATAGGCTGGTGACCTGAAATCACAGCATTTTTCATTTTTAAAACAACAAAACCTTTGGCCTCTGATGTCTGCAGTTGCATCATCACTCAGTGCCAGTGGGCTAAAATTACTACACTATGTGAGCCAAGTCCTGCCTGGGAAATTCCTTACTTTCCATTTCTCTAGTTTATTAGCAGTAGAAGAAAATAAGGTCATCTGAAATTTCTGATTCGGTGATGTCCAGCCAAATCAGTCCTCTCTGGGCACAGACTCTCTTTACTTCAGAAGGCTCTGGAAGCCCCTTCATCTGAAGAGGCTCATCATTCTTTTCCCTTTGAATCACAATTTGCAAATACAGATTAGCTCTATGTAGTGGAATGACGTGACAAGGCAGCCTAATGTTATATGTAAGGAAATTATGTATCCTTCACTTTACTTAGCAATAAAGAGAAGGGGCCTTAATTTCTTGGCTTGATATTGATCTTACCTCAGGGAGGGACGAATGGAGTCTGCTCTGGACGTTGCATTCTCAATGAGGCAATAATGCGCCCCCAACAGGGAAAACACTGGTTGAGGGAGGGGTGAAACAATTTTAGATATTACACATGATTTTTATATATAAAGCACAGATATATTGTACATACAGTATATTAAAAGATATATAGTATATCCTATTAAAATTTCATTGGGGAAGGGGCGATTAGGAAAACATGTCTAAAGAGGCTTCTGGGGGGGGATAATGAAACAATGGTTGAGAAACAATGCTCTAGATATTGGCAAAGCAACTGTTTGAAACCTCCAGCCAAAGCAATCACAGTATTTATTTTGGAAATAACAATTCGTTGTTGAAATTCAAGCTTGCAATAACAATCAAATTATTTTCATCTTGGGATAGCCACTGGAAATCACAACAAAGCACAAAATAATTCTATATGGTTACAGATATTTTTACCAAGGGTTTGTGATCTTGTTAGGAATGACCAAAAACTACTTTTATTAAGTTGATCATGTCGTTTTATAGGAATCCACATACTATTCCTCTCTCTTATTAAACATAGTAAAATAGATATAGTTATCTTCTATCAAATTCCTAATCACAGATCATTTCATAGTTTGCTGATGAAAAATTTAACAACCTGATTTTAAAGACGGAATGATCTGCACCCCTTCTGTTAAACTCCAGAATGCTTGTTTTGCAGAATAATGCACAAATTTCAAAAGCATGCATGAAAAATTAAGAAAGCCGTGTACTGTTACAATGATGTAATAGCAAAAAGAGACAAATACCGCCTGCATCTCATCTGCTCCCCCCTTCAAAAATTCTTTCAAATCAAATTACGAGCTAAACATAAAAATATTTCCCTCATTTAAAAACTTAGTAATAGGTAAGTTTCTAAAACATTTCATGATCAAGGAAAGGGACATTCTTTTCTGAATACGCTGAAACATACTCAAAACAAGTTTAGGCACAAAATTTCCTTTTCTGGGATCTTCTCATGCAATTAACATACACACACTACTACGTATAAAATAGATAATCAACAAGGACCTACTGTATAGCACAGGGAAGTCTACTCAATATTCTGTAATAACCTATATGGGAAAAGAATCTGAAAAAGAATGGATATATGTATAAATGAGTCACTTTGCTGTACACCTGAAAGTAACATAACATTATAAATCAACTATACTCCAATATAAAATAAAAATTAAATTTTAAAAAAAGATGAATTTTATAAACAACAAAAAATGGCCACTTCTGCCATTGGAAGGAAAGGTGGGCAAGAAGCTTCCAACCAGTTAACTGCAGGTCAACTGGTGATCTCCACACAGAATGCATCATCTCTAATGATAAGTCATGCCCCATTTCTTCCAGTTCCTTCTTCTTGAAATAAGAGTGCATCTGAGAATTAAAGAACCAAGAAGACAGGTCTGCTGGCCATAAAAACTTTTCATTTGATTTATGCAGGAATAAATCCTGCCCACAAAAAGGGACCGGCACTCTTCCAAATTAAAGTAATCCCAATAATTACAACCAAAGTTCTTCAGTTGACTGAAACAAAGCCAGCAGAAGCATTAACCTAAATGCCTGCTTCAGCAAGAGGCAGAAGATGCTAATGTTGACGTTCAGCTTCAAGAAAAATCATACAAGAAAAAAAAATGGCACACACAAAAATCACATATCAGTAGAAGGACTTGTAAGAAATGAAAATGTGGGGAAAAGATTTTAAATTCCACATTCAACTAAACAAGAGTTTTGTTTTCACGAGGGGACTGTCATTTTGTAGAATGAAAACAGTTATCTTATTTTCCAAAATGGCATTGTTATAGCCCGTCAGCTTCTTAACTGTTGATGTAAGACTTGGGGAAAAAAATTAAAAAGTGACGTGTTAAACAATTCAGCAATTTAATGTAATGCAAATCTAGTTTCAGGTTTTCCATGTATCTCTTGAACATACTAATTATTTTAAGATTATGATATAAAAGTACTTTTAAAGAAAACAATGAAGATCATCTTCAATTGAGAATCTCAAACTGCCACATGGGTATCTATCTTATGCACAGAAAATGGAGGAAGTGATGGTGCTGAGTAAAATTTCTACCACATAAACCACCAGATTAATCAGTCACTCTTAATATATAATATAATACTCCAAGTCATTGGCCAAAAGAAGTTTGCTTTTGAAATTTACAAAGCGTACTTACAACTTTCTATATTATGAAAATAAATTATTGATAAATAGAATAAATATTATTGAGCTCCATACATTACAGAAATAAACATTTTCATATTTGATTTTCAAAAATATAAAATTGTAATTGCATTAGCCATATGCTATATCCTCAAATAAAACCTGAATTGTAAGACACACTTAACATCATGGAACAAACAAGGTGACATTTCATTTTCTTTCATGTTACCATTTCATTTGTATACAATGACTAAGATGCTCCCATAATGTGTGATTCATGATGAGTCATTCTTACGAAGGAATAAATTTAAAATGTATTAGCGAAATGAATAAATTCTAAACTGTTTTTAAAAATAACAGTAAGGAATCTGAGCGCATCCAAACCACTTTCACAGAAATGCCATTTCACTCTGAGCAGGGCAAATGTGGTTATATTGACTTTTGTGTTACTCATTGACCATGAGGCCACCAACCATGGCCTCATATTTGGGTTGGGTCACATGTCCTTTGACAGTTGTTTTTAGAAGTAGAGTAGATATTTCAGGATGATGATTGAAATTGAGTAGGGCAAAGAAAAGGAGTCAGTGGTGAACAAGAATAACAGATGAGGGAAATTTACTTTACAGAATTCCAATTAAAAACAACCTACTGTCTACCACTTAAGAAAAGTCTTCTACACAGGACCTGTCCTATAGTTTAGGGTACATGATTCTTAACAGCCAGCTCCTCACACTCATGTTTGTCCTCGGGTTTTATGCCATAGTACATTATCTTTTGTTTCCTCGGAAGAGGAAATCGTTACTCATGTGAATTCCCTATGCCTGGAATACTCATCTTCTGGCCACTGCATTGTCTCTTAAAATTTTGCTGTAATCACTCTGCTTGGAAGTTTGTTCAATTACTCAGTCATTCACTTACTTAGTCACTTAACAAACACCTACATAGTCTTTTCTACATGTTATGAAACCACTAGACACTGGACCAGATACGAAGGAATGTTCATATACATTTAACATACAGTATTATGTATGCAGTTATTTTTTGAATGTAACTTTCCTTCTACATTTAAAACTTCCAAAGGCAAGGACTATCTCCTATATAGAAAGCAGTAAATATACATTTACTGCTCATGAGACCCATATCAAGATTGTGCATTTTAACTACTTTTACACCTCAAAAAAAGTAGTACATTTAAAATGATAATCTCTGTATTACAGTCATAGAAACAATTTCTAATAGACACATTTGGCATTCAATTTCGTGTTTACTGTTGGTTTTTACACATTTAACCAACCCAAGTTGTATCCATGACGCTCCTTTTACACAACACGCAGTATCTCTCTGTTAACACAAGTGAATGAGTAGTGGCAAAAGCTAAATGAAGAAGGATGCCAGTGTCATAGTATTTGTTCTCTGGTATTGTATCTTCAGAGATCCATAACCAAGGGAAACATAAAATAGGTCATCAATACAAACATGAAGTTAACACTTCACTACTGAAATGTTGCAATTATATTGACATAGTATTAAAATAGACATTTATGAAAATACAGCTCTGATTATTAGAAATTTCATATATATAAAAATGATTCCACAGGAATTTTAAGGTATATGCTATAATACCATTTTTTTTTTTTACATGATCCTTTGCTGCTTTACTTTATTAAGAAATAGCACCTTGGGGTCTGAACTAAAAGTTCCTTCCTAACTCCAAACAATGAATCCTAGGAGCTAGAGATTACTGAGATTTAACCCTAGCATAGGAACCAGAAGGCCTGGGTTCTAGAGTGAGATCTATCACTTACTAAGTTTCTGGCTTTGAACAAAGTACGATATCCTCCAGCATCCCAGTTAATGCTGCCACTGAACAAAATGATACCTGACTTCCTTATCAGGTAAGTCTGCCGTGAAAATTAAATTAACAAAACTGTAAGCAATTTAAAGCTGGCAAGCCCTACTGAAAACAGGAAGTAGTGAAAGATATGGTTCTCCAAATAAGAGAAAGAGTCAAATACACATAAAGGAGAAAAGCACTTCCCAGGGAAGCTGAAATGTACAGTTTCACTAGTCATTAAACATACCCATGGGACAGCCTCTGCAAGATACAGGAGCACCTTTTAGGTCTGTCCATCTGTGCCTTCATTCAACATGTATATACTGAGTGCCTACTGAAAACCAAGCACTATTTTAGGCCCTAGGATTATGGCAATGAATAAAATGAATATTTTCCTTATGCCATGAACCTAATATTTTAATGGGAGCAAAACAAGTAACTCAAGGTCAAGTGCCATGAAATAACAATGCATAATCATGAGAGGGAAAGTCACGGGCAAGGGGCACAGTTTGGGAAAGTGCTCTCTGAGGAATGGTAACACCTAAGGAGGAGGAAGTGAATGGTAAGAAGAATCCTCCAGGCATGTTGCTCCTTCACCTCGGTTCCCTGATGATCTAGGGGTGAACACATGACTGAGCCAACCAGTGAGGGAGTCTGTCCTGGGAATTTGGAATCAGGACTCCTGTTATCTTTTGAAGTGGTTAAATCAGTCAGTGATGTAAAGATGGCCTGGGGTAACTTGTTTCTGGTTGGTGGGCCAAGACCGTGGATCATGAAAAGAATGAAGGAGATGAGCTCAAAGAAGAGCTGAGAAACCACCCGGTCCTAGGGAGATGGAATGACCTCAGTTCTGCATGGCTGTCCATGGTTCTAATCTCTTTTGAAGTCCCATGTGTTTTAAGGCCATGGGTCCATGAGATCCATGTGGATCCTTCAGATAAATTCCTCTCTTTTTGTCTTAAAGTATTACAAGTGGGTTTATCTTTCCACCACATGGTTATTACAACTGGGTTAAATTGCTACCCTAGCTCCATCTGGAAGCATATTAGGAATCCATTCACCAAATTAATCCTAAACACTGCCAGCTAAGAGAGAGCACGGGATGGTGAGATGGAGATGTGATGACAGTGACCCAAAGGGACACCATGGTGGGAGCTTCACAAAGGTACACAAAGGACAGCTTAGAATGTCCTGAAAACTCAGGAGATTAGGCAGACTCCTGCATCATGGTACCCTGAATGGAGAGTTACTGGGCCCTACCACCAATGGAGCCACTGGCTTTAGTCTCTACTTGGTTTCCTAAAATAACTCTACCTTTGCAAAGCCTGTCATGACAGTGCCAATTTGCTCAAAATCTTCAGTTTTTTTAACGTGTATATTGAAATTTCACTCCAAACGTATTACAGAAGTATTTGCATTCTTACACATATTGCAGCAGCTTCTAATAGTGGAGAACTGGAAATAACATAAATATACATCAAAAGGCAATTGGTTTACTAAAGTATAGCACAGTCCTAACAGAACGTCAGATAATTAAAAAGCTATTAGGTAATTCTACATGTACTGGCATGCAATGACGATCAAAATATACTGGCAAATGGAGAAGAGCAAAGCTTCAGAAAAGAATATATAATATTATCTTGGGTTCAAACATAAGCATATATGGGTGTGCACTTATCCATGTAATCAGAATATGCAAAAAAAAAAGTCAGGGTCTCCTCCAGACTCTTCACTGAAGAGAATTTTGTTAGACCGGGATTAAAGGGGGATTTTCATTTTCTGATTTGTTGTTTTCTACATTGTTAACATTTTCTCACAAGTGTGCGGCAGGCTTCTGATCGGTGAGCCAATAAAGATACTAAATTTAATCCATGCTTGTTCAGAAAATGTCCAACTATATGGAAACGATAAGCAGACTCACAGATCTAGAAATGTGAGGGAATATAAATTTTTCTTTCTTTCTCTCTCTCTTTTTAACTGCACTACAGTCCTGTAAAGAAAGAAACCTAGTGAGTTCACAGCCTGCTCATAGAAGCCGGCAGTTTTAGAAAGTGCTGAAGGTACAAAAAATAATCTCCATACCACACAGTACCCAGCTTTCATTTAACTCCCTATGCTATAAATAGCTTGAAGAATAACACCCATACTCTCTAGAGTACTCTTAAAAGTGAGGCTGGAGAGGAAGTCATACTACTCTCTAGGCTAGAATATGGCTTTGGCAAAGGAGAAGCTCCTCTGGGGAATGAAAAATAGGGCTGTCATAGCATCCTGACAAGCCTTCCCCAAAAGGCTAAATTGGGAGATCACTGTACTGAGGGTAAAAATAAAGCCGAGACTTTTCTGCAGAAACAGGTGACTGGGGCTTCCCTGGTGGCACAGTGGTTAAGAATCCACTTGCCAACGCAGGAGACACAGGTTCGCGCCCTGGGCCGGGAAGATCCCACATGCCGCGGAGCAACTAAGCCCGAGCGCCACAACTGCTGAGCCTGTGCTCCGTAACTACTGAAGCCTGCGCGCCTAGAGCCCATGCTCTGCAACAATAGAAGCCACTGCAATGAGAAGCTCGCGCACTGCATCGAAGAGTAGCCACAACTAGAGAAAGCCCGCGCACAGCAACGAAGACCCAACGCAACCAAAAATAAATAAATAAATTTATTTTTTAAAAAGAAAGAAAAGAAACAGGTGACTGCAGTTTTGCCTGTTGGTGAGGATTCTTTCGTCTGGCACAGCAGGCAAAGCTCCTGGCAGGGCCTTTCCATTTGTGAGCAAGCAATGGAGATGCACTTCCTTGGGACTGGGCTGCCATAGGCGAGTGTGTACTTCATTTGTAAACACATTTGTAGTTTCTTTAGGAAAATGACAGTCGTGCCAAGAAACATCCTCTCACTTCCCCTCATACTTGTGAATACCACACACCAATTACCAACTGTTTGGCTGTAATTTTTTTTAAATTTCTTTTCTCCCTTTCCTGTGAATTTTGGACTCATCTGATGGTACTTAGAAAAAAAATACAAGAGTCCCCATCCCCGGCAACTGTCTGGTTCTTTTGCTGTGTCTGAGGTTCACATCACAGTAACCACAGCAGAAATTTACCCTAAAATCTCACCTTCATCGTCATTTTCTTTGGGGACAGTATTGCCTTCAATACACCAGCCCACGTGAAAAATGCTAAGAATGTTTACATTGGCTGGATTTTTCCCTTGTAAGCAGTTTTGTTTTCTTACTAAAAAGATAAACCCTACAGCTTTATTAAGTTACAAAATGCCTCATGGCAGGTGTGGACCTAAAGAAGGAGGTAAAATCATACAAAGAAACCCAGAGCCATTTTATCTATAAATTACATTATTTGTGGTTGCAGGAGACCAAGGGTGATATAATGCATGTTCCTTCACTAGTCTTTGGAAGAATGAAAATAATGAGATGACTAGAGAATAAAACTCGAGCAGGAAGTTTGTCTTTTCAACCTTGGAAACCTCACCTTTCTAATGGTTAAGATTCCCATTCACGCAGTGGGTCATTCATCCCAGCAGTGAGACCCCAGCCAGCGCCACGCTGAGGTGTGAAGCACTGCATTCCCTCTTGCTGATTTTAATGGTGTTTCAACTGTGGAAACCAGAAAACTGCAGACCTAATTTGTAACCTATATACCCCACACGATTCAGCTCACCCTTAGTATGGCTTTTTCATATCACTGAAACTTGATCCAATGAGTAATCCTTCTCGTAAAAAATTCACCACAAATCTTTTTAAAATGTCCTGTTTTAAACAGTCTATGAGGAACCACGCTATTTATATTACTTAAATTCTTGTGAAACTAGGAAATCAAATTTAACTACAGTGACATATGTTTTTCACTTTTCATGTTGACAAATATCAAAAAGTCTGACCACACTCTGTGAGGATGGGGCGGTGGGGAAACAGGAACTGCCACATATTGCTGATAGGAAAAGATGGGACCAAATGGAAGATGGTCTGTGGAGGAAAATACGGCAGTATCTGTACATTGACAATGTACCCATCTTTTGCTCCCAGAATTACATTTCTGGGAATGTATTCCACAGACACATTGACACATATGTGCAAAGATAAATGTACAAGGGTGAGTGGATAAAGTACTTAAATAAAGTATACTCTTTCACATAAAGAGATGAGCTGTAGCAAAGAACAAGGTATCTTTGTGTGGAAAAAGGTTCAGAAAAAGAGAGAGACAAATTGATAGACAGACACACACATACACACATTTCAGTGTATATAAACTATCTCTTCTGGAAGGAAAATGGTAATAGTGATTGTCTCTTGGAGAGGGATTTCCTTGTCACTGTGTTTGTACCACTCTTTATTTATACATTTAGATTTTCACCATATACATGTGCTACTTATTCTTAAATTTTTTTTAATCTCATAAAATTTTATCTAAAATTTCCAAATAATTCAGCAATTTTTAAATTCTTAATACAAACGCCATTTTCTCACAACCTCTATTTTCTCCCAACTACTTAATTAAAACTGTCAAATTCTTCAAGCTTCAGTTCAAATCTCAGCTCCAACATGGAACTCTCCCAGCCACTCAGACTAAACTCTTGTCTCCTCTAAACTTCTACAGGACAGAGTGTATGCCTCCATTTTGCTTTATATGTTACTTGCTTTGTTGTTTTTGTTGCTTAACTACCCATCCTCTCAATAAACTCCTGAGTGGAAGGAAGATGGGGTGGGGGAGAAGCTTCGGCTACATCTCTCCCTGTGACCTGCTACAGTGCAAAGTATAGATATGTGTATCTACATTCGGGATGCCCAGAGATTCAGAGAAAGCAAACTGTACTGGATAAATGGCAATATCCCAAAGGTAACCCAGAGAATGGGGCAGGCATCAGTAAATATCCATATCCATATTCATTCTAAGAGCTGACTCAACGTGTGCTGGCACGAAAGAATATTAATCTTGTAATATTTCAACCCACCTAGAGCTATTACCCTTTAAGTCAATAAACCATCTGATTTTAATGAGAATTTAAAATTAGGATATCATTCCAATTTCTGGGAGATAAAGAAGAGTAGTGAAAAGATGATTCCTAAACCCTAAACATATAAACAAAGAATACAACACTGTCATTTGCCACCTTTACCACAGTCCTGCTTTCTTCAGGACTTCAGCTGAAATACTGCTTCCCATTTTTCTCTCATGTTTAATCACCATTAATATCTTCAATGCTGACAGGTTAACAAATTCTTCCTTTAAAAAAATAATGACTTTGCAATGAACTTGAAGTTATCTCTAAATGGCAGTTACAAATATGAAAGTATTATTAGACAACTCACTTTAAAGTGACACACTTAGATTTTAATCTAAAATAACACATGGAAAACTGAAATAATGTAACATGAATGTGTTCTAGCCATTTTTTTCTTATTTATAAGGCTGTCTTGATCATTTTGTCTGTGTTAATCTATAGTACTGCTTAACCTCGGAAATTTGAAGAATTCTAAATATTCAGGACAGATGGGTACAAATTTCCATATTGCTTGGTCTCAACAAATAATGTTTTAACACAAATTCATTTAAAATCCTCAAGGAAATCAGTGGTAGATGTGGAGTTATCTGATTTTCTAGTGACCTCAGCATCATAGGGAGAAATGTTTTTGAAATTAGAAGAAAGCACCATGTTATTCTGGCTAAGATTGTCCCTTCTTGATCCTTCCCAGGAAGATTCTCTTAATTTACCTACAAAGACCTCTGCATTAAAAAATTAAACAACCGGGCTTCCCTGGTGGCTCAGTGGTTGAGAATCCGCCTGCCAATGCAGGGGACACGGGTTCGAGCCCTGGTCTGGGAAGATCCCACATGCCACAGAGCAACTAAGCCCGTGCGCCACAACTACTGAGCCTGCGCTCTAGAGCCCGTGAGCCACAACTACTGAGCCCATGTGCCGCAACTACAGAAGCCCACGCGCCGACAGCCCGTGCTCCACAAAGAGAGAAGCCACTGCAATGAGAAGCCAGCACACTGCAATGAAGAGTAGCCCCCGCTCTCCACAACTAGAGCAAGCCCGCGCACAGCAACGTACACCCAACACAGCCAAAAATAAATAAATAAAATAAATAAATTTTAAAAAATTAAACCATAATCATTAAGTATAAAAGATACAGGGAATAGGAGAATTTGTATCATGAGGGATACTAATGGTATTAGGGTGGGAATAGGAACACTCAAGAGTGTAAAATAGGGCTTCCTTGGTGGCGCAGTGGTTGGGAGTCCACCTGCCGATGCAGGGGACACGGATTCGTGCCCCGGTCCAGGAGGATCCCACATGCCGCGGAGCGGCTGGGCCCGTGAGCCATGGCCGCTGAGCCTGTGCGTCGGGAGCCTGTGCTCCGCAACAGGAGAGGCCACAACAGTGAGAGGCCCGCGTAACGGGAAAAAAAAAAAAAAAAAAAAAGAGTGTAAAGGAAAGGTACCGATGCTAGAAAGATGATCAGCAAGATCAGATAGAACTCAGATGCAAAGAAGGGACAGAAACAAAGTGATACAAGGAAGGGGCCAATGTCCTAGAGAAGAACAGAAAAGTAAGATTACAGAACTAGAAGCCTCAGAAATGATCTGTCCAGGGACAGCAATGTTATCTTGGGCTCCAGCTCTGGGTCTCTGGAGAGAATACCAGAATCTTTTATTGAACTAAATGTTTTTTGAGGTACTTGCAAAACTGAAGTTCTATGGTTCTAAGTCAAATGAAGAAAAAATAGTTACTAGGGCTTCTGGTCAATTTTGTGCCAGCAAGTATTACAGACCTTGCTTATCAAACCTGAAGAACAAATATTCAAGAAGTCCTTAAGACTGCAAATATGATGACAGGAAACATTCACATGATGAGATTTCCAAGGGACTGAAAGAAACACTTGACTTAGCCTACTGTATTCATCAAGTCAAAGTTAAGGATATTGTGTATTAAGAGCAAACTCACAAGGTCAAAGATCAGGACAGACACAGGGGGAGAGCACTGTAAATTAAAAACTGAGTATATGAGATTTAGATTTCATCAAATTACCGACATTGCACAGTAGCAATATCACCTCAGTTTTTATCATTAAAATTATACAACTGGCACAATCTTAGATCTGTGCCATTATCCACTTAGAAGGTAAGATGATGCTGTGATGAGTTTCCATAAGGGGGCCTCAGCCCAGAGGGATTGAGGAGTAACGGGCTCTACAAATCAGCTGCTCAATCTTCCAGAAAGCAGGGCTCCCAGGTAGAAGGCAAAAGACACAACAGATAGAATAACTAGCACCTTGATGGCCTCTTTACAATTTACAAAGTATCTCCACGTTCATAATTTTTGTGACATTGCAATACTATTGCAATCCTTAATTCTGTTTCTATCTTTCTGAAAGCAATTGTGTTTCTCTAGTTTAGAGCTTCTCCCTGAATGGAAGAGGATCCACAGAAATGACTGCCCATTTAGTAACGTAAGGCGAACAAGAAGCTTTGTGTACCTTCAGGATAAACTGTCATATTCCAGTACGTTCTGTCCTCACTATAACTTAGCCATTACTAACATTCTGTTCCACTCAACTGCCCCTTTATTCCCGCACAACCTTCATTTCTTTCAGACACACGACCCTCCTGTAACAAGCAACTGAGCTTAATTTCTGCAAGGCAAGAAGAACACACACAAATAGGAAAAGCAATAATTACAAAATGGAAAGTATGCAGAATACATAATCACATCAAAAGAAAAGATCAAGAAAGGATACATCAGGCCACTTTATTTGGCAGACTCTCACAGAGTGCCTTCCAGTGCCAGGTAATGTTTTAACTCCTATATAAAGTAGATAATATTAACCCCATTTTACAGAAGATAAAACTGAGTGACAAAGAGGGGAAGTAATTTTTCCAAGGTCACACAACTGGTAAATGCCAGAGCCTAGATTTGAAACCAGACATACTTTTAACCACTGTATATGCAAATACTGCCTTTTGTTTTACTTTTTTAATAGCTTTTTAAAATTGAGATATAATTGACATAGAACATTGTATTACTTTTAGGTGTACAACATAATGATTTGATATATGTATGTATTGCGAAATGATTAACACAAGTCTAATTAACATCCATCACCATATACAGACACAATTTTTTTTTCCTGTGATAAGAACTTTTAAGATCTACTCTCTCAGCAACTTTCAAATATACAATACGGTATGTTAACTATAGTCACCATGCTGTGCGTTACATCCCCAGGACTTATTAATCTCTAACTAGAAGTTTGTGCCTTTCGACCCCCTTCATCCATATGCTCACTTCTCTTTATTGTCTCCCTTACCTGTTTCTTCAGTGAAATTTTTTTGAACTTTTGCAGCTAACCAGAAAATATATGCATTTAGAGGAAAAGGGAGAAGGAAATTGCTCTATTAAGTAGATGAATAATGTGCTTAAGAACAGGAAACCGCAGAAGGCAGGATCTTATCTATTCAAACTTTAAAATTTATTATAAAACTCTGTTTTAGGAACCACAGGCAATAGGGAAGGGTGGGGTCAGATCGACATCACAGGCCTAGGTTTGATTTAATTTCTAAGGAAAAATAAACAGTATATGAAAAGGAAATAATTAGGTAAAATTACAAGGCACCACACAGGGAACACACGCCAAGTCTGAAACAGCATAATGAGCACAATTTGCCCTATGGACAGGTTCCTGATTATTTTCTCCCAAAGAGGAAAACACCCCCAAGTAGATATTTGAAAATATTCACAGAGGATATTCACAATATCCAATAATCATACATACATAATTTCAGAAAATCTCAAACCACCTGTGTTACATAACCAATGAGTCTCAAACCCAAGTCTCAAACCCATTTTCACATATTTCCCCCAAAACTTTAAGTCTCGTGGTTCAAAAGGAGGGCTACATCTTGATTTATTAACATCCTTCATTTATATACTCAAGTAAACATATTGTACTAGTTCCTACTGATTGTACTATTTTATCACTCCATTTCTCATATGTAGCTAATTCTTAAAATACTACAGGATAGGATTATTATGGTTTACATTTATACTACTGTTCTACAATGATGACCCACAGAATACATCCACATTCACAGTCTCATTTAATTCTTAAAACAATCTCATGAGGCAGACAAGACATCATCCCTATTTTTAAGGATGAGGAAACTGAAGCTAAGAGAGTTCAGGACATTCTGTCATCAGAATTTATAGCTTCTCTTCGCTTAATCCACAACTTCATATCTAAAGACAAATAATACACATAACAGGAAGTATAACTGTCAAATTCACTAATTGCACTTTCATGGGTATTCTAATTTCAAAAGAAATTAAATAGGAAACCCAGTCTTTATTATCAGTCCTTCTGAATAATAGTTTTTTTTTTAAGCAGTCAGTGATCTTTATTGCCTCAAAATGCCCTTCATGAGGAATTTAATTTTCTTTTCTTTTCCTTCCAGCCTTATTGAGATATAATTGACATTCAGCACTACATAAGTTTAAGATGTACAGCGTAATGATTTAGCTTACATCCATCATGACATGATTATCACAGTAAGTTTAGAGAACCTCCATTTTCTCATACAGACACAAAATTAAAGAAATAGAAAGAAGTTTTTTCTCGTGATGAGAACTCAGGATTTACTCTCTTAACTTCCATATATTACACACAGCAGTGTTATATTCATCATGCCGTACATTACATTCCTAGTACTTATTTATCTTATAACTGTGCTTTTTGACCACCTTCAACCAACTCGCCCTCCCCCATCCTCCGCCGGTCCCCCAGGGGAATCTGATCTCTTTTTCTATAAGTATACCTGACCCATAAGGATAATACAGTTCTTTAGGAAACCAAGCTAATCAAGCACTGCCACACATATCGAGAGAGAAGGGCTCATTCCAAACACACACACACACACCCTACCATCGTGATGACGTGTAAACAGAAATACCATGGTTTTCCAAGAGATGTTACACACCATGAATCTAAAATATTTAACAACTTTGAAATAGGTTTCAAAAACTATAGTTTAAAACATTAATAATTAATAATTGGCTTATGGCTTATGATTCAATAACGTTATCATGTTCTGGAATATCATTAAAATGTTGTTCTTACTATTTAAGTTACTATGGTTTAACATTTTATTCTTGCTCTTTAAGAGTGTAAATGTTATAATAACACAACATTTCTCTTACAACTAATGTAAGTGCTATTCAAAGACAAAAACTCTTATTTCTCCATCAGGGAAAACACCTAATAGTTCTCCCTAAGGTACATAATTAACTGAACTAATGCTTGCAATATATTTTAAACTCATTTAAACCTTATTCCAGGCACAAAGATTAATCTGCCCAGAATTCTAGGCAATTTGACCATTTAACTTGGATTCTATAGAGGGCTATCACATTTCTAATTAGGTCAGGAGGAATGAAATTACACATTGAGGTTTTTTCTACATCTAATCCGAACATCCTTATCACAAACAACATTTGGGAATATAAATAAAAAAGAAGATCCAAAACAATACATACACAGGTGTCGTTCAAAAGCATTTTGATAAAGACCTATACTGTGAAATGGCTCTAATGTTTGCTGGATTGTTGACTGAAAATTGTGACTTCTTTATGGGGTCACTAGGTGGCATATTACTCTGGGCTGTCTGCACAGGTACCTTTAAGAAGTTTGTTAACAAGGACAGTAGCAGAAGACAGGGAATGCCTTCAAAGAAATAAGCAAGAGTACTTACTACACTTTCACAAAGAAACTTTGTGTTGACATGAGCTAGGACTAGTCAATAGTCTATAAAGAGCTATCCAGTAATCTGCCATATCTTATGAAAAGGAAGTCATTGAAACTAAAAATCATGAGAGCAAAATCATGTGTGAATCATACCATACCCTTTTACTTAATAATTGCAGGGTTATAAAACATTATATATACATATACACATGTTTATTTACTTATATATTATGCAAATGTAGAATATATTTATATATTGCATACTTATATTTTATATTATAAAAACATTCTTGTGTGCTACGGATAAACAGGTTTGATTATAGTAAGATACAAGAGCAGCTTTTTTTTTCTTAAGTGGTTTTAAATTGTAACAGATTCCTTTCCTATAAATCAACAGAATAAGAGGCATTAAATATATTCTGAAGAATTTTAGGTTAATGTGTCATTTTTATAAAAAGAAAGATAAAATACATGTATTTAGAATTTTCTAAACAGTCTAGAAAGAATGAGAATTTCTAAAAAGTCTAAACATGAAGTCGAATTTTTTAAATGTTTATATAGCTTTCTATTTTTTGGAGGGGGTGTATTTTCTGGTATTTCTAGGACAAATTATATTACTTGTATTCTTAAAACACAATAAAGTACATTCTCTAAAAGATTAACATAAAATAAAATGGCAGACTAAAAAACAAGAATATAAAGGTTTTAAATAAATGAATTTTAACTCCACCATCATGTGTCCACCTTGTATATCCAGCAGAAAAGCATAAACATAGCATGTCGTGGCAGCTAATTTGTCTTTGGAGAAGTCATTGCTGTAGAGAAGTGAATTTCACTTTATAACACTATGGCATTTTCACAAAATGGCAAGGTTTTTGTTTCTGCTTTTACTTTTTACTTATGTACTGCATACGATGCCTTTTAATATTTCTGCCTAACATGTCAACCACATCACTGCAAATATTGTTCAGTGTCTCTTCAAAGGTGAAATCACATCACTTCTGTACAGCTGTGGGTTTAAGAGAAGGTTTATAGCAACTTTATCAAGAATTTCTACAAAGTTTAAAATGTCCTATTTCTTCAATCACATATTCTACCAATATCATGATATTGGTTCTCTTTTCGATACATCACACAATAAAATGTCTGGTTTGGATTTTCTGTTTGCTTATATTTTCAGCTTAACAATATTTAATATGTGGATTTAAAAACTGAATATTCAAGGACATCTGGCACTGTAATACTTCAAAAGTACGCTTAGAAAATGAAAATTTATGGCCCAAACGTTCAATAACAAATTAAAATACAATTATGTTTGAAAAAGTAAGAATTAGATTGAAAGAAAAAGAAAGGGCCACTATTGATGAAAAGGTATTTACAGAAGGAATTAAAGTGAGATTCAATTAACTTCCAGGTCATTTAATTATGTTTTTACATTTGATTTGGTCTTACAAGTTTCAGTTGATGCACAGTGTAGACCCCTGGGCTGCCATTTACAAAGTAAAGTGAAAGAACTTGAAAAGAAGGTGTGTACAGCTCATGTATTTATTTTGACTCTGGTTTAAACTTGAAGAAAAATATTAGCTTCCAGAACGAAACATTTTAAAAATTATAGTTTAGTGACACAGTATTATTATAGCATATAGCAGAAACTTAACACCATTAAGTTTCTAATTTTAGCCATAAAAATACAAACTATTTCTGAGCGGGCGTGTCTGGTGGCACAGTGGTTGAGAGTCCGCCTGCCGACGCAGGGGACACGGGTTCGTGCTCCCGTCTGGGAAGATCCCACGTGCCGCGGAGCGGCTGGGCTCATGAGCCATGGCCACTGAGCCTGCGCGTCCGGAGCCTGTGCTCCGCAACGGGAGAGGCCACAACAGCGAGATGCCCGCGTACCGCAAAAAAAAAAAAAAAAAAAAAAACTATCTGAGCTTCGAATTTTAACTTGAAAAGTTAATTATTCACTATTGTATTTCATCAATCTATGAGGCCACTGATTATGAGACCCATCATTTTAATGTAACATAAAGCAAGAAAAAACTGTCAAATGATGCCAATACATTATCACGTGAATTTTCAAATGTATTCTTTTTAAAAATATTTATTTTGACTCCTTTATACATAGACTTTTCATCATATGTAACCCTTAGACATACTAAAACAGGAAGATACAAGTGAAATAAACTGGCTAAGGTATTCTTAAAACTTCTGCACATTCAGAGACTTCCTCTTCAGTATCATCAATGCCTGAGGTTGAGTTATCAATGCGTTTTCACACCCAAGATCAATCTCTGTGCCATCAAGATGGTAGTTGATGCAGCATTTCTTAAGGCGCTCCACACTGTCTCCAGGATTTTCTCCTAACCCAGAGTCACCCCTTCTGCAAATTCTTCACTCAAAGGATCTTTAAATAGTTTGTTGACTAAAAATTTGAGGCACAGCAGTCATGTCATCTGAAATAACAACCACGTGTGTAAATGCAGGCAATGACAATTACATCATGGCTGATGCCTGGCCAACAGCAAAGACTTCATCCATGGTAAGATGCACCCCAAGTTCAGAGACTTTAAAATGTGTAAGACACTCTGTCGCTTAGAACTGAGGAAATACGATATTCATTTCGTTCCCTGTTAAACTGCAGTTAGAAATTGGAGTCTTCATACATTTTCTATCCTATAATTACAAAATCTAAGCTAATTTTTGTGCTCTCCACTAAGTATTTAATAAGATTGAATACATAACACTTTTTAAATATCCAAGTCTGAGCTTTCACAACCAACTAAAATATACATACATTAGGTTTCAACAAAATGCTTTTATTACAACAATACATATAAACATCACTGCCTTTAAGTTTTATGTGTAATGACATAGTACAAACATGTTTTTGTTAAGAATCTTGGACACCTTGTGAATTTGGTACGGCACTTTAGCCAAAATAGATGTACTTGCTACTACTGTTCACGTACAGTAATGAACTCCAAATACGTGTGCTGTTTTACGAGTCTAGTTTGCTGTAGAATCCTAGAAATTTGCGGTATATAGTAATAAAGTATAAAGAACTTAATTATTTTGCTAAATGTAAGAAAGGTATTTCTGCTTCCTTTACTTCATGTTAATAACAATTAATTGATAAATTACAATGTCTGAAATTTAACTACACTGCTTAAATGGTAAACTTCCTTGAAACAGGAAAGCCCAAAAGGCAGGAGGGAAGGAATCAGATGCTGGATAGGTGGAATCCTGGGTCTGCCGCACACCCACTGGGTGAGCTCGGACAACTCTCTTAGGTTGGGGATAATCACTCATGAAACAGAAGAGAACGCCTCACTGGTTTGCTCTAGGGCTTAAGAAGAGGAGATCAAGTGTGTAAATCTCATAGACTATACCTGATACATGGCAGGGATTCAGAAATGTTACCTTTTATTTTTCTGAAATAGTTGATTTACAATACATTTTTTTTTGCGGTACGCGGGCCTTTCACTGTTGCGGCCCCTCCCGTTGCGGAGCACAGGCTCCGGACGCGCAGGCTCGGCGGCCATGGCTCACGGGCCCAGCCGCTCCGCGGCATGTGGGATCTTCCCGGACCGGGGCACGAACCCGCGTCCCCTGAATCGGCAGGTGGACTCTCAACCACTGCGCCACCAGGGAAGCCCTACAATACATTTTTAATAAAATAAATCTCTGCCTGACACAAACTAATTTGGAAATCCGGAATTTCAGCCTCCATTTAAAGCTCCTGAGCTTCTCAAGCGTCATCCAGGTTCTTTCAGCAACTTCTCTATTGTTTCCACCACTTGAAATAATCTATTAATTGCCTCAAGGATAATTTTCTAATTATTGTCTGGGGCGGGGGTGTGGTAAAATCTGATATCAGCATCTGAACAATCAAAAGAGTAAAAAAAAATTTTTTTTAACCAATAAAATAAAGGAAGACAGATTTATATTAGATAAATATTTAACACAGAGATTCTCTACACAGGACCTCAGTTCTAAGGTTCTACTCAGAGAGAACTGAAGACAGTATCCAACCCTTCACAACACAGCTAAAAACAGAGGTACAAACTTGGAGTCCAGGAGATCGGTTGATTACCAGTTTGCATGATGGTTTTGGCTTTTAAAAATTATTAATTAGCTTCAATATCTTAATAGCAAGAGATTTCTCAGAGAAATTCTAGCTTTTCTTGAATAATCACTAAATCTGGCCACACTGATTACAACTTATTCATTTATATTACTTCTTTGACTCTGTAATCATGTGAGGTTGACACCGGGACAAGCTCTCTCCAGAAAAGCCTTTTCAGATGAAAACCAATTTCAAGTCATACACCATAGCACAAAATATACTTAGGTCTGTGTCTTTATTGGTCTTATGTTATTCTTTTAGTTTTTACATGTATTACCCTTTTCAAACTACAACACCTAGAGATCTTCCTCTAAGTAAAATTCTAAAGTCAACCATGAGATTATAATGTCCCTGACAGCAGAGACAGGGGCTCCCACGGAGCTCCGTACCGTGTTTCACCAGAAGTGCAGGTAACCACAGGTGATTCTTCCTGGGATCCAAGGGCCCTCATGCTGAATCCTAAGCCTTCCTTTCCTGGAGGACCTTTCTACAAACAGTATCTACTTATTGCCCACCAGTTTCAAGACCATGAAGCCAGAAACCAGAGTGGCATAAGGTTTCGTACTTCGAAGTCCAAGGGATTAAATGACATTTTAAAGTCCATAGACAAGCCAAGAACCACTGTGAATCTCATTAAAAAAATCGAAAACCCACCCAATAGACCCTGACGTCTTCAATGCTATGTATCAAGGTGCATTCCAATGTGGATCTTCTCCTACATCTGTTTACTAATAAACTTATTTTCCTGATAAAAATCAACCACAGTTTACCATTTATCTTTATAGTGCTATCTTTATAATTACATACAGTTTTCATAATTACTACACACTTTTCTGAGTTATATGCTATAACATCATATCAAAATCATGAGTCAGTATACGTGTATCATATAAGACCTTAGAAGAGACCTGGGGAAATTTTTATTTGAAATTAAAATACAAAATAGCTTCTAAGTTGATTCTCTCAGGAGGAATATTTCTAACTTTTCAGTTTTGTCTTTGTTCCGTCATTAAGTGGGACCTGAGTTCAAAATTCTTAGAGAAGAGGGTAGGAAATAAAGAGAAAAAAATGGTTAAGAATAGAAAGTATAAAAATTTCCAGTTATAAATCAATTTAAAGCAAGAAGCTTTAAGAAAACTTAGATAAGGAGGCCATATTTCATTGTAATATATCCTCTTAGAACTGAAATTATAAAAATTCTCTAGTTATAAATAAATTTAAGGCAAGAAACATTTAAAAACCATTCAGGTATGAAAGTTAAATTGTATTTTGCACTGGAAGACCATAAGGCTTTGAATGGCTTTCCAGAATAGTTAATTCTAAATCTTCAGTACTGTAACATGACCTATAGGGTAACACCAGTTTTGCCCAGTGGGCAGCGGAATAACTTGACCAATTGCATATTTTCATGAGGTTAAGTGCCACGAAAGAAAGAAAAAAAGGAAGGAAGGATGGAAGGAAGGAAGGAAGGAAGAGAGGGAGGGAGGGAGGGAGGGAGGAAAGGGAAAAGAAAAGTAAAAGAAAAGAAAAGAAAAGAAAAACAACAAAAGACCTACCCTACCTAGAAGAGATTTAGGAATCCAATACCTTGGGAATTTTCCTGCTGCTTCTGTAAAGATCATGTGACCCATAAGCAAATACCTTTCCACTACTTTTCTCTCTTGCAGTGTCTACCACAGAGCAAAGCAGGTAATTCTTGCTTATTTTGATGTCAACCTTCTTCCTATTACAATCACTATTCGGTAGCTCTTAGAGGAAACTCTCAGCAGTGCAGCTCACCTGGTCTTGCCCCCAAAAAGGTGACCAAAATTGTGGCTATAGTTGTCAGTCACAGCCCACCTGGTTCAGAAACCTCTTTGGGACATTCCCAGGGGCATCCTCTCTTTCCAGACGTTGAAAGAGAAACAACTGAGAATGAATGAAGCTACACTATGAAATGAGAATTATATACTATTTGCTCTACAGTTAACCATAAACATAGGCAATACAGAGTCATCTGATATTTTAAGCCTCTAAATTACTTCTCTCTGGGAGAAACCTGAAGCCAGATGTGGCTCAACGCACCATCTATTTTTCTGGCCTCGTGTAAAGAACAGATTCCATTTCACACACTCTGTTCTGGGACAGCCAGGGACTTGTGCTAAGGGAAAGAACACAAATGGCAAAATTTCTCAGTTCTGCCACTGTTGAAAATTCATATTTCAAGTAAAAGTTCCCATCAGGCATGTTGCCAGGATGATGATTTTACTTTTCTCTGATGCTCCAGGGTACACCTGCTGCCGTCCACTGAAAGCCCAGAAGGGGCTCTTCTCTCTGTTTGCAGTAGATCAGTGAGTGTCACTGTCTTTCTCCACAAACTTCCTACTATCTCTCTCTGTATAATAAATATATACAAATTTTCACTATAATTTAGCCCCAAAACTCCAAAAGAATAATATATCATGTGACTGGATATATAATAAGATATAGAAATATGAATACAATAGAAATCAAACTATAAAAACATTCTGACAGTTCTTCAATAAGCTTTATAATGTTTATGGAATTACTGTATGACCAAGCAATTCCACTCCTAGGAACATAACCTAAAGAACTGGAAACAGGAATTCCCTGGCAGTCCAGTGGTTAGGACACAGAGCTTTCACTGCCGGGAAACTGGACCTGGGTTCAATCCCTGGTTGGGGAACTGAGATCCCGCAAGCCACACGGCACAGCCAAAAAAAAAAAAAAAGAACTGGAAACAGACGTTCAAACAAAAACCTGTACACAAATGTTCATTGCAGCTCTATTCACAACAGCCAAAAAATATAAACAACCCAAACATCCATCCACAGATGACTGGATAGACAAAATGTGGAATTCCATACAATGGAATATTATCCAACTAAAAAATGGAATCAAGTACTGATACACGTGACAACACGGATAAACATTTAAAATATGCCCAGTGAAAGAGGCCAGACACAAAAGGACACGTATTATATGGACCACTCATATAAAATATACAGAATAGGCATAAAGCCATAGACAAAGAAAGCAGATGAGTGGCTGCCGGGAGCTGGGGACAGAGGGAGTACAGAGCGACAGCTTAACGCGTGTGGGGTTTCCATTTGGGGTGATGAAAAAGTTCTGGAACTAGATACTGGCGATGGTTGCACAACATTGTGAGTGGAGGGAATGCCACCGAATCCCCCTTTTAAATGGTTGCAGTGGTAAGTTTTATGCTATGAGTATTTTACTGCAGCAAAAAAAAAAAAAAAAAAAAAAAGCAAACAAACAAAACAAGTCAGAGATCCAGATGTAAACAATGCACAAATTGTTCCTGAGTGGATTTCGATGAAAGGCTCAGAATTAAAGGGCCTGACTACGCACTTTGACATCAAATAGGGTGCTCTTTCTAAAACTGCTTTAGGTGCCAGACTTTAAATTCAGAATGTTTCATGAGGCGGTGTTGCTCAATCCAATAATGGAATGGCGACTGGAATTCTACTTGAAAGGTGAAAGGTTAGGGGCTTCGCTGGTGGCGCAGTGGTTGAGAGTCCGCCTGCCGATGAAGAGGACGCGGGTTCGTGCCCCGATCCGGGAAGATCCAACATGCCGCGGAGCGGCTGGGCCCGTGAGTCATGGCCGCTGAGCCTGCGCGTCCAGAGCCTGTGCTCCGCAATGGGAGGGGCCACAACAGTGAGAGGCCCACGTGCCGCAAAAAAAAAAGGTGAAAGGTTAGGCGATGGCTCCTTGTTTTCTTCACACCTCAATCCTAAAAACGTAAAAACTAGAACACAAATTAGGATATAAGGGGGCTATATTGTTAGAGGCAAAATGACATGAGAGATGTTGACTAGACGAGAACTACTACAGCGAGGGGGGCTCTCAGGCCTTTCCCTCCCTTCAGCAAACACACAGCGAGCACCGCCCTGCATCTCGCCTATCACACTACTGCTTTGAAAATATGAATTCAGTATCTTTGGTAGAAAGTAACGTCTTAAAACCCATAAGCATCACAGGTATCATCTGGTTCAGTTACATTTCAGACATTAGAAAAGGGGAGGTTTCAGTTCAATGTCACATAGATAAACTCATTGAACATGTTTATATTTTCATATAAATTGTCTTAAATGTCTTCAAAGTACATATCTTTGAATCTCATGTTCCTTCCACCCCACTACCTCTTGCTGCCGTCACACCAGAGCCAAGAATAAAATCCACAAAGTGTGTTCTTTCTTCCATACCACCCTGTTCCCTCATCCTAAATGGTTAAGTAAAATACAGGGTGGGAGGACTTTTACAGCACAAACACAAGCGTGAAATATACACTACCATGTTAATATAACACGAATGTTAATAATCCAAATCCTATCTGACAGGTACCATCAGAAGTTAACATTACACAAAGATATCACGAGCTATCTCTGCCCATTTTTATGATTATAAGGCAGTATGTTCCACAAATCTGTTCCTAAATCAAAATTTTACTAGAGATAGACTAAATATGTAATTTTCTAAAACAAGTCAAAAGATACTTTTTTTAAAAGATCATCATGTTTGGAAGACAAATTTCTAATTTTCTTAATAAAGAGGTAGGAAATCAACATGACATTAATTTTACCATCACAAAACAAACTATTCCGATTTGTAAAGAGAAAGGAGAGCACATCATATTAAAATTAGACATAAACATTCTGATTCAAGGAGATGATGAACTATAATTATATCCCTCAAATTCTGATTTTCTTCATAGGTAATAAGCAGTACCCAAACTAATCTCATACTAGCAATGCTTTTAAACACTAACGACTACAACAGCTACTCCATGCTGTATGCCTACTTTCGGCCAAGAGTTGTACCAAACACTTGACATATACTATTTCTATCCTCACATTAAACCTCTAGGTAAGCGAAGTATCCCCATTTTATACACTAGGAAACAAGGAAAATTTAAGTAATTTGACTAACTTTAAATAGCTATTAAATGGTGGGACACAGATTCATACTCAAGTGTATGTGATTCTGTTCTCTGCTCTCACCAGTTCACCATGAAGAGTATCTTACTAGGACCATAATAAGCCCATGATCATAATAGTTTGAGGAGAAGCTCCACTTTTTTTTTTTTTTTCTTTTTTTTTTTTGCAGTACGCGGGCCTCCCACTGCTGTGGCCCCTCCCATTGTGGAGCACAGGCTCCGGACGCGCAGGCTCAGCGGCCATGGCCCACGGGCCCAGCCGCTCCGCAGCACATGGTATCCTCCTGGACCGGGGCACGAACCCATGTCCCCTGCATCGGCAGGCGGACTCTCAACCACTGCGCCACCAGGGAAGCCCTCCATTTTAAAGATTACAGAAAAGCTTTAAAGGTAGAAGATAAAAGGCACATGTTGACACATTAGTTTAATTCATCTACATTAGTATATCTACTTTCTAAAGAGAAAACTACAATTGGCATGTTTATAAATTACGTTAAGTATTGTAACATAATGCCTAAAGTTTACCCCAAAAGACCTTTTATAGAGATAAGGGATTAGTGCTAAAAGCATTTTCATCAGGTAAACTACTGAGAGAAAACTTATTAATTTAAGCAATTAAAACATTTTGTAATTTTTATACTTCAATAGTATGGAGGACCTTCATTTTTAGAGCTTTGTTCTAGAGATCCCCCAAAATAACAAAATTCTGTGAAAGACAGTGAAAACTTCTCAAGCACGAATGTGGTGAAGCAAGTTGCTAGCACCTAGTTCAAGCACACTCACATAACTGAATTTATCAAAAGACTTATTAATAAATTTTTTTTAAAAAGGCAGGAATCCTGGAACCTATCATTACTATTCTAATTTCATAAATGCCCTCTACATTTTTTTCTAATTTTAAGACATAAAGAACCGACAAGGAGGATGAGCCCTGCTTAATGGGAGAGAACAGGGAACTTCGAATATCTGAAACCAAGCTGTTTCCTGTGCTTCTCTATTTGTCCAAAACAACAGATTGAGTGAAATAACCCCACATGTATAGTAGGAGGCAATCCATTAAATTTCTGATAAACATCTCTGCAGCAGCAGTGGGGTGGGAATCCATAAAATCATAACTGCAGTTGCTTTTGCTTTTTTTTTTTTTTTGGCGGTACGCGGGCCTCTCACTGCTGTGGCCTCTCCCGTTGCGGAGCACAGGCTCTGGACGCACAGGCTCAGCGGCCATGGCCCACGGGCCCAGCCGCTCCGTGGCATGTGGGATCCTCCCGGACCGGGGCACGAACCCGCGTCCCCTGCGTCGGCAGGTGGACTCTCAACCACTGCGCCACCAGGGAAGCCCCTTCTTTTGCTTTTAAAAAGAAACTTTGAAGTTATTCATAAATATTTACTTGAATACATGATTCACTTAATTACCTATAATTACACACAAGATCTTTTTCATTAATAATCGGACCATAATGGTTCAAATTCTGTATGTATCTTTAATGTTCCTTCTATGTTAAAGTGAACTAGATTGAAAAACAGTGAAACCATCATTGAAGATAACGTGATAATGTTCCAGAGAGACTTTTCATTTCTGTAAAATGCCAAGGTAAATTACCTAGTGATGAAATCACTGCATGTAAAGACTAAATAAGCCAGTATCGTGAAAATAACAAAGAGAAATTATACAATGTTCTGGATAAATTATCTAGAGGTGAAGCTTTGTGTCAGGAATTTGCTTGGTTTGCTACAATTACTGCTTAATTTTTCACTAAGTACCCACAAAATACTGACAGTAAATATGACATAATATCATAGACCCTATATTCTAAGGCAATGTATATTTCATAGGCTACATACATGCAACTTGCAAAATTATTGTACACAAACATCATATCAAGGGTTACTAAATTCAGTTTCTGATGTGTGCCTGTATTTGTATTTCTAATTTATCAAGCAGACTGTGTACCAAGGAGGAAAGTAATTGTTAATTGGAGGCTTAAGAGATGTGGGTTTCTGCAAGACGTTTTTAAGTTCCTCATTGTAGTTACATCACAATCGTTAACAATGGGTAGCACTGAAGGGAAAGTGAAAAGCGGAATAAAAGTTCATCCTTTTCACAAGTTCACCGGGTGCTACACTGCTCAGATACCACAAATCCCCAGCTGACTCCCTAAAATATTATCCCTTAGCCTTAAAACTCATAAAACATTAACTGAATTCCAGGAGGGAAAACAAACAAACAAAAATAAACATTTGAGAGCTGTGTGTAGAGATCTTTAAAGTTCAGGGCCACCAGGAAAGTCCATTAAAGTGATGTTCTTTCCTCGGAACCCAAACACCACAGGGGCCCTTTTCCCAAACAGTTCCTTCTGCCTAAAATGTCATCTTTGCACAGCTGACCAAATCCCTGTGGTGAGTGAGCTCACGGCTCAGGGTCACCTTCTCTGCCACCCTGGCTCTAAGAGTTGTCCCTTCTCTGAATCTTCCTCCAGCATAGCAGCCTCAGGTGGAATTTTTCTATTGAGTTATTGCTAGTTATCCATTTTGTCTGTTTATTGTCTGTCTTGTTCCCTGATGAATCCCTTGCACTAGAATAGTAAGTGCTCAAAAAATACTTGTTGAAAGAATAAATGGTATGATATGGAGACAGAACCAAAACGAAAAACTAGATCTATTCAATAGCTTTGCTTGTTTATACTGTATTTTAAAACACACACACGGCAGAAATGCCTGACGAACATCTCTCATGTGCTGTGGAACATTAATTAAAAGATGAGTGAGCTGGGAGTGAAGGATGAAAGTTCTGTCTCTGTAGACAAATTGAGTTTCCCAATCTAAACTCTACTCAAGCATTAAAACTGCATAAATGAGTTAGAGTTTTATTTTTCTTAACGATATTGTGAAAGCCAGTATACCCACTGGTATCTCTAAAATACTGAAGAGATGTCTTATGACAGCATGTTTTAAATCTTCTTTGTTCCTACTACCTCCCAGGTGGTGGAAGGACCAACGGAATCCAAAGACGAGAGTTACAAAATTAATAGAGGAATAGGGAGTTGAGAGAAACTTCTAGCTTTTAAGCTATTAACATAGCCATGTAATAAGTTGCTTTATATTTACAATTATGTGAGACAGAGAGGAAAAAATAGAATGAAAACTTTAAAAATTAAGTTGGGTAAAATATATGCCCCCCCCAAAAAAATATGCCCATAAATGGGAAATTTTATTTAAGATGGATGCCAGTGAAAGTCATTTTATGTGCTCATTGTGGGAAATTAATTATCCTTCATATGATTAACAGTATTTTCTTGGCGAGCAGGCGCAACAATTCAAACAATATTTTCCCCAAAGTCTAGATTCTTTTCTTTCAGAAAATATATACTGGAGTTATTTCTTATGACCTCATCTAATGGTCATGAACAACATAAAATTAAGAATTTCCTAAATAACATAAACAATACATTAGGATCTTTTCTTTTTCCTTCTAATTGACAAGCCACAATTCACTACAAGCAAGCAAGCAAGCAAGCAAGAAAAAGAAAACCAGGCTTTATAAACATCTTCAAACCCCCCTGTCCAAATGTTCAGATTTATTACCAAGCAAGCCAGTATCTGTTACAACGCTCCTGGAAATAATTTTTCCTACAAGACTGAAAACTGCATTAGGGACCTTTGATACAATGCCCGGCATTACAGAGCTCCATTCTATCTGGAATTTATTAAGGACAAAAAAAGCCCCCTCTCCTTCACTCCAAACTAACCTTTAGTCCTACTGGCTCACCCTAGTCCCAGCTCAGAAGTCTATACAGATTTACATATCTGGACTCCTTGCAGCCAGAAACACTTTGGAATTCAGAACTTTTCAGATTTCAGAAAGGTATATATCAATACTATGGACACCCCCAGCAGCATCTTGGGACAGCACCCCATCAACACAGAATTTCTACTTCTGCAGCAAAACATATGAATATTCACGCTAAGGAGGATAAATAAAGACTATAAATAGCTTCACATAAGGTCAGTACAGGTTTTGTTGCCAAATGAGTTCAGGTTAGGTCAGATTTTGCCGCCAAAGAAGTTAGGAAGAAATTTTTAGGTTTTTGGTTTGGATTTTGAAATTATGGGGAAGAGATTATAAACCTGTGGAATATCAGTCCCTTGTTTTAAAAGCCATGCTCCAAGCCCAGGCCCCAAGGCTGCTGCTATACATAAAAGAAATTTATACCAAGCTTTAACAAAAAATTTGAAACAAAATCTCCAGGTAAACCTACCTCACTATAGTTGATTTTTTAAAGGTGGTATTATAAAGAAAGTCTATTACTTCATGAAATTCTGAAATCAAGAAGTTATTTTCCAGGTTCTCTGAATCCATTCAATCTCTCCCTACAAAAAGAAAGTTCCCAAATGCACAAAAACCTTGGACAAAGACAACATGGAGATCTGTGCACTAAAAGCAGAAAACTCCAATGCTAAGTTCAAGAAAATACCATTACAAATGAATTATCGGAAGAGTCACAATTTCTGCATTTAACCATTGGAAGTGCCTGTGAACTACAAAGTTGATAGCATTTGTGATAGAAGGATTAACAACTGAGAGGAAGACTATTAAGAGAATAAAAAACATTTAAAAATTCCTGGGATTTCCCTGGCAGTCCAGTGGTTAAGACTTTGCCTTCCAATGCAGGGGCTGCAGGTTCAATCTCTAGTCAGGGAGCTAAGATCCCACATGCCTCGAGGCCAAAACACCAAAACATAAAGCAGAAGCAATATTGTAGGAAATTCAATAAAGACTTCAAAAAAATGGTCCACATTAAAAAAGAAAATCTTAAAAAAAATTTTTTTTTTTTTAAATTTCTAACTATAAAAGATTGAGGGCTTCCCTGGTGGCGCAGTGGTTGGGAGTCCGTCTGCCGATGCAGGGGACGCGGGTTCGTGCCCCGGTCCGGGAGGATCCCACATGCCGCGGAGCGGCTGGGCCCGTGAGCTGTGGTCACTGGGCCTGCGCGTCCGGAGCCTGTGCTCCGCAACGGGAGAGGCCACAGCAGTGAGGGGCCCGCGTACCGCAAAGAAAAAAAAAAGAAAAAAAAGATTGAGAGAAAAAAACATTTGACGTGGATGCATATAGTGAAATGGTAAAAGATATAAGAGCCACTTGAGGGGGAGCGTGTCATTAGCCCCTCAGAAGTTACACTGCATTGGACACGTGATCATGCTCAGTGAACCATAACTTAAATAATTCATCCCAATCACCGATAAAAGACTTGGAGGAGATATCTACTTGTAGAGCAGTTGTGAGCAATTGAACAATGTCCAAATACACAAATAAAAATTACAGGTCAACACAACTGCCATATGCTCTTGGTATGACAGCACACCATCACTCTAAAGAGGGAACCAGGTACTGAAGGCACCCTCATTGGAGACCCTGGAATCAAAGAAAAATTTAACAGTGCAAATCCAGAAGCATTAGGAATACTGAATGAAAATCAGAAATGAACATTCCCTTGACTGTCCCTCTAAAAATGAGTACACATTTAGATAATTTAAGCTACATCACAGAAGAAACAAGTACAGCTCTCACACATAAGGCAAGGATGTGACAGAAAAGAGAAAGAGAGAACACTGTGATGTCCACCCTCAGAAGAAAAAAAAAACTATAAAAACAAATTTACATAGAGCAAGTTATTTGGGGTTCTGAAGATGAAAAAGGGAACTGAACTAAAATGATGAAAATCCCTTTACTGAAGTACCCTAGAAAACAGGCAAACTCATTGCACTCATTACCTAGTAGGGTCTAAGTAAGTATTTTTCTTCAATCTAACACTGAAAAACAATCACTGAATGTAACACTCAAAGGACCAATTCCACAGTCATCATTGGCAATGAAACAATATGACATGATGACATATATTCCTACTAGATGGAATGACGGTGTAAAATACAGACCTAGCATTTCTACCAAATACTAGGGATGCTTTTCTAAGAAGCAAATCTTACTTCGATAATTCATCTGCTTAAAGTCTTTTGTTAAATACCAGGACAAAAAAAAAAGAGGTCTTTAGCTTAAATTCCTTGAGATGGTCCTTGCCTTTTTTCTCCATTCTCATATGTTGCTAAAACACATCACTGTACTAATGTTTACATCCCTAAGTATACCCGGCTACTTCAAATCTTTCTCTTTTATCCCACACTCTCTATCTGGAAGCTTCTGACCCTGTGGGGAACACTGGAAAAACAGATATCTTCTAAACATCAATTCAAGCATGCCTTCTTCTATCTATCTTCTCCTGATTTCATCCTCAAATGGATTCACCACTCCCTCCCTTCTGCCACCAGTGGAACCTGAACTCACCTTTATTTGGTACCCTATACTTTCTGCAGGGATTGGTATACTATAGTTGGCTCCAGTCCAGTAATGAGTCTCAGGCTTTCTTTCTACCATATAGCATCTGCTGAATAACTAAATTACTTGAAAGAGCTTCAATCACTGTCACGTTTTTTATTAAGCATATTTAAGTTGGGAACCTAGACTTCTTTGGAACCTTCTTTGGATGCTCCTATGGACTGGAATTGCATCTCCCCCATGCCCCTAATTCACATGCTGAAGCCCTAATCTCCAGTGTGTCTATATTTGGAGACAGGGCTTTTAGGGGGTAATTACGTTTAAATGAGGCCATAAGGCTGAGGCCTAATCCAACAGGAGTGGTGGCCTCATAAGAAGAAGCAGGGAGAGACCTTCACTCGCACACACCAAGGAAAGGCTATGTGAGCAAGGAGGCGGCCATCTACAAAGCCAGGAAGAGCCCTCACCAGAGCCCAATCATGCTGGCGCTGGATCTCGGACTTCCACTCTCCAGGACTGTTAGAGAATAAATTTCTGTTGCTTAAGCCACCCAGTCTGAGGCATTTTGTTATGGCAGCCTGAGCTGGCTAACGCAGATGGTAAATAAATAAAATCATTACGTGCCACTTTTACACTTCCTCTTTGGCGGCTACTCAAACTAAGCACCTCTGGCAGTATAACATGAGATGGGACGATACGTCCTCATTTGTCATTTCGACTATAGAATCAGCCATTCTACAGCAAGTTTGAAATTCCACGACGATAACCACTTTGAATTTAGATGTTATCCTTTTAAAACCTCTTTGGAAAACACAGTCTTACTATTTTTATTTTACTTTCATAATATCCCTGACAGCTATGCCAGGTATATGAACCTTATTTTATAAATAAAGAGTTTGATTATTTTATCCAGACAAGATACTAAGTTAGAAGCAGGACTAGTTTAGAACTCAGGTCCCCCGACTTGCAGTAAATGCTTCTCCTGTAACCAGCATAAAGAGAGAGAAACAGCTATGGGATGGGGAAACATACAGACACACACACACACACACACACACACACGCACACATCCTCTTCACATTCCAGAACTAAATACAGAAGAAACATTTCCTAACATCAATTTCAATCCTTATATCTCTGAGCAAAATCCAAAATGCTCACTATGTGCTAACAAAGGAATAATACAATGATTCCATCACATTTATCTTGCTGACTCCAATATTAAACATGTCTCAGGAGAGACGTTATACCCAAATGCCCTTAAGCATGTAATCTGCTTTGAAAACACTCAACACAAACACATAATTTTTAAGGCCATTTTGAGATATATTCCTATACAAAAAGGATTCCACACTAAACTTTATATGAAAATAACTCCATAAATAACTAGGAAAATTTTTAAATACTTGGGGAGCTCGCTGCCAAAAAATTTGGCAGGTTCCATATATTTCCCACCTGAAAGGTTTTCATTTGACCACACCCACCAGTGCTACAGTGTAGGTCATCTGAAACACCCAGAGACCTTGAGAAATATTTGGTTTAGGAGGAAATGGAATTCTCTCACACACACACACACGTGTGTGTTTACTTAAGGACAAAAAATGTTGCATCCTTTATCCAGAAAATATGAGAAGAAAAGGCCTATTCATTTAAAAGATATCTCCTATCTGATACGCATCTGCTCTCACACTGAAAATTCTTGGTGAACTCTGGTCAGCAAATGGTAGAGACAGCTCAATGAGACATTTATTAAGTGTCAACTGCATACAAGGAGCATGCTGAGTGCCTTGTGAGGCAAATATCGGTGGGTTCAGTGTGATGAAGGGAACAGAGCAGGTACATGATAACTTGAAAAAGAAGTAGACTGTGTCAGTTGTCCTGAAAGGACCCGGTGCTGTGTCAGTCCGTAAGACTGACTGACTTCTAACTAGGGTGAATTGACAGATTTCAAGAAGAGGGTGAGATCTGGGTTGCACCTGCCAGGATGGGTAGGATTTCATCAAGGGGCCAGCATAGAAATGTTTTCTCCATGCATAATGTTTCCTCCATGCATTTCTTCTGATGCTTCTGACAAGGATCAGAAGAAATGGATTCATTCATTCAAGGACCGGTAGGAACTCCAGTTTGGATGGAATCAGATATGAATGAAGTCAATGGTGAAGGGGAAAATAAGCCCAGGATGTGGGTTCGGGTTAGATTGTGAAGGGCCTCACGCTCCACAGTCAAGGAATTTGGGCCTCACTGAGCAGGTGGGAGGGGGACTGGAAGGTCGTGGGGCAGAGCGTGAGGTTGAAGGTTTTCGTAAAGAGGACCCTGGCAGCAGCTGGCAGAATGTGGAAGGGCTCAAAGCAACTGACTTGATATTGTGCTCTGAGTAGGCTAACCTGATAGGAAGAGAAATGGAACATGGCTGGAAAAATTTCAAGGAAGAGAGAGAAAAAAAAAAAAAAGCCCACGTTAAAGGATTCCACATAAAACCTCAATGATTTACAACTGACCCAGCCACTGCTCACTTTAATCCGGGCTGCACTGTCAGGCCTCATGATGTCTGTCTGGCTTCCCTTGACACTCTGTGTTCAGAGTCATGGTGGGGCCTGTCAGACACTTAAGGCCATACGTATCTCATAAACATGAGCAGAGCTGACACCTTTCCTGGAGACCAGCACCACTCTGCCACGCGTTAAACAAATTGTATGTGCTGGGCAGCTGTGACCTGCTCCCTTGGGAAACCAGAACAGCACCTTTGCAACATCATCAGTCCCCGCGGAGACAATGCACAGGGAGTCAGGGCTGACTTCAAGTCAGCCTGAACAGCTTCACCATCTGCAGGATGTCAAACCACTGCCCTAGAATGTTGGCATGTTCATGAACGTGTCCTCAGAGTAGTCTGCTGACAGAGTAGCTCTTTTAAGAACACTGTATTCAAATGAACCTTTTCATAAATAATAAAGAGATTATGAAAAAAAATTTTAATGCCTGACAATTCAATGAGTAGTTGAAATCTTTATCTTCTCTACTCTAACCAACCATGCTCTATGTGTCCACTGGCTGAGCATACATTACACTGGGTCAGGGAAGCATTTAAAGAATCACAATTATATATAAGAGTCCTAATGATTAAAATATAACATCTGAAGATTTTGAGTATGGATTAAAAAAATATCATCCAAATGTTCCTTAAACAGCTATGAACTAGAATCCTATTTTAAGGATTTGTTTTTCTTTGTTACAGATATACAACTGTCTTTTCCATTGGTGGCACGCCCTATGGAAGCCAGTTTATAAACCACAATGGATCAAAAGCAAATGTCAGACCTAGGGAATTACCTCTTTCACCCATTTCAAAAGGTATGCAAAAGTTAGGAGAAACATTTCAAGATATACACATGCAAGAAAACCAAAATGAATCTACAGGTTTACAATAATCACCTATTGCTATTTCGAAGATTTTTCAATTTATGTGTCAAACGAAATTGATTTTATAAATTATAACGGACAAATTAGGCACACGGCTGTACCACTGCAGAGTCGACTACAAATCTGAGATTTGTCAGCCATAAGCTGATAAATAATTAAAATGGAGCTCACCTCCCTGCTGCAATTTTAAAGTATAACTACAGGTTTCCCTCAGTTTGCTTAAAATATGTGTTAAAGCTAAACATCTATACCATAGTAATATTCATTAGTAATTGTACCCTGTTGATTAACAAGCATTCTGAAAAATTTAAAGGGAAAAAAAACCCCACCCACCCACATAATTAGGACATGTGTTTACTTAATAATCCTGAATATCACTATGAAAAACACACCACTTCAGTGAAATCTAGATGACTGTATTTAACCGCTGAAATATTTTAGCAATGTATCCGAGTTGTGATGCTTTTCCCCAACACAGAACACACCCATTAATAGACCAGGAAAACAAAAGCATTCTGATTCTAGCAGCTTCTTAAAAATCCCATCTCTTAAAATCCAGCCTAAAGATCACTCCCTTCCCCGGAGCCAGAGAACAATACAAGAGAACATGTTGCTTATTCATTTCTTACCTTTTTCCCTTTCCTTTTCCTGTGAGCAGGTTTTGCATTTTTCTCCTTTGGTTCTTCACTCATCTTTCCTTTAAATCAGGTGAGTTTATAAAAGACGGGAGATCACCGCCGGTATTCCCACATCCAAAGCCACGACAAAGAGTCACAGCATTGAGCCCCAAGTCCATTTACGGGTGCTCCCCAGGCCAGCAGCCGATGCTGAAACCCAGCCCCTGCTGCTGTCAGAGAGCCACGGGCTGCAGTCGCCCTGTTCAGCTTTCCTCAGGAAGAAACTGGGGGTTCTCTACCTCAAACAGTCAATTCTTCCTCTAACGAAAATCAGTATCCCTGCCTTTCATTTTTAAACTAATCATTACCCTGAGATAAAATCCTGACAAGACTCTGTTGCTTGTTCCTCCACAGTGATTCCAGCCTGTAAATGTTGAGAGAGAGAAACAGAGAGAGAGAGAGAGACACACACACACACACACACCCCCTCACACACACAGAAATAAGCTACAGACTGCTGACAAGTCTCCGAAGCCTTCCCAGAGGCTGATTTGCTGCCCCTCGCAGGCTGGGAAGCCGAATGTAAATTGCTCTGGTGCTGCCGGGCCTCCCCGGAGAACACATGTGTTGAATGCGTCGGGCAGAGCAGAGAAGGCGGGTCCCCGGAGTGATAAAAGATCAGGTTACTGGTTCTTAAAAAACACTCAGTGATTCAAACAATAAAAGAGACCTACTACTACTAGAAAAACCACAGGTTACACTTCTCCATGATTACTTGTTTTATGCGATAAGCCAAAAGATGGGCAAATTGCCAATCTTCAACTGAAGATTCCTAACGAAGGGCTAATTACAGAAAGTCCCATCCCCAATGGGCCACTGTTCATATCTAATCATTGGTCTCCTCCCATGAATATACCAACCAACCAACTAGAAGTCTTCCAGAATATTCAGGAAATACTAAGAGCAAAGCTGCTGTCTATGCTGCAGAAACGTTCTGTGCTTCTTGACCGTGGTAACACATTACAAATGCCATGCTGCACGCCATCCCAAGCCCGAGGCTTCGGGATGTTTTCTCAGTATCTGGGGGGCTTCACACCTAGGTGGAAACTCCCTCCGCAGGCCTTCCATCCATTTAAACATAGCTGAATTCCTACCAGAAGGTGTCATTTAAGCTCTCGTGGAGAGTGTCAGATACATTCTGATTCAGGAAGGAACCAGGTTCTACCAGCTACCGTGGGCAACTACTAAGATTGCTATGGACCTCGTTGAGCATATAACAGACACGGGTGCAGGGCAGGAAGACAGGGACGAATGGATAGGGGAGAAGAAAATGGAAAGCAGGGCCAGCCCATCCTTAGGGGCCCAGAAGCTAGTAATAAATCATATTACTTCCTCACTCGAACTTGGATTCAAATTAATATTAACATTTTTAGTATTTGGGAGTAAGTGGCTTAAAATTAATATAAAGCACAGGGAAAAATATGTCCCAAGGGCTTATTTTCAGTGGTGTGTGTGGGAGGATTTAGCTCTGGTTTGAGGAAATGATGCTAAAATATTGAACCAAAAGGACAGACGTTTATGCTAAAATATCCCCCATTCTTTACCTATCATACAAAAGGGGTTTGTGTCTATATGCAATTAATATTCCATCCCTTACACCTCAGACCACAAGTCCCCCAGAAAGAGCTGAGGATGAGGGAAGCTTGAGATGGGTCCCCACGTCCCAGCACGCCGGGAACGGGGATGTGAATGACCCTGCAAAGAGCGATATGGATTTTACCAACTGTGGGTTAGCTGCTTGAGCCACTTTTCCACTGTGAGGTTCCACATTATTTAATTCCTTACATCTCAGTAGGTCTGGTGTGGCCAGAATTTTGAATGGCCTCAGGGATCGAAACTATTTCTGCTGACTTGGAACTGCTACCTACCCACAGTTCCTACTTTCTGCTCTATTTCTCAACATTCCTCATTAAGCAATGAAAAGTAGAATATCATGATGTGGCAGAATAAACCTTTCAACTTCTTCTATGATTCTTCCCTTGCTCATGTTCAAAACACAGGGAAATCCGGGAAACTGGCTATATACATTTACTGTCTTGATCCTTCATTTACTACAATCGGATAAGCCTGGGTTTGTTAGTTGTGGCCCTTTGGAGGGACAAAGGTGAGGTAGGTGCTTTATACACATTCTGTGTAAGCTAAAGCAGGGGTCCCCAACCCCCGGGGACCCCTTAGGAACCAGGCCGCACAGCAGGAGGTGAGCCGCAGGTGAGCAAGGGAAGCTTCATCTGCTGCCCCCCATAGCTCCATTACTGCCTCAGCCATCCCCACCCCCGCACCACCACCCCCGCCGCCCCGGTCCGTGGAAAAACTGTCTTCCACGAAACTGGTACCTGGTGCCAAAAAGGGTGGGGACCGCTGAGCTAAAGGATGTAAGCAAGAGAACTGAAGGAAGACTATCTAAGTCTCTGCATTCTTCACTAGTCAAGCAACAAAGATAGTGTATCCATTTATAGTAGAATTCTGACATTTTGATTCCTAGTGTCTAAACAATTACTGAGTTGAATCACCTCCCCAGGGAAGTCTTAGTCAACAACTATTTACTGAGTATCCACAGAGTAGGAGTCTATTTAAAAAATCAAAAAGTGTACAGAAACTGAGACTAAATTTAGTCCATTCATGTAAAAATTTACAAACTAATTAAGATTATAAAATATACAAAACAAAGCTAACGTGAAATTTTCCGGCCAAGTAAATAATGCAAGAATGTGTTTGGGGAAAATGTCACTATAATAACTTTTTTAAACTAAGAAAGTATGCTTAAATTAATGAAAAATTTAGGAAATTGATGAAACAAATTGGAATTGACAGGAGAGAGTGAGGCTATGAGTAAAGATGACTGTCCGCCCATTTCTTTGATAAAGCATCATCTTGACTGTATTCACTTATATATACAATGCTCATGTTACAAGCTAAAGTGCTCTCTGCTGGTTAGTTGGGAAAAAAACAGGACTTTTAATGATAGGATCATATGGCCCAATCCTACAAAAGATCATTTGAGGAAGGAATTATCCTTACTGATGATGAACTCATAAATCTGATTGAACAATACTTCAAGATGTGATACTGTATAATCAGGTCTGATAGAGAGCCCAGTTTTGAAAATTAATTATAAAATATATCAAATTATATACTTAAGTAACAAAATGTATTAAGCTATATTTAATAATAAAAGTATGTGATATATAACATGTTTTATGTTCATTTTCTGTAACTTAAGTTCCAGACTTTTGGGAAGGAACAAATAACTACATCTCTAAAAGTCTGTAAGGCAAAAGGTTTCTTGTTAGAATTAAGGCCTTAAAACGTCACAAAATCAATAGTAAGTTAATTTCTAACCATATAAGACTCTTTTTTGTAAAATCAGACAAACAAATTTTGTTTAAAGGTTGAAAAATTAAAACAACTTAAACTCAATAAGTAGACAAATTATACCTTATTATTGTTTAATGGTGTTTCATATCCTTATACTCTAGAAATACGTATTCACAGAAACACTGATTGTATTTAATACACCCAAAACGTACAAATGCATTTTAATTAAAATTACTCTGGGTTAAAGAATCATTTGATTGATGTAAAAAGTTTAGTGGTGATTACTTGTTATAAAAATGTTAAATGTTAACGACTTTCCAACGATAATCTCTTTTTCATCCAAATTATAAAATTCCCCCAGCCCTTGAGGAACTTAAATTTAGCCTAAGAAAAAACTTATAAGTTAAATACACTGAAATCATCAACTTGGACACAAAAGCCTTCTGTCAGGTCACCAAGGAGGAAAATATAACTGGATTATAATGCTTCCAAACATGACTCCACAGAACTGCCTGCCTAATTAGAGTTTATTCCAGATAGAAACGATCAGCAACTAGTTGATACAGATCTACTGAGACAGTTCTATTTTTAAATTAAATAACTCGCATAAGAGGACAACCACCAGGGCCAAGTTAAGTCTCGTAGAACAGATCTATTTTTAAAATGAAAGTGGCTTACCATAGGAGAAATAACAGGAATGGGATTATCAGGAAGTAAAAAATGTTAAGCTATGTTCTGAATAAAATTTGCTTGAAAATACACTGAATTTAATTTCTTGGCTAAAATTAAAGTAGGTCAAATTAAAAGTTAAAAAAAACCTTTCCATTTAAGTTCAGCAGAAATGCCTATATGAATAGACTAGTTTTATTTTTAAGGCTGGACATCATGTACTTACTATAAGTTACACTGCTACTTGGCAAGCTAAATAATTGCTAAATCTTACTAATAGCATTACCTTAATACCATTCATTAGTCCTCAATGTTTGAAATACTTGTAATGATAAGGACAAAACTACAGGCAGATTAGCTCTTTTCTGGAAACGGGGAATCTTTAGAGCCACCTGCAGCCCTGACGGGTCTTCCCTGGGGTCACCTGGCCAGTTAATAGCAGACTGGGAGCAGAGGCAGTTGTACTGACTCTTCCTCCTAAGGGCTTTCTTTTCACTATACAAGTATTTCTCAGAAAGGGTAAAAGTGAACCCACAGCAAGGTTTGAGAAAATATTCAGCGGTAAGCAAACTTGTCCTCAATAGTTATGCATGTACTTTTTTTTTTTAAGACATATTTTTTGTTTGCTTTGTTTTTTGCGATACGCGGGCCTCTCACTGTTGTGGCCTCTCCCGTTGCGGAGCACAGGCTCCGGACGCGCAGGCCCGGCGGCCATGGCTCACGGGCCCAGCCGCTCCGCGGCATGTGGGATCTTCCCAGACCGGGGCACGAACCCGTGTCCCCTGCATCGGCAGGCGGACTCTCAACCACTGCACCACCAGCAGGGAAGCCCTAAGATATTTTATTTTATTTTTTTTTTGGTCACTCCGTGCAGCATGCAGGATCTTAATTCCTCAACCAGGGATCGAACCCGGGTCCCCTGCAGTGGAAGCGTGGAGTCTTACCCAGTGGACCACAAGGGAAGTCCCTATGCATGTACTTTAAACTGAAAATAGATAGATAAATAAAATTTTTAAAAAAACATAACTAGGGTTCATTGGGTGCATCTCACAGAACCCTCACTATGGGGTTCTGGTATTTACCTCGCCCTATTCTGTGTGAATGTTGGGCCATCCCTACACTTATGAATATGAAAAGTATCATAGTGTAATTGTATGTATCAAAGCCATTATGTTTTATACAATGTCTTGATATATGTAATATGAGTGAAAACATCTGAAGAAACATGGGCTAGGTACTCAAACTTCCAGTCTTCTCGAGTCTTCATAGTGAACAACGACACATGGTGACACCTGTACATCCGCTTAGAGCAACTGCAAATTCAGGTAGATGTGGGCACGAGGGGAAGCAGAACGAGATGACGCATTGAATCTCAATTTTCAGCCCATTTTCAAATACCCATTTCAAATATTGTGATTTCTGCCATAGTCAGTGGCCATCTGTACTACTCATTCATACATGGTTAAAAAATTTTTTTAAACCTAGCTTTGCTCTCAGCAAACATTACCTGTGAAACAACAGTTTTGATATGGTAGTTCCACTTTTGACAAAGCGTCGGAAGGCTTCAGGCAGATCCAGAGCAGGGTTTTCCCGTTTTGTCCTGGATGCTCTTTCTTTCCCCATTATTCAGCTATGTGCCCATTAAATATATAATGATATAATCAAAGTGGATTAGTAAAACAGGGAGAGACAGAATGTTCAAAGAGTCATAGCCTGTAAAGGGGTGGTTTTGTTTTTTGTTTATTGTCTGTCCTGAACCTTTGCATTTTCATCACTATGATTTTCTGAGCAGGGTAATTTTCTTTCACTAGGCTAACCATCTCTTTTGAAGCTCGGTGATATTCAGATGCCAGACATCCATCCTTTTGTGAGGTGATGGACTGATGACTCATTGCTTTGATCTTCCCTAAATCCATGTGTTTTACTTAATAACAATAGAGACGCTAAATGATTTTAAAAGAACCATGGTGACAGATTCTAAAGACATTCCCTTGCTTTGTAAAAGATAATCTCCAGCAGCATTAATATTAAAATGATGAAGAAGTATGGATGTTTATGTTGGGTTCACACCCAAATGCATGGAGTTAGTGGTTCTGCTGGGTTTTCTTTTACTGTTGTAGAAAAGCCATGCAGAAGAGGGCCAGACACAGCTCTGCCGGCATCCTGTTTCATCAAATGTTCACCCAAAATAGCAGCTTCTCACCTCTCCACATCCCAACCAGCTTAGTAATATTGAGACCTTTATTCTTTCCCCTACAAAAATAAAAGGAATTAGAAAAACCTCAGATTTTTAAAAACCTTATCTTAAGCCATATCTCACAGTATCTTAAAATTTTATACTAAGGTTAATACTACCTTGACTCAAGCCATCATGATTTAGTGATGAGTCTGTCTGCATACCTCCTACCTGTTATTTTGTTCTGCTTAATAGTTGCTGGCACAATTTCCTGAAATCATTTGTTTAAGAACAGGAGAAGGAATGAGCTTGAGAGATTTTTCTAGCAGCAAAAACTAAAAAATAAAGGAGAAGCTACAGTGAAAGAGGAATTGGCTATGGAAGTGGAGAGTCTGTGGAATGAAAGTCATGACAGCTGCTGGAAGAGCCTCCTGCCTCATCTCTACCCACATACCTGTGAAACCAGGATGTTGCCTCATTTAGCCCCATGGTCAAAGACGACGGTGGATTAAAGCCATCAGTGGCTCCAGCCAATGATGTTCTCATCATGTCATGATTAATCCTCAGATTAAGTGGAATTAAGAATTACAAAATTAAGGTAATATCCTTAATTTTAAAATAAGTTTATATCAATTGCCACACAGTACTCTGGATCTCTCATGGTCCTTGACCTATATTCCTCCAACCAAATAAGTGAGAACACAAATTCCCCTTCAAGTGAGGGATTCCAGGGCAATGTCCATCCTTTTACAATCGTCCTCAGATTATTTTTAATATTGATGCTTTTGACACAATAAATGTGCCTCTAATTTAAAATGGTTTATACGTTTAAGACATGGTAAGATTTTTATTCAGAAAATCACATCAGTGGTACACATATACAATGGAATTCTACTCAGCCATAAAAAAAAAAGAAATAATGCCATTTGCAGCAACATGGATGTAACTAGAGATTATCATACTAAGAGAAGTAAGCCAGAAAGAGAAAGACAAATGCCATATGATATCACTTATATGTGGAATCTAAAAGATGACACAAATGAACCTATCTGTGAAACAGAAACAGAATCACGGACATAGAGGACAGACTGGTGGTCACCATGGGGAAGGGGTTGGGGGAGGGCTGGAGTGGGAGGCTGGGTTAGCAGATGTAAGCTTTTATATATAGAATGAATAAACAACAAGGTCCTACTGTATAGCACAGAGAACTATATTCAATATCCTATGATAAACCATAATGGAAAAGAATATTTAAAAAAAGAATACACACACACATATACATATATATGTATAACTGAATCACTTTGCTGTACAGCAGTAATTAACACAACACTGTAAATCAACTATACTTCAATAAAATAAATTAAAAAGTAGGCTTCCCTGGTGGCACAGTGGTTGAGAGTCCGCCTGTCGATGCAGGGGACACGGGTTCGTGCCCCGGTCCGGGAAGATCCCACATGTCGCGGAGCGGCTGGGCCCGTGAGCCACAGCCGCTGAGGCTGCGCGTCCAGAGAAAGTGCTCCGCAACGGGAGAGGCCACAGCAGTGAGAGGCCCGCGTACCGCAAGAAAAAAAAGAGTGAAGAAAATCACATGAGGATAAGGAAGAATGACATTCCTCTAGAGTTTATCATTTGTTATCAATCAAAACATTCCTCAACCATGTATAAAGATGTGTGTTTACTTACACCTTCACCAACATAGGTTAGCATCAATCTTTTTTAATATTTGTCAAATTGACAAGAGAAAAATATTATTATGCTAGGTTTTAATTTGCATTTCTTTAATTGATGGAAAAGTTGAATCTCTTCATGTTTACTAACCACTCGTATTTCTTATTCTGTGGATTTTAATTTTGTGACTGTACTCAAGTTTATCGAGATAACCACTGAAGACAAATTTATTTCTAGGCCTAAGAATCAGAGGACTGGAAAACATATAGCCTCTACTCTTAAATCAAAATGAGAAATGAATAAGTGATGAGAAAGTCTCAACTGATATCTAAATCAGTTTCTAAATAGTCCTATTCAGATGACAGCCAGCATATACAAACCACTTTTTGGCACGCCATTTTTAGTTAACTCAAACCCAACATTGCAATAATAAACATGTCCACATTCTGCTCCTTCCTAAGCCCCTCTATAAAAGAGTTTTTAAAAGAACAAGGAAGTTTCCACATAAATCAAGGTTAGCTTGACATAATTAATCTTTATAGAATGATTCTGCATGAGAATTTATTTATTCTCTGGGATGATTCACTACAACATCCTACAAAGTTATAAAGAAAGCACTCCACACAATTAACCTCAGTATACATTCTTTATTAATCAATCCTTGTAGCACATTCTGCAAAAAAAATGTCCACAAAAGCAAATTCAACTTCTACACCGAATCTGACCTAAAAACCAAAGATATGCTTATCCAAAAACTGCAAATGTTCTCAAATAAGTAGACACAACCCCTCCACAGGGAGTCTGGCCTATCCTATCTGAGCAGGCCTTTTTCAGGCTTGAAGGGCAAAAAATTTCCTTAAAAAAGCTGACTCCAAGTTTGTCTTCTCTACCTATGTGGGAGAAGAGAGAGTATTCCAGAGGGAGATATCCATGTCCATGCAAACTTTATCACCTTTGAAAATGTTATGCCCAATATTATGGTCTAGTACAAGATTTTGAAATTTAATAAATGACATTGTCTGTAAGCTCCTGGAACAGCACGTGTATCACACTGTGTATATATCTTAAGTGCCAGCACAGGGCCTGGTACAGAACAGGTGCTTCATAAATACCACCTGGATTAACAAACGACAGAACTGTGGAGCCCTGGGGCACGTCAGGCATTGTCCTACACAGGAAATGTCATGCCATCTACCGTCTGCAGTCCTATCTCTTTACATTCTAATCGGTGTGGGAGAGGGCTTCGATACAGCAATCTCAGCAGGCCACTTCCCATTCCGCATCAAAATAGAACGATAGTAGTTTTTGTTTCCCTAAACCATCCCTTTCCTTAACCTTGGCCCATCTCACCCCAAGTATGACCAACCCTCCACCCAAAATGAAGGTCAGAGATGGTGAAAGGAAGAGTGGGAACTAGAGCTAAGGGGACATACATTGGGTCAATTATTTGGTAATGTTTTTAAACTAAATATTAAATGGCTTCTTATTAAGACTATATCAAAGCAGCTATCTCAGAGTGATGTCATCAAAATGTCCTTAGCGGGCTTCCCTGTTGGCGCAGTGGTTGAGAGTTCGCCTGCCAATGCAGGGGACATGGGTTCGAGCCCTGGTCCGGGAAGATCCCACATGCTGCGGAGCAACTAAGCCCGTGCGCCACAACTACTGAGTCCATGTGCCACAACTACTGAAGCACCTAGAGCCCGTGCTCCACAACAAGGGAAGCCGCTGCAGTGAGAAGTCCGCACACCGCAACGAAGAGTAGCCTCCGCTCGCCGCAACTAGAGAAAAATAGCCCATGCGCAACAATGAAGACCCAATGCAGCCAAAAATAAAATAAACAAATTTTTTAAAAAATGTCTTTAGCATTGTGATTAAGATCAAAAGCATGAAAAATGTACAAAAGCACACAGGTCTTCTAACCTATATCTTTCTTGAGGTATTTTTATTGAAGTTCTGTTTCCTGAATTTTCCTTCCTTCCTCTCTTTTTGTCTGAGCCTCAGTGATGCTGTAATAGGGTCAGAGCACACATTCCCAGTTCAGCTGGAGATATCCATTAAGCCTGTAGCAGGTGCCAAGCTGAGCTAAGGGCTGAAGGGGCAAAGATGGACCACCAAGGTCCTGTCCAGCTGGTAACTGTATGGCCCCAGATCACTGTGTGCCTCTGGGCAAGCCTCACTGCTTCTTGTCTTGGTTCCTGATTCCTAAAATGAGGAGGTGGTTGTACTACAAGGTCTCCGAAGTCCTTTTTTAGTTCCCAGATTCTCTAATTTGGTGACAGTCTCTATTACAGCAGCTAGCATTACCCCAGCACATACAGAAATTAGTACCTTCAAGCAAGGTGCTGCCATAACAAAAATCTAAAATCGGCCTTGCAGTCAGGCAGCAGGCAGCAAGGAAAGTGATGCTGGAGGCTGGAAACCTGGCGATTCCCGGGGTACACGGTGGCGGAACACTTGGTAAGTCCCACCTGTGGTAACTTGAAAGGCAGACGCCGAGCTTGCTGTGACTGTATGTTTTGCATATGTTGGTTGTTATTGGCAGCATCTAGCAAGGTTTTGGAAGAAAGGGATGAGCTTAGGTAAAACTTATGAGAAAAAAAATGGGATAGAGAAACTCCAGAAATGTGGGGACTTGCAAGGATGGAAACGCTGAGGACACTAAACAGTAGGACAGAAGGCTGAGAAAAGCTTTAAGGCCAAGGGCCCATTGGGCTTCAGCCTCGGGGTAATGATCAGATTAAGAATGCGGTCCTCTCTGACGATTACAGGTGGCCTCTCAAGCGCCACTTTCAAACGAGAGATAGAGCCAAAGAATCGAGGAAGCAAAGACAGGAATATGTGACAGTCACACCTTGACAGATCTTTGGGTGAGGTTACTGGCACATGGAACGAACTACAGATATGACCCTACCAAGGTTCTGAAAGAATTATATGCTAAAGAAATCAGAGCCTCTTTTAAAAAAGACTTAGGTAAGGGAAAAGGATCTGAAAAAGAACAGATAGATGTTAGGTAGGGAGATAGATAGATAGGTATAGATATCTGAATCACTTTGCTGTACACCTGAAACTAATACAACATTGTAAATCAACTATACTTCAATAAATTTTTTTTAAAAAAAAACAGAGTTTGAGCCTTAAAAAAAATAACCCTTTCAATCTCCAAAGTTACCTTCCAACTCGCAAGAATAGGAAGCCGACTGCAGAAAACATATAGCTCCTAGGGATGGCATAGTCTTCAATAACCTTCAAATGTGGATAGGTATGAAAATGGATAAGGACACTGAGAGTAGAATTCAAGGCTAATCAAGGAATTTCATTCAATGCCAGTGTAGGAAGACCTCATAATGTGTACACAAGAGTTTCCAAAATCTCTACGGGCCGTCAACCTGTGTTCCACATCCTTCTGTCTTTTCCAAATGGGAGTGTTTATCCTGGTTGTCCTGTCTGTGTTCCACCATGTATTGATTTGGGGTGTGGGAAGATGTTCCACAGACATCCCTCAGAGATACTGCAGTTGGTTCCAGAGCATTGGAAGAAAGTGAGTATCACCATAGAGTGAATCACACACATTTTTTGGTTTCCCGGTGCATCTAAAAGTTATATTTACACTATACTGAAGTCTATTAAGTGTGTAATAGCATTATGGCTAACAAAACAGTGTACATACCTTAATGAAAAAATACTTCATTGCTAAAAAGTACTAGCCATCGTCTGAGCCTTCAGTGAGTCATAATCTTTTTGCTGGCGGGGGGAGGGTCTTGCCCCAATGTTGATGGCTGCTGACTGGTCAGGGTGGTGGTTGCTGAAGGGTTGGGGGGCTGCGGTCATTTCTTTTTTTTTTTTTTTTTGCAGTATGTGGGCCTCTCACTGTTGTGGCCTCTCCCGTTGCAGAGCACAGGCTCCGGACGCGCAGGCTCAGCGGCCATGGCTCACGGGCCCAGCCACTCCGCGGCATGTGGGATCCTCCCGGACGGGGGCACAAACCCGTGTCCCCTGCATCGGCAGGCGGACTCTCAACCACTGCGCCACCAGGGAAGCCCCTGCAGTCATTTCTTAAAATAAGACAGCAGTGAAGTTTGCAGCATCAATTGACCCTTCCTTTCACTGAACATGTCCAGGCCACTGCAGGCTTATTAATTAGTCTAATTTCAATATTGTTGTGTCTCAGGGAATAGGGAGGGGCCCTACTGAAACTGAGTCCCCCTAAAACAGAGTTCCCTTACTGTGTGATTAATCTTGGATCCAAAACTTTATTCCCTTTCTTGTCCTGCCCCTGTTCCCCTCAGGATTGAGGAGTATCAAAGAAAAGGGGGGATTAAAACAAAGCAAGAGCCTACTGGGCCTTCCAGGGTACAAAAGCCCCTCTGGGTCCCCTATTTCTTGTTTATAGAAAAACAAACAAAAAAGGCTTTAATCTCCTAGGCCTTCCCGGAGTTCTGAAGAGCAAGCTCAAGCAATGAATGAGTAGGAAAATAAAGTCACAGACCTGCCAGTCCCTCCTGAAGGGAAAGAGGTAACAATGTGATGCATATCTTTGAGTTGTTCTGTAGAAATTAAGACGGCCCCAACCACAACCCAGGTGGAGGATGGTGACTACCTGCTGACCACAAACACACAGACCTCAGACTGGGTGGAATCAGAAGGTTGATAACTGACATTCTTGATCACCACCAACCAATCAGAAGAAAATCCATGCGCTAATCACACATCCTACAATTCTCTCCCCAACACTGTCTTTAAAAACCCTTGCTTAAAGCCATCGGGGGAGTTCGGGTCTTTAGAGCATGAGCTGCCCATCCTCCTTGCTTGGCCCTCTGCAAATAAACCCTTACTTTGCTGCAAACACCTGCTGTGAGAGTTTGGCCTTCTGCACTGTGGGCACACGAGCCCTTTCTTGGTTAACTGAGGAGAGCGAACAGCTGGTTGGTGGAACAGTCAGAACACATACAACATTTATCGATTAAGTTCACTGTCTTATATGGGCATGGTTCATGGCACCCGAAAAGAATTAACAAATAGTTACATCAAAGATCACTGATCACAGATCACCATAATAAATATAATAATAATGAAAAAGTATGAAATATTGCAAGAATTACCAAAATGTGACACAGAGACATGAAGTGAGCAAATGCTACTGGAAAAATGGTTACCAGCAGACTTGCTTGATGCACCATTGCCACAAGCCTTCAATGTGTAAAAAAAAAAATGCATTATCTGGGAAGTGCAATAAAGCAAAGCACAATAAAACGAAGTGTGCCTGTACTTCAGCTGGATGCAGTAACTGACTCTGAGACTTTGGATTGTCTCTTTGGAGGAAGTTGGGTAGAGCCCATGATTTTCGATGGCAAAGTGTTGGTTTCTGGCAGAGACAGCCTGACATTCAACGAAGATGTGCGCTCTGCCACAGTGTAGGGTTCCCCGGCCAGGGACTACCTTTACTGCCATGTTGCTTTGGGACAGGTCCATATGACTAGTTCTCACTAATAGAATGAGAATAGAAATGATGTGTATCACTTCCAGGCCAAAGTAGTTAAAAAGCAGGTGCCTCCACTTTTCCTTTTTGCATTTCTCAGCTAAAAGAAGACAATTCTGAGGCACTACAGGTTGTTGGAGTTACAGGATAAAAGGATTTGGGGTCCTTAAATCACTGCCTAGAGGACTGCCTGCCAATGCACGAGGCAAAGATAAACTTGGATTTCACTAAGCCACTGAGACTGGGGCTACTTTCACTGGAGTTTTCCTAACTAATACAGGCTCCAGATTGAAAATTTCTTAAGCTTAAAACCTGAGGTGCCCAGGTATGTTCTCTAAATACCATTTATTCACTTAAAGAAACCGGGACTCCTTGGAGAAATGGCTGATTCAAGATCTGGGACAGAGAAATGTAAGAAGAGCCTAGAATATCTTGGCATTCCAGAAAGCAAAGAAGCTATCAAAGTCCACTGGAGGCCAGTTAAAAGGACTCAGAGCCAACTTCAAGAGGCTTCCACTAGTCAGAAGCGGGGCATCAAAAAGAGTAATATATAGAATGGTTTGAAATATATCAAATATGTTTAAATCCATGAATTCCGATACTAAAAAAGAACATTATTTACCTTTGGAGGATACTTTAGGGGTCAACTCATTCTGAAAACTACTAAATAAAGGAAAAGAATCAAATATGAATCCTGTCTTTGCGATACAAACTGCACCTCAGATGAGCCAAACTGTTGATAAAGCAATGTTTCTCTCTGTGGAAATATTCCAGCTAGTAAATTAAGAAGAAATTACAGAATTAGAATATCACTATTATGCAATCCCTCGTGAAATGATGGATCAAAGCAATGATCATGAGTGGCTGCTAAAACTATTTGTTGAAAAGTGGAGAACTTTCTAATGGCTGGATGGTTCAGGCTGCTGACACATGAACACGCCCATCAATGTTAACACTATGGGGACTTCCCTGGTGGCACAGTGGTTAAGAATCCGCCTGCCAATGCTGGGGACACGAGTTGGATCCCCGGTCCGGGAAGATCCCACAAGCCGGTGCACCACAACTACTGAGCCTGCGCTCTAGAGCCCTCAAGCCACAACTACTGAGCCCACACGCCATGACTACTGAAGCCCGCTCACCTAGAGCCTGTGCTCTGCAACAACAGAAGCCACCGCAATAAGAAGCCCGCACACCACCACGAAGAGTAGCCCCCGCTCATTGCAACTGGAGAAAGCCTGCGCACAGCAATGAAGAACCAATGCAGCCATAAATAAATAAATAAATAAATTATGTTTTAAATGTTAACACTATGAAAAGAGATAGCCACAGATTATGTGCTTCCACATAAAAGAACACAACAGCATCTAGGAAATATTTTCACCAAAACAAACAAACAAACCTGAATCTGGTAAAAAAAAAAAAACAACAAACTTTCGATCTAACTATCATTTTACAAAAAACGCAGGGGATAGAGCCATATGATAAGCAACATCACAGGGATGCAATCAGCAAAATCTAGACTGTAAGAAACTTACAGAACAAATTACCTAGTTCTCTCAACAATATTACAAGATGGGAAAAAAAGAAGAGAAGGAAGCCTATCAATCTAATGCAATAGGTACAGACTATATCCTGATTCAAACGAGCTTACTATATTCAAAAAGGAAACTGCGGAAATATGGACATTGACTGTTTGATGATATTATAAGTATTAAGTTTTAGGTGCAGTGTATTTTACTGAAGATACGAAAATTACTGATGAGTTGCCAATGATTCTGGAATTATACCTTGAGGTAACTGGGGACACAGCTATAGATGAAATGGAAATTAGCCATAAGTTAATAATTGTTGAAGTTTGACTAAAGGTTATATCAAGCTTCATCATCCTCTTCTAATTTTGCATATATATGAAATTTTCTGTAATAAAAAGTTCAGTCAAAATAATATTAATCTCATGTAAATCCTTGACGATTGTGATCCAAAAATGCAAATGCCTAATAAATAAAACGTTTATGCTTCTTCTCTATGTAATGTCATCACATAAGCATGGTGTACATGATTTATAATAAATTAAGTTACTGATAGAGGCTTTTTTTAAAGTTTCAGGTGGCACATTGACTTGGGTCATCAACCATATGAAAGACAAGTCACAGATGACTGTGGCATGAAGCATGAAAAAATTCTAGCAACAGATGGCACGAAAGGAGAGAGTGCCTTAATCTCTACACAACTGACTTCATTCCACTGTAGACCATATAACTAGTATAAAGAAAAAAAGACAGTGGTACCCCCAATCAGAAAGGAAAAAACACTGTAATTTCTCATTGACTATTATGGGTAATTTATCATACGCATTTTTAAAAGACTGCTATTTCAACCAGCTTCCTTTCAACATCACTAAATACCTGTTGATTTTCTTCCCAACCAATAATAACTAAAGATATAACCTTCCTTTAAGTTTCCACAATTTAGATCTCGCCTAACAATTCTTAACTGCTACTTGGATTTCTGCAAATAGCCGACACGATCTTTGATCCACAAACTCTTTTTTCTACGTTTACCATGAATAAGCTTTATAAAAAGCACATATTGAAAATGCACTTTACATAACTTCAATTCATTCTTTCTCTTTCTGTATTTCTCCTTCAAGGTGAGGATCTGAGAATAGTCCAAAGCTCTTTACTGAAGAATTCATGGCTAAGTTTTAGAATCTAGTAACACAGTTTAGCCTTGCTCTGTCCACTGTAAGTTGTCACTCGCCAACACGTGTAGAGATTAGGCACTTGAAAGGTGGTGTGAATAGATGTGAAATGTAAGATACACACTGAACTCCAAAGACTTAGCATGAAAAGAGGAATTAAAATATCCCATCAACAGTTCTACATACTTATTACATGTTGAGACCATGTTATTCTGGATATGGCAGACTAGATAAAATATATTATTAAAGTTAATTTCATCTCATTCACTTTACTTCTTTATGTAGTTACTAGAAAATTTAAAATTATATATATGATATTTGTGGCTTACATTATATTTCTATTAAATAATACTAATGTAGTGTTTGATGATTTTACATAGGCTAAATCTTAGTGCACTGAGGAAGTCAGGATAGGAGGGAACCCAGATGGGGGAAGAAAAGGAACAACTTTTATGTGCCCAGCGTTTTACCAACAAAGCTTCTCACTACTCTGTGTCCTATAACAATGACCAACTATAAACCTGAGGTCAAGGTTAGCACATCATGTAAAAAGCAGCATGGTGGGCTTCCCTGGTGGCGCAGTGGTTGAGAGTCCACCTGCCGATGCAGGGGACACGGGTTCGTGCCCCGGTCCGGGAAGATCCCACATGCCGCGGAGCGGCTGGGCCCATGAGCCATGGCCGCTGAGCCTGCGCGTCCGGAGCCTGTGCTCCGCAACGGGAGAGGCCACGGCAGTGAGAGGCCCGCGTACCGCAAAAAAAAAAAAAAAGAAAGAAAAGAAATCAGCATGGAACCTTGCTCATAGTAGGTATTAAAGAAATACATGCCAGATAAATGAACTCTTAAGGAAATCAGCAGCACAGAAAATCCAATATGGAAGTTAAAAGCATTTTACATTTGGCATTACTTACTCTCTGTTTCTATAATTAAAAATTGTATAAGCTTTTAAATATATATTGGCTAATATTATTGAATGGTCGCTATATGTTACAATTATTCAATTACATCCATATAACAAGCCTCTAAGACATGTAGTATTTCCTCCATTATGTAGATGAAAAAACAGGGTTAGAGACATTAAATGACTTGTCTAAGGTCACTCGGCTACTGGTGTTCATAGCCAGGTTGCCTGGCCCTGTTCTTAGCCACATGAAATATTGCATCTCAAATCTAAGGCTTGAGTCTGCTGCTCATAAGTGTGTCAAAAGAAATAATAAATCAACACTGTGCAGATGCAACTCAAAAGAATTAATCATAGGACAGTGCAGTAGTTTTCCACCTTCTCTACTCCTGGTTTCTTATTCACTTGCTAAGAATGGAAAGCACCACCTCCCCAGACGATTACGGCCACCAACCTGTTTGGAAGTAAGAATAACGTCTATACTATCCAACCTCTTCTAGGCTACAGTGAAAGTAGATCTCATGTCAAGAACCACTTGAAAAGAAGACTGGCCAAGATAAATAGAAATGCCAGTCCATTCACACAAATAATTGGGAACTGGGTATTTCAGATTTAATGCTTCTATCTTACTATATTTTTAAGGTCAACTTTAAAGTGATGAATGACATTAACAAAAGATACATGTCTTTTATAAATCTTCAGTAACATCATAAACACAGTTCATGAATCTTCTATCCAGCCTTCTTCAAAGGACTCTGTGGCTGTTTAGCAGACATGGACACTGGGGGAAGGAAAATACCCAGGCCTCTTAGGAATTATTGGGCATATAACACTGCACTCTAACAGTCAGGATGGAGGTTTCTGGGGTTCAAGTTATAAGTGAAGTTTAGACCCAATCTACTTCCCATGAAGCCCAGTGGCACCTCAAACCCACGCTGTGGTTATTTCCTCAGTTCTCGAGTACAGAGTTGCTAGAGATATTCCTAAGAAAAAAACCCACTGAAGCATGAGATAGGGGTTACCTCGGTAGGAACAGCCAAGTGGAAGCCCTTTGAGCTTTGTTTCCTTGGGGTCAAAATTGTAATCAAAGTAATATAACATCCCTGAAGGAAGGGCAGGGATTAACGACAGCATGAAAGACCTGAGACATGCAGGGATGGTGAGTCCTCCTTTGTGCAGAGAGAAAATGGAACTTGAAGAAGAGCAGTGTATTGTCATATGTTTAATCAGGTGGGGAAGGGACTTCTGCCTGCCATGCCGGTCATGGTCTGCTCACCAGAACAAGCTGTTTCAGTCCCTGAAACCCACTAGGCAACCACTGGCTGTGCAAACGCTGAATCCTAAAAAACAGAAACACCAGACAGTCTGCTTTACCTAGCAAGGATGCTGTAACGCCTTTAGCGTCTTGCCTCAGGATGACCTCTACACTCTGGCAGTGTTCCAACATTTAGTCTGCAAGAACTCTGACCATCCTGCCAACCTACAGGAAATCACAGTGGTTAACGACATTGATGACACCATACTGAGAGTTCCTGAAGACCCAGCAGTTATCCTAGACGCCTCATAGGACACATGGGCGCCACAGATGCAAAGCATAGGGGCATAACAGGGTTATTCACAGAAGCGATGAGAGGGCTTAGTGTCCGGCAATGATCATGCAAATTCCATTAGGAAAGTCCTCACCAGAACATTTTCTGTGGCATGAGTGGCTGTCTCACTCAGCTTGTCCACATTCCCAGGCTTCTGCCATAACTCCAAGCTTTGCTGTCCAGGCTTCCATTCAATTCTGCAAGCTGTCAGACATCCTTCAGCAGATTATTTTTCTGCCCCAGTTAGCCAGAATCAGTTCGTTGTTTGCAACCGAGAACAAGATACTAAATGATTTTAGAGTATAGAATTGATAGGGCTATGAACTAGAAGGTAAGCACAAAGATGAGGGTGCATGATGGTGCCTGAGGGCACACCATATTCGGTCAACTTGCAAGGTAAGGTACAGAGGGACTGCAGGGGAGTCCAGGGAATACCAGAGTAGCTGAGCTACTCAAAATTTGGACTGAGTTACTTCAAGACAGACCAGAGTTTGAGAGTGTTCCCCTCATATATTCCTTCCAACAGTTCTGGTAGGCTCTCTGGCCTGCTGGCTGGCTAAATGCTCTACGAAGCTATGGCTGAAGATAGCATTCTACAACTAGCCCAGGGAAAATGCCCTCTGACTTTCTTTCCAAAGGCACAGATCCTGGTGGAGAGAAGGGGCAGAAAGGAAATGAGGGGCTCTTTTCCCTTTGCTTCTCTCTCTTTGGAAGCTACTTAGCATTTCTGTTCATCAACCTGTATGGATGACGCCTAGGTCCTTGTTGAGATCAACACCACATAGAAATCTTTAGAGTTGCCAATGGCTACAGGAGTGCCTAGAAAGATAACTGATATTTAAGTAAACATAACAATTCGTCAAGGAGTTTTATGTCCTTATTAACTCTCATCATTATAGGTACCACCCCATCTAAGGAATTGATGACAATTTTTTCCCTACCCTTTTAAAACATTTTGTGCTTATCTTGCGGTTAGGAAGTGAAAAAAAACATGTTTTAATCAAAATGTATGAAGTATTGCCTTATGTAAAAGATTATTCCTAGATTTTTTTCCCCAGGATGTCTTGCCTTGATCTCTAAGAACTCACTGTAAAGAGAATCAAGTACGTGAGGGTGCCAGAAGTGTAAAATGCAGATACAGGGCAAACAACAGCTCCAAATCTTTTTCATGTCACAAAGAAAATTCTTTAATCCATAATCAGGAAAAGGAAAATGATACGAAAATTATAATTTTTTAGGTTCCTACTGCTTTCTGGCCATTCTCAATACTTCCACAAGTATAAACCATGTTTATTAATTTCCTTTAGGATCTTTAAGGCTGGCTGGCCAAATGTGGGTTTACTACAAGAAAATTAAGTATGTACTGGAGGCAATTTTGATGAAAGTATTCTAAGAAAAATACTCTTGTTCAAGGGAAGTATGGTGAACTGCTGATTTTCCTCACTAGAGTTTTAATCCCTTTATTTTTCTGCTGACATAAAACACTGAAATAGACACTGAAAAAAAATGCAGTTGTTTTCATGGGTTTCTGTGAGTGAAATGCCTGTAAGCTTTGACTCAAAAGCTATTACAGTGAAAGCACTTACTTAGTGCTTTACATTATACATTAAAGGTAAATGACATGACATGGAACTAATATCACCTTCCCCCGTACTCTAAAATACAAATTTGGATAAATCACATGTTGATATACTCCCTTTGAGGCTTTCTTCCCTATATCCTGGCATTGGGTAAGTGACCAAAATCCACAGAGGGGATTTATATAAATCAAGTTTATCAAGGAATTATCTATTTTAATTTTTATATGAAACATGAAAATAATCTAAAATAATCTGTCCTCTCTCTCTCTTTCTCTCTCTCTTACCTCTCCATTTACCTATATAATTCTATCTACCTTTCTGTCTCTTTCCCAAAAAATCCCCTCAATCTTTCCATCTGAAGAGAGTTAAAGCAAGGGCTGTAGCCACGGAAAGACTCACACAATCTAAGGCTAATCCCTGGACCACTGCTTTCACTTCTACCAGACTTGGCAGCATTTACTAATCCAGTGCATGCTGCTCGGTCCAGAAGGTGCCTTCTTGAAAAATAAGTCCATGTTTCAGTTGTAGACTTTATTAACCTCTTCCAAGAGAATGGATCGCCACATGTACCTGATGTTTTTAGTCTCATTCTTTCAAAATTATGTTTCAAAGTCATTCATTATCACCCATTTTGCAAAACAATGTTATTAACCTAGTCACTATCATACTTTCTGCATTTTACCTATAAGGAGAAGGATATGCCTCTTCTGATAGATACACATCTATAAAAGTACAATGCACATACAGAAAACTTTTAACACATCTTTGCCATTTTGTGGCCTGTATTTTATCTGCAGAAAATTTATATTCATAGCAAGTCTCTTTTTATTCCAGATATACTTTTGTTTGGACTAGGATGACACAGCAATAGCCTCACTGTGATGAGGTCTTTGAAGCTTACAGGGTTAGCCCTTGATTTTGCCTGAGAAATACATGCTCTCTGGTTTCTTTGCAGTCACCTTACAGGGAGTGGTAATTGTTCCTTTGGTAATCATTAGCAAACACAGGCTGATTCTGGCTTAATGGCATCCCTTAGATTGTTACTACTTCCAACAAGGTAAGGACCACTGAAAACTCTTATATCTGAGAGAATGGCACATTCTAGAGAAAGAAACTAAATGTTCAGACCTTGATATTAAGCATAGGGCCTGTCAAACAAATCCTTGGAAGATTGAGTTTTTTTAAATGGCAGGTGAAAGAGATCCACATTTTGCCAACAAGAAACTCAAAGAACCTAAAAGACCAGAAAAAAAAGATTGACAGTTCATGCTGAATCTTTTCTTTCCATGTAATTCTGCAGTGTGAGGTTCTTATTAGCCTTTTTAATATTCCTGACAGCATGCCTGCAATATCATGTACTGCGTCCCTGCTAAGAGGCTCCATGAGGAAAGGAAGAGAAATTTAGAGAAATGCATGGATTTTACCCAACATGAATAAGACTGTAATGCAAATAAGAATATAACACTTGTGGGATTGTCTGTTCTGCACGTGTGAATTTGTTCTACATACTGTGTGCTCTCTTAATAATTAGGTGCTTGGAAACTGTTCAGAAGGAAAAACAAACGCTTGAAATAGATCTTTAACAAGCTGTGAAATGGCTGAACACTCAACAAAATGAAATACCAACATTGAAATTAAAATCTGCCCCCAAAAATCCATTGTCATGGTTATTTACAAGAGCCATATTTTCTATGTCAAATATGCTTGTTCTCATCAAACATGGAAGCAGATCTACACTCATATCATTAGCTTACCATGGACTCTGTTTGAACAAACTCATATTTTTATATTGTGTCAAAAAACAATTTTCCAGATTATCTATTCTCCAAGCCTGATAGGGTTCTAGAACAAAATGCTGAGAGGTACCCATAGACTTTTCCACTGGATGCTCTAATGGGATTAATATAAACGCAGCAGAATACTGAACAGTTTCTACATGAACTGAATCCAATACACAAAAGCACAACCTTTTTGAAACCAGTTCATTCTAAGACTATTTAAGCTAAAAAATAAAAAGGATCCATTTCATACAAGAAAGGATTCACACTGAACATGGAATTCTTCTGACTAAAAAAATAAAGCTTCTTAAATGTATTCTTCAAAAATCTCATTAGAGACCTTCAAGATGGTGGAGGAGTAAGACGCAGAGATCAGCTTCCTCCCCACAAATACATCAGAAATACATCTACACGTGGAACAGCTCCTACAGAACACTTACTGAATGCTAGCAGAAAACCTGAGACTTCCCAAAAGGCAAGAAACTCCCCCATGTACCTGGGTAGGGCAAAACAAAAAAGAAAAAACAGAGACAAAAGAATAGGGACAGGACCTGCACCAGTGGGAGGGAGCTGTGAAGGAGGAAAGGTTTCCACACACTAGGAAGCCCCTTCGCGGGCGGAGATTGCAGGTGGCGGACGGGGGAAGCTTTGGAGCCGCGGAGGAGAGCGCAGCCACAGGGGTGCGGAGGGCAAAGCGGAGAGATTCCCGCACAGAGGATCGGTGCTGACCGGCACTCACCAGGCCGAGAGGCTTGTCTGCTCACCCGCCGGGGCGGGCGGGGCTGGGAGCTGAGGCTCAGGCTTTGGTCAGAGCGCCGGGAGAGGACTGGGGTTGGCGGCGTGAACACAGCCTGAAGGGGTTAGTGCGCCACGGCTAGCTGGGAGGGAGTCCGGGGAAAAGTCTGGAGCTGCCGAAGAGGCAAGAGACTTTTTCTTCCCTCTTTGTTTCCTGGTGCGCGAGGAGAGGGGATTAAGAGCACTGCTTAAAGGAGCTCCAGAGACTGGCGCAAGCCGCGGCTAACAGCGCGGACCCCAGAGACGGGCATGAGATGCTAAGGCCGCTGCTGCCGCCACCAAGAAGCCTGTGAGCAAACACAGGTCACTATCCACACCCCTCTTCCAGGTAGCCTGTGCAGCCCGCCACCGCCAGGGTCCCAGGATCCAGGGACAACTTCCCCAGGAGAACGCACGGCGCGCCTCAGGCTGGTGCAACATCACGCTGGCCTCTGCCGCCGCAGGCCCGCCCCGCACTCCGTGCCCCTCCCTCCCCCCGGCCTGAGTGAGCCAGAGCCCCTGAATCAGCGGCTCCTTTAACGCCGTCCTGTCTGAGCGAAGAACAGGCACCCTCCGCGACCTACACGCAGAGGCGGGGCCACATCCAAAGCTGAACCCCAGAAGCTGTGCGAACAAAGAAGAGAAACGGAAATCTCTCCCAGCAGCCTCAGGAGCAGCGGATTAAAGCTCCACAATCAACTTGATGTGCCTGCATCTCTGGAATACCTGAATAGACGACTCATCCCAAATTGAGGAGGTGGACTTTGGGAGCAACTGCAGACTTGGGGTTTGCTTTCTGCATCTAATTTGTTTTTGGTTTTATGTTTATCTCAGTTTAGTATTTAAAATTTATTATCATTGGTAGCTTTATTATTTGGTTTCTCTCTTCCTCCTTTTTAAAATATATATATAGATATATTTTTTTCCCTTTTCTCTCTTTGTGAGTGTGTATGTTTCTTTGTGTGATTTTGTCTGTATAGCGTTGCTTTTACCATTTGTCCTAGGGTTCTATCTGTCCAGTTATTTATTTTTTTTTAGTATAGTTTTTAGCTCTTGTTATCATTGGTGGATTTGTTTTTTGGTTTGGTTGCTCTCTTCTTTCTTTTTATTACTTTTCTTATTTATTTTTAAGTTTTAATAATAATTATTTTAATAATTTTATTTCATTTTTTATCTTTCTTTTTTTCTTCCTTTTCTTCTGAGCCGTGTAGCTGACAGAGTCTTCGCACTCTGGCTGAGTGTCAGGCCTGTGCCTCTGATGTGGGAGAGCTGAGTTCAGGACATTAGTCCACCAGAGACCTCCCAGCTCCACATAATATCAAACGGCAAAAGCTCTCCCAGAGATCTCCATCTCAACGCTAAGACCCAGCTCCACTCAACGACCAGCAAGCTACAGTGCTGGACACCCTATGCCAAACAACTAGCAACACAGGAACACAACCCCCCACCCATTAGCAGAGAGGCTGCCTAAAATCATAATAAGGTCACAGACAACCCAAAACATACCACCAGACATGGTCCTGCCCACCAGAAAGACAAGATCCAGCCTCATCCACCAGAACACAGGCGCCAGTCCCCTCCACCAGGAAGCCTACACAACCCACTGAACCAACCTTAGCCACTAGGGGCAGACACCAAAAACAACAGGAACTACAAACCTGCAGCCGGCGAAAGGGAGACCCCAAACACAGTAAGTTAAGCAAAATGAGAAGACAGAGAAACACACAACAGATGAAGGAGCAAGGTAAAAACCCACCAGACCAAACAAATGAAGAGGAAATAGGCAGTCTACCTGAAAAAGAATTCAGACTGGTGATAGTAAAGATGATCCACAACCTTGGAAACAGAATGGAGAAAAGACAAGAAACATTTAACAAGGACCTAGAAGAACTAAAGAGCAAACAATGATGAACAACACAATAAATGAAATTAAAAATTCTCTAGAAGGAATCAATAGCAGAATAACTGAGGCAGAAGAAATGATAAGCGACCTGTAAGATAAAATACTGGAAATAACTAACGCAGAGCAGAATAAAGAAAAAAGAATGAAAAGTATTGAGGACCGTCTCAGAGACCTCTGGGACAACATTAAACACACCAACATTAGAATTACAGGGGTCCCAGAAGATGAAGAGAAAAAGAAAGGGTCTGAGAAAATATTTGAAGAGATTACAGTTGAAAACTTCCCTAATATGGGAAAGAAAATAGTTAATCAAGTCAGAAAGTGCAGAGAGTCCCATACGGGATAAATCCAAGGAGAAACACACCAAGACACATATTAATCAAACTATCACAAATTCAATACAAAGAAAAATATTAAAAGCAGCAAGAGAAAAATAACAAATAACATACAAGGGAATCCCCATAAGGTTAACAGCTGATTTCTCAGCAGAAACTCTGCAAGCCAGAAGGGAGTGGCAGGACATATTGAAAGTGATGAAAGGGAAAAACCTACAACCAAGATTACTCTACCCAGCAAGGATCTCATTCAGATTCGACAGAGAAATTAAAACCTTTACAGCCAAGCAAAAGCTAAGGGAATTCAGCACCACCAAAATAGCTTTACAACAAATGCTGAAGGAACTTCTCTAGGCAGGAAACACAGGGAAAGGAAAAGACCTACATTAAAAAACCCAAAGCAATTAAGAAAATGGTCATAGGAACATACATATCGATAACTACCTTAAATGTAAATGGGTTAAATGCTCCTACCAAAAGACACAGATTGGCTGAATGGATACAAAAACATGACCTGTATATATAATGTCTACAAGAGACCCACTTCAGGCCTAGGTACACATACAGACTGAAAGTGAGGGGATGGAAAAAGATATTCCATGCAAATGGAAATCAAAAGAAAGCTGGAGTAGCAATTCTCATAGCAGACAAAATAGATTTTAAAATAAAGACTATTACAAGAGACAAAGAAGGACACTACATAATGATCAAGGGATCGATCCAAGAAGAAGATATAACAATTGCAAATATTTATGCACCCAACATAGGAGCACCTCAATACATACGGCAAATGCTAACAGCCATAAAAGGGGAAATCGACAGTGACACGATCATAGCAGGGGACGTTAACACCCTATGTTCACCAATGGACAGATCATCCAAAATGAAAATAAATAAGGAAACACAAGCTTTAAATGATACATTAAACAGGATGGACTTAATTGATATTTATAGGACATTCCATCCAAAAACAACAGAATACACTTTCTTCTCAAGTGCTCATGGAACATTCTTCAGGATAGATCACATGGCAGGTCACAAATCAAGCCTTGGTAAATTCAAGAAAATTGAAATCGTATCAAGTATCTTTTCTGACCACAATGCTATGAGACTAGATATCAATTACAGGAAAAAAATCTGCAAAACATACAAACACATGGAGGCTAAACAATACACTACCTAATAACCAAGAGATCACTGAAGAAATCAAAGACGAAATCAAAAACTACCTAGAAACGGGGCTTCCCTGGTGGTGCAGTGGTTGAGAGTCTGCCTGCCAATGCAGGGGACACGGGTTCATGCCCCGGTCTGGGAAGATCCCACATGCTGCAGAGCAGTTGGGCCCGTGAGCCATGGCCACTGAGCCTGCGCATCCAGAGCCTGTGCTCCGCAATAGGAGAGGCCACAACAGTGAGAGGCCCGCGTACCGCAAAAAATTAAATGAATAAATAAATACCTAGAAACAAATGACAATGAAAACACAGCGACCCAAAACCTATGGGATGCAGCAAAAGCCGTTCTAAGAGGGAAGTTGGTAGCAATACAATCCTACCTCAGGAACAAGAAGCATCTCAAATAAACAACCTAACCTTACACCTAAAGCAATTGGAGAAAGAAGAACAAAAAATCCCCAAAATTAGCAGGAAAAAAGAAATCATGAAGATCAGGTCAGAAATAAATGAAAAAGAAATGAAGGAAACAATAGCAAACATCAATCAAAGTAAAAGCTGGTTCTTTGAGAAGATAAACAAAATTGATAAACCATTAGCCAGACTCATCAAGAAAAATAGAGTGAAGACTCAAATCAACAAAATTACAAATGAAAAAGGAGAAGTAACAGCTGACACTGCAGAAATACAAAGAATCATGAGAGAGTACTACAAGCAACTATATGCCAATAAAATGGACAACCTGGAAGAAATGGACAAATTCTTAGAAAAGCACAACCTTCTGAGACTGAACCAGGAAGAAATAGAAAACATAAACAGACCAATCACAAGCACTGAAATAGAAACTGTGATTAAAAATCTTCCAACAAACAAAATGCCAGGACCAGATGGCTTCACAGGCGAATTCTATCAAACATTTAGAAAAGAGCTAACACCTATCCTTCTCAAACTCTTCCAAAATATAGCAGAGGGAGGAACACTCCTAAACTCATTGTACGAGGCCACCATCACCCTGATACCAAAACCAGACAAAGATGTCACAAAGAAAGAAAACTACAGGCCAATATCACTGATGAACATAGATGCAAAATTCCTCAACAAAATACTAGCAAACAGAATCCAACAACACATTAAAAGGATCATACACCATGATCAAGTGGGGTTTATCCCAGGAATGCAAGGATTCTTCAATATACGCAAATCAATCAATGTGATACACCATAATAAGAAATTGAAGAATAAAAACCATATGATCATCTCAATAGATGCAGAAAAAGCTTTTGACAAAATTCAACACCCATTTATGATAAAAACCCTCCAGAAAGTAGGCATAGAGGGAACTTTCCTCAACATAATAAAGGTCATATATGACAAACCCACAGCCAACATCATCCTCAAGGGTGAAAAACTGAAAACATTTCCACTAAGATCAGGAACAAGACAAGGTTGTCCACTCTCACCACTATTATTCAACATAGTTTCGGAAATTTTAGCCACAGCAGTCAGAGAAGAAAAATAAATAAAAGGAATCAAAATCGGAAAAGAGGAAGCAAACCTGTCACTGTTTGCAGATGACATGATACTATACATAGAGAGTCCTAAAGATGCTACCAGATAACTACTAGAGCTAATCAATGAATTTGGTAAAGCAGTAAGATACAAAATTAATGCACAGAAATCTCTTGCATTCCTATACACTAATGATGAAAAATCTGAGAGAGAAATTAAGGCAACACTCCCATTTATCACTACAACAAAAAGAATAAAATACCTAGGAATAAACCTACCTCAGGAGACAAAAGACCTGTATGCAGAAAACTATAAGACTTTGATGACAGAAATTAAAGATGATACAAACAGATGGAGAGATATACCATGTTCTTGGATTGGAAAAATCAACACTGTGAAAATGACTCTACTACCCAAAGCAATCTACAGATTCAATGTAACGCCTATCAAACTACCAATGGCATTTTTCACAGAACCAGAACAAAAAATTTCACAATTTGTATGGAAACACAAAAGACCCCAAATAGCCAAAGCAATCTTGAGACAGAAAAATGGAGCTGGAGGAATCAGGCTCCCTGAATTCAGACTATACTACAAAGCCACAGTAATCAAGAGAGTATGGTACTGGCACAAAAAGAGAAATACAGATCAATGGAACAGGATAGAAAGCCCAGAGATAAACCCACGCACATATGGTCACCTTATTTTTCATAAAGGAGGCAAGAATACACAATGGAGAAAAGACAGCCTCTTCCATAAGTGGTGCTGGGAAAACTGGACAGCTACATGTAAAAGAATGAAATTAGCACACTCCCTAACAACAGACACAAAAATAAACTCAAAATGGATAAAAGACCTAAATGTAAGACCGAAGACTATAAAACTCTTAGAGGAAAACATAGGCAGAACACTATGACATAAATCACAGCAAGATCCTTTTTGACCCACCTCCTTGAGTAATGGAAATAAAAACAAAAATAAACAAATGGGACCTAATGAAACTTAAAAGCTTTCACACAGCAAAGGAAACCATAAACAAGACAAAAGACAGCCCTCAGAATGGGAGAAAATATTTGCAAATGAAGCAACTGACAAAGGACTAATCTCCAAAATCTACAAGCAGCTCATGCAGCTAGATATCAAAAAAACAAACAACCCAATACAAAAATGGGCAGAAGACCTAAACAGACGTGTCTCCAAAGAAGATATATAGATTGACAACAAACACATGAAAGGATGCTCAACATCACTAATCATTAGAGAAATGCAAATCAAAACTACAATGAGGTATCACCTCACACAAGTCAGAATGGCCATCATCAAGAAGTCTACAAACAATAAATGCTGGAGAGGGTGTGGAGAAAAGGGAACCCTCTTGCACTGTTGGTGGGAATGTAAATTGATACAGCCACTATGGAGAACAGTATGGAGGTTCCTTAAAAAACTAGAACTACCATACGACCCAGGAATCCCACTACTGGGCATATACCCTGAGAAAACCATAATTCAGAAAGAGTCATGTACCACAATGTTCACTGCAGCTCCATTTACAATAGCCAGGACATGGAAGCAACCTAAGTGTCCATCAACAGATGAATGGATAAGAAGATGTGGTACATATATACAATGGAATATTACTCAGCCATAAAATGAAACAAAATTGAGTTATTTGTAGTGAGGTGGATGGACCTAGAGTCTGTCATACAGAGTGAAGTAAGTCAGAAAGAGAAAAACACATATATGGAATCTAAAAAAAAAAATCTAAAAAAAAAAGAAAAATGGCTCTGAAGAACCTAGGGGCAGGACAGGAATAAAGACACAGAAGTAGAGAATGGACCTGAGGACACAGGGAGGGGGAAGAGTAAGCTGGGACGAAGTGAGAGAGCAGCATGGACTTATATACACCACCAAATGTGAAATAGCTAGCTATTGGGAAGCAGCTGCATAGCACAGGGAGATCAGCTCGGTGCTGTGTGACCACCTAGAGGGGTGGGGTAGGGAGGGTGGGAGGGAGACGCAAGATGGAGGAGGTATGGGGATATATGTATATGTATAGTGATTCACTTTGTTATAAAACAGAAACTAACACACCATTGTAAAGCAATTATACTCCCATAAAAATGTTAAAAATAAATACAAAAATAATAGAAATAAAAATCTGTATAAAATTGATGACTAATAAGAACCTGCTGTATAAAAAAATAAATAAAATAAAATTAAAAAACTTTTTAAAAAATCTCATTAGGATTCCTACCACTGAAGTGAGCCCCAAATATAAGAAAATAGTGGCATTAAATCAACTGTTCATGTATAGACTCCTAGTAGACCAGGAGACTAGAAACACAAAACAAAAATCAGATATATAAGAAACCAAGTTTTTTACACTCGTAAATTATTTTTTAAAAACACTATATAAATTTTTTAAAAATTGACTCCATGTCATACAAAAGGATTTACTCTGAATGTGGAATTTTTCTGATTAAAAAAATACAGCCATTTAAATGTCTTCATTTAAAATTCTTAGCATTCCTCTCCACTAAAGCGAGCCCCCAAATATTGGAAAATAGAAACATTAAAACAACCATCCTTCTGCAGACTTCCAGAGCAAGAGATTAGAAACCAAAAACTCATCTCAGATATATCTATCAACACTTATCCAGAGAAATTCTTTTGACTTCTTTTTCCTATCAAATATGTTCTTTCCCCTTCTGCCTTGCAGCAATCAAATCAGGCATTGCAAATGAGATGATGTAAAGTGAATAGAACAGAGTGCTAAGACATCATAATGTGAATATAGTTTATGTGATTATATTACCTTAACTGATTCAAATACACATTAGTAATCTGTATACCGTCAGTGTAAAGATACACTGCGCATCCACGCGACTGTATTTGTTCAGCAGCCTCTCTGCTCAGGGCACTTTGTAAGCTGTTGACCAGTGACCAGGAAAGTGACAGACATGATCCCTGCCTATAACAGCAGAGCCAGAAGAGGTGCTGTCACTTCCCACCTCCGTCGCTTTCCTCAAAGCTCTTGCACCCTGTCATTTCCACTTGCTGAAATTCTACAGCTCCCTCAAAAGTCAGTTCAAATGCCAGATTTTATGGAATTTCCCATGGCTGGACCTAGTCTGCCTACTGCATGCTCTCCTGGCACGGTGCAGTCACCCTTCCAGGCACAGACACGAAGAGCTCAAGGGAACATAATCAGGACTCTCCCTCCACAACTAGATTTAAATTCTTTCGGAAAAGATTGCTCCATGATCATCTTCATACCTACCACGCCACCTTCTCCAGAGCTTTCCTCTTTGTTCAAGTAGATTTAAAAGGAGCAGCATAATTCATAATGGCAACTTATAGTTTGGTTTTATTTTTTATTGTGTGTCACTTTGAGAATAGAATCGCCTTGGGCTATCAGAACCACGATTCTTTCTGAAGAATAACCAGATGAACGGGGCAAGGGGGATAAACTGGGAGGTTGGGATTGACATATACTACTATGTATAAAATAGATAACAAATAAGAACCTGCTGTATAGCACAGGGAACTCTACTCAATACTCTGTAATGACCTATATGGGAGCAGAATCTAAAAAAGAGTGGATATATGTATACGTATAACTGAATCATTTTGCTGTACACCTGAAACTAACACAACATTGTAAATCAACTATACTCCAATAAAAATTAATTTAAAAAAAAGAATAACCAGATGAAATACCAAAACATTCTTTTGGTATACCAACTGAAGCAATTTTAATATTTCTTCTTTATTTTCATAATTCTTAAAGTATATATTTTTAAAGTAGCTCACAAAGCTTACTTCCTATTTCTGGACTTTGCTCACTAAAACACTTCTAAAACTTTCAGTGAGATTATACTAAAGAATATTTGACACACAGAGTTAATTACATTCCAAGTAACAAACTTGGACAGAATTCCTTGTTTGATACTAACTTACATTTTCATAGGGAAACCCATTTCAACTTATAGTATCTTATTCTTAAAACAAAAACAAAAAAATATACCCAGTGATACAGGGCTATCTGGTACACTGTAACATAAATTCACTATGTATTATCAAATTAAAGTACAGCTACACCTGCCCTAATTAACAGACAAGAACCAACAGTTTGCACACCACCACCACCCACCTGTTTAATTTCAGTGACATCCATCTACTTATGCAGTACTTTTTGAAAGTTTATTAACACTCCAATGTTCATGGCAGCACTATTTACAATGGCCAGGACATGGAAGCAACCTAAGTGTCCATCGACAGATGAATGGATAAAGAAGATGTTGTATGTGTATACAATGGAATACTATTCAGCCATAAAAAAAGAATGAAATTTTTCCAATTGCAGCAACATGGATGGACTTGAAGGGCATTATGCTAAGTGAAATAGGTCAGACAGAGAAAGACAAATACCATATGATATCACTTATACGTGGAATGTAAAAAACAGTACAAACGAACTTATTTACAAAACAGAAACAGACTCAGAGACATATAAAACAAACTTATGGTTACCAAAAGGAAAAGGGAGAGGCGAGGTTTAAATTAGGAGTATGGGATTAACAGATAAAAGCTACTATATAAGAAATAGATAAGCAACAAGGAGTTACTGTATAGCATAGGGAACTATATTCAATATCTTGTAATAACCTATAATGGAAAATAATATATATATGTGTATATATATATATATATACATCTGAATCACTTTGCTGTACACCTGAAACTAACACAATGTTGCAAATCAACTATACTTCAGTTTTTAAAAAGTTTATTAAAAACACAAATATTTCCCTTCTCTTTACCGCATCAGTTCCTTAGCAAACCCTTATTTCTAGAATTCAAAAATAACTCATCCTTATCTTGCCTACTTTACCCCAAAATACTAAACTGAGACTAATGAGGTTTTTATTACATTAACAGTAATGTTTTCTTTACACAGCAAAAATAAAAATACCTTGAAAATTTAAAACAAACCAAATATTATAATATTAAATCCCAAGTCCTCACAAAATGAATTTCTACCTTTGATACAAAAGTCAAAACGTCAAAACTGTGACTACATTTAGTTACTCATTCCAAAGAAAGCTTTGCAAAACCCTTCATCAAAAGGCATTTTACACGTAATAGCTACAAAAATGATATATTTTCTCCATGATTCCAAAGTGAAACATCAATATATGATTGAAATGTGCTCTGCTCTGCTGAACATTACAATCATTATGACATAAAGCGATTCACAGTAAACATTACATCAAAAAATATTATTACTAAGATGAGAATTTCCTGAGGGGAAATGACCAAGTAAATGAGATGATTAACTCCCCCAGTCTGTTATTAACCCCTAAAGACAAACTCTTATTGTTGTTGTAGGCTTGGTGGTTATGACAGAGTTATTAGATAATAAAAATGAAGAGCGCATTAACTTGCTAAGCAAGCTTGCTCTTCTGTTACTGATGTGTGAATTAAGTTATAGTGGACATGGCTCCCTAACATATGCCTAGTGCACCAATGTGCATCTTTGATGCCACTCTTCTTTTAAAGCATTAGTCTTGCATGAAAAGATCTGTATTTGAGGCAGTTTATATGGCATCATCATCTTATCTTTCTTGTTGATTCACATCTGCTGTGGTAATTTAATCCAATTCAGCTACAAATTCTGGCAGTCCTGTCCCCCCAATATTTCCCAATCTATCTACTTCTGTCCATCTGACTGCTAGTCCAAGCCACCATCCATCTCTCACGTGGACTCTTACAATGGTCTCCTGACTCATACTATTCTTGCTTCCACTTCTCTCCCCTAACATCCATTTTCCACATAACAACTGGAAGGTTCTTTTAAAACACAGATATCAGATCTTGTCACTCTTCTGCTTAAAACCATCCAGAGACCTCCCCAAAAAGGTAACTCTGCCTGTGAAGCATTGTCTACCTCTACAGCCCCTTCTCTTATCCCACTTGTCTTATCTTATCCCACTTGTCTTATCTCTTGTCCTCACTTATCCCACTCTGGCCTTCTTTTTATTTCTAGAACTCATCAAGCCCCTCCCAACTCCAGGTTTTAAACGTCTGGTCCTCCTGCACAGTGAGGTTTCAGTTCAACTGCCTTCTCCTGAGGACTTCACTGGCCACAAAGTCAAAGTGGCCCCTACGCAACCACCAGGACCAAGTAATGTGCTAGCACTTCACCCTGGTTATTGTCTTTAAAGCACTTATCACTCTCTAAAATGATCTTTTCCATTAATTTTTAATGTGTTTATTGTCTGTCTGTATCTCCCACTAGAAACATGATCTGCCTCACGTCAGGCACCTGATTCATGTACTCAGCACTCAGCAATGGCAGCTCAGTAAACAACTGCTAACTGAATAAAGAGCCCCCCAAATATGAGTCCCTACTGAAGTTTTGTTTCAAAGTTACACATAAACTTTCATAAGACAGCAGCATCCCTAGATATTAGTGATTTCAAACATGTGGCTCTAAGGCTTCCCTGGCGGCGCAGTGATTGGAAGTCCGCCTGCCAATGCAGGGGACACGGGCTCGAGCCCTGGTCCGGGAGGATCCCACATCCGCGGAGCAGCTGAGCCCGTGCGCCACAACTGCTGAGCCTGCGCTCTGGAGCCCATGAGCCGCAGCTGCTGAGCCTGCGTGCCACAACTACTGAAGCCCGTGCGCCACAACTACTGAAGCCCACGTGCCTGAAGCACACGCTCTGCAACGGGAGAGGCCACCGCAGGGAGAAGACCGCACACTGCAATGAAAAGTAGCCCCTGCTCGCTGCAGCTAGAGAAAGACCACGCAGCTACGAAGACCCAGCGCAGCCAAAACTAACTAACTAAATAAATAAATTTACTTTTTTAAAAAATGTGCCTCTATGAAGAACTGCTTATTTGGTCACTTGCAGCAAATAATTTGTTGTCAGGTAAGTAGCTTAGCAATTATCATCTATGAATATCAACAGAACCAATAATGTAGTACATGGTCTATTTTAATTTCAGCTCTCTGTACAAGCGTAACCAAAAAAACTAGGAAATTATAAACAGTCAGACAAAAAGCAGTCTCGGGGCAATAAAAGAGAGGTGTCCCCAAATAAGAAATACATAAGGAGGGAAACGATAGATTTTGGGGTGTAGCTTTTAGAACTCTAGATCTAATTTTTATTCTGGAGAGAATGAACAGAAGCCCAAAATAGACTTTTACATGCCAAAGTCCAAGGGGCTATTGTAAAGTCATTAAACATACACACACACGCCATCCTCCTCCCAAGAAAGTGGAACTTCGGCCCACTTGAGGGTGGGCTGCACTTAGGGACTTGTTTCCAAAAAGTGGAGTATGGATAAGGAGGAAAGAGTAAGTTTATAGGGCAAAACCTGGCAGACACTATCTTGTTCAAAGGACCAAGGTTAGCACCACCACTGATAAGCCACGTCTATAGCATGTACTCTTTTTTTGTTTTTTTGCGGTACGCGGGCCTCTCACTGTTGTGGCCTCTCCCGTTGCAGAGCACAGGCTCCGGACGCGCAGGCTCAGCGGCCATGGCTCACGGGCCCAGCCGCATGTGGGATCTTCCTGGACCGGGGCACGAACCCGTGTCCCCTGCATCAGCAGGTGGACTCTCAACCACTGCGCCACCAGGGAAGCCCCTATAGCATGTACTCTTGATACTGGTGATGAGAAAGGCTCCTCACCTTTGCGGCCATGCTCCCCCAAGCCTGTAACTCCAGTCTCACCGTGAGAAAAACACAAGACAAACTCAACAGAAGGACGTTCCCAAAACTACCTAACCAGCATTCCTCAGAGCTGTCAAGGTTGTCAAAAACAAGGAAAATCTGAGAAACCATCACAGGCTAGGGGAAGCTTTAAGAGACATGATGACTAAATATAACATGGATCCTGAAACAGAAAAGGGGACATTAGGGAAAATGAGTGAAATCTGAATGGAGTGTGGAATTTAGTTAATAATAAAGTAACAGTGCCAGTTCCTTAGATATGACATATGTATCCCAGTCATGTAAGATGTTTGGAGTAGGAGAAATGGGGTGTGGAGAATATGGGAACGCGGTACTATCTTTGCAACTTTTCAGTCAGTGTAACATTATTCTAAAATTAAAAGTTTATTTACAAAGACAAGGCAACTCTATATGGAGCAATCTCAAAGATATAGTATTTATTGATATGCTTATGGTGAAGTACAGGTGTGTCGCATGCAACCATTTCTGTATTTAAAAGACTATAAGTATGTGTACATGAACGTGTATATACATAAAATCTCCCTTCAAAGATGAATCTATTACATATATATATATATATATATATATATATATCACATTGCTATGAGAAGGGGAATGGGGTGACTGGGGTAAAAGAAAGCAAAAAGGATTTACTTTTCACTACATATTCACTTTTGTATCTTTAAGTTTTACATTCATGTATTATCTATTCAAAAAAATAAGTTAAGTAAGCCACAATCAAGGGCTGATAAGACCCTAAGTGATCACTGTCGTATATGTAAATACAGTTCTTTTTTTTTAACTTTTTATTTTATACTGGAGTATAGCCGATTAACAATGTTGTGATAGTTTCAGACACACAGCAAAGGGACTCAGACATACATATGCATGTATCCATTCTCCCCCAAACTCCTCTCCCATCCAGGCTGCCACATAATATTGAGCAGAGTTCTCTGTGCTATACAATAGGTCCTTGTTGGTTATCCATTTTAAATATAACAGTGTGTACATGTCGATCCCAAACTCCCTGACTATCCCTTCCTCCCATCCTTCCCCCCTGGTAACCATAACTTCATTCTCTAAGTCTGTGAGTCTGTTTCTGTTTTGTAAATATGTTCATTTGTATCCTTTCTTTTTAGATTCCACATATAATGGATATCATACGATATTTCTCTTTCTCTAAATACAGTTCTTTGAAATAAGAAATAAAGCCTCCACAACAACTTTGTAGAACTCAGCAGTAATAAGTTATGCTGGAATAGTAATAATAGCACTAATACAGGGCTTACTATGTGTCAGGCATGACTCTAAGTGTTATGTATGTATTAACTTACAAATACCTAGGAAATCAGTGCTAATATTTGTACTGAATACAAAAGATTTCCAATATGACTACTGGCATTATTCACTAATGAGGTGGGCACTTTCCCTCTTACAGGCTATGGAGATGAAACTTCTCCATTTAAATTACGGCTTTATTTCTTATGCTCCTTCAACAATATAATGGAAGACTGGCAGAGGGCCCAAGCATGTGGCATCTTCTGTAAAAATCTGCCCATTGATAATTAGGCCACATGGGCAATATACATGTTTGAAACTCATTTGCCACTACCGTTACACATGTTTAATATAGTTTGAGCTATACACATCAACTGGAATATCCCCAAGGATTTTAATCTCAGTGAGTTTACCATCTAGAAAGAATATATCATAATCTTATATTACTATTATATTTTACTTTGTTTTTAAGACAACTACTTTTGTGATACAATTAATGGTGAACATGTAAACAGGGTTTTTTTAATTGGGGTATATGGACACCCTGCCCCCCCACCCCCATCATGGGTCTATGGATTCAGGAATGGGGAAAAGTACATTTTTATTTTCAGGAACATCTAACTGAAATCTGGCATCTCCTTGCATTATAAATATAGGCATGATACAAACCACAGGGTATTAACAGTACTTGCAACTATCACCAATAGAAATAACGATTACTTTCCTATCACATACTATAGTCAGGCAGATATCTCATGATATTGCTTAAACTCATGATTTCAAAAATATAGCTGATATTAAACTCTGCTAGATTTTATTACTTAATGCATTAGTAAGTACATCTATTACTTAATCACAATTTTTAATCTTTGGTAACTATTCTAATATAACTAACTTCTCATATATTTTATTTTACGTATTTAAAATCTTTTTTCCGAGAAGAGGTTCATAGGCTTCATCAGTTGGCCAGAAAAGCCTAAAAAAAGGTCAGTTTGAGAGTTCAGATGTAACAAGAAAGCATCTATCTTCAAACCAGCGAAGGGCACCACTCAGCAAATGCTTGTGGGTTGAAGAAATGAAAGAAATTCGCATTCCTAACTACTGTTGTATGGTTTGATTTATAAAAATAGTTCACTTCTACAAAGAACTAAGACAAGGTATCAGTCCTTTTTCCAATAGTCACTGGTACACTGACACTTCATACACAAAACCGCAGCAGTGACAAAGGCCTGAGCTAGAACCCCACTTGCTTTGGGAGGGCACGAGTGGTAAAGCTCATCCTAAATGCTTTGAATTGCTCTGTCCTAAAACATGAGCGTGGCCTCATGCAATAAAACACTCCATACTGACTGTAAAAAATAAAAAACAATTTTTTCCCATAGTAAGCCAAATTACAAGGGGAAAATGCAAATGATAATGTTTATATGCAAATGTTATATCTCTGAATTTCAAAAACATTTATATCAGTTTTAATGTTCTGTTTCATTTCTTCAAATAATTTACATAGCCATCTGCAGAAAAAAAAATTGCTAAGTGCTATTTTCAAGCATAAAAGCAAGGGATTGCAGTAATGAAATGTTGATTATCATAAGAAATTTCATCAAACATGTTACTAAAATCCGTATCCCGTGGCTATAGATTTACATGAATCACCCGCATAGTAAAATCATCAGAAAGGAAACAGGTTTAATTTCACATGAGTTTTTCCCACTGAAATCATTTTGGCTCCTAATTATTGCCAGTTCTTCGTAGTCATCACAGCTATTAGTTCAATAACCCAAGCTGCTATTTGGCCAGATGTCAATATCATGCTCATTGATATGCAGTTTCTACAATCCACCATTTCCTCCCTTGGAACAGTGGCAGAAGATCTGTATCATTTCAGTCTCCCTACCTCCTCTTCTCTACCTGTAAGACTACTATTCGGCGGCACACTCCTCAGCCGCACTGAATCAACATCAATGTATAATTAAAAATATAAACATCAGTTATAAGCATTTACCCAAGCATTTGTTTAAAAGCTGACTCGTTAGTGTTTGAAAGACAAAATCTGTAAAGGCCAAGGATTTACAATGGGGATGAGGATGGGGGAATGGGCAAATAGGTGAAGGGGGTTAAGAGGCACAAACTTCCAGTTTTAGAATAAATAAGTCATGGGCATGTAATGTACATGATAAGGAATATAGTCAATAATATTGTAATAACTTTGAATGGTGACAAATGGCTTCTAGACTTACTGTGGTAATCATTTCATAACGTATAAAAATATCAAATCACTGTTGTACACCTGAAACTAATATAATACTGTAAGTCAACTAAATTTCAATTTTAAAAAGGATACAAATATGTTTTAAAAAGAAGGATTTATGGGCTTCCCTGGTAGCGCAGTGGTTGAGAATCCGCCTGCCAATGCAGGAGACACGGGTTCGAGCCCTGGTCCGGGAAGATCCCACATGCCACGGAGCAACTCAGCCCATGTGCCACGACTACTGAGCCTGCACTCTAGAGCCCGCGAGCCACAACTACCGAGCCTGCATGCTGCAACTACTGAAGCCCGTGCACCTAGAGCCCGTGCTCCACAACAAAAGAAGCCACCTCAGTGAGAAGCCCGCACACCGCAACCAAGAGTAGCCCCCGCTCACCACAACTAGAGAAAGCCCACACGGAGCAACGAAGACCCAACACAGCCAAAATAAATAAATAAAATACATTAAAAAAATAAGAATTTGCATAAAAGATGGCTCCAAAAATTTAAGTGAGAATAAGTCCTGATTACAAAGGTTTAAATGATCTTCTATTCAGAGACGACTTCCAAAGACAAAAGAGCTGGAGGTACCGCAGATTCAAAGCCACTGGTTTATGTCAGAGACGTGCACAATAAATAAAAACCAGAAGTAGCAGAATGGAAAGCTACCTGTATGTTTTCTTAATAAAAGAGTGGCTAAAGCAGTATGTGTGACTCCACCACGTTTTATAAAACAATTTCATCTGCTTCAAGGCCTAATTTCAACACCTACTGGTCACCTTTTTATCTAAAAAGATCAACCCAAAATGCCTTCAACAAATAAAGTGTCTTTGTAAAAGACATTTCTATAAATATATACTCCCCAAAGGATGTAAATACACAATACCAAAAACAAGAGCTGACAAAAAAAAAAAAAACATAATCAAAAGAAAATATTGTCTCTCATTTGATTGCTGGCTTGTGACAAAGCTTGTGAACTCCTCTTGGTTGCTTAGCAACCGGTCTAAGAAGCCGCTCCAGCCTGTAAGAAATTTCCATGCCAGAGCTATGGAAATAGACGCTAACTACTCAGTGTATTTTTCAAGGTTACCTATATTTACAAAAGAAAAAAAAGAAGACAGAATACTGCCCTTGGGGTTTCTAGAGCCAAAGACCTAGAAGGAAGTTCTCTAATAATACTTTGAGCCCCTCTATGATAATTCCTCACCACCAATGCTCTAAGCAGACAACTCCCATATTGGGAAGGAAAGGCCCCAACACCCATAGGAAGTGTGTGTCATCACTGAAACAAAACAACCAAGCTCCACAAAACTAAATTACTAAGTTCAACAGTTAGAAGGTAGACAGTGGACCTTTGCTCCATAAGCACCACTATTCATGGCTCACTTTCCATACTGTTCCCAAGATTGCCATTGAACAACAGAACAAGATTTATTTCAGGTTTTTCTGTCTTCGTTTTCCAATAAACACATCATTATAACTTTCTTTTAGAATCTTCCACCATCCTTGATTATGTCTGATCACAGCACTAGACAATCCCTAAAATGAGCAATTTACTTCCATAGAGACTCATCTTAAGAGCTCGAGCCTGGTAAACATAATGAGTAAACCTACTGGCATCACCACAAGTGATAGGCACAGACCAGTCTGTCTCCATCTTGGTTCCGAAAGGAAAAAACAAGGTGTGATGAGTCCAGACCCAGGTGCTCTTAGAGAAGGGAAAGGCAGAGACACACAGAGAACGGTTCGTGTTCATTGGTGAACTGGTGTTAGTTTCTCTATACTTAGTTACAGACTCTATCCATTCACGTTTAATGTCCAGGCCACCAAGGAAGAGGCCGTGCCTGCTCCTCACAGGGAAATGACATGAATGGTGGCATGTGGTCTCTTAAATGAGTTGGATAGTGGGATAGTGGAACAAAGCACTGGACCAAGGTCTGGGCTCTAGTTACAGGAAGGTCAATTATGGGACTTATGTAAGTCATATAAATTGAGCTTCCATTTGTCTATAAAGTTATATCAAGAAGAGCTTCTCTGCCCATTTCATAAGGATGGCCTAAAAAAAATCAATAAAATAAAGTAACAGGAAGCATATACAACTTCTAAATACTCTTTCTCATTTTGTGCAACACTTCGTGCTTCCTCAAATTACGTTGCAGGGGTTTCATGCTGGTACTGATTATCTCCAGAAGTCCACATTATTAGTACGCGGTCACATTATTTCAGCTTATTTCTGTCTATAACGAAGTGCTTGGGAAAATAAAAACACAGCTTTATCATTAGACTTTAACCCAGCAGAAAATATGGTGCTAGCTGTTGATGGGTAGCAACAATGACAGCTAGAAAAGAAACATAAAAAATAAAAAGTAATCATTCAGGAATTCCCTGGTGGTTCAATGGTTAGGACTCGGCGCTTTCACTGCCGAGGGCCCCGGTTTGATCCCTGGTCGGGGAGCTAAGATCCCACAACACGCACGGTGCAGCCAAAAAAAAAAAAAAAAAAAAGTTAGCATTCTTCAGTTCCCTATTATTTCCTGATTTTAACAAATGATGTATCTCAGATTTTCGATGGTTAAATTAGGACAAAAAGCAAACACAATTGTAAACTGTGCTGGGGAACATTCTCCTTTGGAACACCAATAACAGTACAAAATTAGAAATAATTTAAAAGCTCTGATTACTCCAATTAATTGGTCTCATGAGATGATTTAGAAAAAGTACACATCATCCTTTTTTTTTTTTTTTTTTAGTAAAAGGAGAAAGATTTATTGGTTATGAAGAGAAACCAGAGTATTACATCATCCTTTTTTAAACATATATTTCTATAAAGAGAAAAGTCTTCCTTCATTGGGCGATTAAAAATATTTACTTTTTCGGGCATCCCTGGTAGCGCAGTGGTTAAGAATCCGCCTGCCAATGCAGGGGACACGGGTTAGAGCCCTGGTCCGGGAAGATCCCACATGCCGCGGAGCAACTAAGCCCGTGCGCCACAACTACTGAGCCTGTGCTCTAGAGCCCGCGAGCCACAACTACTGAAGCCCTCAGGCCTAGAGCCTGTGCTCTGCAACAAGAGAAGCCACCACAATGAGAAGCCTGCGCCCCGCAACAAAGAGTAGCCCCTGCTCACTGCAACTAGAGAAAGCCCGCATGCAGCAGTGAAGACCCAATGCAGCCAAAAATTAAATAAATGAATAAATAAACAAATTTTAAAAAAATTACTTTTTCATTAAAAAGTATGCCTTGGAGATATATATATATATATATATATCTGTTGAATTAAAATTAAAAAAAGAGTCGTCAACTTTAATTTTAGATGCTGGAGAGTGTCTAAGAGCTGATTAATTTAAGGTGAAACCTTGCTAGGCATGTACTCATGAACGGTTAACCTTTGTTTAGGCATATTAACATCATTTGCAGAAACTGTTGAGTTCACTTAATACGGCAGGCAGGTGGGAAAGGCCAGTCTGTAGCAGGGAGCACAGAATCACAGAAGAGAGAAGAGGAATCTGAAATGGAAAACAGTTGCTACACAGCTGAGAAGTGTTTTCTCCCATGGCTATAAGCCTTGACCTGTCACATTACTCATTTCAGCTTCCTGCACAAACTTAAAAGCTTCACCTACGTCCTGATAAATGTGCTTGAATCATCAATAGCTAAGTCTACTAGCAAATGTGACTCTCAGCTCCCTGCACCCCAGATCCGGCAGGAAGAACACTTGCACAGAACAGATGTATGGAATACACCCAACAAGCTGTTGTATGTTGAGTTCACGCCTTATTTCATGCAGAGGTATCAGGGAAATGAGAGAGCTTAAACCTTTATTTGAAATGGAACAGATACAGAACTGCAAAGGAAATACAGTCTTTAGGAGAGGAAAGGCTTATTGAATCAGTCTTTCCCACATATACATGTGTTCACTGAAGGCAAGAACTTAAAAAAAAGCATTGCCTTCCAGGCCAAGACACAAAGAACTAATATTTTCTCAGTAAAGCTCTGTGCTAGGGACCATACTGGGTGTTATAAATAGTCCCATAAGGTAGGTATCACATCTAATTTATAGATAGGTAACCAGAGCTCTAAGAAGTAAAGTAAGGGACTTCCCCGGCAGTCCAGTGGTTAAGACCTTGCTTTCCAGTGCAGAGGGTGTGGGTTCGATCCCTGGTTGGGGAGCTCAGACCCTACATGCCTCGCGGCCAAAAACCCAAAACATAAACAACAGGAGCAATATTGTAACAAATTCAATAAAAACTTTAAAAATGGTCCACATCAAAAAAAAATCGAAAAAGAAAAAATTAGAAGAAGTAAAGTGTCTTGTCTGGGGGCACTCAGGCAGTGAGAGATGGGACTAAAATTTGAGTCTGCATCAATCACACCCTCAAGCTCATCTACACATCTCCTGCCTTTCTAATTAAAAAAATCTTAATAAGAAAGACCAAATCCAACACAGAATACCTAAATCATTGCAAAAGGCTGCCTATTGAATGCTGGAAACTTTCCGTTAAAGAGCAACATATTTACATGGCAGAAGGTTTTAGCATATGTTCTAACTATATCATTTCCAAGTACCTATCAGCACAGTGCTCAGGAATCCTGACAAGGCTGACATCTTAATTGATGACTCTTTTCTCAGGAGGTGATACATGTCTCAAATTATAGCTGGATATTCCAAACACTAGATCGGAGTAGAAATAAATAAGTGAAGTAAACAGCTGTCACCAATATGGCTTTACCAGTTACAAAGCTAATCTAGTGAATGTTAAAACTTTGGTGGGAGGGAGAGGGCAGGTTAGAAGCCAGAAGGCCGAGGTGAGGCGTGAAGAGCAAGGCTGTGCCCCCCAAATCTGGGAGCAGCTGGAGAGAACAGAGAGAGGGGGGAGCTTACGTGGGAGAGGGAACCCACTTCACAAGGCTCATGCTGTCAGCAGCAGCGCCTGCCGACTTCCCTGCGCATGGCCAGCCAGGGCCAGTACTTGAAATGTCACACACAGAAAACGCAACAATTTTCCTGGCCTCCCTTATTCAGAATCTAATATGTCAGCGGACAGCATAGCCCTGGAAAGAGCATGATTTCGGGGATCAGTTAAACTGGGGTTCAGATCGGAGCTCTCCTATTTACCAACGACTTTGAGCCTCAGTTAAGGGTAATTAAACCAGCCTAACAGATTCATGAGAGAATCAAATGAGTTTACAGCATGTAGCACATAATGGCCACTCAATAAATGTTAGCTCGTTTCCTTTTCTTCTACTGCATGATCTGAAGTCATTAAGTATCAGCAGATTGGTTATATGTTCAAGAGACAAACTACAATCAACTACATCAAGAAGTCTTTTTCTCTTTCGTGAACCTAAGAATGAGTACGTTGGGGGTCAGGGAGCGATGCACTGGGAGTTTGAGGTTAGCAGATGCCAACTAATACATATAAAATGATGGACAGCAAGTTCCTACCTTATAGCACAGGGAACTATATTTAATGTCCTGGGATAAACCATAATGGAAAAGAATTTTTAAAAAAGAACACATATGTGTCCTGTTTTCTTTCTGGCCTGAGACAGAATCACTTTTGGGTTGGAATTGCAGGCTGGGCAGTGGATGATATGCATTACAGTCTACCATGAAGAAAGGAGCCCATCATCATAGCTTGGAGGAAACAGGATTTATCACACTGAGGCTCCCCCCAGGTCCTCCCACTGGATGAATTAGCTGAGCAGCTCTTAGCAAGAGGCTCAGCAAGAATCTGGAATTACGAAGACTTTTTAGAGCTCTAACTTCCATCACTATATACATTATACAAATACAGACTATACGTGTGTGTGTGCACGCAACCGTGTGTATACATACATACATATATATTACCTATAGTGATACCTATATATATATAGTGATAACATACACATTAGATAGGTGGATAGATACACAGACAGACTGATAAACATTTATCATTAAGACCAAAATGAGATTAACATTCTCAAATCCTGTTCATCTCTTTTGGTCCAACTTTTAGAATATCACAAACGGTGTATGTCATGTGCGTCAGGGAAGCATCCATGGGAAGAAGCTTTGATCATTTTGAAATTGGCTTTTAAAGCATCATTGCCCAGATCTGTCAGCAACTTCTTGCCTACTGCTTCATTACTACACTCTTAAAAATGTTAAGTCCTCATAATTTTCTGGGTATTACCACCATTCTCTTAAAACCTACCACATGGAAGACGGGCTTAGAATGCCATCAACTGAGGAAAAGGAAGGAGGACGTGGCATCTGCATGTTGATGGTGATGATACTTAACATTTAGCAAATACATGTAATGCACCAAGAACTTTTTAGAGAATGGTGAGTTCTCATTTTATTTTCATAATAACTCTATGAGGTAAGGACCTGTTATTATTCCCCTTGAGAAGTGAGAAAATTGAGGAATGTAAACAGTCAGGTAACTTGTTCACAATTCCCAACTAGTAACTAATTTGCCAGACTTGAACCAGTAGGCTACCCTGTTCTCTGGAAGAAAGTGGTTTGTGATCAGGAACCATACCATTCCCCAAGCTAGAACCACACGGAGAGCATCATAAAGATGAGAGCTGTAAGGTGAGAATTTACCTTAGAATTCCAGGGTACTAATTTGAGTTCTAGCGACTCAGTTCACATCTGTTCCGAATGTAAGCCTTTCAGATGTGATCATGGATTTAGATGTGATATGGATTAATTCATAAGAAGATCTGCCACAAAGGGACTTCCATAAGGGTTTAAAAAAAGAGTGAAATTATAAGACAGTGTCCAGGTAGCTTGGAATCTACTCCAATGCTCCAAAGAGAATATTAACATATTCAATACCTTACTATATTGTGATCCGCAATTGCATCCAATTTGATGTGAAGCCAGGTCTATACTAGATTGATCTCCTTAGCTGAGAATTCAAAGCCCCCAGCATGACTCTAGCCTACCTTTTCAGCCACATTCACCATCCTTTTCAGCCATAATTACCACTTTCTGATTTTCAGATCAAAAATATGACCCAATACTGTGCCGTAACATGTTTTCTAAAAGTTAACATGTTTGAAAACAATTTTACAGTTAACAGTTATACCATAGTTGGAAAATACATGATTGTTTACTAAATTTTTTAATTAAACTTTGCAAGTTAAACATAATATAAAGAGAATTAGAAGGCAAAGGAACTCTAGAAAAATATTTCCTCCAAAATGGAGTCAAAGGACTAAGGATATTAATATATAAAAAGCTCCTATGAATTGACGAGAGAAACGTTAATACCCTAAAACAATAATGCCCAAAGACAAGGACAGACAATTCACAAAAGAAGAGGTTAAATGTTTACTAAGATAAAACAATGTTTACTAAGCATGAAAAAAAAAAAGGATGGGGACCTTTTGGCAAGATTTTTTTATAATATTGTATTTTTAGAAATGGAACTTTATCAGCTGCCAAGCTCTTGAATCTAGTAACCAATCCAAACCAGCAGTGTCACCATCATATGTTAAGTCCTTTTACAGGGCAAACATGACAGCCTCACCAATGACTTGAGCAAAGCATAATACACATGCAGAAAAAAATAAAACAGATTGTTCTCTGAACTTTCAGGGAGACAGTAAATAGCATCAGAGACCTGGGAGAAAATACTGTGATAACAGACATCATTTTCGAAATCTTTAACAGCTCTAAAGTGGCGTGCTGGAAAACAGAGGGTCAACTGAAAAATTGGATTCTCTCATTGTGTAGAAGGATCCTAGGGAGGACCATTTTGTGAGAGCATGAGATTAACACGTTTTGGTTATTGATTCTCTGGTCTGCTGGGCCAGGATTCTAAGCTCATAGGTTCTGAGCTCGCGTAAGTTACTTGTGTGGGAAAACTAGATGTTAGTTAACTAACGACTTGTCATAAGATGATTTCTGATACAGGTAAATTATATACATTTGTAACTACTCTGAGTAAGAGTTATGATTCTTTAATCTTCCAAATCCCCCTTTCATTCTCTACATACCCTCATATCGCTCCCCATCACATTCTCTCTCTCTCTCTCTCACACGCACACACACACACACACATACACACAAGTATTCCTAACACATTTTTTAAAGGACCAACAATAGAATTCTCTTTAGAACAGAAATTAAAGCAAACACATCTTCCTTGAATGTCATGAAGAAATGTTTCAGGACTAATACTCCTAAGAGAAAATGGGAGTCTTTTCTTCCTACTGACCACACACCTTCAAGAACGGTCCACATGAAGGAGCAAAGAGCAAAGACACGTCTCAGCCTTCAGATCGGTCCTGAACTAAGGGAAGTGACAGCGGGTGCGGCCAGAGCCCTCTCACATCTGAACCTCACGTCAGTCAGTCTCTCCCCATAAAGACCTTCAGGGCAGCGCTGCATCTGCATGGTGGCAGCTCTGATCTGTTCCGAATGTAGACGGAAAACACACTTTCGCAAACACCACCAATCATCCAGGTATTTTTAGTCAGATTCATTGTAACCCATACCCTTAAAGCGGGCACGAGTCAATTCCGACAGTTCTTAGAGTCGTGTCATCAGGAGGAAGACTGCACAACACGAGGGAGCATCGTTCCTGATGACTCATATTCCTCAGTTCAAAGACAAAAGAATTCTACGAGAGAAGCTCATGCTTTACTTCATCCTCTCTATTAACTAAAGCAAATGTTCTGACAGCACACCTACGTGCAGAGGTCAAGTCACACCTACAAACATCTAAACCAAAGGCCTGCCTAGGCAAGTCTTTGGCGGACAAGATTTAAAAAGTGATCTCGGTTTCTTAAATGCTGCCATTTGATTCACATTCTATAAAAACACATAATCAAAGTAGTGGGGGGGAGTCCAATACCAGACATAATAAAGGGGTTTCCTGGGCTTCCCTGGTGGCGCAGTGGTTAAGAATCCGCCTGCCTCTGCAGGGGACACAGGTTCGAGCCCTGGTCCGGGAAGATCCCACATGCCACGGAGCAACTAAGCCTATGCACCACAACTACTGAGCCTGCACTCTAGATCCTGCGAGCCACAACTACTGAAGCGCACACACCTAGAGCCCGAGCCCCGCAACAAGAGAAGCCACTGCAATGAGAAGCCTGCGCACCGCAATGAAGAGTAGCCCCCACTCACGCAACTAGACAAAGCCGCACGCAGCAACAAAGACCCAACACAGCCAAAAATTAATAAATAAATTTATATAATAAATAAATGTGTTTCCTTTAATTTTTATTGATACTCTTTTTATCTCATTAAACTCAGAATTCACCCAAGCCACCCCTTCAATGTATGCACCATGAAGTCATTTCTCCTCATTCTCTAATCCCAGGAAGACTTTAATATTTTAACTGGGTGAGAGGATTCAATAACAAGGATTCTGAAAAAAATGACAGGGATTCTATGCTGCCTGCTGGGGCCCCGTTTTGCTACCCGAGTGGGTTGAACATGAAGTGCCTGGAAAGGAAAGGGCTAGAGTGGGTATCAAGCAGCGAGGGGCCTCTTTAGAGTTCAGATCTCTGGCTTCTGGTATGTTCTTTGAAACTGACAAGAGAGAAGGCAGACTCAGCTGACAGACCAGTCAGGTTCCAAAGCACCAAGACAGTTGAGTTGATACTCAAACAAATAGAGGCCAGAAGAGATACTGCCAAGATCCCTCCAGAAAAGCAGAAGAAACCCTTCACTTTGGGGATAAAAGGCATCAGCTCTGAGCCTCTTTTTGCCCCAGTCAGTTTTGATCGCTCACCTAACTGAATTCCCGATGCTGCTGAAGCCTCTAGAGAAATCATTTCAGCCCGGCATTCCCAACAGCTGCCTAAGGTCTTCAGACAGCACAGGTACAAAGCCAGGACTTCAGTAAAGACGGCATTTAAACCACGCGTAAAAGACTGCTATAGAAGGTAGGTAGCACGATCACACATTCATTCCAGAAGCTGTTTAAATGACTAAAGGCTAAATAAAGGAGGTCAGTCTGTGCACGAATACATCAGTAGAACAGAACAAGAAAGTTCTAAATCCACGCATGAGTAGTTGTTTCATTCTCATAGAAGATTTAAGATCAACAAAAATGTTTCAGTCGTGAAACGTGACAACGTATATTTTTGTTCTTCGCCAGAGTATTGGTAAAATTCATGTTTCGTTCGCTCTGAAAATGGTATCAATTACGAACTATGCTAGATTTAAGATTCTAAAGCAGAGAATGCTTTTGAGCAACCACAGAATCCTAGAAATAGAGTAAAAATGGGGGAAGCTGGGAGACAGCCATTCCTGTTTTGATTCTGCTATCATTATTTCAGACAACCTTTTAAGAGTTTTATTTATCTAACTACATAAAATGGGAGTTTTAAATGAAACCAATCAAAACCCACCTTACCTTTGAAATTCTGAAGATCTCCATTCAGCTCGCTGCAGGGCCACTAACTGGGAGCTATGCTTTTGATCCATTTCACAAATGATTCAATTTTTTTTAACTTCAGAAAATGAAGATAGTGATACTCTTGTCCCTAAAATTACTGGAAAAGAAAATACCCTCAACGTGCAAAAGGTCTTCAAGAGGCCAGACGTATGAAACATGGGCAAGATGAAGTTAAGCGTAGGACTCAGATGAATCTGGTTTCAGCTTATCACTAGTGACACAAATAACACAGACCAGCAACACTGCGACATCCTGCAGAGGTGAGACCCTGCCGGTGACACGATGAGAAATGCCTACTGAACCGACGTAAAAATCTCCACAGCTGACATTATCATCCTTATGAGTAGCTCATGACCCTCCAAGGTCAGTATTACTCTGCCATTTCATTGAACAACAACAAAATAACGTGAGTTAAGGAAGATAATTCAAGTGCACTTATATGTTAAATTAGGGTAGTGACATGTGTCAGCAAAATAACTAAAGGTTCTATAGACAAAAAATGGAACCGTAAGTTATTATTGGGTTTAGCCATATGAAATAGCTGGTGTTTTTGACATACCAAAATGGCAACTTCACATCATTCAACCTAATAAAATCTATACATATGTGTGCGGAAGTCACCTTAGAACAAACAGTAAGCCGTAATAACATGAATTATACTGTTTGGAATTTATTGAGCTCTTATTATGTCACTGAGTTAAATGCTTCATCTCACAACAAACCTATGAGGTAGGTACTCTTACTATTTTCAAATGAGGAAAATGAAGCATAGAGCAATTCCGTACCTTGTCCAAGAGCACAGAGTCAAGTAGAGATGACATTCAAAAGCAGTCTGTCTTAACTGTTGCCTTAGCCTGACAGCTGGAAAGCATGATACCTCCCACACGAAAAGCAGAAAGACCAGTGGAAGTTATGAGCATGTGGAAAGATGAATGGTAGAAACTGTAGGTTTGGTTCCAGACCACCAGGATGAAGCAAATACTGCAATAAAGCGAGTGACGCCAAATTTTTGGTTTCCCAGTACATATATAAAAGTTATGTTCACACTACACTGTAGTCTATTAAGTGTGCAATATTATTATGTCTAAAAAACAATGTACATGCCTTAATTTAAAAATATTTATTGCTGGGCTTCCCTTGTTGCGCAGTGGTTGAGAGTCCGCCTGCCGATGCAGGGGACGCGGGTTCGTGCCCCGGTCCGGGAAGATCCCACGTGCCGCGGAGCGGCTGGGCCCGCGAGCCATGGCCGCTGAGCCTGCGCGTCCGGAGCCTGTTCTCCGCAACGGGAGAGGCCACAACAGTGAGAGGCCCGCGTACCGCAAAAAAAAAAAAAAAAAAAAAACTTTATTGCTAAAAAATGCTCACCATCATCTGAGCCTTCAGTGAGTCAGTAATCTTTTAGCTGGTGGAGGGTCTTACCCCAATATTCACGGCTGCTGACTGGTCAGGGCGGTAGTTGCCGAAGGTGGCAATTTCTTAAAGTAAGACAACAATGAAGTTTGCTGCATTAATGGACCCTTCCTTATATGAAAGATTTCTCTGTAGCATCCAATGCGGTTTGATAGTCTTTTACCCACAGAACTTCTTTCAAAATTGGAGTCAATCCTCTCAAACCCCGCCACTGCTTTATCAAATAAGTTTATGTAATATTCTAAATCCTTTGCTGTCATTTCAACAATCTTCACACAGCATCTTCACCAGGAATAGATTCCATTTCAAGAAACCACTTTCTTTGTTTCTTTGCTTCCATAAGAAGCAGCTCCTCATCCATTCAAGTGTTATCAGGAGATTGCAGCAATTCAGTCACATCCTCAGGTTCCACTTCTAATTCTAGTTCTTGTGCTATTTCCACCCCAACTGTAGTTACTTTCTCCACTGAAGTTGTGAACCCCTCCAGGTCATCCATGAGGGTTGTAATCAACTTCTTCCAAACTCCTGTTAATGTTGATATTTTGACCTCTTATAAAACTTTTTTTAGGGCTTCCCTGGTGGCGCAGTGGTTGAGAGTCCGCCTGCCGATGCAGGGGACACGGGTTCGTGCCCCGGTCTGGGAAGATCCCACATGCCGCGGGGCGGCTGGGCCCATGAGCCATGGCCGCTGAGGCTGCACGTCCGGAGCCTGTGCTCCGCAACGGGAGAGGCCACAACAGTGAGAGGCCCGTGTACTGTAAAACAAACAAACAAAAAAAAAAAAGAACTTTTTTTAGTTTACGTTCTCCAGATCCATCAGAGGAATCACTATCTATGGCAGCTATGGTCTTACGAAATGTGTTTCTTAAATAATGAGACCTGAGAGTTGAAATTACTGCTTGATCCATGGGCTGCAGAATGGATGTTGTGTTGGCAGACATGAAAACAGCATCAATCTCATTGTACATCTGCATCAGAGCTCTTGGATGACGAGGTGCATTGTCAATAAGCAGTAATAATTTAAAAGGAATCTTTTTTTCCTAGCAGAAGGTCTCAACAGTAGGCTTAAAATATTCAGTAAACCATGTTGTCAACAGATGTGCTGTTATCCAGGCTTTGTTGTTCCATTTACAGAGCACAGGCAGAGTAGATTTAGCAGAATTTGTAAGGGCTCTAGAATTTTCAGAATGGTAAAGAGCACTGGCTTCAACTTCAAGTCACCAGCTGCATTAGCCCCTAACGAGAGTCAGCCTGTCCTCTGAAACTCTGAAGTGAAGCCAGGCATTGACTTCTCCTCTCTAGCTATGAAAGTCCTAAATGGCATCTTCTTCCAATAGAGGGCTGGTGTGTCCACATTGAAAATCTGTTGTTTAGTGTAGCCACCTTCAAAATCTTAGCGACATCTGGATAACGTGCTGCAGCTTCTACATCAGCACTTGCTGCTTCACTTTGCACTTTGATGTTATGGAGATGACTTCTTTCCTTAAATCTCATGAACCAACGTTTGCTAGCTTCAAACTTTTCTCCTGCAGCTTCCTCAGCAATCTCAGCCTTCAAAGAATTGAAGGGAGTTAGGACCTTGCTCTGGACTAGGCTTTGGCTGAAGGGAATGTTGTGGCTGGTTTGATCTTCTACCCAGACCACTACAACTTTCTCCATATCAGCAATAGGGCTGTTTCACTTTCTTGTCATTTGTATGTTCCCTGGAGTAGCACTTCTAATTTCCTTCAAGAACTCTTCCTTTGGGCTTCCCTGGTGGCGCAGTGGTTGAGAGTCCACCTGCTGAGGCAGGGGACATGGGTTCGTGCCCTGGTCCGGGAAGATCCCACATGCCGCAGAGCAGCTGGGCCCGTGAGCCATGGCCACTGAGCCTGCGCTTCCGGAGCCTGTGCTCCACAACGGGAGAGGCCACAACAGTGAGAGGCCCGCATACCACAAAAAAAAAAAAAAGAACTCTTCCTTTGCATTCACAACTCAGCTGCTTGGAGCAAGAAGCCTAGCTTTCGGCCTTTAAGGTGAGAGATGTCGACTCTTCCTTTCACTTGAACACTTAGAGGCCATTGTAAACTTATTAATTAATTTCAATAATTTCTAATTAATTTCGGTATTGTTGTGTCTCAGGGAATCAGGAGGCCCAAGGAAAGGGAGAAATAGGGGGGAAGGCCGGTCAGTAGAACAGTCAACACACACATTTATTAAGTCTGCCATCTTATATGGACGTGGTTCATGGAGCCCCAAAACAATTACAATAGTAACATCAAAGATCACTGATCACAGGCCACCATAACAAATATAACAGTCACGAAAAAGTTTGAAGTATTGTAAGAATTACTGAAATGTGACACAGAGACACAAAGAGAGCAAACACTGTTGGGAAAATGACGCCAACAGACTTGCTTTATGCAGGCTTGCCCCAAACCTTCACTTTGTAAAACAAACAAACAAACAAAAACAAAAAAACAAGATGCAACATCTGCAAAGCACAATAAAGTGAAGTGCAATAAACAAGGGGTGCCTCTACTCATCACTGTATGGGGAAAAGGCACCCACATGGCCCACCGAGCAGAACGCCCCTCAAAGTTAGACAGACACATCAGGTTACCATGGCGAAAAAGTCTTTCACTATTAAAATCTTCAAACTGGCTCTCCTTGTTCTAATTCCAGATCTAGTAGCCAATGACCGATCATAATTGGACTCCCATGCAGGCTTTTCAAACAGGAGAGAAGGAATGTACTAATGAAGTAAGCCAAGAATTGGGCTCTCCTGGCATCATAAATGGAGAAATTGACGCCGCATCAGTCTCCAAGGGACATGGCTACTCTCACGTGCCATAAACTCAAACCTCAAACTGCACAGCTGAGGACCAGATGTGGAACACAGTGAACAACTGCAAGGTACCATCCTACCATGAACACGTGTCCAGGTGACCAGGTCACACCACTAGGCAAACTATAAAAGCTTTCAACTTATTCTCTCATTTCAAAAAACTAATAAACTAGTTAAAAGTAGCATCTCAGGGCTTCCCTGGTGGCGCAGTGGTTAAGAATCTGCCTGCCAATGCAGGGGACACAGGTTCGAGCCCTGGTGTGGGAAGATCCCACATGCCGCGGAGCAACTAAGCCCGTGAGCCACAACTACTGGAGCCTGTGCTCCGCAACAGGAGAGGCCGTGACAGTGAGAGGCCCGCGCGCTGTGATGAAGAGTGGGCCCTGCTCGCCGCAACTGGAGAAAGCCCTCGCAAAGAAATGAAGACCCAACACAGCCAAAAAATAAATAAATAAATTTATTTTTTTAAAAAAGTAGCATCTCATATAAAAAATCCATTTGAGTCCATGTTTACAATTACGACAAAGAAAGGAAACCAAAAGTAATATATTTGTTGAAGTCATTGTTAATTTTATTTACCTTTCTAGAGCTTTGTGAATAGTAGGATCCATAGTCACCCTAAAAACAAATAAATCAACATTTAGCAAATATGAAAGAATTTCATATATTTACCATGACAGTAGTTTACAAATGCTTGTTATTAATGGACTTAACATAGGAAGTAGGGGAAGGGTAAGCTGGGACGAAGTGAGAGAGTGGCATGGACATATACACACTACCAAATGTAAAATAGATAGCTAGTGGGAAGCAGCTGCATTGCACGGGGATATCAGCTCGATGCTTTGTGACCACCTAGAGGGGTGGGATAGGGAGGGTGGGAGGGAGGCTCAAGAGGGAGGAGATATGGGGATATATGTGTATGTATAGCTGATTCACTTTGTTATACAGCACATACTAACACAGCAATTACACTCCAATAAAGATCTTTAAAAAAAGCATAGGAAATGCCTTAAAAGGGGACACAAAGAAAAACAGAGGAAATATGTTAGATTACAGGGAAAGAAGTCTGCAGGAAATGCTTAGATTACTACGCAATAAAGAAAAGCTCGGAAGTATGCACGATCAATCAATGGCATCAATAATCTGAATAGAATTTTTAAAGACGAAGTTGTGCCAAATGCACAAAAAGTATGACCCTGAACTTGAAATGAATATGCCCATGAGATACAGCTTCGATAGTTATAGTAAAGATAAAGCAAAAAAATTTTCCTCTGTGTGAAAATGCTGGCACAGTGAAACATTTTTCCATACCATTTCCCTCCACAGCTATTATGAGAAATCCATTTTCTTTCTCAAACTTCCTTACCGCAAATATTGTTTACCAAGAGCCAGAAATAACAAGGCATGTAAAAGCCAAAAGCCTGATTATGCAAGAGATGACATGGCTCCTAAAATATTATTACAGCCTCAAAAGAGAAAACTAAGGACCCACTTTGAGAACAGGTACTCCAAGATGAAGGTTATGGCTGACTTTCTGCTTTTACAAAATACTAACTTTATTCCATCAGGGAAAAAGAAATACTTTTAGCTCGTTTCCTATTAGGATATAGCAATACGTGCAAGATGGAAATTATTCCAACAGGAATCAAAGCTTATGTATGTAGAATATGAAGAAAGGAACATTCTGCATTGGACGTTCAGTTCTAGCGACACTTGCATTAGTTAACTCAGTTCCACCAAAACCAATACAAATTGATGCCACAAAGATTATTTAATCTGTCTGCTTTTAAAAATCCACTATCAACTCATAAATAATTAAATCTGAAATTTGAAGTTTCTATCTAAGGTTCCATTAAAGGAAAATAAAATTAACATTTCTAAAACATTACTTCATTCTTAGCCATATTTTTAAATTTAATCTTTACATCTTCTAAAACAATAACGTTAATAACTTTTGTGTGTGTGTGTGTGTGTGTGTGTGTGCGCGCGCGTTGGGTCTTCGTCGCTGCATGCGGGCTTCCTCTAGTTGCTGCGAGCGGCGGCTACTCTTTGGTGCGGTGCGCAGGCTTCTCATTGTGGTGGCTTCTCCTGTTGTGGAGCACGGGCCCTAGGCGTGCGGGCTTCAGTAGTTGCAGCACGCGGGCTCAGTAGTTACGGCATGCAGGCCCTAGAGCACGCGGGCTTCAGTAGTTGCAGCGTGTGGGCTCAGTAGTTGCGGCGCACAGGCTCTAGGGCACACGGGCTTCAGTAGTTGTCGCGTGTGGGTTCAGTAGCTGTGCCTCGCGGGCTCCAGAGCGCAGGCTCAGTAGTTGTGGTGCACGGGCTTAGTTGCTCCGCGGCATGTGGGATCTTCCCGGACCAGGTCTCGAACCCGTGTCCCCTGCATTGGCAGGCGGATTCTTAACCACTGTGCCACCAGGGAAGTCCCAATAACTTTTTAGAATTATATATAAAAGCAATATACATTCATTGTAGAAAATATGCAAAATACAGAGAATAAAAACCCATCGTTGGCTTCCCTGGTGGCGCAGTAGTTGAGAGTCCACCTGCCGATGCAGGGGACACGGGTTCGTGCCCCGGTCCGGGAGGATCCCACATGCCGCGGAGCGGCTGGGCCTGTGAGCCATGGCCGCTGAGCCTGTGCGAACAGAGCATGTGCTCCGCAAGGGGAGAGGCCACAACAGTGAGAGGGGCCCGCGTACCACCAAAAAAAAAAAAAAAAAAAAAATCACAACCCCACCATTTAGAAGGAAATTAACATCTTCCCTTGTTCCCTTTCAACATATAAAGTTATACACACGGTATTTTAAATGAGATTTAGAATTATACTGGATACACAGCGTATCTTGCCTTTTCCCCTTAACATCAAATCATTTATATATATAATAGTCTTTGAAAACACAATCTTAATAGATCATGCATCCAAATCGTCATATTCACAAAATTCATTCAAATATTTTCTGACATTTATTATTTAAATCGTCTTGCTTTTCTTTTTGTCTAGTACATCTAACATTGAAATAATATCCTTGCATAAAAATCTCAACATGATATTGGCTAATTTCCTTAAGTGAAACTCACCAAAATGGAATTTCTGAAGAAAAGGCATAAACTTTTCCCATGGCATTTGTCTATAATTTGCCCACCAAAAGGACAAAAATCTATAGATTGCCCACCAAAAGGAAAATGAACAGTGCAGCTCAGTTCCTATTTCTCAAAATGTTCAAATGTACCTAAAAATTTTCATAAAATACTTTTATTTCATAGTGAAAATAACATCTACCTTTAATTTTAATTAGTTTTTCTTATTATTACTGTGGAGTAATTTTTAAAATTTATGAGTTCTCCTGTTATTGCCTTTGACCGTTTTTACTTAGGAAATTTGTAGTTTTCTTATTGATTTGTAAGAGTTCATTATACAATAAAGATATTAATCATTTGTGTATTATAATTGTATAATTTAATATATTAATATAAATTTTCATTTGCCTCCCTAGTCTGTTCTTTGCATTTAGGTTTGCTTTATAATGGTTTTGATGCACAGAAGTTGAAACTTTATGTAACCAAGCATATCAGTCATCTCTTTTGTGGTTTCTTCCACGGTTTCTATGCTTAGAAAGTTTTTCTCCAGTCCAATTTCAATGAAATAGCTACTTACATTTTCTTTTACTTGCCCTCCAACTCTGCTACTACCTTCTACCCTTGCCTCTTTTTTTTTCAATCTGTGTAGAATTTACTGTTGGTATGGTGTGAGGCGAGTACTTATGTGATTTCTAATGACCCCCTCTCTCAGTCTTTTCCCCAACACCACTGGTAAAATCACTCATTCCTTCATGGTTCATTTGTGTAAGATTCACTTTGACAGCAGTTGCTTTGAGGTACAATCTGAGCTCTAATGTCAGTTTTGACAACAGGGTAAGTGTTCTTTAACTTCTCTAAATCTTATTTTTCCTTAAAAATAAAATGGGGATAACAATACCTATCTTACAGTTTTCTTGTAAGGCTTAAGCTAGATAATTTACAGAAAGCACTTACTTCAGTGTCTAGCACAGCACATGTGCTCAAGAAGTCAATGGCGGGGACTTCCCCGGTGGCGCAGTGGTTAAGAATCTGCCTGCCAATGCAGGGGATATGGGTTCGAGCCCTGGTCCGGGAAGATCCCACATGCCACGGAGCAACTAAGCCCATGCGCCATAACTACTGAGCCCACATGCCACAATTACTGAAGCCTGCATGCCTAGAGCTCGTGCTCCACAACAAGAAAAGCCACCACAATGAGAAGCCCGTGCACCACAACGAAGAGTAGCCCCGCTCACAGCAACTAGAGAGCTCCCACACACAGCAACGAAGACCCAATGCAGCCAAAAATAAATAAATAAGTAAATTTTTTAAAAAAGAAGTCAATGGCTGGACCCCAGATTCAGGGCTATTTCTCTCCCTCTGATCCATCTGTCAATTCTTGTGCTCACAGTGTAAAGTTGACAGAACACATAATATTTGGTAGGAGAAATATCTCCAACTTCTTTTTCTAAATTTTCTTGGCTATCCTGCCCTGTTTTTTCTTTACATAGGTCCCACCCACTTTTCGTTTCGGTTATTCTTAGGATGCTCTTTTCTTCCCACATTTCATTCCCATTCTCTCTCTCTCTCTGTCATGCCTTGATACAAAGAACAAAACTTCCCAAACAATGTTTAAAAGTCACGGTGAACACCGATATCCGTATCTTTTAACTGATTAAAATATTAAAATTCTAGGGTCTCATATGATGAGCTGGATGTTGGCTATGGATTTAAAACAGGTAATCTTTATGATACTGAAGAAGCATCCTTCTATGCTTAGTTTTTTGAGATTGAATATTTTTGTCTCCACCCCACAGAGGAAAATGAATTTTAAAGAGGTAACAGGAGTTGCCCAAAGTCATAGTGGGGCCTGAATGTACACCCAAGTTGTGTGATTTCAATGCCTTTTCATTTTCCATTGCAACCATCCTATCACTCTGTAATAGTCAATCTTCAACTCAGCAATATCTTTTGTCCCAAACTTAGCCGGATAAATTCATTTAGACCTTACAAAACATCGTATTTGAACCTAATGTAATATATGATGGCTAACTTCTCAGCTGATCTGAAGAAATGTAGATCATCCATTATTATTTGTAGAAATATTTCAAGATTTATCGATTTTGCATGGGAAAGAGAATTTAGTAGGAGATGCAGAGACATGGCTGAGAAGCCTCCCTAGTCATCACCTAGACAGAAAGAAAAAAGAACTTCCATAACTTTGGTCCCCTGAGGGCATAAACACTGGAGGTAGAAAAGGGTAGGACTTTAATGCAAAATAGAAACTCTTGAGAAAACAGGGTTGGGAGTTAGCAGAGGAGATGGAAACGGTGATAAAAAGTAGAGTAGAAGGTACAAGCCAGAGTAGAGTAGCCTCTCCTCCTTCTTTGTAGACCCATTATGGTTGAGGGTACCTGCTGGAGCAAAAGCCAAATATCAATAAGATTTAGCCCATGGGCTTCCCTGGTGGGAAGGGGATATGGGCTGTTACTCCCAAACTCCTTATTGATCCCTCCCACGTGGTACAGTAGTGAGCATAGCTGCCTTCCACACGTTATAGATTTGAACCCAGATGGGGTGGCTCCATAGGCCACAGAATGTCAGTACCTTGTAGTTTCCAAAAGATTTTCACTTGCTACCGAGAATTAGGCATGAATTCAAAACTCTTGTATGTTGACCGCTAGAATCAAGTATGACACCTTGAAAACAACCCTGTTAAGAGACCATTATTTGTGTTGTTTCTCTTTTTTCTTCCTTGCAGTGACTTTTTTGTATTTAATAATGCTAATCACCAAAAACCGCTTATTGTCTTAAAGTGGAAGATTTTTTAATAAATAGAAAGAGAACATACTCTCTCCAATAAAAATAAAGAAAACAACAACTAGCCTTTTGGAGCTAATGGGTATTTAATATATGCCCAGCACAAAACATGTTTAATTCTTTAAATAATATGAGGTAGGAATTATTATTGTCCCCATTTTACAGATGAAGAATCTGACATTTAGATTAAATTGCCTAGTTACACAGCTTATAGGTAGTGAAGGCAACACTCAAACCCAACTTTCAGAGCCCTGCTCTTAGCCATTCTGCTAACCTGCCCTCAATCTATTCTACTGAAATAACACTGGTTAAATCAGTGAAAAGCAATTTGGGCAAATATTTCTCCACTGCAACTGCAACTGTGCAAAGCAACACAATGTAATGTGTTCCCTTACATCCACAAACGCACCAGCCGATATGTCCAAGAGGAATGTCTCCTGGAACGAAGCACTCTAAGGACCTTTAGGGGACAGAGTCATTAGAAAAATAAAGAGCAATACTATCTCCTTTACTTATTTAGATAATCAAAATTCTAGATTGTTTAGTCCTGAATTTGACATTTTATTTATCTCTCCTTCAGGAAATAAGCTTGTCATAAAGCTCAGAATGCACTGATCTCCAAACATATCGTTTCAAATATACTTGAATAAATAAACTGAGATGGTGAACATTCATAATATTCTTGCATCAGAGAGCAGGGAAACAGTTTATCACTGACAAACCACCATTCCAGACCTTCTGGGAGTCATGTGATTTGTTGCAGGTTTGAGAAGCTTAATGTCAACCCACTTGTTGATAGAAGTCATAATTTACTTGTTGAACTCAGACCAACTAATGTACTTAGAATGAACAACCAGAAAATTTCAAGTGGCACAATTATTGTTAGCAACTTGCAGCTAGTTCAAAAACATGTCTAATATCATCTCTTCCTCTTTTTTTCTAAGATGATAGCCAAGCAATATAATAAGGCTCTGTAAAGAACAAAGGTAAGAACGGCTGCCCTGAACAGGTAGTGGATTTGATCCTTCCTTTCAGCTGATACTGTAGGGGCAACTCCAAGTGTGAATTTTAACACAGGCAAGAGCTATGTTTGATCACCTGGTGAGAATAACAATGCAAGATCAAAGTGAACCACAGCAAAAGGTGGGAAGGCTTACTCAGTCTAGGAGTAATCTATCACGCAGTGGTAAAAAGTACAAGGTCTAGGGAGGCAAGACCTGAAACACAGCCTCAGTTTTCTCATCTATAATGTAATGATGATTAGGTTTCTACCCAAAGGGTCGTGAGGAATTAAATAAGGTAATGGTGGTAGAGTGCTTATTAGCATATAGTAAAAGTGCTCGGCTAATAACTGCTGCAGGTGGTATCCATTTAGCTCTCCTGTTTCACAGGCATGACAAGGAAATTAATGAGTTGGAGGTTAAGCAAACCAACAGAAAATGTGCCTTAGAGTTTTACAATCTTTTCTAATGGAGAAAACCAGGACAAGGGCTATTTCTGTCTTGTTCACCACTGTATCTCCAACACCTGACAAAGTGCCTGATAAATACATGTTCATTAAATACATGCTGAATCATTACATGAATGAATACATTAAAAGAGTTGTCTCTCTCAGTGTAACACATATGGGAATCCTGGCAGGGGGAAGAGATAGGGTTTAACACAGGAGAGAGAAAAAGACCTAGAACTGGAGTTGAATGAATTCCATAAGATTATTTTTCACACTGGGACCAACAAGACCCACTCAGATCCTTTAGGTTAGATTCCCCAAATCACTGATCTCTCTATGGCGCCAAGTGCTGCAGACGGACCAAGGAGCACAACGCTTGCTCCTCGTGTGCATCTGCTCACTTCAAAGTAAAGCTAAATCCTCAAAAGAAACTCCCTGGGCTTCCCTGGTGGCGCAGTGGTTGCGAGTCCGCCTGACGATGCAGCGGACACGGGTTCGTGCCCCGGTCCGGGAAGATCCCACATTCCGCGGAGTGGCTGGGCCCGTGAGCCATGGCCGCTGAGCCTGCGCGTCCGGAGCCTGTGCTCCGCAACGGGAGAGGCCACAACAGTCAGAGGCCCGCGTACCGAAAAAAAAAAAAAAAAAAAAAAAAACTCCCTAAATACCCCAGCCCACTACCAACCCTAAGAGGGTCTATCTATTATGTATAATGTTCATTTGGCACTGAAGTACAATAGAGAAGCCACCATTTTAAGGAGTCTGTTCTTGTGACATTGACTGTTTGCTGGATCTTCTCCAAAAGATAGGAATTAAATTCTGCACTTATTCTGTCCCTTCCAGGTTCCAGGCATTATCTTGGCCTCTACAGGGAATATAAACAGGAATAAGGCACAATCCTTACTCTGAAGGAGCATGCTGTCTAATAAAGAGAATAAGACAGGCTCAAAAATAACTTCAGCGAAAGGCAAGTGTCATGGAGAGCTACAAGGAAAGGGATCCATAGAGGAATCAAATAAATCTATTTTAAGCAAGTAAGACTTTATGATAGTGGGTGTATAGACGAGCCCGCAAGGATTTTGAATAGGCAAGTGCATTAGAGTTTGAGAAGGCATCAAGAGTAAAGAACAGTTAAACACATAGGACAATTAAGTACTTTGGGATAACTTTGATATTTTACTGGTTTATGGGGCCGAGAAAAGAGAATATTTATAATCAAAAACACCTGTAAAAACTGGAGCAGAGGGACAAAATTACAACAAGACCTCACGGGCTGTTGAGCAGACAGTGGCATAACTAAGACTACTCATTAGAAAGACTGATCTGGCAAGAGCTTGTGAGATGGGATGGAAAGGGAAAGAGAGAAAGTAAGTCTGTAGTAAAGGATTAACTTTGTCAGAAGAGAGGTCTAGCATTTGCTCTTGCACCTGGGCAGTGGCCTCTAAGCCCTTGGAATACCTGTCTGATAACAGTGTCATTGTTTACCTTGGTGTCTGGAGCCACAGCATATATGCTATACTCACAGTGTGATTTATGGTGGGCGCTTGTGACCCTGTGCTATCAGCTTGATCTCAGGAGGGACTGGAGAGTAAGTTAATAATGTCTGTGTAAGGACTTCCCTGGTGGCGCAGTGGTTAAGAATCCGCCTGCCAATGCAGGGGACACAGGTTTGATTCCTGGTCCGGGAAGATTCCCACATGCAGTGGAGCAATTAAGCCCGTGCACCACAACTACTGAGCCTGGGTTCTAAAGCCCACAAGCCACAACTACTGAAGCCCAAGTGCTCTAGAGCCCGCACACCACAACTACTAAGCCCACGTGCCGCAAGTACTGAAGCCCACGCACCTACAGCCCATGCTCCGCAACAAGAGAAACCACGGCAATGAGAAACCCGCACACTGCAACAAAGAGTAGCCCTCGCTTGCTTCAACTAGAGAAAGCCTGTGCTCAACAACGAAGACCCAATGCATCTAAAAAAATAAAAATAAAAAATAATGTCTGTGTGACCAACCAAGTCTACGTGACCGAGCCTCAGTGAAAACTCTGGACACGGAGGCTTGAGTGAGTTCTTTGGTTGGCAGTGCTCCATATGTGTTATCACACATTGTTACTGGGAGATGTAAATCCTGCCTGCGTGACTCCACTGGGAGAGGACAATGGAAGCTTTTGGAAGTCTTCCAGACTTTGATCTAAGTGCCCCTTTCCCTCGCTGATTGGAAGCTGCATCCTTTCACTGTAATAAACCATAACTGTGTGTATAACAGCTTTCAGAGTTCTGAGAGTCTTCCTAGTGGATTGTCAAATCTGAGGGTGCGCTTGTAAGCCCAAACTTGCAGTTGGTGTCAGAAGTGAAGGTGATCTTGGAGACTTCCAAACTTTAAAATAACCAATAGGAAAAGCCTCCATCACAGCGCAGGGGAAAGTTACGAGAGCCTAAAAAACAGTGGTGGATTGAAGAGGCACTGATGCTACAGACAAAAAACAAACAAAAATGGATACAGACCAGAGTAGCTATTAAAAATTAAGTCGAGTTCACCTGGGAGAAAGTAACCAATTAAATTATTAATAAGTAAAAATTGAGGAATCAGAAGGAAGAGCTAGTTTGCAGAGGAAAGCAAGGTGAAGCAGGGGAAACAAGAAGTTTGGGTACCTTCGGTTCCTTCCTTCACTGTGTACACGTGCTGATGCCCCAGTCGAGAGCTGGAGCCTGCTCCTTCACCCCTTGGAATTTTTCCTCGCCAGCGGAACACAGCATAAGTGATGCTGTGCCCACTGTGGTTGTGGCCTTTAAGAGGACAGGGAGACCCTGCTTCCTGCCTCTTGGTACCTGACCCACCATAAAAAGTGGTCCAGGCCACACTGCTGAGAGGGGGCCACAAGAGAAGCACAGAGGCACCAGAAGCGTGAGTAGAGAGGCACCCTGAGCATGCAGAGTGGGGGGGTCTTTAGATGCCAGCCACAGCCCAAGGGACCCCAGTCAAGAACCCCTCAGAGCCATGAGAGAGAACAAATAACACAGTGTCGTTTAGGCCACTATGCTTTGGGATGGTTTGTTATGAAGTAATAGATAACTGAATTGCAAGGCAGTAAACATAATTCAATGAAATCATTCTCCCTAGCTAATTTCTTTCTTTAGAAAGTATACAATCCTCCAAGATAATGGAGATCAGGAGTAAGAAGTATAACTAATTAAAATCCGTGGACAACCCAAAGAGCTTGAGAACATTTTACTATGTGGCTAGAGATGATCAAAATCACTTTATTTTCCAAAGTACCCAATTTATATATAAGGAGCTGCTAAGGGGAATGAGCTCAGTCAGGTCTCCGATTATACCTGGCTCATCCTCCCCTTTGCTTCCTAGCTCCCCTTTTCCAGTTTATTAATACCTTCAATCTAATCCTGTTTGATAAACTGCTGGAAAGCTTGCTCAGTTCTTTGTTATTTGCAATCACACTAGAAAGTAACACACACACACAGCAGTGTGAATAAATTAACCTATTCCTTAATCTTTATTTTGCTATATTAAAAACTGTTCAAAAGAATCCATGGTTCTTATAAAATAATGGCATTTTGGTTCTAAAAACTAAGAAAAAGTACTGGTTAAAATATGCCTGAGACATAAGAAGGTATTTTTAAAACACTCAATGAAAAATAAACATGCAGTACCATTCAAAGCTTACAATGGCTTTCAAATTTTATATGAGCACATGTTACAGGAAAGCAGGGGTTCTTCACCATATTTTGGACCATAGACCCATTTGGCAGACTGGTAAAGCCTCTGTAGCACTTCTCAAAATAATGCGTATAAAGGCATAAAATAAAATACTATTAAAAGGAAAGCAAACACAGTGAAATACAGCTATCGAAATGTTTTTAAAAACAAATTCAGGATAAAATTATAAAGGTGCTTCATTATTAATGCATTAAATTGTACAATCTAGTGGCCGGTCTAATAACGACTATAATTTTGAAAAAGTTATAAATATAAAAGATATATCAAGATATCCTCAACAAATTTAATATAATCTGAAAATATTCATAACTACTATTGGTGACAAAGTCATGGGTACTATTCACATTACTGTGGTTTCTTACCTATATTCAGCATAAAAGGAGAAGCTAAATTTTGACTTAGAGATTACTGAAATGAAGTAATTTTTCCCCATCCAAATTGAGGGGCCTTGGAAATTCTACTCAGAGTCAGTTGATTAAAATTCCTTGAAGTAAAGCTTTGGCATGTCTATTGTTAATTATACTGAATTCACAGATCTTCCAAATACTGACCCTTGGTGCCTGGGAGATGCTGATGCCCTGACAGAACTGCAAAGGTAAGAGAGCCCACTGGTTTTAAAAGACAGTAGGAATAGGATTAAGAGGTGGAGTTGGGCAGAGTTAAGCGGGACAAAGGATTTGGGATGGCATGTCTATTTGAAGTTTAGAGCAGCGCACTCAAGTGTAAACACTATAGCATACAGTTAGACTGAGGGCCGACTAAAAACAGACCAGGATGATGCCAGGGCAGTTTCTCAAGATATCCACATAGAGGTAAAAGTAGGGTCATGAGACTGGATGAGGGAAGCTAAAAATCTGGAAAGGATAGGACAGAGGAGATCAGAGCCTTTATATTCACCAAATTTAGGGGGAAAGGCAAAGGACTGATGACAGAAAAGCTTGAAAGCAGTGAATGAGAAATAGAAAATAGTTCATTCAGTCCAGGGCCACACCAGACAAGAAACCAGGAGTCTGATCAGGGCTGTGGATTAGCTATGATATCTGATTTAAATAAACAGACTTGGGCTTCCCTGGTGGTGCAGTGGTTGAGAGTCCGCCTGCCGATGCAGGGGACGTGGGTTCATGCCCCGGTCCGGGAGGATCCCACGTGCCGCGGAGTGGCTGGGCCCATGAGCCATGGCCGCTGAGCCTGCGCGTCCGGAGCCTGAACAACCTTGATCCATTACAATAAAATTTACCAAATCAAACTGCAACTTCTAGAAAGAATTATATTTATCTTCTGTTTAATTTTTCTGTTAAGTATTCCATCAAGGGGGAAAAAAATGGTACATGCAGGAGGGTAGTATATGATGATAACAAATTCTATTTGATTTCATTATCTTCTTCCATTAAAAGAAAGAAAAGGTGCCTGTATTCTGATGCCAAAAACCTCTCTATGATCTTCAGTCATAAAGGTCATAAAGGTCATGACCTTTATGATCATAAAGGTCAAGGTTAATGAATTCTTGTTGAGCTTGAGTAGGCTTGCTAGCAAATGGAACTTTGGTATACAGTGTAAAAGGTTACTAATGTTATATCAATGTCTTGCATGTAATTTTAAATCTAAAAATAATGAAACAAGCTCATTATTTATGGTATTGTTTATCTGACTACTTTGACATCAATTCATCTTTGATTCGGTCTGAAGTTCGCCCTCTGATCAGCTGTCATCAGCTGGGTGACTCTGAGCCCCAACCTTCCTGCTTTTTCCCATTTTAATTAACATACACCTAAATAGCACATTCTGTAACAAGTACTTCACAAATGTAAATCCATTTAACCACCATTACAACCTATAACACAGTTACTGTTACTATCTCCATTGTATGAATAAGGAAGCTGAGGCTCAGAGAGGTTAATTAACTTGTCCAATATCACAGAGCTAGTAACTGATCAAGCCAGAAATCATATTCAGGCAGTCTAACTCCAAAGTCTATGCTTTTAACCACGGCGTTCTGTTACCCACTGCTCAAGATATCCTGTGGCAGAGAAAATGAATGCACACAATAATATTTTGAATGCATTCTCAACAATAAACCTTTCATTCACTAAATGCCAAATGTTTAATTTTATTCTTTTCCTAAACTCAATATGCCCATCCGAGATTGATAATATCCATTAAGCTACTAATTCCCTCATCTGTGAAACTGTCAGGACTATGTGTCAGTTATAGATGAACATCATTGTTTGAGAACTCCATAGCTTGGCAATTCAGAGTATTTTATTCTCAATTTTACTTAAAGCTACTCTTTGCAAAAGGGTTCCTTGATACAATGACACCACGATTAGAAGATCAGCTTTTTAAATGTTTTCTATCAAACTCTACCTACTTCCTCCATGCAAGCTATACCTGGTAAAACACTGTTTGGGCTTACATTTTTCTCTCAGCTGCCCCACATTTGTCCAGGAGCAATTCATACATTTACTGATTCTCTGAAATACTGAATTATGACCCATCATTCTGTGCAGAGTCTCTATTCTGCTGTAGAAGCAACTATCTTCACATGTCCCACAAGAAAAAGTTTCCAGGGAAGAACGTTGGAAAGCTCCAATAGTACATGGCTTCAAGAATATAAAAACAAGAAGCCCCAATGTCATATCTTCCCACAACTTCAGAGAGAGGCTTGGCAACTGTCTTGGTCCATCCGGGCTGCTATAACAGAATACTATAGACTGGGGGGCTTATAAACAACACCTCTCTCTCTCTCACCGTTCTGGAGGCTGGGAAGTCAAACTCATGGCACCGGCAGATTGGGTGTCTAGTGAGGACCCAATTCCCGGTTCATACGTGGCCATCTTTTCGCTATGTCCTCACATGATAGAAGAGGCAAGGGAGCTTTCTGGGGTCTCTTTTATAAGGGGCCTAATCACCTCCCAAAGGTACCATGTCCTAACACCATAACATTGGGCATTCGGTTTCAACATATGAATTTGGAGGGGACACAAACATTCAGATCACAGCAACAATTAAGAACCAAAAAGAAAAATCTTTAAGCCAGATTGCAAAACTTGAAGTTCACTCATCTTTTCAAAATCTCTTAATATACATATATCTAATTTGCTGAATTGTGATTACATTTCTTTTTACTTGCCCCTGTGACAAAATAACGGGTGTCACTCTATCAAGGTAAAAATAAGGAAGGTAAATTGAAGACAACTAACATACATGCCTAACATGTCTAATAGGTGAAGAATTTCAAAATGATTGCTAAAGGGTTGGATATGCCAAAACCTTTCCAACAATATGTTTTAAACACTATGTTTAAATAGTATGTTTTAAATAGTATGCTTAAAACTTCCCTTCAACTAAGGGATTTGCCATTCTACTGAAAACAGTTTCTCTGCTTTTTTCTTTCTTTTGAAAAGCTGCACTGAGCACTGAGTCACCAGGTGATTTCCTTTCTTTATTTCTGAGCTCCACTTCAAAGACAAAAGCTACTCTTCCCTTTTCTCACATGTACCTGAGCGCCTATTGTTCAAGGTCGTGAAGGAGGCAGGAGCCGATTAAAACAAAACCTTATGCTTATTTGACAGTAGCTTTATTACATGGGAGTTTATGTGTGTGTCAAACATTTAAGCCAATTAAAATTTTTAGCATCTCCAGAAATCAAGCTAAATGGCTGAACGTTAGCCTTTAAAACAGCTTTCATTTTTATTTAATTTATTTGAAAGGGTAACTAGCATCATATTTAAAGTATCTGTTGGAGATAACTAAGATATTGAAATATTCTGTTTGTTTTATTTTTTATTACTGGACTCCCCAAACAAATATCCTTCAGATTCACTACCATCTCCAGCGAGCTGATATTGAAAAATACATAATGGCGGACTGTTGCCATGGTAACTCCTCTACAACTACACATTTTCTATGGCAACCCAGGCTCCACGGAATACTAATGAAAACCCATAGCAACACAGAGTTAAAAAGGTGACGTCTGGAAACCAAAAAGCTCATGTAACATTTATTACAAATGTTATGGATGCCTCTATATATTTAACAAACAATATCGGTGTTCAAAGACATACCAGCTAGAAGATATAAAAGGCATAACTGAAGTATTTTCTGGAAAGAAAAAAACCCTAATGCCTATGGCATTTAAAGGATTCATATCAATGTACTATTAAATGTGAAAATATGTAATTCATATTTTAAAGCACAGAATCATAATTTTTTTATACAAATGGATATATTTTCTCAGCTGCATGTCTCACATGCTATATAATGCAAAGTGAGCCCTAGAAACAACTCAAGACCACTTTGTTTAGATCTTATTCTTTTCCTAGTTCCTATTCTTTTCAAGAGTTCCAGCTGCATAACCCTGATCACTTAACCTCTAAAAGCCCCGGGTTCTCTTTTTCAAAAAGAATGTTATATTTAAAGGACATGAAAACCTCTAAGATTCCTATTCTATCAGCTACCAGCAAATAAATGTGCACAAGTCACTTAGTCTGAGTGTCAGTGTCTTATCTGCCTCCTCGTCAATGCCAATTTGCTACAAAATGTGCTAGATATATATGAGCTCTCAGGGAAAAGATTAAGTTTATCATCTCGGCTAAAGAAAAAAGAACTAAAATGTTTCTCTTTATATTTTTATTGAAAAAGGTTGGACTCAATTATAAAGATCCATATAAAAATCCATGCACATCACAAAAAATTCTGACGTACAATTATTTATTGAGCACCTACTATGCTGCCAGTCGTTAGTGTTAGAGCAAAGAACAAGACAGAGGTAGATCCCGACACTCATAAAGCTTATGGTCTAGCAGAAAACATCGGGAAATCAATAAGTAAACAAAGATGACCAAGGATTATGAAAGTGCCACAGAGGAAATAATCAGAGCTAAGCTATGAGAAAGGATTTGGGGGAAGAGATGGGCTAGTGTAGGCCTGTTTGTAGTCAGCCCTCCCAAAGGAAGGAAGAAGGGACTGTGAATTGAGACTTCCAAGATGAGAAGGAGTCAGCCAGGTGGAGGGAAGGACGGTGAAGTAGAGGTGAAAGCCAACAGAAGACCCTGATGTAGGAAAGAGTTGACTGTGTTGACAAAACAGCACAGAGGTCAGTGGGACTGAAGAGCACACAATGGGGACAGAATAAACAATATGAAAACCAAAAGGGGGGCAGGACAATAGTGAGGCCCTGGTAAGAATATAAATGTTGTTACTAGTATAATGGGTTTTACCAGTGGAGGCACACGTATTTATGACCGTTCACAATGGACTGGACAGGGAGACCAGAGAGGAGGCTGCAACGCGCTCCGGGTTAGAGATGATGGTATGGCTTGTCCTGTGGCAGTGGTGATGGCAACAGCAAGAAGTGCACATGGATGAGATGTATTTTGGAGGGAGAGAATGCGGTATTTGCTAATGGATTTAGGAGACAGGGTGAGAGGGAATCAATTTTGACTCCCAAGCTTCTGACACAAACAACTGGGTGGCTGGTGACACCATCTTCTACTACAGGAAACATGAAGGAGTAAACAGGTTTGGGGTAACAGGAAGGGGTAGACAAGAATCAGGGCTCTGTTTTGTACTGATCTGCCCATTAAATATTTTCTGTCTGCAGACATAAATTTCCTTCAACATACTGTTAATACTATTTCATTAATTGGTGCCCATTACTACAAAACTTATACAAATCCAAACACAGACTCTTCTTTTAAAATATACATCAAAATTATACATAAAAAAACAAGCAAAACTAAAACAATTTATACATAAAAACTGTAAAATCACCATGTATATCAAAATTGTAAAATTAAACTAAACTGTAGTTTAGACTAATAATACCTGTGTGATAATGAAAAAACATAGGGAAGAATATACATCTAAATAAATACACTTTGAAGTAACTATCTTTTCTGTGGTAAAACTAATACAGAGTCATTGCAGAAATTTTGGAAAAAACAGAAAACTTTAGAGAAAATAACAATGACCTCTAATCCTACCATCCAGAGATAAATTCTGTTAATATTCGGTGATTATAAGACTAATTGTTTATCTTTGTGTGTTTCATTCGCTTTAATAAAGCTATAGAAAACTAAAATTTACATTTCAAAACTGCTTAAATGGACTAAGGGGTAACACCTAGATGCCCAGTTATTATCAAGTGCTTTAAAGTCTAGCACTGGCCACGGGTCTAGTTTCAGACATAAGGATGGAGCAGATCCTTGGAGAGGGTCAAGCCAACCTTTAGCTATATTTGTCTTCCCCACAACCAGTTTCCCACTACCAACTGCCCCCACTTTGAAACTCTGTAGCTACCAAGTTAGGCATTCAGTGAAAATAAGGTGCGCTTTCTTTTTAAAAACACCATTTAAGCTTAGCGTTGCATCACCTTGTAATTCATACGCTGCACATTCATTTAGATAAAAGCAAGTTGTTCCTACAGCCAGCAAGACGCTGGCCCTTCAACTATGTCTTCAATCTCTTCTAATTTATTTATAAGACAACACTTACATACAGTATTTAAAATTCTATACCACAGTTGAGTAGAGTTCGAGTTCAAAACGTTTGTTTTTTTAAAACTTGAGTATTAACAAAAGGAAGGGAAAATAAAAATTAGAAAAGCATAATGTTTAAGGCAGTATATTTTAGTTTAAGGCTATGCAATGTTGCTTTTTTTTTAGCAGTTTACCGTTTTGTTTTGTTTTTTTTCATATATATATATTTACATCTTTATTGGAGTATAATTGCTTTACAATGGTGTGTTAGTTTCTGCTTTATAACAAAGTGAATCAGTTATACATATATATGTGTTCCCATATCTCTTCCCTCTTGCATCTCCCTCCCTCCCACCCTCCCTATCCCACCCCTCCAGGCGGTCACAAAGCACCGAGCTGATCTCCCCGTGCCATGCGGCTGCCTCCCACTAGCTATCTACCTTACGTTTGGTAGTGTATATATGTCCATGCCTCTCCCTCGCTTTGTCACAACTTACCCTTCTGCCTCCCCATATCCTCAAGTCCATTCTCTAGTAGGTCTGTGTCTTTATTCCTGTCTTACCCCTAGGTTCTTCATGACATTTTTTTTTTCATAAATTCCATATATATGTGTTAGCATACGGTATCTGTCTTTCTCTTTCCGACTTACTTCACTCTGTATGACAGACTCTAGGTCCATCCACCTCATTACAAATAGCTCAATTTCGTTTCTTTTTATGGCTGAGTAATACTCCATTGTATAAATGTGCCACATCTTCTTTATCCATTCATCCGATGATGGACACTTAGGTTGTTTCCATCTCCGGGCTATTGTAAATAGAGCTGCAATGAACATTTGGGTACATGACTCTTTTTTATTTTTAATAGTTTATTTTGCAGTTATCATCTCTAGTATTTCCAGAGAGAATAGTGTTCATAGATTCTACAGTAAGCCCAAATTTTAAAAATTCTAATAAAAATCATGTTTGGAAGTTTAATGTTACTCACATTGGGTTTAATAACAAAAACAAAAAAATAAAATGGGATTTCTACCTAGATTAAATCAAGTTTTAACAGATATGCAAAACAACACATTCAAATACCCTTTAAAAATAATCGTTAGCATGACTAGTGAAAGAACAAAATACAGCAAAGCTTAGGACATTTTATTTCATGCAGTGGCTGCACATTAAACAAATGCTGAAAATTTACTCCAGTAGGTTGAAAAAAAACGTAAGTCATAAAGGCTCCTTTAAGGTTATTTTTAAGCGCTATCCTATGGCTAGGAATAATTTATTTCTAACAATAGATTGTTGGGTTTCTTTTTTTTTTTTTTTCTTTTTTCGGTACGCGGGCCTCTCACCGTTGTGGCCTCTCCCGTTGCGGAGCACAGGCTCCGGATGCGCAGGGCCAGCGGCCATGGCCCACGGGCCCAACCGCCCCGCGGCACGCAGGATCCCCCCGGACCGGGGCACGAACCCACAGCCCCGCACCGGCAGGCGGACCCCCAACCACTGCGCCACCAGGGAAGCCCTGGGTTTCCTTTTTTAAAGCAAACACAATGAATCATTATATAATCAGTTAAAAATAAAAACAAACCAAAAAAACACATCAATGCAAAGGTAACGCTAGGGACTACAGAATTTCAAAGCACGTAAACTTATATAATGGGCATAAACATTTAAGCAAATCTAAACAAAGGCACAGATTCGGATACAATCCAAAACATGGTCATGTCTTGTTGCTTTAAATTTTAGCTGGCCAATCCACTGAAACTGAACGAGGAAAAAGGAACTGAGCTGGGGCGGGGATGGGTGAAGGTGTTTGATTTTCTGGGTGATATTTACAAACATACAACATAGTAAAAAGAGTCATCGGCAGACCACTATCCTACAAATCCACACCACCTGAACTGCTCAAATCTAACTCTCTCTATTTTTTTCCTAACTTTCAAATGTTCATTTGCAGCTGAGTTTAAATGCCTATGCTTTCCACTGATGTCGGCTGTTGTTTCTGCCTAACAAATTTTGCCAGTGTCTCCTGCCATAGGGTCAAGTACAAAGTAGAACATACTTTAACACAAGATGGGCAAAGAAATAGGACAGGAGTCTAAAGAAACTTGAATAAACTCTAGCACTTGAATTAAAAAGAAAAGATATCTATCTCAATTATAATACAATCTGCACTGGGTTCAGAACTACTTGAATGGGGAGTGGTTAGCTGCAATTTATTCACTCATTCTGTACAACAAGCTATAAAAAGCTTTACAACTACAGAATAATTTAGAATCTTTGAAATTACTTTGGAAGTTTTTCGCCTGCTATTTCTGTTTGGGTTTTGTTCGGTTGGGCTGAAATTTCTGAAGGCACATGATAATTCAGAAAGAAGGGGGAAACAGAACAAGATTGTCAGCCAAGTATTCCAAAATTCTCCCAGAAACCAACTTGATGATTTATACCCTGAGTAGACAAATCAGCTAGTAAGAAATCTGATTGTTTGAATAGTAAAGTTTTCTCACAATCTTGGGAGCTCAGGCATTTCTAATACCTTATTAACCTAGGGGTTACATCTCAGGCACAACTCTCCACTCTACTCCACACCTCCAGATACAGTCTTGGTGGAAAGACCTCTCATCATTCAAAGACTTCCTCAGATTCTGCATCTGCTTTCCTTGTAATGTGAATAAACTCCAGTAACTTGAGTCCCAGCACAAATCACATTAAAACTGTAAAAACAGAAAACATACCTATGAGAAAAATCTGTGAAAGTGGATAGCACAGCTAGGAATATAACAACCTAGGACCACTCTTTTAAGGACTGGTGGACCTAACCTCATCAAAAGTTTCTGGAGATTAGATCACTCCCTAACACCATACACAAAAATAAGCTCAAAATGGATTAAAGACCTAAATGTAAAGCCAGACACTATAAAACTCTTAGAGGAAAACATAGGCAGAACACTCTATGACATCAATCACAGCAAGGTCCTTTTTGACCTACCTCCTAGAGAAATGGAAATAAAAACAAAAATAAACAAATGGGACCTAATGAAACTTAAAAGCTTTTGCACAGCAAAGAAAACCATAAACAAGACCAAAAGACAACCCTCAGAATGGGAGAAAATATTTGCAAATGAAGCAACTGACAAAGGATTAATCTCCAAAATTTACAAGCAGCTCATGCAGCTCAATAACAAAAAAACAAACAACCCAATCCAAAAATGGGCAGAAGACCTAAATAGACATTTCTCCAAAGAAGACATACAGACTGCCAACAAACACATGAAAGAATGCTCAACATCATTAATCATTAGAGAAATGCAAATCAAAACTACAATGAGATATCATCTCACACCAGTCAGAATGGCCATCATCAAAAAATCTAGAAACAATAAATGCTGGAGAGGGTGTGGAGAAAAGGGAACCCTCTTGCACTGCTGGTGGGAATGTGAATTGGTACAGCCACTATGGAGAACAGTATGGAGGTTCCTTAAAAAACTACAAACAGAACTACCATATGACCCAGCAATCCCACTACTGGGCATATACCCTGAGAAAACCATAATTCAAAAAGAGTCATGTACCAAAATGTTCATTGCAGCTCTATTTACAATAGCCCGGAGATGGAAACAACCTAAGTGTCCATCATCGGATGAATGGATAAAGAAGATGTGGCACATATATACAATGGAATATTACTCAGCCATAAAAAGAAACGAAATTGAGCTATTTGTAATGAGGTGGATGGACCTAGAGTCTGTCATACAGAGTGAAGTAAGTCAGAAAGAGAAAGACAGATACCGTATGCTAACACATATATATGGAATTTAAGAAAACAAAAATGTCATGAACAACCTAGGGGTAAGACAGGAATAAAGACACAGACCTACTAGAGAATGGACTTGAGGATATGGGGAGGGGGAAGGGTAAGCTGTGACAAAGCGAGAGAGTGGCATGGACACATACACACTACCAAACGTAAAATAGATAGTTAGTGGGAAGCAGCCACATAGCACAGGGAGATCAGCTCGGTGCTTTGTGACCACCTAGAGGGGTGGGATAGGGAGGGTGGGAGGGAGGGAGATGCAAGTGGGAAGAGATATGGGAACATATGTATATGTATAACTGATTCACTTTGTTATAAAGCAGAAACTAGCACACCATTGTAAAGCAATTATACTCCAATAAAGATGTAAAAAAAAAAAAAAAAAGTTTCTGAACACCATATCAGTTTCTAACTGACTTCATACCAGTGGCTCCAAATCATTCATAGGACATTCTAAATATGCTCTCTACACAAGCAGTCTCTAAATTACTATGAGGCATTTGCCCAAAACTCAAGCATAATCTGTAATAGGACTCAAAATGTTCTTAGTTATTAAAAAATTATTATAGTTTATGCCCAAAATAGCACAAAAAAGCCTATTTAAGCCAAAAATAACTGAAGTACCAGATTAATAGTACTTTAAAGAAAAATTATAATACACAGAGAGCCTTTTTTTTTCTCATCTCACATTGTAAGACAGTAAAAGCCTTAGAATTATGGCAGAAGTAGAAATGGAAAGAGGCCACAAATGTTTACAACCAGGACAGCTATTCTGATTTTAACCCTTGTAATTGGAGGTCTCTTAAGGAAGTATTTGACACCTGTTTAAGAACTTTAACTATATTACTAGTGAAACATCTTAAGTTTAAATACCTGCTATGCATCTAAGATAAATGAAAAGTAACCCAATCTATTTTGTTCAGAAATTAAGTTGACACATCATGGTGAGCAGATAATTAATTAAAAAATTAGAATTGTGTTTATTAAAGGTCTTTTGTCATCTGGAAACTTAGATCATTACAGAATATAGCTAAATGCTGCTTTTAGTATAAAACACAAATTTAATTTCTATACCCACGACGAAGGAATTTGGTTTTGATTCCTTTAAAAGCCTTTTAAACTTTTTTTAACCCTTGTTTATATATTCAAAGCTTAGGACTAGAAGAGAATGTAAAAGTCATTTCATTAATCAAGAAGAAGAGGCCCAAAGAGCTAAGTGACTCGACCAAGATCATACAATCTATTAGTCACTCAGCAGGCTGGAAACTAGGCCTATCTCCAAAGTCCCAGTGCAACTCTGTTGTTGACAGTTTTCCACGGCCTCCTTTTTGTGCGATGGCTAAACTTTGCTTAAAGTACATTTGTTTTATAGGACAAAATACCAATGGTTTGTCTTTGTTCTAATGAGGCAGACAGTGACGATAAGACTGAGTTAGTAAGAACTGGCCCAGAGAGAACATGCACGCAGGATAAAGAGCAGATTGCATGCTCAGCTCAAGGATGGCAGGTAGGACAGCTCCAGGCAGGGCCATGCCTGCACAGAGTGGGTTGTATGCTGTTTAGAAGACAAGAAAGAATCAAGCCTATTGAATTGACAAGAGCAGAGAAGGCCTCAACCTGTTCTCTAAAGAAACAAACAACAAAAAAAAGGGTCGCTGCAGTATTTAGATGCTGGTGTTAACTCGCAGATGAAATAGGGCTCATGGTACAAAAAGACTTTGGCAACCTCTATAAGGAGTAAGAAAAACAAAGCCAATGGTAACAAGTTGAATTTGACTACATATAAGCATTCCAGTACACCCATGAAATGTGTAAGATTGGATTGTGTGTTTCACTAGCTCAAGGCCATACAGAGCCCTTCAGTATCTGCTTTCTGCCTCCAAGTTCTACTTTATTTCCTACTACATTCACACTCCAAACACACCCTTGGTACCAGCAAAACTACTGAGTGACTATGCTATGCTGTTCATACTTCAGCCACCTTAAGTGTCCTATTAACACTTCTAACATTTTCTTCTGTGACCTTATTACAAACTGCTTATCCTCAAATATTTAATGAAGACGTGTGAAGTTTTCTTAGGCGGAGTTTGTCTTCTCCTTTCAAAATCTGTCATACTCTGGTAATGGGTTTACCATCTCTCTCCACCACTCACCTATGAGCCCTCTGGGGAAAGAGGCTGTACTTTATCCTCCTGGCAATAGACTCCACACTGTAATGGCATTCAATATGTGCTCCTTCGAAGAATAAAATAGGTTGTGCCGTTAAGGCTGCGGCAAAATGAGCGCTCTCATACAATGCCAATGGAAAATCGGTGCAATCTTTCCAGAGAGTACCTAGCAGTACATTTGTAGGGTGTTAACACTCTCAAATCTCTCAACCCAATAACCCCACTTCAATAAATATATCACAGGGCCCGCTGGCTTAAACCCCAGCCCCGCGGCGCAGAGGGCGTTGATGCCGGCACCAACACTAGGCCATGCGGGGGCTCCGGAGCGCGACATGGAGGGGCCGGCCTAGCTGGGGCCCATGGCCCTATGTCTTCTGGCTGCGACGCCGGTCCTGCGCACAATGCGGAGCCGCAGCCGCCAGGCGGTGGGCGCCTGAGGGGCCGGGAGGCAAGCCGGGGCCCCCAGGCGGGAGTGGGCATCATGTCCACAGCCAGCGTCCCCGAGGCTGCGCTCGGGCCATGATCACTCGGTGAAGCTGCGCCAGGACAGCGCGGCCGACTCCTTCTCGCGCTCTGAGGACCTGTGCGCGCTGCAGGGCTCGGTGCCTCTGCCCGCCGTGCGCGCTTCCCTGCGGGAGGGCCTGCTGGACTTCAACGCTGACCGCCTCCGCGGGGTGGCCTGGGCGCCGCTCCTGAGCACCCTCTGCCCCTGATCTGTATCCAGAGCTTCTTCCAGCCACAGCTTGTTGAGACAGATTCTTTTCCCATACAGCTTGTTATAGGATATGGAGTAGAGTTCCCTGTGCTATGCAATCACAGAATCTTCGAAGGGAAAGTTCAGGGATCTGGGGTTCACACCATCTGTTATCTCTTCTTCAAGGACAGTTCAACTCATCCCCTGGTGAAGAGAAGTCGGATTATTCTTTGCATCCCATTCAGGTGTTCTGACAGAAATAAAGTTTACAGAAGTTGTGTTCCTGCGATAAGAAATAAAGATGTGACCTTCCAGTTGTGTAAAGCTCATAAATGCTGTGTAAGTGCTTCGGGTGCGCTAAGGAACCTGGAGCTAAGTGGGCTAGCTCTGAGAGAGAGAGACTTAACTCTGTTAACAAAGGTCCGTCAGAATTTCCTGTGACTGTGACAATAGAGAGTCCTTCCTCCTCAGAAATCGAAGAGGTCGATGATTCCTCAGAAAGTGTTCAGGAAGAGCCAGAGAAAATCCGTTTGAAACAAGAAGCATTGCCGGGACAGAGTTATCACTTGAAAGCTAGAGAGAAGATTATTTTTCAAACGGAAGCCTGATTGCAACATGGCACAGCTTGTGTGAGGGTTCTGTTTTCCCCTCCCATCTGCATTGTATCCCCTTGAATGGTTTCTTAAGCTTAGACCAAGGTGAATGGTGGACATTTGAACTCTAAGAAATAAAAATCAAAACATGTCATTAGTAAAAAAAAAAAAAAGGAAAGAAAGAAATATATCACAAAGACATAACTGGATATAAAAAAGCAAAGGTTCATATTCAAGGATGTTTAACACAGTCTTCTTTGAAATGGTAGAAAACCGGAAATAGGTTTAATATCCTAAAATTTTTAAATTTCTGCTTCCACCCTTATAGGATTAACTGCTATAGAAATTTTCTTTCTGCTCATAAACTGGACAAAATATGTGAAAAAATGTTTTTCAGACATTGGAAAATAAGCAGTGCTGAAATATGATCCCCTAGTGAAGGCAGAAAGTGAGTTCAGCCCTACAATTGCTCCAACACATTCTCTGGGGGTACTTTTGGGCCACAGAACAGGAAGAGAGATCTCAAACATAGCACAGCAGACTTACTAGGTGGAGAAAACAGACAGCTAGAATTTGAGACGAATTACAAGAGAGGAAGGAGCTGCACAGAAGGCTCTGGAGATGTGCAAAAGGTTCACTAAATCATTAATGACTACAGATCTGTACATGTATGGGGTGTAATTTCATGAGGTAGAGAAATGAACCAATAGATTAAAAAATTCCTAGAGCTTACACAGGGCCGGAAATAGCTCATGCCCCTACCAGCCAGAGTGGAGAGACCATGTAATACATGGAGCATTGGGTAGAGTCCTCAGGAGGATAACACCTTAGTAGGTGGGGCTAAATTAGCTCAAGAAGAAAGGCTACTCTGGACCCACCCTAACGAAGGTTAACAACAGCCTCAAAAGATTAAACTGACCTGCAAGCTATTTAACTGCATGACAGAACAAATGGATCAACCATTTTTAAAGGAATACAGCAAAATCCAACACTTAACACTGTGAAACCCTTGATGTCTGGTATCTAGTCAAAAATTAGCAGGCACGCAAAGAAGCAGAAAAATACGACCCATTAACAGGAAAAAAAAGTCAATCAATAGAAACCGACCCAGAAATAACAGAGATGACAGAATTAGCAGACAAAAATGTTAACAAAGCTATTATAAGTGTTATTAATATTGTCAAGGACGTAAGGGAAAAGATAACCAAAACAGAGAAATGGTAAAATACATAAAGGCCGGATGGAATTTATACAGATGAATTTATACAAAATATGCTGGAGGACTTCTGGAGTCAAAAATATGCTAGATGAGACTGACAGCAAATCAGACATTGCAGAAGAAAAGACAAATGAATATAAAGTTAGAACTGGAAATTATCCAAAATAAAGCACAGATGGAAAAAGATTGAAAAATTGAACAGAGCATCAGTGACCAGTAGAACCATATCAAGTAGTCTAGCATATGTGTAATTGGAGTCTCAGGGTAAAGGGAAATTAGCCTAAACTAATTTGAGTGTGGTTTCTGCCACAGCAAACCACAGAACCCTGACTAATACAAAATAAAACCAAAAAATGCAAAAGAAAAATTCAACTAACTTCTGTTTTGCTTATCTGTATTTTTCTTTTGAGAAAACAGTAATGAATGTAAGATGATTTCCCTTTTCTTGGTTTTGTCTATGCCCATCACACTGGCAGTGGATTATTTTTTTTTTTGAAGTTTGACTTGCAACACTCTGTTGGTCCCAGGTATACAACGTAATGATTCAGTATTTCTATACATTACAAAATGATCACCACAATAAGTCTAGTTATCATCTGTCACCACACAAAGATATTACAATATTATTGACTATATTTATTCCCCATGCTGTACATTTCATCACTGTGACTCATTTATTTTGTAACTGAAAGTTTGTACCTCTTAACCTTTCTCACTTATTTCACTCATCCCCCCACATTCCTCCCCTCTAGCGACCACTGGCAACCACCTGTTTGTTCTCTGTATCTCTATTTCTGTTGTATTCTGTTTGTTCATTTGTTTTGTTTTCTTAAATTCCACATATAAGTGAAATCATATGGTATTTGTTTTTTTCTCTCTGACTTAGTTCATTTAGCATAATACCCTCTAGGTCCATCCATGTTCTTGCAAATGGCAAGATTTCATTTTTTTGTATGACTAATATTCCATTGTGTGTGTGTGCACATACACACACACACACCACACACACACAACATCTTCTTTAATCATCAATGGACATTTAAGTTGCTTCCATTATCTTGGCTATTGTAAACAACACTACAATGAACATCAGGGTGCATAAATCTTCCTGAATTAGTGCTTTTGTTTTCTTTAGAAAATGCCCAGAAGTGGAACTGCTAGATCATATGATAGTTCTATTTCTAATTTTTCAGGAACCTCCATTATTTTCCATAATGGCTGCACCAATTTATCAATACATTCCTAGTAACAGTGCATGAGGATTCCCTTTTCTCCACATCCTTGCCAACACTTGTTATTTATTGTCTTTTTGATAATAGCCATTCTGACAGATGTGAGGTTTGTGGATCTGATTTGCATTTTCCTGATAATTAGTAATGCTGAGCATATTTTCATCTGCCTATTGGTCATCTGTATGTCTTCTTTGGAAAAATGTCTATTTGGGTCATCTGCCCATTTTTCAGTTGAGTTGCTTGTCTGTTTGTTAGATGTTGAGTTGTATGAATTCTTTGTATATTTTTGATATTAACCTCTTATCAGATATGTCATTTGCAAGTATCTTCTCCCATTCAATAGGTGACCTTTTCATTTTGCTAATAGTTGCCTTTGCAGTACGAGAGCTTCTCAGTTTGATATAGTCTCATTCGTTTATTTTTGCTTTTGTTTCCTTTGTCTGAGGAGACATATCCAAAAAAATATTGCTAAGGCTAATGTCAAAGAGTGTACTGTCTATGCTTTCTTTTAGGAGCTTTACAGTTTCAGGTCTTATATTTAAGTATTTAATCCATTTTGAGTTTATTTTTGTATATGGTGTGAGAAAGTAGTCCATCAACTTGATTCTTTTGCATGTAGCTTTCCAGTTTTTCCAACACCATTTATTGAAGAGGCTATCTTTTCCCCATTGTTTTTCTTACCTCCTTTGTTGTAAACTAATTGACCATATAAGTATGAGTTCATTTCTGGGCTCTCTATTCTGGTCCACTGATCTATGTGTCTGTTTTTGTGCCAGTACCATACTGTTTTGATGACTATAACTTTGTAGTATAGTTTGAAAAACAGGGCACATGATACCTCCTGCTTTGTTCTTCTTTCTCGAGGTTGCTTTGGCTACTCAGGGTCTTTTGTGTTCCCATAAAAAATTTAGAATTATTTTTTCTAGTTCTATGAAAAATGCCATTGGTTTTTGATAGAGATTACATTGAATCGGTAGACTGCCTTGGGTATTATGTTCACTTTAACAATATTAATTCTTGTAATCCATGAACACAGAAAGTCTTTCCATTTGTTTGTGTTGTCTTCAATTTATTTCATCAATATCATACAATTTTCCAAGTACAGGTTTTTTTACCTCCTTTGTTATATTTATTGCTAGGTACTTTATTCTTCTTGATGTGATTGTAAATGGGTTGTTTTCTTACTTTCTCTTTCTGATAGTTCATTGTTAATGTATAGAAACACAACAGACTTCTGTATATTAATTTTATATGCTAAAACTTTACTAAATTCATTTATTGGTTCTATTAGTTTTTTGCTGATATCTTTAGTTTTCTATATATAGTTTTATGTGATCTGCAAATAGTAACAGTTTTACTTCTTCCTTTCCAACGTGGATTCCTTTTATTGCTTTTCCTTGTCCGATTCCTGTGGCTAGGACTTCGAATACTATGTTGAATAAAAGTGCTGAGAGTGGGCATCCTTATCTTGTTCCTGATCTTAGAGGAAATGCTTTCAGCTCTTCATCATTGAGTATGATGTTAGCTGTGGGCTTGTCATATAAGACGGCATGGCTATTCTCTTGATAGAAGATCCCAGAAAAAATAAACCACCTCTATGATATACACAACAGCATTAAACCTAAGGAGAACATGGTATACCACAAAACCAAAAAACAACAACAATAAGAACAAGGTAGATTGTTCCAAATGTTATTTCACCATTTAAAATATATCTCTACTCATTTGTTAAAATGCTTTCATGTAGCATGAAACAAGATTTCTTAACTTCCATTATAAAGCCATGAATATTTTTTCCTTCAAGTTATACAGATTTCTAAGTAAATAAATATGCCCCTAATAGGAAGCAGAATGTTTTAAATTATTCTCTGAACCAAATGAAGGAACAACTCTCTTTAAATGTACTATATTTCTCTAATATGGAAAAAAATGTAGCAGAGATTAAGCTAATCACCATCAGAATAGAGTTCTTCATCACTGCAGCTTGGTTTATGGGACTGGTTACACTATTCTTGGCAAATAATTATCCTCCAGGTACACACTGATCCTCTTCATGCATCCCCTTCCTTTTCTCCTACATTTGATAATGAAGGAGATAGTGTACCTTACAGAAAAGTATAACTGTGTGTAGTGTAACAGGGAGGTATTCAATACTTACTATGCAGACAGATGATTCTAAAATCAATAAGAAAAGCTATCCAAGGATGTTGAGTGAGAAGGAAGAATGCTCTCAGATTGAGGCCTGAACTAGATACATTCGGTTTAAAAAAAAATGATGAGTCATTGCTGCTCTTCTTTGGTGTTCAAATTTAGACATTAAAAGTTAGGTATATTTTTAGAAGTAATTGTCCATCTACAAGGACTAATTGATTAGGACTAAATGTTATTTACTTTAAAAATGATGGGGCCTTTATACAAATATCTTAATGCCTTTTTCATTTAATTTTAGAATATGTCTGGAAATGTGGGCTAGGATGTATATAATTCTCATATATCCTAACTTAAGTAAAACAAAACAAAAAATTTCTCCTAATGAGGTTTTCTTTTTTGCTTTCTGGATGCCCAGCATTTGAAATTCTCTTTTGTCATCTAATTGACATTGTCCATAGTTATCAGCTACTACCAAAAAAGCCAAAAGAAAATAAAAGTTTGTGGTACATATTCCATAAAAATTATCACCTTTTAATAAATAAAAAAACTAAGCTACTTCTTAAAAAATACACTGGGTTCTAAAAACTTCAATTTGACATGCATAATTTTGAGTAAATTTCTAGTAACAATATTCTTAACAAAGTTATTGGTCTAATAAATTGATACATAATCTATAACAATGAAAAACCGGGCTTCCCTGGTGGCTCAGTGGTTAAGAATCTGTCTGCCAATGCAGGGAACACAGGTTCAGGCCCTGGCCCAGGAAGATCCCACATGCCGTGGAGCACCTGGGCCTGTGCTCCACAACTACCGAGCCTGCACTCTAGAGCCCGCGAGCCACAACTACTGGAGCCCGTGTGCCACAACTACTGAAGTGCATGCGCCTAGAGCCTGTGCTCCGCAACAAGTGAAGCCACCGCAATGAGAAGCCCGCACACCGCAACAAAGAGTAGCCCCCGCTCAACGCAACTAGAGAAAGCCGGCACACAGCAACAAAGACCCAACACAGCCAAAAATAAAAATAAATAATAAATAAAATTAAACAACAACAACAAAAAACAATGAAAAGCTAAGCTTTAGAAATTGAGAATAAAATGTTCTAAAATTCCTGAGGTATTTATTAAATGCAGCTTATCCTATGTTTATACCAGCCTGGTCTGTTCCAGGAATTTTGCTAAGACAACAGAGAACCAGGTAGTAACAGCTTACAGTCTAGGAAGGAACATATGACAATATAAAATTTTATTTAACTGGAATTGTGATGAAGGCTCTGAAATAAAAGCCAAATGAAATGAGAACTTGTCACAGGAGGAGGCCCTGAGGTGGCCTGTGAGAGACAGGGAAGGAGTCCTTGAGGAGGAGACATTTAAACTGAGATAGGCCTGGGGCCCCTGAAAGAGAACCAGGCAGAGAGAACTGCTGCAAGCTCTGCAGGCAGGTAGCAGAGGGCGTTCCTGGAAATGGAAAAAACAGCTACTGGGTCTGGAGCGCCCTGAGTGGAGGAGAAGGGCGCAGGCTTGAGCTAAAAATGTAGGTCGGTTAGAACAGACACTGCAGTGGTAAGGATTTGACAGTCGTTCTTCAGGGCAATGGAGAGCTTTGGGAGTGGTCTCGCTAACAGAGGTGAGGCTGCTTTTGAAAAGCTGTCTCTGGAGAGATGCAGAGACGGGATTGGCGGAAAGTGAGTCTGGACATTAGAGAGCCAGTTAAGAGACCTAGGTGCAAAGGGGGGCGTGGCTGGGGGGAGCCACTGTGATGGAGAGAGAGAGAAGCTGGTGGCACGATGGGGGACCTGAGAGAAAGGTGTCAGAGATGACAGTGACCTGAGGGACTTACACATTTAGCTCAGACAGGAGAAGAGAAGGAATTTCATGAATGCTGAGCAGCTGCTCCTAGAAAAGGAAATTTAGAAAAATGTAGAACAGTGGTAAGCACAGGGACCAAGTATGGGAAGTCACAGAGGGCAAGGAAGATGAGGCTTGCAGTGTGTCCCCTGGATTTAGCCACAGGGAGATAACCGTAACCTCAGCAAGAGCAGTTTGGTAGCGGGATGAGAGCAAAAGACAAATGGAAGTGGATGTACGGCAGTCAGTGGTTGGCAAGAAGTGTAGACAAGGGCAGGCAGCCAGCACTTGTATTAAGTTTGGCGGAAAGCAGAGGAGAGATGGGGTAGAAGCAGAACAAGGAAGGCTTATATGTTAAAGTTTCTAACATGAAATTCTATTATGCAGCATGGTCACAGAGCTACATTTGTGTGTGTTGCACGCATGTGTGTGTCTTTACAGACCATATAGGAATTTACAGGACTATAGTTTGAATAGAAAGCATAATAACAGGGGATTCCCCTGGCAGTCCAGTGGTTAAGATTCCACACTTCCACTGCGCAGGTTCGATCCTTGGTCGGGGAACTAAGATTCCACGTGCCTCACAGTGCGGCCAAATAAATAATAAATAAATAAGACATTTGAATCACTTTTGAGCTAAAACGCTCACGATCAAGTAGTTGAGCAATTATGTGCCTTGCACTGTGCTAAGCATGGTGGAAAGAAGAGAGAAAAGTTATAGCATGTTATTCCTAACCGCAGGATGCTGGCTATCTCGTAGGCAGTTACTAAGCCTAAAATGATGCAAATACAGATTGTAAGCAGGGAAGAAATTGCTTGCTCGGAACTCACTTAAAAGGTATTTGGTTGTTGATTAAAATGTAGCTTTCTAAGTGAAATACGAAGTCCTCTTGCCTCAATAGTGCCAAATTGCAGCTGAAATAATGCCGTTTGCCGAGTTTCATTTCAAGTGCAATGCCACGCTGCCATCTACTGGCTGCTCCTTAAATTTTCTTTGAAAGTTTTTTTTAGTTATATATCTCTGGACAACACCATTGACTATGAACTGGGACAGTAAAATATCTGACAAATGTCATATAAAGTTTAAACATAATATAAATACTTAGATGTTATTTTAAAAATCTCAATTTTAATAAATTTTCGGATTCATACTGCCTAAAAATAGTAAAAAAAAACTGTTGTGATGAAGTTTTACAGCATATACTGTGTAGACTCTTAAAAGGGAGGAAAAATTGTCTTTACTACTGCTCATAATGATAACCAAATTACGGTATAATGATAAATGATAAAAATAACAAATTAGAGATAAAAATATGTCAAGCTTATTATATATCATAGAATAAAGGAAAACCTTTCCCCTTTAACTGAAAACAGATTTTAGAAATTTAAAAGAAAGAAACAAATCGTATGCCTTTGGGGAAAAGCTCCTTAAAATCTTGCGGGGAGAGGTACCACTTCTGCCCTTCTTCCCACATTAGATACACTCTGATCCACCTATCTCCAAGCTCTGCCTGTTCCCACATCCTCCAGCCCAGGAGAATTTGCTAATCTAATTGGCCAAAGCCCAGGGCAATCAGCCTACCAGGCCAGGTCAGTGTACCTTAAGAAGGTATAAACCCATCCTCTCATGTCTCTTTTCTTGGTTCTGTGCATCAAAGTGTGTGATAGCACTCAGTGTTCTTCTTGGGAACTGGACATCATTCCTGGCTAACTTTCTATGCAGAACCACTTGACTTCACTGGTCCCAAGACACAGATTCAAGCCACTCCAACACAGCCTCCTGGTTATTAAGAGATGGCATTTTGCTTCTCAGATTGCCATTTTCCTGGTCTATGCTTGTCCCAGGAACTCCACAAGAAGGGAGAACAGAGAGCAAGCCGGGATTTGGGCATTGATGAGCCCTGCCATATGCCAAATACCACCCATATCACCACCAACCTCTAACACATAGATTTTAAAATGCAAAGTTACAGTTACACAAGAGGAGTAAGTTCCAGAGATCTGCTGTACAACACACTGCCTATAGCCTGTAGTTCACAGGAAGATACTGCACACTTTGAAATTTGTTAATTTTTATATCTCATGTTAGGTGTTCTTATCAGGAAAGAAGGGAAGGAAGGAAGGGAGGGAGGGAGGGCAAAAACAAAACAACAACAAAAGACACAAAGAAACTTTTGAAGTTGATGGACATGTTTATTACCTGGATTGTAGTCACAGTAACACATGTTTACATATGTCCAAACTCACCAAATTATATACGTTAATTATGTGCATTTTGTATACCTATTATACATCAATAAGGCTGGAAAAAGTACACTGTCTCTACCTTTTAACAGTGTACTTATTTTACCACAGTAATCGTCTAACATACTAAAGCATAGATAACAATATTATATTAATATTATATATTAATAAAATAATAATGAAATACCAAGGATAAGAAGAAATATAAAAATTCAACAAAGTCAATGAATTGCTTCAAAACTGACAGTATCTATTGTGAAATCAATTCAGCTCAATACGTTTTTGGTACACACCTTTGAACCCTAAAACTAGTTCTCCGGATTGTTAGGATTTTGTTCTCCGGATTTTCTTTAAAGCAGAGGTTTTCCAGCTATAAGCTACAAAGCCCTAGGAGACCCCTGAGGGTGACTTCAGGGAGGGTTTCTAGCCCCGCCATCCGAGCTTCAGCCTGAACAACTCTCATTCATATGTTTTCATGCTGTTTTATGTTTTATCTGTCACCTTCCACGTAAGATTTCCTGAGTTATTCACAAATATTCCATTTCTCTTCCTTCTAGGTTTACAATAGGATTGCATCTCCCTTTTCTCTTTGAAGTTAGGTGTGGCCATAGGACTTGTTTTCCCCAATGAAATGTGTCACCTCCAGGTGGAAGCTTTGAGGGACAGTTCATGATCTGATACCTTTTCCCTCCTTTGCTGCACAGGAGCACATGTGCAGTTGAAGAGCCCATCAGCCAGGGAACCTGAGTGTCTAGAATGAGCAAAAATTCAATTCCCATTGGACAGAAACTAGGAGCAAAAAATCAACTTTGGTGGATAAAGCCAATGAGATCTTGGGGTTTTGTTACCATGGTGCAGCCTATCCTTCTGATTGTTACAACTGCTAAACAGTTTCCTAAGTTATGAATGTATGAGCTTAGATCAAGCATTTTAGACCTTTCTTTCTCTTTCCTAACATAAACATTTAAAGCTATAACTTTCCCTCTAAGGACTACTAGGGCTCCATCTAGCATAAGTTTTTTTTAAATTCTGATATGTTGATTTTTATTGTTTAACTCAAAATATTTCCAATTTTCTTTTTCAATTTCTTGACTCATGAATATTTTGCAGCGAGGTACTTAATTTCCAGATATTTGGGGCCTTCTTAGATGTTTCATTATTGTTGATTTTTAATTTAACTCCACTGTGGTCAGAGAACATATTCTGTTAAGTTTTGAATCTTTTGAAATCTACTGAAGCAAGTTTTATAGTCCAGTATATGGTCTACTTGGGGAAGATTCTATATGCACTTGAAAATAATGAGTATTCTGCAGTTGTTGGATACTGTGTTCCACAAATATCAATTAGATTAAGATGGCTTTGAATGTTGTTTGGATCTTCTATATCCTTACTGATTTTTTTCGTCTGGTTATATCAGTTACTAGAGATGTGTTTCCAACTATGATGTATCTATTTCTCCCTTCAGTCCTGTCATTTCTGACTTCATGTATTATGAAACTCTATTATTAGACACACATACACTTACAACTGTTACACCTACCTATTGTACCGACCATTTAGTCACTATGAGATATTCCTCCTAACCGCTAACACTGCTTCTTGTTTTCAAGTCTACAGCCACTCCAACTTTCTTTGGCTTACTGTTTGCATTGTACATCATTTACCAGACATATCCTACTATGATAACTGTGTATTTCTATTAAATATGCATCTTGTGGTTCAAGGATGCAGTCTTGAGGGGGGAAGGTGTTGCTGAGACCATCTGGATGGGATACACGACTGAACTGCATAAAGGCCTCTATAAACTGCTGAGATTCTGGCGGGTGGATGCCAAGATCTACTTGGTTTGTGGCACCCAAGAAAAGCCTCGTAGATTCCCTTGCATGTTGTCAAACCTGCCTCCTACCCATCTGGAGTGGCTGCCTCCTTCTTCCATCTCTCCATGTCCTCCGTGTATTTGGCAAGTTTCAAATTTTATACAGGAAGCTCCCAAAGTTTCTAACCCCTGGGCCACGGCTAGTAGAAGATTCTCTGCTTCTGGCAGGTCCTCCGTAACATGCAGCTGGGCCTATGAAATCCAATGGCCAACTGTTCCTAAAACCTCCAAAGGACCGTCTCCTAGAGAAGCCATGTGGCTGGCAGGGTCTTGGTGCTCCGGCCAGCGTCAGGCCTGAGCCTCTGAGGTGGGAGAGCCGAGTTTAGGACATTGGTCCACCAGAGACCTCCCAGCCCCATGTAATATCAAACGGCGGGAGCCCCCCCCCCAGAGATCTACGTCTCAATGCTAAGACCCAGCTCCACCCAATGGCCAGAAAGCTCCAGGGCTGGACACCCCATGCCAAACAACTAGCAAGACAGGAACACAGCCCCACCCATTAGCGGAGAGGCTGCCTAAAATCATACCAAGTTCACAGACACCCGAAAACACACCACTGGACACGGCCCTGCCCACCAGAAAGACAAGATCCAGCCTCATCCACCAGAACACAGGCACCAGTCCCCTCCACCAGGAAGCCTACACAACCCACTGAATGAACCATACCCACTGGGGGCAGACACCAAAAACAATGGAAACTACAAACCTGCAGGCTATGAAAAGGAGACCCCAAACACAGTAAGTTAAGCAAAATGAGAAGACAGAGAAATATGGAGCAGATAAAGGAGAAAGGTAAAAACCCACCAGACCAAACAAATGAAGAGGAAATAGGCAGTCTACCTGAAAAAGAATTCAGAGTAATGATAGTAAAGATGATCCAAAATCTTAGAAATAGAATGGAGAAAATACAAGAAATATTTAATAAGGACCTAGAAGAACTAAAGAGCAAACAAACAATGATGAACAACATCACTGAAATTAAAAAGTGAAATGAAATTTTAAATGAAATTTAAAATTCTCTAGAAGGAATCAAGAGAAGAATAACAGAGGCAGAAGAACGGATAAGTGACCTGAAAGATACAATACAGGAAATAACTACTGCAGAGCAGAATAAAGAAAAAAGAAAAGTATTGAGGACAGCCTCAGAGACCTCTGGGACAACATTAAACACACCAACATTGGAATTATAGGGGTCCCTCGAGAGGAACCAAGATGGCGGACTAGAAGGATGTGCTCTCACTCCCTCTTGCGAGAACACCAGAATCACAACTACCTGCTGGACAATCATCGACAGGAAGACACTGGAACTCACCAAAAAAGATACCCCACATCCAAAGACAAAGGAGAAGCCACAGTGAGACGGTAGGAGGGGCACAATCACAGTAAAATCAAATCCCATAACTGCTGGGTGGGTGACTCACAGACTGGAGAAGACTTATACCACAGAGGTCCACCCACTGGAGTGAAGGTTCTGAGCCCCACGTCAGGCTTCCCAACCTGGGGGTCCAGCAACGGGAGAAGGAACTCCTAGAGAATCAGACTTTAAAGGCTACTTGGATTTGATTGCAGGACTTCGACAAAAGTGGGGGAAACAGAGACTCCACTCTTGGATGGCACACACAAAGTAGCGTGTGCATCAGGACCCAGGGGAAGGAGCAGTGGCCCAAGGGGAGACTGAAGCAGACCTACCTGCCAGTGTTGGAGGGTCTCCTGCAGATGTGGGGGGGGGGGGTGAGTGGGGGTTGTGGCTCACTGTGGGGACAAGGACACTGCAGAAGTTCTGGGAAGTACTCCTTGGCGTGAGCCCTCCCAGAGTCTGTCATTAGCCCCACCAAAGAGCCCAGGTAGGCTCCAGTGTTGGGTTACCTCAGGCCAAACAACGAACAGGGAGGGAACCCAGCCTCTCCCATCAACAGTCAAGTGGATTAAAGATTTACTGAGCTCTTCCCACCAGAGCAACAGTAAGCTCTACCCACCAACACTCCCTCCCATCAAGCCTCTGAGACAGCCTCATCCACCAGAGGCAGAGAGCAGAAGCAAGAAGAACTACAATCCTGCAGCCTGTGGAACAAAAACCACATTTAAAGAAAGATAGACAAGATGAAAAGGCAGAGAGCTATGTACCAGATGAAGAAACAAGATAAAACCCCAGAAAAACAACTAAATGAAGTTGAGATAGGCAACCTTCCAGAAAAAGAATTCAGAATAATGACAGTGAAGATGATCCAGGACCTCAGAAAAAGAATAGAGGCAAAGATCAAGAAGATGCAACAAACATTTAACAAAGACCTAAAAGAATTAAAGAACAAACAAACAGAGATGAACAATACAATAACCAAAATGAAAACTACATTAGAAGGAATCAATAGTAGAATAACTGAGGCAGAAGAACGGATAAGTGACCTGGAAGACACAATGGTGGAATTCACTGCTGAGGAACAAAATAAAGAAAAAAGAATGAAAGGAAATGAAGACAGCCTAAGAGACCTCTGGGACAACATTAAACGGAACAACATTTGCATTATAGGGGTCCCAGAAGGAGAGGAGAGAGAGAAAGGACCCGAGAAAATATTTGAAGAGATTACAGTCGAAAACTTCCCTAACATGAGAAAGGAAATAGCCACCCAAGTCCAGGAAGCACAGTGAGTCACATACAGGATAAACCCAAGGAGAAACATGCCAAGACACATAGTAATCAAATTGGCAAAAATTAAAGACAAAGAAAAATTATTGAAAGCAGCAAGGGAAAAAACAAAAAAATAACATACAAGGGAACTCCCATAAGGTTAACAGCTGATTTCTCAGCAGAAACTCTACAAGCAAGAAGGGAGTGGCATGATAAAGTGATGGAAGGGAAGAACCTACAACCAGGATTACTCTACCCAGCAAGTATCTCATTCAGATTCAATGGAGAAATCAAAAGCATTACAGACAAGCAAAGGCTAAGAGAATTCAGCAGCACCAAACCAGCTCTACAACAAATGCTAAAGGAACTTCTCTAAGTGGGAAACACAAGAGAAGAAAAGGATCTACAAAATCAAACCCAAAACAATTAAGAAAATGGTCACAGGAACATACATATCAATAATTCCCTTAAACGTGAATGGATTAAATGCTCCAACCAAAAGACACAGGCTCGCTGAATGGATACAAAAACAAGATCCATATATATGCTGTCTACCAGAGACCCACTTCAGACCTAGGGACACATACAGACTGAAAGTGAGGGTATGGAAAAAGATATTCCATGCAAATGGAAATCAAAAGAAAGCTGCAGTAGCTATACTCATATCAGATAAAATAGACTTTAAAATAAAGAATGGTAAAAGAGACAAGGAAGGACACTACATAATGATCAGGGGATCAATCCAAGAAGAAGATATAACAATTATAAATATATATGCACCAAAAACAGGAGCATCACAATACATAAAGCAACTGCTAACAGCTATAAAACAGGAAATCGACAGTAACACAGTAATAGTGGGGGGCTTTAACACCTCACTTACACCAATGGACAGATCATCCAAAATGAAAATAAATAAGGAAACAGAAGCTTTAAATGACACAACAGACCAGATAGATTTAATTGATATTTATAGGACATTCCATCCAAAAACAGCAGACTACACTTTCTTCTCAAGTGCGCACGGAACATTCTCCAGGATAGATCACATCTTGGATCACAAATCAAGCCTCAGTAAATTTAAGAAAATTGAAATCATATCAAGCAGTTTTTCTGACCACAACGCTATGAGATTAGAAGGAAAAAAACGTAAAAAACACAAACACATGGAGACTAAACAATACATTACTGAATAAACAAAAGATCACTGAAGAAATGAAAGAGGAAATCAAAAAATACCTAGAGACAAATGACAATGGAAACACGACGATCCAAAACCTAATGGATGCAGCAAAAGCAGTTCTAAGAGGGAAGTTTATAGCTATACAAGCCTACCTCAAGAAACAAGAAAACGCTCAAATAAACAATCTAACCTTACACCTAAAGGAACTAGAGAAAGAAGAACAAACAAAACCCAAACTTAGCAGAAGGAAAGAAAGCATAAAGGTCAGGGCAGAAATAAATGAAATAGAAACAAAGAAAACAATAGCAAAGATCAATAAAACTAAAAGCTGGTTCTTTGAGAAGATAAAGAAAATGGATAAACCATTAGCCAGACTCATCAAGAAAAAGAGAGAGAAGACTCAAATCAATAAAGTTAGAAATGAAAAAGAAGTTACAACAGACACTGCAGAAATACAAAGCATCCTAAGAGACTACTACAGGCAACTCTATGCCGATAAAATGGACAACCTGGAAGAAATGGACAAATTCTTAGAAAGGTATAACCTTCCAAGACTGAACCAGGAAGAAACAGAAAATATGAATAGACCAATCACGAGTAATGTAATTGAAACAGTGATTGAAAATCTTCAAACAAACAAAAGTCCAGGACCAGATGGCTTCACAGGTGAATTCTATCAAACATTTAGAAAAGAGTTAACACCCATCCTTCTCAAACTCTTCCAAAAAATTGCAGAGGAAGGAACACTCCCAAACTCATTCTATGAGGCCACCATCACCCTGATACCAAAACCAGACAAAAATACTACAAAAAAAGAAAATTACAATATCACTGATGAATATAGATGCAGAAATCCTCAACAAAATACTAGCAAACAGAATCCAACAACACATTAAAAGGATCATCCCCCATGATCAAGTGGGATTTATCCCAGGGATGCAAGGATTCTTCAATACACACAAATCAATCAATGTGATACACCATATTAACAAATTGAAGAATAAAAACCATATGATCATCTCAAGAGATGCAGAAAAAGCTTTTGACAAAATTCAACACCCATTTATAATAAAAACTCTCCAGAAAGTGGGCATAGAAGGAACCTACCTCAACATAATAAAGGTCATATATGACAAACCCACAGCAAACATCATTCTCAATGGTGAAAAACTGAAAGGATTTCCTCTGAGATCAGGAACAAGACAAGGATGTCCACTCTCACCACTACTATTCAACATAGTTTTGAAAGTCCTAGCCATGGAAATCACTGAAGAAAAAGAAATAAAAGGAATACAAATTGGAAAAGAAGAAGTAAAATTGTCACTGTTTGCAGATGACATGATACCATACAGAGAGAATCCTAAAGATGCCACCAAAAAACCACGAGAGCTAGTCAATGAATTTGGTAAAGTTGCAGGATACAAAATTAATGCACAGAAATCTCTTGCATTCCTATACGCTAATGATGAAAAATCTGAAAGAGAAATTAAGGAAATACTCCCATTTACCATTGCAACAAAAAGAATAAAATACCTAGGAATAAACCTACCTAGGGAGACCAAAGACCTGTATGCAGAAAACTATAAGATGATGAAAGAAATTAAAGATGATACCAACAGATGGAGAGATATACCATGTTCTTGGACTGGAAGAATTAATAATGTGAAAATGACTATTCTACCCAAAGCAATCTACAGATTCAATGCAATCCCTATCAAATTACCAATGGCATTTTTTACGGAACTAGAACAAATCATCTCAAAATTTGTATGGAGACAAAAAAGACCCTGAATAGCCAAAGCAGTCTTGAGGGAAAAAAATGGAGCTGGAGGAATCAGGCTCCCTGACTTCAGACTATACTACAAAGCTACAGTAATGAAGACAATATGGTACTGGCACAAAAACAGAAACAGATCAATGGAACAAGATAGAAAGCCCAGAGATAAACCCATGCACCTATGGTCAACTAATCTATGACAAAGAAGGCAAGGATATACAATGGAGAAAAAGAGAGTCTCTTCAATAAGTGATGCTGGGAAAACCAGACAGCTACATGTAAAAGAATGAAATTAGAACACTCCCTAATACCATACACAAAAATAAACTCAAAATGGATTCGAGACCTAAATATAAGACCAGACACTGTAAAACTCTTAGAGGAAAACACAGGAAGAACACTCTTTGACATAAATCACAGCAAAATCTGTTTTGATCCACCTCCTAGAGTAATGGAAATAAAAACAAAAATAAGCAAATGGGACCTAATGAATCTTCAAAGCTTTTGCACAGCAAAGGAAACCATAAACAAGACAAAAAGACAACCCTCAAAATGGGAGAAAATATTCTGAAACGAATCAACGGACAAAGGATTAATCTCCAAAATTTATAAACAGCTCAATATCAAAAAAACAAACAACCCAATCCAAAAATGGGCAGAAGACCTAAATAGACATTTCTCCAAAGAAGACATAGAGATGACCAAGAAGCACATGAAAACTGCTCAACATCACTAATTATTACAGAAATGCAAATCAAAACTACAATGAGGTATCAACTCACACCAGTTAGAATGGGAATCATCAGAAAATCTACAAACAACACATGCTGGAGAGGGTGTGGAGTAAAGGGAACCCTCTTGCACTGTTGGTGGGAATGTAAGTTGATACAGCCACTACGGAGAGCAGTACGGAGGTTCCTTAAAAAACTAAAAATAGAATTACCATATGATCCAGCAATCCCACTACTGGGCATATACCCAGAGAAAACCATAATTCAAAAAGACACATGCACCCCAATGTTCATTGCAGCACTATTTACAATACCCAGCTCATGGAAGTAACCTAAATGCCCACCGACAGATGAATGGATAAAGAAGATGTGGTATATTTATAGAATGGAATATTACTCAGCCATAAAAAGGAACGAAATTGGGTCATTTGTTGAGACGTGGATGGATCTACAGACTGTCATACAGAGTGAAGTAAGTCAGAAAGAGAAAAACAAATATCGTATATTAACGCATATATGTGGAATCTAGAAAAATGGTATAGATGAACCGGTTTGCAGGGCAGAAATTGAGACACAGATGCAGAGAACAAACATATGGACACCAAGGGAGGAAAGTGGCAGGGGTGGTGGTGGTAGTGGGATGAATTGGGAGATTGGGATTGACATGTATACACTGATGTGTATAAAACTGATGACTAATAAGAACCAGCTGTATAAAAAAATAAATAACATTAAGTTTAAAAAGGTTTTAAATAAATAGATTAAAAAACACCACACACACACACACACACACACACACACACACACACACACACACAAAGGAAGACTTCCCTGGTTGTCCAGTGGGTAAGACTCTGTGCTCCCAATGCAGGGGGCCCAGACTGGATCCCTGGTCAGGGAACTAGATCCAGCATGTGTACTGCAACTAAGACCTGGCACAACCAAAATAAAAATAAATCAATAAATATTTTAAAATAATAAATAAATAAACCACACACATACCACACCACACCCTACCAACCAAGTTGGAAAGTATACCGAGGAGTTCAGGCTTAGTTCTATAGAAAATAGAGAACCACCAAGAAAAGTTTCTGAGCAAGAAAGTGAAATAATCAGAAAGATGACTCTGGTGGCAATGTAAAGGACTATGAAGGGAGAAGGAATAGAGATGGAGGCTGGGCAGAAAAAGGGAAGATGATTTTTTCTGAAAGACTATCTAAAATGAAACTGTAATTAGTGTCTAGGTTAGTTTTATGTTCAACTGTCAAAATAACATAAAAATATATAAGCAAATATTACTGAAATACTATATGTAAACTTCTAAATCCTTAATAATAAAACAAGAAACAGCTTCTCAGAAAAATGAAAGAACAAGAGCCAGAAATAAAACTACTATAATTTCTAGGCATTCCTTTTTCTTTTACCAAGATAATAGTCTTTAGGGAGTCTCTTCCGTTTTTAAAAGGCACCATGCCCAGAGATACAGATTATAAGGTTCTACTCATTAGCCCCTCTAGTTTCTTTCTTTTTCCTTAAGCTATAAAAACTTCATTGTTTGCAGCTGTCTATTCTATACCTTTGTTTATAGATACCAGTCAATTCCAGGGGGATTTTACTAACTTTTATCCTTTTTTATCTATTCCCATTGTCTCTTAACTTTGGATTCTGAACTCTCAGCTCACTAAGGACCTGCTCACTGTTTGCAACCTTGCAGACTTAGAAGAGCCAAGCAGCCACTTCACAGATGAATGGCAAATAGTCTGTTTCCAGGTACAGCTGCAAGAAGAGGCATCCCCAAACCAGGTCTATACGAATGATGCTCTGCCACCCGCTGGGAGTCCCTTGGCACCATCGCCTTCCATCTGGCTCAGTCGGGCTACAAAAGCATTATTGCTTTTTCTAAATTCAATTTTTTGAGCTGACTCTAACACCAGTGTGCACTTTTATCCCCCAAAAAAAGCTAGACTGGGATTTGAACCAGCTCCCAGACTTAGCTCTAAACTGCTATACCACACAGGCTGTCAGGAGTACGGACGGACCAAGGCTTAAGATGCTGTCTTAAAAAAATCCAGTGAAGGGCTTCCCTGGTGGCACAGTGGTTGAGAGTCCGCCTGCCGATGCAGGGGATGCAGGTTCGTGCCCCGGTCCGGGAAGATCCCACATGCCGCGGAGCTGCTGGGCCCGTGAGCCATGGCCGCTGAGCCTGCGCGTGCGGAGTCTGTGCTCCGCAACGGGAAAGGCCACAACAGTGAGAGGCCCGCGTACCACAAAAAAATAAAATAATAAATAAAATAAAATAAATCCAGTGAACCTTTTAGATGAAATCCATTCGAACATATCCTAAAATAATACGAATTATAAACAAATCAGAAAATTTGTGAACACACTCTTTATCTCCTTTTTTTATTGATCTTTTGTATTTTGAGAAAAATGAAGAAAAAAATAAAGGATTAAGAAAACAGGTGACGTGCTTGCCAATTTTAATTGTGCGATTGCCCAGCTATAAAAGGGAACACAGAAATGTTTTCAACTGTCCCACTGGTACACTGAGATTTAAAGTTAAATTAGTGTGTGCTTAATTCATATCTGATTAATATACTTCTTATGCACTAAGCGATAAATGGATAACATGGAGCTCATGGAACACAATGAACTCTTTATCAATCTCTCTGCCATAAAATTCTGGAGAAAATTGAAAAACTAAAAGCTGTATGATCCCTAGAACCAAATCCTAACAATCTAATTTACTGGTAAATACACATACATATATTTACATACACATTCGTTATTACCATCGCTTTTTAAAAAGTACCTAAGTCATTCATTAAGGTAAATATATAAAACATACTGACAGTTTCCTCAAGCAAGTTGTAATCAGAATAAACATCTTTAACAACTAATTCCTTCCTGATGTTTGTATCTGTATGTTTTAAACTAAAACAGAAACGCAAGTTCCAAGAGGATAGGAACCTGTTTTGTTCACTGTATTATCCTGAGTCTCTAGAACTCTATCTAGCATATAACTGGTACTCAAAAAATTTAGAGTAAAGTCTACTACTAAATTAGTCTTTAAGATAAACTATTAAAGTATTCCAGGACTTTCCTCCTATGTTTTATTCATTTGGTCACTCGGATATTTGCAGAACACCTTGTAGGACCTCGTGAGATATACAAATAAGCCTTACGTAAGGTCCTTGAAAAGTGCTGAAGAACAATCTATTTGGGGAAACAAGTCAAGTTAAATAATACAAGAGGCCATGGTAATTCCAAGCCTTCCTGTCCCCCTGCTCCTTCCAGAAACTCCTCCCACCACGTTACCCCCCAATAAATGGCCAATCCATGTAAAAATAGTGTTTGCCTTGCAAACAGCCCACATTCCTCCCCTGTGCCCCAGCAGACTGCTACCACTGAGCCCTTCCTGATATGTATTCTTGGTCACTAGGAAGTTTAAATTTCTGATTCAAGAAGCTATTACAAGCGTCATATATGGAAAGGCCACTGGCTACTTATTTTCCTAGAATGGTCATAGAGACAAAGCGGAGACAGAGTCCACTGAAATGGTTCCAGGGTTAAAGCTACAGGCCCCTCAGTCCCTTGTCTCTTGCTTCAACCCAAGCAGCTCTACCTCTGCCTATGTTTCAGGGCTCAGCTGAAAGCAAATAATACAAAACTACCAAATGATGACTTTCTTACACCTATCCAGGAGCATTACGGGAAAGCAGAGGTGGTGACAGTGACCCAGGGCTGGAGCAAAGCCCTGGGGTCTTAACCCCGAGTCTCCTGATGCTGGAATGTCAGCTAGGGTACCAACACCCTCAGTTTCCTTATTCCCAGAACAGGTCTGGTAATATCAGCATCTCTTCCTACTTCAGGACAGTGTTAAAATGTTCAAATGAGGCCTATATGTAAAACACTTTGAAATCATAAAAACACCACTTAATGTAAATTATTTTAATTCTCTCATCTTAAGTAGGTGGCATATTAACCCATTTCTCCAAATTAATACATAAAAATTACTTGTGTATCGGGCTTTTGAATTTACAAAAAGTCTTTGCAAATAATATCTTATTTATCCTTGCAACAGTAAGCAGTGAGGTAGTTAAAACAGGGCAGATGGTACTATTTAAAATCAGGAAATGAAGAAAGACAAAGGGGCTATTAACTCAAAACCACCTTTTACTGTAGTGCTTTTCCCGCATTGTGCTCTGCTGGCTCCCAAGGCCAAACAAACAGCCATGCTGGGAACATAAATGCGATCTAACACTCAGCTACCCACGCAGCTTCCCACGGGCGCCGTCAGGGAGAAGGCTGAACAGGACACATGAGGCTGCACAAATCCTGACGCTAACTCAGCCTAAAATCCAACCCAGCACTTCCAAGCATTTCAAACCTCGGTATTGGGGATTCATAAACGAGAAGAGTTTAGGGTCACATTTCTTGTACTAATACTGGCAAGTTAGGACAAAGTAAAAAAGAGGTTTTATCATGGCATGATTTTATAATTTGCCTGAAATGACCATTGTCATCACATTCTGTGAAACAAGGGAGCCGAAAACTGAGAAGCAATGACCTTATCTTAAATCTAAGATGCAATCCAAGATATCTAGATAAAGGTAAGTATGTGCCTACGCATATAGCAGAGAACATTCAAGAAAGAAACATTTAATTAAATAAGTTGAGAATCGGTCACCTTGATACACCAGATGGTCCTGGTGCAAGCTTGTTTCATGCAAAGTTAGCCATTTAAAGTCTCAAAGCACAGAGAGAAACCAGAATAAATTAGCTTAAAAGAAACCACTGCAGGCCAAAATGGTTAGCACAACGCTCATGAATTCCGACAACCCAAAATCTAAAAAATCGCTGACTCCAGGATCCATTTAAAAGCATAAAACTCAAAATTCTAATAATGACCTTTGTTGAATAAAGTACCTATAAAATATTTCCAAAAGGCATTATATGATAATGCTCAATTTAATCAGAGTAATAATGAATTTTGAAATCAAGTTGAAATATTTTTAAGTCCACAGATGCCAAATGTTGATTAACAGAATGTAAGAAGAGTAAAATAGGAGGAATTTAAACTATTTTTATATCTAATATACAATTCACTTAAAAAAGAATAAACCTTAAGACAACCACAGAATCAATGATAAATGTTACGGGAACCTGTTATAAAATAGGAACACAGAAGGTGTTCCTATCCAGAAGGGAAGAGGAAGAATGTGGATTCGAATGACTCAGTAGCTCTCCCAGACCAATCACGTGCTCAGGTTTTCTATATGCAAAGGTACCTAAGGGCACCAAGCTTCTGTCTCCTCATCAATGAAATGAGAAGAAATCTTCTCTGAGGACTGTTAGAGGCTATAAGACACTGTAAGAACTTATGTTTCAAGTTTATTAGTATTTAAAGAAATGTAAAGGGTAGTACTGTTTTCTCTTTTTTAACTACTGGAGACAGCACGCAACAACAAAAACACCAAAATGCAATTCTATTCAAAAAGCATCTTGTGAGAACCTAAAACACGCTCATCATCCTGTCTGATGAACACTGAAAAAAATAAGAGGTGTTCACCTCACAGTCATTAGGATGGCTACGATCAAAACAACCCAGACGGCTTCCCTGGTGGCGCAGTGGTTGAGAGTCCGCCTGCCGATGCAGGGGTCACGGGTTCGTGCTCCGGTCCGGGAAGATCCCACATGCCGCGGAGCGGCTGCGCCCGTGAGCCATGGCCGCTGAGCCTGCGCGTCCGGAGCCTATGCTCCACAACGGGAGAGGTCGCAACAGTGAGAGGCCCGCGTACCGCAAAAAAATAAAAAATAAAAAAACAACCCAGAAAGTGACAAGTGTCCTCGAGGATGCAGAGGAGCTGGAACCCTCGAGCACTGCTGGTAAGAACGTAAAATGCCACAGGTGCAAACACTACAGCAGTGCCTCAAAAAAAGGAAACCCGGGAGTACCACATGACCCACCAATTTCCCTTCTGGGTGTACACACAAAAGAATTAAAAGTAGGGCCTCAAAGAGATATTTGTACACCCATGTTCATAGCATTATTCACAAGAGCCGAAAGGTAGAAACACCTAGAGCAGTCAAATTCATACAGAGAGAAAATAAAATGGTGTTTGCCAGGGGCTGTATAGAGGGGGGAGTGAGGAGCTAATGTTTAATAGGTATGGAGATTCAGTTTTGCAATATGAAAAAGTTCTGGAGGTAGATGGTGCTAGTAGTTGCCCATTAATGTCAATGGACTTAATGCCTCTGAACTGTACACTTAAAGGAGTTAAGATGCAAATTTCAAGTTATGTATATTTCATCACAACAAAAAAATATACACCAGTGGGTCACTTATTATAAACTTAGAAAACCTAAGAGAGAGGAAAGAAGTGTGTATGCATTACCTATTCAAAAATTATTTTGTAAAAAATGTAGAATGTCTTCGGGTTGATCCCTATAAGTCTATCACTCTCATTCCCTGCATTCTAACCGGATTTCTTGAGGAGTGAAAATAGTGGGTGCTTAAAACTGTACATAGCCCACAGCCAATCTCATCTAAGGCTATAAGTAATTCAAGAAACTTTTTAAATTAATAGCTCAGGCAGTTTGCAATGACTATAGTGCTTAGAGACATAATTCTAGAGTTACTAGGAATTTAGGGTTGATATATAAAATACGGGACACCTTGTTAAACTTAAATCTCAGACAAGAATAAATAAATTTTTAACCTAAATATGTTCCAAATATTACATGGGACATACTTCTATTAAAAAGAAAAACAAAACCTATTCATTATTTATCTGATTTCAAATTTAACTAGGCACCCTCTATTTTTATTTGCTAAAGCTGGCAAACCTAGCCCAATTTCTTAATTTTATTCCTGGATAAAAATTTTAATGAGGAAAAGGTCAAAAGGAAATTGAATCATCTATGTTGCACAGGAAAGTGATGCAAGCTGGCAAACCTAGCCCAATTTCTTAATTTTATTCCTGGATAAAAATTTTAATGAGGAAAAGGTCAAAAGGAAATTGAATCATCTATGTTGCACAGGAAAGTGATGCATGTGCTCTTAACACGAGTTATACTCAGCAAATCAAAGGCGGCAAAGTGACGATGCAACAACACTTCTCATACTAAAGTCATGGAAATGTACAAGTGCTGTGTTATTTTAACCAGAAAACAAGTTGACTTATGCATATTTTTTAAGAACTCGTGTTCTTCACTTATGCTGTTAGCTATGGATTTGATTTCTGGGTGTAAAATCAAAGTTCACTTTTAAAAATTTTTTAATTTCCACATCGATAGATGACTGGATAAATAAGATGTGGTATATATACATATAATGGAATATTATACATAAATCAAAAAGAATGAAATAATGCCATGTGCAGCAACACGGATGGACGTAGAGATTATCATACTAAGCGAAGTAAGTCAGACAAAGACAAATACCATTAGATATCACTTATATGTGAAATCTAAAATATGATACAAATCAACATATCTACAAAACAACAACAAACTCACAGACATAGAGAACAGACTTGTGGTTGCAAAGGGAAAGCAGGGGTAGGAGAGGGAAGGAATAGGAGTTTGGGATTAGCAGAGGCAAATTAATATATATAGGATGGATAAACAACAAGGTCACACTGTATATAGCACAGGGAACTTTGTTCAATATCCTGTGATAAGCCATAATGGAAAAGAATATGAAAAATAATACATATATATACATATATATGCATAACTGAGTCACTACTGTATAGAAGAAATTAACACAACATTGTGAATCAACTATACTTAAATAATAAAATAAAAAATTTTAAATTTCCATTTGCCAATTTATATTTTCTTTGGCAAATTACTGACATCTTTAGAGAGCTAATTTCCTTGCCTGTACACTTTGAAAATGCTGTGAGGTAATCTATCCCCTCCCCTCCTTCCTGCCAAAGAAGCAGCAGCAGCTACAGCTTCCTTTGTTACATGTCCTTACACAGGTGGAGAGGGATTCAGACCCAGTCACACCCATGGAAACAGGACAGGCTTGTGGTTATCATCCATCACAGATGAGGGGTGGGAGGAGAACCAGATGTTAGAGATAGAAAGGGATCCCCCTTTCCTCCTAAAAGAATGTAGAAAGTTCCCCTCCTCATAGTCAAACAAGAATGTTCTCAACTTCAAATAAAAGCAAAAAATGTGTTACAGATCTTGTTGAGTTAAATAAAACATTAACATGTTCAAAGCAATTTCTGCAGAACAGAACAATTCTTACCATTTTTCAGTATTAAAAAAGGAAACCAAACCACTGAAATGAAAAAAAATTTTCATAAAAATTAAATGTCTCGGAGCTTCCTGGTGGCGCAGTGGTTAAGAATCCGCCTGCCAATGCAGGGGACACGGGTTCGAGCCCTGGTCTGGGAAGATCCCACATGCCGTGAAGCAACTAAGCCCATGTGCCACAACTACTGAGGCTTCATGCCACAACTACTGAAGCCCATGCACCTAGAGCCCATGCTCCGCAACAAGAGAAGCCACCGCAATGCAAAGCCCACGCACTGCAAAGAAGTGTAGCCCCTGCTTGCCGCAAGTAGAGAAAGCCTGCGCGCAGCAACGATGACCCAGTGCAGACAAAGTTAACTACATAAATATTTAAAAAAAAAAAAAAAGTTAAATATCTCATCTCTAAAGACACATCAAAGTCTTAGATATAGGATTGTGGGCCATCTTCTGGAAACATCTTTAATGTATATTTTCATTTTTCTCTTTTCCTTGTAACCTGACACATCTTACTCAAGCTGTCTCTGTTTCTACCACTCCGATTCATATTCCCACCACGACTGCCTCTCTTTCCTTTCTACTGAGCACAGGCACACACTGGGGACGTCTCCAGGGCCTCAGAGAGTGGGTTTGGAGCCTGTATTGCCATGCAACATAGTCAACCCTGTTCTCAGCAAGTGATATTAATTTCGCCCATTCTGGAGTGACCCTGAGTCTCTCCCCTTTCCGGTTAAGACAGTGCTTCTCAATGTTCAGCTCGCAACAGAGCCACCTGGAGAGTTTGTTAAACCACAGCCTGCTAGGAAGCACCCCGCTATCACCACACACTCTGGATACAGCACGTCTGGGTTAGAGTGAAAAAATTACACATGTAGCAAATTCCCAGGTGGCTCTGATGCTGTTGGTCTGGGGATTACACTTTGAAGACCACGGCATATGAGCAATCCTGTTCCTTGGTCTGTTCCAATTAACACGATTTCACTTCCTAAGAAGAGGGAGAAGGAAGAAGCTCAGGGAACATAAGCGCTCTCACCCTCCTGCAGTGCAGGACGTATCCAGAGGAGCCAGAAGTAACTCGCCAGATTAGGGGATGTAAAGTCTGACCTCCCTTCTCACGCAGTTACTCGCGACACAATTTAGATTCTGAGTACAGAAGGTACCCCTGAAATGTAAGAACGACTTAGGAAGTTAACTATTCATAGGTCTGGGGACCACTGCAGTGTGGCAGTGATTATAGTACTTAAGGGATACAGCCACCCACAGAGGCCGACCAACTCACAGATATAAATATGTACCAGCTTTACAACATAAAGATCTGCTGGACCATTTTCACATCACTGACATCACAGGGTGGGCTCTTCTTGCTGCCAGCTGCCAGGAACTTCTCAATCATAGCGATGTTTTTCACTCCTGCTGGACAGGAGAAATGTGGAAAGGACACTGGGGAACTTCTCTTATCACTGCAAGAAAACAGTTTCAAGCAAGTGCACATCAGCCAGGCTCAGCTCGCTGTCATCAAGAAATCTTTGTCCAAGACTCTTTTTTAAAAAAAACAAAACTCTTCAGACACAAGAAATGAAGTGGCTGTAGCTCTGAGGGCCAGCAGCTTTTCGCCTATGATCTCCTGGTCTTGAGACGGGGTCTAAATGATCAGGCTTGTGGTGTCGCCACAGACGTGTCCGGCAGGATTTTCTCCTTTCAGGCCCTGGTTGAATGGGTGGTACTTGTGAGCTACAAGCAGAAAAGGGCACTTTACTGGAACAGCTTCCTCACAACCATATCCACCCCTGCCAACTGTGAGCAAAGAAGGTGAAAACCGTTCTTTTGTTCCAAAAGCTATTCCTTGGCTGCTTTCTGGCAGGCTCCATCCTGCCCCTCCCAATGACCTACTGAGGGTTCTTATTTTCCTGTGGTGATGAACTCTCCATTTTTCAGATACTTATAGTCCATATACAGCATTTGGGTGCTGTTGGGTCCCCACTCACACTTGAACCCATTTCCACTGGGCTTCCATCCTCAGCACTGCACTGAAACCTTCTCGTCAAGGGCACCAGTGACCTCCAAGTTGCCAGGTCTGTTGGATCCTTTTCCGGCCGTATCTAACTCAGCCTCTGAGCAGCCCTGGACAATTGAACCGCTCCATCTTGAAGCCCTGCCTTTCCAGGTTTCCATGACAATAGAGCCCCCAGTTTTCCTTGGCCACTCCTTCTCACTCCCTCAGCTCCTTCCCTATCCAACCTCTAAATGTCAGCATCCCTTGGAGGTGGGTCGTGGCCCCGCTCCCTTGCCTTCCCTCTCTCTCTCTCTGGGTGATTTTAAACATCTCTATGGCTACAAACACAATGCACAGACTCTGACCTCCTTTCTGAATTCCTGAAATATTATCGTCAACTGCTTACTCAACACCTTCCATAGATATCTCAACCCTAACAAACTCAACACCAACCTCCTCCTAATTTTCCCTCCAAGTTCGCTCCCTGGCTGGTTTTCCTTATTTCCATAAATGGCATCACCATCCTCAGAGCTGCTCAAACAGGAAACCTAGATTGATTCCTCCCCCTCTCTCACACCTTCCTTGTTATCAAGACCCGTAGATTTGAGCTCCGACACAGAGCCGAGGAGATCCACCCACTCCTGTCACCACTGCCACTCACTTAGTCCAGGTCCACTCTTTCGCTTCTGAACTACTCCAGGAGGCTCCTCACTGGACACCCTGCTTTCACTCTTTCCCTCGCATAAGCTATTTTCCACCAGGAGCTACAGTTGCCTTTTGTACAGCATCATGTTGCTTCAGTGGCTTTCCATTGGTGGTATGAGCTGCTGACTGTCTGCTCCAACAGCCACTTTCTCCTTCCCCTAAGTAATAGGGAAATGATATTTAGTTGGATAAGTTTACGTTCTCTCTTACAACTGAGGAAGGTCATGTGAATACATTCTGGCCAATTGGCTCTAAGTGAGAGTGCTCTGTGGGGTTTCTAGGGATGCTATTTCAGGAAACTGGTTGGGATGAGGTCCCCGTTTTGCCCTTTTGACTATCTTTCTTTTGCTCTATAGCAAGGAACAAGGATGTAATGCCTGAAGCTGCAGCAGCTATATTAGGCCATCATGCAACCTCCAGGAAGGAAGCCATGCAATAGAAGAGTGAGGCCAAAAATACTTGAATAAATAAATGAATCAGGAGAAGCCTGGGTCTCAGATTACCCTGGATTTTCTATCATGAGACTCCTTTCATAAGAGACAGAAAGGATAAACTTTTACCTTGTATAAACCACTCTTTCAGGAGGAGGGGTTCAGTTACATGCAGCTAAACCTAAATGGGAATACACCATGGCATGTGTACTAAAATCCAACTGCTTATGATCGACCAGGCCCTGCATGATCAGGCTCCAGCCTGCCCCTCCCTCCTCTTTTCTGCATTTCTCTCAGTCACATTGGCCTCTCTCAATTCCTACAGGAGGCCAAATGCTTTCCTTCCTTGGGGCCTTTGCACAGGCTCTTCCCTTTCCTCTCCCAGTACTTCTCGCGACTGGCTCTTACCCACCTGGTTTCAGCTTCAAGGTCACTTCCTCTCAGAGGTCTTCCCTGGCATCCCCCTCTAAGTGGGTCATCCTGGTTACACTCTAACACAGTACCATTCGTCTTTGTCGCAGCACTTTTTGCCTTAACAGATATTCTTTTTTGTCATTGAATTTAAAGAGGTACATGTGTACATGCTCCCCTGGGTGGGCTGTAAGTTGCAAGGCCAGGAATGTGTATCTATGTGCCTCTTGCTCACCAATATAACCCAGTATCCAGTCCAGCCAAGGACACAGTGAAAATGAAGGAGTGTGCCTTGTGAGGTCAAATCATAAAAGACACTGTAGTTGCCATCTTCACTCTCTCTTGAATCACTCACTGTGGGGGAAGCCGGCTGCCATATTGTGAGGACACTCAAGCAGCCCAGTGGAGAGGTCCACATTGTGGGGATGCTCGAGCACCTATAAAGTCAGTGTGGTGAGGAAGTGCAGCCTTCTGCCAATGACCTGCACTAACTTGTCAGGCATGTCAGTGAACTATCGCCAGTCAACTCTGCAGAAAACTGCAATCCCAGCTAACATCCTGGCAGCAATGTCATGAGGGCCCATGAGCCAGAATCATCTAGCTAAGATGCTCCTGGATGCCTAAACCACAGAAACTGTGTGAGATGATAAATATTTATTGTTCTAAGCTACTAAGTTCTGGTGTGATTTTTTACTCAACAAAAGACTAATACATATTTCTATCATTTAAATTTGGCAACAATCATGTTTGCATGTAGATGATGTCCACCTATCTAAAACCTGGAAAACTTCAAAGAGTTTATGTGATAGGATGAAGAAATAATTGTTGATTTTTTTAAATTGCTGCTACGAACATGTTTTGCTAAAAAAGTTATTTTTAATAGGCATAAAAAAGAAAGACAGGGCTTCCCTGGTGGCACAGTGGTTGAGAATCTGCCTGCCGATGCAGGGGACACGGGTTCGAGCCCTGGTCTGGGAAGATCCCATATGCCGCGGAGCAGCTGGGCCCGTGAGCCACAACTACTGAGCCTGCACGTCTTGAGCCTGTGCTCCGCAACGAGAGAGGCCGCAATAGTGAGAGGCCCGCGCACCGCGATGAAGAGTGGCCCCCACTTGCCACAACTAGAGAAAGCCCTAGCACAGAAACGAAGACCCAACATAGCCAAAAAGAAAGGAAAGGAAAGGAAAGGAAAGGAAAGGAAAGGAAGGAAGAAAAAGAAAGAAAGAAAGAAAGAAAGAAAGAAAGAAAGAAAGAAAGAAAGAAAGAAAGAAAGAAAGAAAGACAGACACTCCTCAGACACTGTAAGGTCCCATCCCCCTACCTCAACAAGCTGAAAAATCATAAAACAGGAAATAACTCAGAGGATTAGGGGTCTACCTTTAAATTTGACCTCTCCTCAGAAAACTTTACATTTTGACTTCTCCCACAAGTGTTCACTGTGAAAATAAAGATTTTGAGGATACAAGCATCGAATCAACTCTAATCTCCTTTTGACAGCTACTCTCTTCGATTTCTTCCCCTCTTCATTGTTCAGGTTATCCTCCTTCCTCTCTCTTCTCTCATGTGGCTACAAAGATGAAACGAGGAATATTCACAGGAATATTTAGAGAATTAGAAGGCTGAGTCGGAATCAAGATGGCACAAGGGACTTGGTGGCGTAAGTCACCCTGCTTAGTCTTTCTACTCGGGGCGCAGTCTTCACTGCTCATTCATGGTCAGGTTCAGTTCACCTAGTAAGAAACAGCACATGGGTTTGGGACAAAGTCACATAGAGTTACAAATGTTGTTCAGTAGCCTGGAATGTCCTCCTTGATTGTGGGGACGACTGAAACTGAAATCCATGGACCCATTCTCCAAATGTGAGAATTCTCGTAAAATATCTTTAAATTGTATCTTTATTCCAATTACAATTTTTTCCTTATTAAGGTAAAATTTACATATAGTGAATTAAAGTGTGTAATTTGATGAGTCTTGAAAAATGTGAGCATCCATGAAAATACCCAAATTGAGATATAAAACGTTTTTATCACCTCAGAAATTTCTCTCGTCCCCCTTTCCAAGCCATTTTCCCCTGAGAAGTAACCACTGTTTTGATGTCTATTACCATACCAAGTATAATCTCTAAAAAATTATACAAATACCTTCTGAATCATCTGGATAACTGTCTTGTAACTGAATGCTATGCCCATTTTATGTTCACAATCATGTTGACATCAGGTAGTAATATTTCAAATCATTTTATGTTCACAATCATGTTGACATCAGGTAGTAATATTTCAAATATTTGTGAGCTGATTTTTAAAAAAAAAGAACAAAAGGATTTGTGAGCTGATATAAAAAAAAGAACAACAAAAAAAAAGGAACAAAAGCATAAATCATACATATGAGTCCTAGTAGCATGGGCACGTTGAACTCCAAAGAACCCAGGCCATAATGGCCAGTGGCCAGAACCACAGCTGCATTGGAAGCGGCCATTTATATGCAGCAACGTATCATTACCATTGTCTGTTTGTCGTTCTGTTTGTATGGGACGTGTAAAATGGTTTGGGTTTTACCGTTGCACAAGAGTTACAAGCGTAAAGTGTTCAAGCCAAGTTTTGTGCTTTTACATATCTAAGTAACATGAAATTTTAAAAGTTTAAGTCAATACTAACAGGCCACAATAGCTATTTTTTCTTTTCAAAGGAATCACTACATTACACAAATTTGAAAAACGATTTTTTAGTCTACACATGCATCCCGAAAGGGCCTAGCTATCTCTCTTTGAAGATACAAGGATTCTCAAGTTTGAGGTCGTCATTAAATCTGCAGCCAGGCGAGCATGACCCACTTCTTCCACCTGTCTTCCCGATCTTCTTAAGCCTAATTCAACCCAACGTACCTAAGAACATTCCAGGCCACACAATTTGTCCTTCTCTAAATTTGTGCAGCAGACAGTATTAATTTTTGTTTCCCTGAGAATTCCTGGCTCCTTCTCAACACTTAAACTCTATAACATGCACAAAACTGATAATAAATATTTTTCAAATGAATACAAAGTAGTTCTGTAGAAATGGGGATATAACATATACTAAATAACATACACTAAATTTGGGTACTTAATTTCGGAAATTAGACAGGAACAGTGTCTACACATAGGACAAGGGTTCTTTTTTTTTTAATTGGGGTATAGTTGCTTTACAATGTTGTGTTAGTTTCTGCTGTACAGCGAAGTGAATCAGCTGTATGTATACATACATATATCCCCTTTTTTTTGATTTCTTTCTCATTTAAGTCACCACAGAGCGTTGAGTAGAGTCCCCTGTGCTACACAGCAGGTTCTCATTAGTTATCTATTTTATATATAGTAGTGTATATATGTCAATTCCAGTTTCCCAATTCATCCCACTCCCCCTTTCCCCCCTTGGTATCCATACGTTTGTTCTCTATGTGTGTCTCTATTTCTGCTTTGCAAATAGGTTCATCTGTACCATTTTTCTAGATTCCTTAAACCAGAGTTCATAAAATGCCTGGAAATGTATACTATATTTTGTGTTTATAAATACGTGCATTTTTCTCAAGAGAGGGTCCATAGCTTTCTTCAGATCTCAGATTGAACTCTAGTCCCAAAAGATGGTAAGAAGTCAATTAGCTATCACATTCCTCTATGCCTTTGGGGCCACAGTCCCCCATGAATATAGCTAACAAAGAAGTTGAAGTACTGAGATACCTTGCAGGGGGAGGCAGAATCTACAGTAACCTAAAAATCAAACTGCGCATGTTTTTTATCTAAACACAGGTCCACCTCAAAAACAAAAACATTCCTTTTTTGTACATCTCATCTGTACACTAGAAATTATAAAAATTATGACTACCACAAAAGATAAGGCTTATTTAACTTTGATATAGAACGTCATAAAACAGTCAATAAAATAAATGACAAATGCTATAACAAAGAAAAATAGTTGGTGTTGTAATTTTAAAATGAAAAATTTAAATTACTAACATGATGATTCTTGAAAGTAATGTGAAAATGTTTTACCTTTTATCAATAAATGGAACAAAACTAATTGAAATTAGCTACAAGGGTGTTCCTAAGCTTGTTAAATTTTCAAATATGCCTTAGACAATCACTTTAATACACAATCTTATTCTCCATTTTCTTTAAATCATTACAGGTATATGCTAATAGAATTCTAAATTAACATCAATAAATTAATTAACATCTATTATACACATTTCCAGTAACGTGTTCATGACACATACCAGCAAGTCATCGATTTGTTGAAGAATCTATCTCTGCATATCTAGAGTAAAAATATTTACCAATCACAAAACACTAACATAAACAAATTCCAAATCTCAGGCTACAATATACTTATAGAATCATTAATGATTATGATTCCTCCAGTGGCATATTGAAAAAGGAAAACTAGAGAGGGTACAAAACGTTGAGAATGAAAGGCACCTAACAATGATGAAAGAATATAAGCACAGTGATTCCTTATCCATCAAAAGTGTCTGAGGGTTAAGCGATGTCTTTACGATGCTTGCTCATGGCTGAGGACAGGTTCCCAGTGCAAAGGCTTGGCACAGACCTGGTGCCCTTGAGTGTAACGATAATGTTATAGTCCAGAGAAAACAGATCAGCAATACTCCTAAACAAATTACAGCAAAGAAACAGCAGCAACATTCTAAGTATCTTGTTCTTTGACTCCAATATAATAAGATAACACAGTAAGGCATTCAAGGGGAAGATGAGCTAAGAAAAGGAGGAATGACACATATTTGTAGTTATATGGCAGTAAAAACATATCACTTTACTTCTAGATTTGAATCAGTACATGTTACTGTCCAAAGACATTAGTATACATTGTGCCATTTAAATGTTTAAAATTTCCAAGCAAAGAAAATCTTTGGTTTGGAGGCTGCAGTTATATAATTTTTTTAACTGATTTTAAATATTTCATTTAGTTTTCCGACTCAAATAAGCAGCTTACAAAGTTGCATCACTGCTATGCCAGTTTTCAAAGAAACAAGTGTATTTGGAATATCTGAATGCCTTAGATTTGGAAGTGGTTACGGAAGATTTAAAATGATTTATGACTGATGAAAGCACCAGCTTTTCCAATCAAGCATGAAATTTGGTCTCCAGAGACTCTCAAATTCCAAGCTGTTTCTTACAACCTCACCTAGAGACCAAATCCCAAATTAATCCTTTCCTACTACAAAAAAAAGACACCAAACACTACTAGCTTTTCCTTACATGATGGAGCACAGTACCCCTTCCAAATGCCAGACTCTGCTAGCCTTCTACTGGTCCTTTGTCAGAGAAGCTCAATTCCAACCCAGCTGCCCAAATCCACTCAGACTGCCCTACTTGCAGACAGTGCTTCGCCACACTAAGTTAGGGAAGAAATGGAAATGAGGCAGTTATCTGTAAGCTGGTGGTTTTATCCTCATATACGGAGAACAAATGATGTAAGACACAAGCTGAGAAAAAGGAAAGATAACGTTAGAATAATTTTCTAACTCTCCATGAACATGAAGGCAATAATCAGAGCTCTAAGAGTTAGTTTTAATATGTCAAAAACCCTCAGGAAATGGTATTTTAAAGTACATTCAGGTTGCAGAATCCAACAAGAAAATAAATCGATAAGGCTTTTGCGAGAATTAAATTGTCAGCTTAGTAAAACAGGATAGCTCATGCTGACGGTTATGTTGGTTTTCACATGGGAAAACAGATGATTGCTTAAGAAACAATTTAGAAGGCAAAATTTCAAAACACTGAGTCAGAAGAATAAAAATAAGAAAGTCTGGGGCAGCCTTAGAACCACAATGCATAACTATACATAAGAGTCTATATTTAAGCAGAGTGCAAGATTTATCTTATTATCTAGTTTAAACACTGAATATAGCTTTCTTCTTCTTAAAATTAAAATATTTTTTAAATGTTTAATTTATAAAATGCCTTATTTACTAGAATTCAATATAATTATGAAATAAAATCTACAAAAGCTATCATGAATAATGCTATTAGGCTACTACTGGCAAACATTATTTTATTCTGCTTTATTCAATCTTTGTGTAAATTATTCATTTATGAATTACTGAATATTAGGACAAAATTAAATACATGATTAGCACTTCAAAGTTTCAGAAATATAAAAAGGTTTTTTTTTGGAGATTGAATCAATGCACTTATATGATTTTTTTTTTCCAATAATGCTCTGAGGGCCCAAAGAAGAAAATAAAGGAGCAAGCCAACCATAGTCCTAATTCAATGTTGGGACTCAGACAGGGAAGTCGGTTAATGAAAGGAGTCTTAAGACTGGGTTTTAAAAGGTTGGATGGCTGATCACAGAAATCAGATTGAACTGGAAAGCAAGGGTGGAGATCACAGAGCAGAGAGGATTTGGGGGAACAGGGCAGATGGTGGGTAAGGAGAATGTGCAGGGTAGGGAAATACAGGGTCCCCACCCTGATACAGAGCTAAAACACAGGTCTTTGGATTATATGACCAGGGAGAGAAATGAACTGAGTAAGTGCCACAGACTGCATGCACGCTAGTAAAATACACAAAATGATGCATGGGACAGGCAGGCAAAGAACGTGGTATGAGGTGAAATAATCCAGCAATGTGTAACTGGAACCTGAGTAGAAGGGACACACCACAGTAGAAGATGGGTTGTCTCGAGGGCCAGGGAGGGGTGAGTGCTAGCACAGCCCAGTGGCCCCAGGTCACGGAGGGAGTGCAGAAGGGGGACTGGAGTCATGCTAAAACCAGTTACCCCCATGAAGATTTACTGAATGTCTAGCCCATACTCTCCTGGTTTTGTTCCTACCTCTGTAGTCTTGCCTAACCTCAGTCTTCTGGGAACGACTAAAACACTGGTGTCCCCAGAGGCCTTCTCCTCTTTTCACTCTATCTCCGCTTCCCTTCACAGTTCAATTACCAGGTACATCATGTGTTTCCCAAATCTATGTCGTGTCCTAAATTTTTTTTCCTAAACTCCAAACCACTGGGTTTAGATGTCTTGATGGTGCCTCCAACTCAGCATGACCAAAAGGGAACTCATCTTCCCCGTTGGTGAGACACAGCAGGACGCAGTGGTTAAGAGCCTGGATTCCCGGCCTCACTGCCTGGTTTGAATTCTGGCTCCACCACCTTCTGGCCATGTGTTCTGGGGCAGACTGCTCATCTCTCCATGCCTTAGTTTCCTCACATATAAAATGGGAATCAACAGAAGTGCCCACGTCCTAAAGCCAAGGTGAGAATTCAACAATGTGGTAAATGTAAAGCACTTATAACAGCACCTGGCACACAGCAAGTGTTTGGTCTCGGAGGAAGTAATACTATGCTTCCCCCGTCCTGGCATTCTCTAACTCAAGGAAACACACCACCTCCCACTCGGCAGGTGACCAAGTCAAAAACCTGGCACCCAGGCTCAACTTCCCCCTCTCCTCCACTTTCCACGCCCAAGCCTGCTGCTCTACAAACTAAGTATCTGTTGATATTTACTTCTTCCTATTCCTGCTTCCTCTGTTCCCATTTGGGGCTCAACCATCTCTTGCCTGAAAACTGACCTCCGTTCTTGACCTCCTCGTATCTATTTTTCCAGACAGTAACCACAGTACAAATCTTACCATTTGACAATGTCCTTGAACTCCTACAGTGGCTTCCCACTGCTCTCAGAACCAAATCCCATGTAAAGCAACTGTACTCCAATAAAAAATAATTTAAAAAGAAAAAAAAAGAACCAAGGCCCAAACCCTTAACAGGGCCCTTCATGGGATGCCCTTGCTACCGTTTCCTCTCAACTCTCAACACTCCCCACATGTGCACAGGCTGAACTTTCGGTTCCTGGAAAAACACCATGAGCTCTCCCACCGCCCAGTTTTTGCAAATATCGTTTTCCCTTCCTGGAACATTCTTCTCTCTCCTCCTCACCTGGCTAAATCCCAATCATCCTTCAATCTCAGCCACTGGGAAGCCTTCCCTGCCTATCCAGCTCCCCCAACCCCAGTTTCAGGGGCGCCTCCTAGGCCCACCCTAATTGCCTATACCGCCATATACTAAGGATCCCCACTAAACTGTAAAGTCCATGACGGCAGGGCGAAGGGCTGCCTTGTCCAGCACTGTGTCCCAGGGCAGAGCAGGCTGGCTGGCACATACTCAGACCTCAGGAATGACGATGGGAGAGAGAGGGAAAGGGGGGAGAAAGGAGGACAGAGGCCCAGAAACTGCCCTGAAAAGAAAAGTATTAGCATCTCCCCGTTCTTGATGAGAAAACAGAGACTTAGAAAGGTTAAATAACTTGCCCAAGGTCAAGGTCGTGGAGTCAGATTCTAGAAGCCCGTATTATTAAGACCAACTCAAAATGTCTTCCAGCGGAAAGCACGTGCAACTTTGCATCAGATATCCTGGTTCTAATCCTGATTCTGCCACTTAAGACACGTGGATTTTAAGTAAGCAACACCTCTGTAGGGCTCTTTTTTTTTTTTTTAACCTCAGTTAAATGGTGATCATAATATCTACTGAGGAAGTTCACTGTTAACATTTTAAAAAGCGACAAGTGAGGGCCTTCCCTGGCGGTCCAGTGGTTAAGACTCCACGCTTCCACGGCAGGGGGCACGTGTTCCATCCCCGGTCGGGGAAATAGATCTCGCGTGCCATGCGGCATGGCCAAAAATAAAAATTTTAAAAAAAATAATAAAAAAATGAGAATTTGGGGCCTTCAGAAAGTGCTCAGTACGTGTTAAAACAATCCAGCCATATCTGGGACAGTCATCAACTTTGACCAAGCAGAGGCCTTTGTGGCAGGAATGGAGTAGTAAGAGAAGTCAAACCAACTACATCAGACTTGCTAATTCCTGGGGGGCTAACTGCAGCCACAGCACCCTCACCACGTGACATAGTCTAGCACCCCGTCCTCATCCCCCAAAGAGAAGATGAACTAGAAACATGTTCTTGAATGTCACTGGGAAGATATTTTGCAAGTGGGGTTTCCTTTCAGAAACAGAGCTTGCCTTTTCCCAACTTCACCTTAAACGCCAGAAAGCCATGAGAAGTCTGCTTTGAATTTATAAAGGGCAAAATCACCAGACTGCTCTCCCTTTCCACTTTTCTAAACTCCTTTACACTCGTTTCTTCCTTTAGTTACCATAAGCATCATCCTCACTTTCCAAATTAACAAACTGAGGCTCAGAAAATAAAAGTAAGTCGCCAAGCCAGAACCACAGACCAGGTCTTCAATTCCCCGTGTCAATGTGCCTCGTCTACACAACTTACAGAGGCATTTCTTTTAATTACAAAAAAGGGAAGGGGCATGATATACTTAATTCCAATCAACTTACTCTTAAAAAAATGGTACAAATGAACTTATTTACAAAACAGAAATAGAGTCACAGATGTAGAAAACAAACTAATGGTTTCCAAGGGGGAAGGAGGAGGGGGAGGAAGGATAAATTGGGAGATTGGGATTGACATATACACACTACTATATATAAAATAGATAACTAATGAGAACCTGCCGTACAGCACAGGGAACTCAACTCAATACTCCGTAATGACCTATATGGGAAAGGAATCTAAAAGAGTGGTTATATGTACATGTGTAACTGATTCACTTTGCTGTACACCTGAAGCTAACACAACATTGTAAATCAACTATACTCCAATAAAAAATTTTTAAAAATAAAACAAAGTAAAATAATTTTAAAATAAAAAAATAAAATTCATGGAAATACCCTAATTCTCTAAGAATATTTTCAAGTTAGGTGTCCTCAGTTATTTTTGTCTGTGTGTTTGTTTAGTCAACACTAACCATAGAACAATGTATCAAGTCACTGTGTGGGGTTAAAGTACACGTGCAGTCTTGGAGGTCGCAAGAAAAGTATTAACACATTAAATAGAGAACTAATGATCACGCTCTTAGAAAAGAAGGGGCAGCAGTTTGACAGATCTGATAGCCCTTAACGTTGATTAATACTCATCCTCATTATTATATTGTCATTCTCCTGGACAGGGTATTGCCAGATTAAAAAGCTTAAGATGTTAAAGATGTGGTGTGTTTTTAGTGCCCCTCCTTCAATTATTAGAAAATGCTTGTTAACATTCCAGGCTGAGAGAGTGGGTTTTAAATCATTTAAATTCTTCTTGGCAATACTGCTCAAAGCTCTTATGGAGAAATGCAGCTGCTCCATCCACTTAGATAAAACACAGCTGCCTTAAAAAGAGCACAAAGGAAGTTCTATCATTTTGAGGAATGGATGAAAGAATCACCGTCTTGAGTATATTGTCTGTATTTTTCCTTTATGCAGAAATTCAGAGGGACTTCCCTGGTGGTCCAGTGGTTAAGACTCTGTGCTCCCAATGCAGGGGGCATGGGTTCGATCCCTGGTTGGGGAACTAACATCCCACAAGCAGCACAGTGCGGCCAAAAAAAAAGAAGAAGAAAGAAAAGAAATTCAGAGATGGGTCTGAAAGTCTAATCTGTTCATGATTCATAAGAGCCAAACACACTTTCAAACATCAACATAAAGGCAAAGTGGTCAACAATAACTGATGTCAAATTGCTTTCACTCCCCTTGATAAAAGACGTGGTCACTGTACCGACTTCAGCCTAAGAGGCTTTAAAGTACAGTCAGTCTTAAGTTACTGCGTTTGCTAAACATCTGCCACAGGGTTATTATGTAGAAATGACCAACACTAATAAAGAGAGGCTGGCAAAACTTCGGCTAGTCTAAAAAGCATTGATAATACATTTCAGAATGAACAATGTTATTCAGAATTGAAAACGGGAATGGAAAGTAAGCCCAGAATGATGATCCAGAGAATTAAGAGCAGTACTAGACAAACTATGAAGAGACACTGCAGGTTCACTGACACAGAGGTGATATTTGGAATCCTGAAAGCCAATCATATCTGTGAAGGAGAAAATGTAAAGAAAGAACAGAGGACTTCTAGTGAAGACATAAACCCACCCATTAACCACATCTGCTCCAAACATGTAAGAATGGAAAGTAATATGTAATCAGAATTTTTAACATGCAGAACAAAGAAAATTGTAGATTAATTTTAATATAGAGCAAAAAAGTCCTAAGTAAATATTTTCTCATGAATGAGACAATCTAATAAATAGCACTATCAATTCTCCCCAAAATTAATCTATAAATTCAAAACAATTTTAATAAATAACAAAATAGAATTTTTCATGAAAATTGACAAACTGATATCGAATTTTGTAAAAGACCATGAATAGCTAAGGTAATTTTAAATGAGGAGAGTTTGCCCTACATAACAAGTGTATTTCTAAAATCACAGAATTTAAGACAATATGGTATTAAAACAGGGACAAACAGGCCACTAAAACCATACAGAAAGGCCCAAAACAGATGCAAATACATATACATAGAAACGTGATTTGTGACCAAAGCAGAATTAAAATAAATGAGGGAAGAACAAACAAGAATACATAATGGAAAAAAAATATGTATATATAAAAGTTGGGATTCAATTATACACATATATATTTTACTCTATAAACAAAAATCAATTCCTTCTCTTTTTTTGGCTGTGCTACGCAGGAGGAAAGGAGGGGGCACATCTCATATAAATGTAAGACAAACCTTCTGCATTCCCACACAGCTTGCGGGATCTTAGTTCCCCTACTAGGGATTGAACCCGCACCCTTGGCAGTGAAAGCGCAGAGTCTGCCAGGGAATTCCCTAAAAGTCAATTCCTGATGGATTAAAGACTCAAATGTGGAAAGAAAAACTTTTTATAGATGGCCAAGAAATCAAGGAGAAAAACACAAAGAAACTTAAAAAGGGGAGGGAAAAGAGTCAAGAACATAATTAGGCACTTTATAAAAGAGGAAACTAAAATGGCCAATTTAAACATATAAAAGTAGTTCAATCTCATTTGAAATCAGGGAAATGTTGCAAATTAAACCCCAAAGACATTCATTTCACAAACAAACAATGACAAAAACTTAAAAACCTCATCATCTCAGGTGGTGAAGGAATATGGAGAAGTGTCATCTCTCATATACACTCGGTGATGGCAGGAGGACAGAAAACTTAATTAGTACCAATACTCTGGAGAGCAGTGTGGCAACATCTTGTAAAGCTAAAGTGTGTATACCCATTAAAATACCACCTTGTACACCTTAAATGTGTATTATTTTTTTTGCCAACCATACTTCAATAAAGTTTGGGAAAAAAAACCTCTCAATGGTTTTAACACAAACAGACGTGTATACTCTCAGAGTCAGCAATTCTACCTACTCCTAGTTATATATCCTAGAAAAACTCGATCTCAAGTACCCAAGGAGAGATTTTTTTCAAGACCTTTCATTGCTGTGAATTATTTTATATTTTTACATAACAAATATCTACGTAGTACTTACTATGTGCCAGGCATTATTCTGTTTGTTGATAAATACTAACCATTTAATCCTCATTACAACTCCATGAGTTAGGCATTATTATTATCACCTGTTTACTTTTAGATTCAATTTTGGACCTCGTGTACACAACACTGGATTAATCAGTATGCTTTGTTCATGACACCACCTCCTTACAGATCCATGCAGCACCCACTTTTACCTATTAGTGAGTTGGTTAATTATGTTAATGATATGACAAGTATGTGAACCAGAAAAGACTTCCAGAGTCCCTGCTTTTAGCCTCTACACTATGCTAACTCTCAGTTTCTAATGTAATTGGCAGAAAAAGAAAAACAAATGAAATGTTTATCGGAATTCCCTGGTGGTCCAGTGGTTAAGGCTCCGCGCTTCCACTGCAAGGGGTGAGGGTTCAATCCCTGGGTGGGGAACTAAGATTCCACATGCCACGTGGTGCAGCCAAAATAATAATAATAATAATTAAAAGGAACGAAATTGGCTCATTTGTAGAGACGTGGATGGACCTAGAGACTGTCATACAGAGTGAAGGAAGTCAGAAAGAGAAAAACAAATATCGTATATTAACGCATATATGTGGAATCTAGAAAAATGGTACAGATGATCTTATTTGCAAAGTAGAAATAGAAACACACACAGAGATCAAACGGATGGATATCAAGGGGGAAAGGGGGGAGAGGGATGAATTGGGAGATTGGGATTCACATATATACACTCTTGATACTATGCGTAGAATAGATAACTAATGAGAACCTACTGTATAGCACAGGTCCTCAGTGCTCTGTGGTGACCTAAATGGGAAGGAACTCCAAAGAAGAGGGGGTATGTGTATACGGATAACTGATTCACTTTGCTGTACAGTAGAAACTAACACATTGTAAAGCAACTATACTCCAATAAAAGTTAATTTAAAAAAAAGAAATGTTTATCGAGAATGGATGCCTATATAAAAGTATATTTATAAAATGAAATCACTTACAGTAGTTAAAAATGAATGATCTAGAGCCATGTATAAAATACGAATAAATCTCAAAATCATGATGTTGAGCCAACAAAAAGTGCAGAATTAAATGTAGAACATGAAACCATTTATATGAAGTTTGAAACAACACTATACATTCTTTATAGATGCAAACATGCCATACTGGTATGAAAACATGCTGGAGAATAGCAAAAACCAACTTTAAGATACACTAATTCTGGGCATGCAAAGAAAAAAATCAGATTAGAATGGGGTAAATAATAGGGATTAACCATATTAACACAGTTTATTTTTAAAGAAATATCTGGAGCAAATGTGGCAAAAGAAACGCATGATCTCATAAAGCTGACTGGTAGATTCACGATGATTATTATCATACTCACTTTAAATGTATATGTTAGAAAAGCTTAGGAAAATATTTTTTAAAGGAAAATAGGGTAGTGTGATATACTAAATATTCACAACGCATCTTAATAATTAAGGCAGGTACATTATACAGACTTGCACTATGAAGTGATTTTACAGGTTGGATACCCTTGTACAGAAACCACCTTCCCAAGAAAGACAGTCACTTCTCCAGTGCAAGATTTATAGTATCCCTGCCTCTCAAAATACATAATTCAAATAAAAAATAATACTGCAATATCGGCTTAAGGAAATCCAAAGTAGCTCTGATTTTACCAATAATAATTATAGAAAACACCACAACTTATTGAGTACTTATTTATATAACAATGTAGTTTTCTAAAACTACTTTGATATTTTTTATGAAATATGAAGTAAATTTTTTCCAAACAATTTTTCAAAAAGAGGAAGAAAGGAATGAGGATTTTATTGCTGTGTTGGTGCTAAGTGGTTGGTGCTGAGGCGAGTTTTTAATCTGCCTGTTGGTTAAGTCCAGGGCTGATGCCTCCCACACCACCATGCATGACCTACCACCTTTTTTTTTTTTTTTTTTGGCAGCACTGCGAGGCATGTGGGATCTTAGTTCCCTGGGGATTGAACCCACACTCCCTGCAGTGGAAGTGGGGAGTCTTAACCACTGGACCGGCAGGGAAGTCCCAGACCTACCACTTTTTTGATTAATTTAATAAGAGCTGCACACCCAAAAGCCTCCAGAAGCCAGACAAGAAAGCGTAAAAGTATAAAGCTTCTAGGTATACAGCAGCAGTACAGACTGCTGGTGAGGGTGTTCTTACCCCAGGAAAAGGAAAGCAAATTCTAATTTTGTTTAAATAATTATGCTGGGCTATCCCAGTAGGTTGTTTATAGAGTTTTCTAGGCTAAATCTACCCACAGGCCACTACTTTGTAACTCCTGTATTAAATCATACAGATTGCTTCACCATTCAGATAAACAATATTAATAACTTCATTCAACAAATTGATTTGTTTATGTATTTTTCCTTCTTTTTAGTGGGTGTATAGTCTACTTATGGCACCTGCCCAGAGATTCTTCAGATCAAAGCTCTCCTACAGAGCTTTATGGCAGAGTCTCCCGATCTTTTACATTTCTTGATACATATAGAAAAAAATATTTAGACTAGCACTCCTGGTAAGGAATAAAGGCTGCTCACTGAGATAGGCAAACTGGCCTGGGAGCTCCCACCAGCTGAGAGGATCTATTTATCCACACCAAGTCCACTGTGCAATGGCACACAGATTTGGAAGCTCTGGTTGAGGTTTTATTCAAACACCCCAAAGCAGCATAATACAATGCTTAAGAATAGAGACTGGTGGGAGGGGGTTGTTGAAGAGTCTGTGTTTAATCCTTGCTCTAGGGACTTCCCTGGCGGTCCAGTGGTTAAGACTCTGCACTCCCAATGCAGGGGGGCCCGGGTTCGATACCTGGTCAGGGAGCTAGATCCCACATGCATGCCACAACTAAGACCCGGGTGCAGCCAAACAAATAAATAAATATTAAAAACAAAACAAAAACAAACAAACAAAAATCCTTGCTCTACCACTCACGTGTGTGTGACTTTGGTCAAATTACTTAATCACATCATGCCTCCATTCCCTATGGAGAGGAAAAACCAGTATGAACTCTACAAGGTTATTATAAGAATTAAATGAAAGGATCAGTGTAAAAATTCTTAGAATTGTACCAGGCATACAGGGAACATGCCACTGTTCACTTATTTAAATTACCAGCAGATCAAAAGCAAATTCTTAAAGAATGATCTGACCTTCAGAGGGGTACGTCTGCTGTTCACAAAAGGTGAAATGAGGGACTTCCCTGGTGGTCCAGTGGTTAGGACTCCGCACTTCCATTGCAGGGGGCACAGGTTCAATCCCTGGTCGGGGAACTAAGATCCCGCAAGCTGCGAGGTGCAGCCAAAAAGAAGGGTGAAATAAGATGACCATTTTTCCCAACCAAATGTAGGTCAGGCTCTTTGACCTTTCAGCAGAAAATGTCAGTTGTGTCTGTTGCAATGTCTAAGATAGATTGCTTTGCTAACGCGCCAACACCAAATATAGTACTGCATTTCAACCCCTAACCCTAGGCCTTCATCTCCTATCCTCTTTTTCTCAAGAGCCCAGGTGAGGTTTCTGAAATATTTAAGAATGAATAATTTAAGGCAGTGGTTCTGAAATGTTTTCTGCCAAACACATGCATGCACACACTCCCATACCTGTACCACAAACTCATTCCCACCAGGAAAAGAACTCACTTCTATCTTTTAAGCCCAATAAGATGGGGTATTAGGAATAGATATCCTCAGCTCTAAGGAATGTGCAGATGAAATTTCTATTCCTCATAATTAGCTAAATTCAAGTCGTCTTCAAGTAGACTGACCAAAGTTAGGTGAACAACATTATTTAAGATCCACATAAACAGGATTCAACAGAATTAAAAACACAATGTGTGGTGTTAGGTTTTTTAAGACTTTCATTTTTCGAGCTGTTTTAGGTTCACGGCAAAATTCTGAAGAAAATACAAGGATTTCCATATGCCCCCTACCCCACACATATATAGCCTCCCCCATCATCAACATCTCAGCATTTATTACAACTGATGGATCTACATGCGTACATCATAATTGTCCACAGTCCATAGTTTACATTAAGGTTCACTCTGGTGGTGTACAATCTACAGCTTGAAGAAATGTAGAATGATAAGCATCTATCACAGTATCACACAGTCTGTTTTCATTGCCCTAAAAATCCCCTGTGCTGTGCTGATTCACCCCTTGCTCCTCCCCCAAAGCCTGGCTACCACTGATCTTTTCCTGTCTCCATAGTCTTGCCTTTTCCAAAATGTCATATACTTGGAATCATACAGTACGCAGCCTTTTCAGATTGGTTTATTGGTTTATTTCACTAAGTAATATGCATTTAAAATTCCTCCATGTCTTCTGGTGGCTTGATAGCTCATTTCTTTTTAGCACTGAATAATATTCCATTGTCTGGATGTGCCACAGTTTATTTATCCATTCACCTACATCTTCATTGCTTCCAAGTTTGGCAACTTTGAATAAAACTGCTATAAGCATCCACGCGCAAGCTTTTGCATGGATGTAAGTTTTCAACTCCTTTATGTAAATACTGAGGACCCCAACTGATGGATCACATGTTAACAGTATGTTTAGTCTTGTAGGAAACACCAAACTGTCTTCCAAAGTGGCTGTACCATTTTGCATTTCCACTAGCAATGTGTGAGACTACACTTGTGCTCACTGAATAAATTTTATAATGTGAATAACTATAATGGTAACTTAATCCAAAAAAAAATTTCTTAGTGCTTAGAGTTATAATCACAGAAATTTTTTAAATAATTACTTTATTTGGTTTGTGTTCTTCCAGGTTTATTGACATACAGCACTGTATAAGTTTTCCAGTTTTATTGCCATACAGCACTGTGTAAGTTTAAGGTGTACAGCATAATGATTTGAGTTACATACATCATGACATGATTATTACAATAAGTGCAGTGAACCTCCATCATCTCATATAGATACAAAATTAAAGAAACAGAAAAAGAATTTTTTTCTTGTGATAAGATCCCTTATGATTTACTCTTTTAACAACTTTCCTATATAACAGGCAGCAGTGTTAATTATATTTATCATGTTGTACATTACATCCCTAGTACTTATTTATGTTATAACTGGAATTTGTACCTTTTAACCACCTTCATCCAATTCCCCCTCCCCCTATCCCTTATCTCTGATAACCACAAATCTGCTCTTTTTCTATGAGATGGTTGGTTGGTTGGCTGGTTAGTTAGTCGGTTGGTTGGTTGATTGGTTGGTTGGTTAGTTGGTTGGTTGGTTGGTTTTTGAAGTATAATTGACCTACAACACTATGTTAGTTCCTGTTACATAATATAGTGATTCCATATTTCTATGCATTTCAAAATGATCACCACAGTAAGTCTAGTTACCATATGGCACAAAGACATTAGTTATGGACTCTATTCCCCACACTGTACATTTCATACCTGTGACTCATTTATCTTGCAACTGGAAGTTTATACGTCTCCATCTTGCTCACCACTTTCTCTCCTCCCCCTAACACCCTCCCCGCCGCAACCATCTTTTGTTCTCTGTATCTGTGACTGTTTCCGTTTGGTCATGTTTGTTCATTTGTTTTTAGATTCCACATATAAGTGAAATCACACAGTATTTGCCTTTCTTCATCTGACTTACTTCACTTAGCATAAAACCCTCTAGGTCCATCCATGTTTTTGCAAATGGCAAGATTTCATTCTTTTTTATGGCTCAGTAATATTCCAGTGTGTGTGTGTGTGTGTGTGTGTGTGTGTGTGTGTGTGTGTGTGTGTGTAGACAGGTAGATAGGTAGGTAGGTAGACAGACAGACAGATATGGATATAGATATATACAAATATATAGAGATATATACCACATCTTCTTTATCCATTCATTTATTGATGGGCACTTAGGCTGCTTCCACATCTTGGCTACTGTAAATAATGCTGCAATGAACATAGGGGTGCCTATGTTCTAATTAGTGTTTAACTAACTCTTCTAATTAGTGTTTTTGATTTCTTTGAATAAATAGCCACGAATGGAATTGCTGGATCATATGGTAGTTGTATTTTTACTTTATTGAAGAACCTCCATAGTTTTCCATAGTGGCCAATGTGCATCCCCACCAACACCGAGCTCCCTTACATGAGCTCCCTTTTCCCCACACCATCACCAACACCAGTTATTTGTGGTCTTTTTCAAAACAGCCATTCTGGCAGGTGTGAGGTGACAGCTCACTGCGGTTTTGATTTGCATTTCCCTGATGATTAGTGATGTTAAGTATCTTTTCATGTGTCTGTTGGCCATCTCTACGTCTTCTTTAGAAACATGTCTATTCAGGTCCTGTGCCCATTTTTTAATCTTTTTTTTTTTGATATTCAGTTGTAGGAGTGTTTTGTATATTTTAAATATTAATCCCTTATTGGATATATCATTCACAAATGTCTTCTCTCATTCAATAGGTGGCCTTTTAGTTTTGTTCATGGCTTACTTTGTGTGCAAAGGCTTTTTAGCTTGATGTAGTCCTACTTGTTTATTTTTGCTTTTGTTTCCCTTGCCTGAGGAGACATATCCAAAAAAATATTACTAAGATGATGTCAAAAAGCATACTACTTATGTTTTCTTCTAGAAGTGTTATGGTTTCAGGTCTAACATCTGAGTCTTTAATCCATTATGAATTTATTTTGTGCATGATGTGAAAGAGTAGTCCAGTTTGATTCTTTTACCTGTAGGTGTCCAGTTTTCCCAACACCATTTAATGAAGAGGCTGTCTTTTCCCCACTGTATACTCTTGCCTTCTTTGACATATATTAATTGCTCATACAAGGGTGGGTTCATTTCTAGGCTCTCTATCCTGTTCCATCGATCTATGTCTCTGTTCTGTGCCAGTACCATACTGTTCTGATGACTGTAAGTGTGTTGTGTCTCTATTTCCCACAGTACTCTGCTCTCCTGAAAGAAGCCAACCATTCCTGGGGCCTGTCCTCCTGGTGCAGGACCTGGGGAGCCCAATGTGGGGCTCAGACCACTTGCTTCTTCAGGAGAACCTCTGCAATTATAATTACGGTCCTGTTTGTGGGTCACCGACCTGGGGGTATGGGTCCTGACTATACTGTGTCTCCATACCTCCTACCCATCTCGTTGTGGTTCCTTCTTTACATCTTTAATTGCAGATCTTTTCTGCTAGCCTTCCAGTCCTACTCATGAATAGTTGCTCTGTAAACAGTTGTAATTTGGGTGTGCCCATGGGAGGAGCAGAGCTCAGGGTCTTCCTACTCCACCATTTTGGCCACTCCCCTCTTAAATAATTATTTTAAATTTATATACAATTTTATTGCCAAGAAGTATGATACAATGATCAATTTTAAAAAACAATTTAGCAGAAAAGTATATTTCATTACAATGTAATTCTGTGCAGGAAGGGGAAGGAAATACACATTTAAGAAGAAAAAGTTATAATGTAAAATTTAACTGTTAAAGATCTTGTTTACATTTTTTTAATGGATGACCAGAGGCCTTAAAATTGCTGTGTTATTTCAATTTCATTGGCTACATTTAAAAGAATGATATAATGGTATCATTTTTAAGTGACAATGGTTACCATAAACGGGAAATCACAGCATTTGCAACAGTTTACATTTATGGTGAAAATGTTAGATGTCAACTGAAAAATGTGCAAAAAGGCAAATAGTTTTCCAAAATTCTTTTAGAGGATACAAAGACCACAGGCTTAGAAGTCCATATTAACGTTGTACTTAAATGCAGACACCATCCACAGCCTAGGTTTCTGTACAGTTCTCTCTTTTCCCCATACCCATTCCATCTCCCAGTCAGCCTTGGTTTTTTGTTTTTATTGTTGTTGTTCTTCTTTTACTAGATTAGGGTGTACAGCTTTCTGATTCCTAAAGACAAACGCGTTAAAAATGACTTGAAGGGCTTCCCTGGTGGCGCAGTGGTTGAGAGTCCGCCTGCCAATGCTAGGGGACACGGGTTCGTGTCCCGGTCCGGGAAGATCCCACATGCCGCGGAGCGGCTGGGCCCGTGAGCCATGGCCGCTGAGCCTGCGCGTCCGGAGCCTATGCTCCGCAACGGGAGAGGCCACAACAGTGAGAGGTCCGCATACAGAAAAAAAAAAAAAGACTTGAAGTAAAGAGACTAAATACAAATACAAAAGATCTACTGTAGATAATATCAATGACATAAATAATTCCATATAGAGAAAACTCAATAATCTAAACTCAAAACTAAGGAAAAAGAATCCTTAGTTTTTCTGCTTAATACAGTAAGTTTCATGAGATCTTATGAATGAATAAATGTTCACTTTAAATTGTCTAATTGAAAGTGTCCAATTTAAATTGCCCAATTTAAAAAAACTAAAACTTAAATAAGAAAATAATATAAAACACACCTGAAACTCACACAAGTAAACTTGAAATGGAAATGGAAAAACACACCTTGTTTAGAAAGATTCAACATCACAAATATGTCAGTTCTAAGTTAATTTATTAATTTAAAAGAATGCCAATAGAAATACCATTTAAAAAACTATTAGAATTAGACAAGTCAATACTGAGGTTTGTTTGAAAGAGCAAAGATACAACAAAGCCAAGAAAATCCTGCAAAAGAAGATGAAGTTGAGGTGGCTAGCTAACACAGATATTAAAACATATTATAAAGTCTCTCATGTTAGAGAAGGCTGGTACTGACATATGACTAGGCAGATTAATCCAGCAAAATATGAAATCCAGAATTATTTCCAACTATGAATGCAAATCTAATATTTAATAAAGACAGATTCGCATGGGGGTAGAACATTTTTATAAATAGAAAAAATATAAAATTGAATCCATTCCTTATACCATACACCAAGATAAATTCCAAGTGGATCAGAAATTTAAATGCAAAACAAAATAATGAAACCATATAATACTAGAAGAAAACTGAATTCCTCTATAGCCAAGGAGTGGAGAAAACTTTTCTAACTATGACCCAAACCCTAAAAACAATGAGACAAAGAGATAAATTTGATTACTAAAAAGAAAAATAAAAACCAAATGGCAAGAAAAATCACAAGTAAAATGACAAAATGAAGAAAGAATTTACCACTTTTACCATAAATGATGGGAATCTCACACACATAAATATATAGTTTCCTAAAAATAGAGGGACAAAGGACTAACAATGATATACAATATGGGCTAGAAAAATAAACAGTTGACTGAAAAACAAGTGAAATGTCTCTTAATCATATAAAAAAAAACCCTCAGTATTCTTAAATGAAAATTAAACTATACATATATGTGATTCTTTTACCCATTAAATAGGTATAAATAATATTTGATGACATACTCTGTAGTTGAGGCTGTGAGAAAGTGGTCATCCTCATATGTTGGTGAAAATGCAAATAATACAGCCTCTAAGAAAGGGAATTAGGGGGACTTCCCTGGTAGTCCAGTGGTTAAGAATCCACCTTCCAATGCAGGGGACGCAGGTTCGATCCCTGGTCAGGGAACTAGGATCCCACATGCCGCAGGGCATCTAAACCCACATGCAGAAACTATAGACAAGCCCATGCACCGTGACAAAGAGCCTGCATGCCACAGCCAAGACCCAACGCAGCCAAATAAATAAATAAGTATTTTTTTAAAAAAGAGGGGGGATTAGGCAATATTCAGCAAAATTATATATTCATGTGTCCTTTGACCCATCAATTTTGGTTTAGACATTTATTTCAAAGACACGGTAGCAAAAATATGAAATAATATATACATTGGTCAAAAAAACAATGAGAAGACAAGGAAATTCATGCCAGGGCTATTTATAATAGCAAAACACTGGGAACAATACAAATGTTCATCAAGTGATAGCAAACCAAATAAAATTATAGTACATTCTCACAATTTTCACAACGGAGATCCTCACAGAAGTAATCTCAGGGATATACTGTTAACTCAAAAAGCAAGATAGGGGAAGTGTGTACAGTATGTTACTATTTATCTAAAAAAACAGGCTGCAAATATACACACACACACATATACACACACATACACACACACATACACACATTTATACACACACATAGATATACACACATACACACAGATATACACACACATATACACATAGATATACACACAGATATACACACACATACACACACATAGATATACACACACATACACACACACATATACACACACATATATACACACAAACATATATATACACACACACACATATATATACCAAAAATGGCCTATTATGTTAAAAAAATGAAAAAGCTTAAACCATAAAATTTAAAATTTAATTAAAGGAGAAGGGAAGGAACAGAGTAGAAAGAAGATAATTTACATAATTATAAAATTAAATTAAATTTTAATGCAGGAATTCCTAAAAATGAAAAATAAAATGAAACTAGTGAACTTAAAAGTGTGGCCAGCTGGAGGCCTAACTCCACAGAAAGGGACTACGCCGACCGAGTGACTTTAAAACAAGCAGTGTGCGCGTCCCAAGTGATGGGATGCCCATCTCTAGGTGCATCCATGTTCCTGCAGATGGCAATACTTCATCCTTTCTTATATTTTTAATTCTTACCTCAGAGACACAAGGGAAATATGTAGGGCTGAAAAGTTCTGATGCCTTAATTTGCTTCAAAATAAATGGCTGGGGTACAGATGAAACCAGATTAGCCCTGTGTCTGTACTTGTTAAGGTTGGGTGATAGGTAAGTGGGAGTTCATTCTATTATTCTGCCTAATTTTTAAGTACATGGACACCCTGAAATTGACCCACGGGAAAAGGACAGAGAGTAGCCTTTAAAATAGCATCAAGCAAAGTCTAGTAAGAAAAACACAATTATTCCCCTACCACCAGATACATTTATCAACAGATTAAAAGAAAGATTGGGGAAAAAGGAGAATATGCTTTCAAGATAATCTGCACTCCCTACTCACAGAAATATAATAGTTAGAACGGACGGGTCTTAAAGAGTATGTTAGGTACGGCCTCCTCCCAGAGTAAAACAACTTCAAATTGAAATGGGGAGGTAGGGAGGAAAAAAAGGAGGTAAGCTGAAAATCAGTTATATGCAGAAAACATTTTAAACATGTCTTCTAAGTTATACAAAATGACAGCATGCATAAAGTACTCTGGGGCTGAATAATAAAAAGCCCCAAAGTGCCAATAATTTTCCAAACATTTATGTCCATTATCTCCATACAACTGTAAAACAGACATTATTTTTAATATCTGATTGTTCCTTCACTTTTTTTTTTTTTTTTTTGCGGTACGCGGGCCTCTCACTGTTGTGGCCTCTCCTGTTGTGGAGCACAGGCTCCGGACCCGCAGGCTCAGCGGCCATGGCTCACGGGCCCAGCCACTCCGTGGCATGTGGGATCTTCCCGGACTGGGACACGAACCCGTGTCCCCTGCATCGGCAGGTGGACTCTCAACCACTGCGCTACCAGGGAAGCCCCCTGTTCCTTCACTATTAAAGGTTGACGTTTCTCATGTGAGCTCTTGTGAGGTTCAAGCAAAACTCCAAGACAGCTTTGGTTTCAGAATTTAATCTGTAGGCCAGTGGATCCCAAGGAAATGAAGGATATTGTAAAAGTTTAAAATAATAACAATAACGGTAAAAGCTGGAATACTATTATCTCCATTTTATTGAGGATTAGCAGAGTTAAGTACAGTTGATCCTTGAGTAATACTAGGGCTACGGGCGCCAACTCGCCTCATGGTTGAAACTCCACGTATAATTTAGTCGGCCCTCCAAATACGCAGTTCTTCTGTATCCAAAGGTTCTGCATCCTTGGGTTCAACCAACCAGGGATGTAGTACTGTAATATTTACTACTGAAAAAAATTTGCATATAAGTGGACCCATGCAAACCCGTGTTGTTCAAGGGTCAACTGTACTTGCTCAAAGTCACAGAACTAACACATGGCAGAGCCTGACTTCAACCCCAGCGTCTGATTCCAGGGCCCGTGCTCTCAACCCCTACACCTTCCTGCTTTTCCAAAAGTTAATAGCGAATAGCCAAATAAGCGTAAGCCTAATATGGAGGTGGAATCAAAACAAAAAATATGCTGTTAAGCCTCCAAGAAATTTTGAAGTCGTGAGAGGTAAATGTCAAGTATAGTATTTTTATCATTTTATTTCACATCAGCATTCGTTTTGTTTCCCTTTTTACGCTATCTCAATGTAATACTAGTTGAAATTAAAAAAACCTCAGCTCTAGAATGCATGTTAATCAATGCTGATTGACTACTAAGCCTGCATAATGAGCAGCAATCAACATATGCCTAAATTCTGAAAGAAGTTTCGTGTAATTACACGAGAAACAAGTATCCAAAACACAGAGCTTTTAGAGTAAGAGGACTTTATCCTGAAACTCAGAAAAAGCGATAGATTATGGTGAACTGAGAGAGATCTAAAGAATTTAAAAAATGTTGTCCTCCTGACCTTTTCCAACAAAGAAACTCTGCAAAAAGGAAATATAGAGGTCATTCAGTGAAATGAGTATGAATGAAAGAAGAAGGAATCCAGATGCATCAGACAGTGTTTGTGCCACTCAGATTTCAAATTAATTTTAATTTGGGAGGTGGGGCAGCGGGTAGACGTGCATTTCCCCCACAAAATAGGAAAGTACAAAGAACAGCAACGCACCCGTGGAGCAAGCAGCCCCTGTACAAGCACATCAATCTCAGGGCAGAGCTGTCACCGGTGCTGGCACGGAGCACAGTGATGGCCAATCTCTTAGTACCTTCCCAGTTCTGCTTTCTACTAGAGGTTCTTATGTTTCGACTCTGCAAATGTGGGAACCCTGCTTTACTCTCCCTCATATTTTATAGTGTAGTATGGATATAAGGATATAACTGGCTGAATAAAACTTGAGGTGTACGTGGATAATAAGTGCATTTTTTTCCTAGGGCTTGTTTGTTCCCAAGATTGCCACAATTACTCCCACTGTTTATGGGAGACAAATTGTTCACATTTACTAGACTTAATTAACAAAATCAAATCAAACACTTTGTAGAACACATAATAAATGCTTGGAGCATAATAAACTCAGGTCTGCGAACTAATGTGTACTTGATACTCACTGAAATATTTTGAACATACTTCGACTCTGTGTTTGAAACCAAAGAAAATAAAAACTGTTGTGATACTAGGGAGATATAAACAAAGGCAATACTTATAGCAATAAATATTCTTGAGTGTGAATGTATGTGTTCATATACAGACACTTGTATATGTTTCACAGCTAATAATAATATATAAATATGTTCACATATGTATTTCTTCACAATAAGTTCCAGGAGTTCACAATTAATATTTAATGTAATGCCCCTTTTGCCAAAATAAAAAACACCCTAATGTTCTAGTCAGAATTACTATTATGAATAATTTGAATCATGTAAAATCAAATTTCAGATTACAGAGGTTCTAATATAAAATTATTAGCATGTTACATTAAATTATTTCACATTTGAAAACTGAATCCTCAAAAGTCAATATGAAACCCTACACATTTACAAGAGGATGTGTTAACCATTCACCTTAAAACCCAGGTCTTTACATTTCAGTTGACTTAAGAGATTGCTTACCTAAGTTAATACATACACAGTATGGGGCAGGTATGCAAAATTAAAAGCTCAATTCTAAACTTGCTTAACTGACTTAAGTCTAAAATCATGGAGCTAGGACTTCCCTGGAGGTCCAGTGGTTAAGAATCCGCGCTTCCACCCCAAGGGGCACGGTTCGATCCCTGGTCAGGCAACTAAAATCCCGCATGCCTCACGGGGCAGCCAAAAATTTTTAAAAAATAAATAAAACAAAATCATGGAACAAAAATGCTACAATGATTACTAGAATGTGACAGAACCGCAGACACCCTGACTTGGGCCAGCCTAGAAAGTTTTCCTGAAACTTAAAGCACAATTCTGATAAACTTAGATGTGACTATCGAACTGAAAATGCCAATTTAAAAATATTCAAGTAGATGACACAATAATTTCTGTGCATATTATGAGTTTTAAAAAACCCTAGGAATTTTTACATTTTGGTATTGGTATTTTCTTTGTAAGTCATAAACTCCAGCCCAGAAGTTTTATCATATTTAGTTCTAACTTTGCTAAGATACCCAAACCTTGGCCATGTCTAGAAATCCAATAACCTATAGTCTAGTTTCCATCTACCTGAGAAGTTCCTTTGCTGCTACTGCACCTGACAATCCAGCCTACCTACATAGAAAGGGGATTGTAATTCAATGCATTCCATATTTTCAGAATGCCAGAGGTACCACACTTACGGTGGGAAAAACAAAACCTATGGGAAAGGTTGGCCAAAACAGAACCTCACAGAGGAGACTGCATTTGAGATAAGCTCTGAAGAATGAGTAGAATTTCAAAAGCTAGAGATGGGCCAAGAGCTGGACTTTGCAGTCAGAGACAATGGCACGAGCTCACACCACCGGGTAGGTATGCCGTCTTTCTTGGTAGGAGCACAATTCTAAGGACAGCCAGTACTGATTTAGAACTTCCTGGGTCTCAGGAAGAGACACTATGCTTTACCATATTTTTTTAATTGAAATATAGTTGATTTACAATGTTGTGTTCATTTCTGATGTACAGCAAAATGATTCAGTCATGCATATATATACATTCTTTTTTATATATTCTTTTCCATTATGGTTTATCACAGGATACTGAATATAGTTCCCTGTGCTATACAGTAGGACCTCGTTGTTTAGCAGACACTATTCTTAATGCTTTCTATGCATCTGCTCAATTAATCCTCACAATGACACTGTGAGACACACTGTTATCTCCATTTTACAGATGAGGAAGCTACAGTATGGAGACATGAGTAATTTGCTCACAATCCCATAGTTACTAAGAGATAACCCTGGTGGGAGAGAGCCTGCAGGGATGAAGCAGCTGAGTGAATGAGTAGTGAAAAAGATGAAAAAGCAAGAGCACATTACCCCTCCAGGAAAGCCTGTGGTCCATTTAGCCATGGTCACTTCTGAGTTACAGGATTACTTTTACTTTGCCTATACTTTCTGTACTTTCCACATTTCCACAATGAATATATGTTAACGATCAAAAAGACGCAAACATCAGCATGAATGAGTCTTACCTGCAGCATAAATGGTCAGCTACCATGGAGTCCACACCTTATTTATACACATCGAACCTTACATGCCTGCTTTTCCCCTTTGTTCCGTTAATTCTGGGCGGTGAAGAGTAGCGCCAAATAATTTAAGAACACGCAAGTTTAAAAAAAAAAATAGGGGCATTTAAGATCTGTTGTTTTTTTCTTGTCTGGGGAGGTAGGAATATGCGTTGTGTATATGGAAGAAAAATGTGGCATCCAAGAGGGAGAAGCAATGAGGACCTTTAGGTGGGTTAATCTAAAACTAAATCCTAACAAAATTATTTTTAAAATTCAGTCCCTATGCATAACAGAATGTTTAAATTGTAACTACCATTTACTAAATAATCTTAGTGTGCAGACATGCCACTCCATTGTACTAGAGGCTTCTTATGTGTGATGAAAAATACACCGCTGCATTTTATGAGTGAATTTAACAGGTGAGTAGTTTCCCCAAAGACAGTGAAACAGAAAGAAAGGAACTTATAAATACAGAATCCCTTAGGGAGAAAATGACTCCACTTGCAGTAGCCTCTGAATCCTTCTCATTACATCAAGGGGAAACTCAGTTTAGTTTGGAGACTTTAACACTTCAACAAGTGCTAATCTTGCCTTTAAAAAGCAGAAAACAGTTCTTGGATCAAAGCCTAGAGCAAGCCTTGGTATCTACCTAGAATTCTGTAACATTGTTTTATTTTCATCATGATCTTTATGTTTATTTTCTATTTAAGAAAAGCCACATAAGAGGATGTTTCCTTTCTCAAAAAATTAATTTATATTTGTAACATTTGAGTTGATTTAAAAAATAATACTCATGTAAATAAGGTAGTACATGGATATAGCAAAAATCACAGGCTCCGGCATCAGAGGCAGACTGCCTGGGACTAAAGTTGAGCTCTGCCTCTTAATCTCTGTGACCTTAATCCATTGCTCTGATCTCTCTAATCTTCAATTCCCTCATCCATAAAATGGGATCAGTCATTATACTTATCTCATAGCAATGTTGTAAAACTCAGATGAGTTAATACAACTAATGATGTTAAAACCACAAAGAAGACTCTCAATAAACGTCTACCATTCAAAAAAAAAAGTGGAGAGGGAGGGAAACGTAACAAATTTCAATGAGCTATTTTTAAAAATCACCCATGTCAACGGAAGTCAAGAATTTAAATATCTAGATAATACTTTTCTTTCCTTGGAAAACACACACGACAGGAAAAGCTACATTCAAGGAACCCAAGATAGGTCAGGAAAACAGCACACAAGACAATCACTTGAGGAACCCTGTACTAAAATTAAAATCGTCTGTTGGCAAAGTATCAATAGTAACCCAAATTCTGTACAGAGAGGAAGGGTGAAGCTGAATGAGATACCCGCAGTCCTGGGACCCTTATCAAATGGCTCCAAATGAGATGCTTACTTTTACCTTCTAGCACACCTAATCTAGGCAAAAAATAGTCAGATTCACACCTCAGTTATGGAGCTGGGTCACATGAGCAGAATAAAATACTTTTAAACATTTAAACCATTCCCTAAGATCCATCTGTCAATAATGAGGTACTTCCAGCTGCTGGGTGAAGATTTCATTCACAGATAACAGAAACTATTGAAAAGAGTCAATTTTAGACTTAACGACTCAGAGATCACTCTTCAAACTACGTTTTGTATGATAATTCCTCATCTAACAAATTGGTCATGCTCAGAACACACTAACCCAAAGTAATCATGGTAGCATGGTTTCTCTGTTCAGTCCTACCATTCTCAGTCTTAATGCATTAAGGCAGTTTGTCATGGACCACACCCACTGCCCCAACCAAAGACAGATCCCATCAGAGTCCTATGCTCAGTAAACATGTATCGGAGAGCTTATTTACTTTCAATATCATCTGTTACTTGTATCAGGAACCACTCTAAAACTTCTCAAAGATAAGCTTAAACAACATTTATTCAAGAACGATTAAAGACAGAGCATTTACTGTCTGAATGTTCTGATTCAATTCAAATCTTTATTGAGTTGTTAATATATGCCAACTACCCTGTTGAGGACACAAACTGTTACCCTTCATGATTTTTGCCATATCCATGTACCACTTACTCATTTCAAATTTTTAAAATATTTTTCTATCTTGCAAGAGTTCCAACATGTGAAACAATCATCAAAAACAATGTGGGAATTTCCAGTTAATGGTCCTACATGGAAAGAGCTTAAAGGTCATCATTCTGGCCCTCACAACAAGAAAAAGGGTGGAAGAAAAATCAATCACTCTTCTTAGATCCATCAGAGGTTGGATCAGGTTACAGGGCAGGTCAACACCCCCAAAACTGCAGATACAGGCAAATACAGAGAATCACAGCTTACTGTGAACAGAAGCTAACTCTAGAGGCAGTACAAGTAGAAATCAATTGATTAACAATAGCTGGAGGCTCAGTGTGAACAGGCGTCTGAGTTTAAAACTTCAAGGGTCCTAGTCTTAAAAGGTCTCCCACGCTTTCATTAGTTTCACCTCCAGGAGCCCCACCAGGTTCTCAAGGTAAACTGAAGAAAAATCCCCTCATGTTTCTGGCAGGGAGAGGAGGAAAAGCAGTCATTCTGAAATACACCCAAAGCTCTCTGTTGTCCTTAACAAAAGTCTGCCCTCGAGAGAAATTAATTTGCCAGAGCCTAACTGACTTAGGTTTTACCAGAGTCTAACCTACCTGGGGGAAAGAAAATACCCAATTCCAGCACACCCGAGATTTCCAGTATCACCTAACTGGGAAAAGAAAGGATGAGAAACACTTTGAAGGTCACAGCCAGGAAAACAGCCTCACTAAAAGACTGAAACCTAATCAATCTGGCCCCTGTACAATAACAGATTACAGCTGACTGCAAGTTTCAGACCCTTTTAAAGAAAAAGTCTCTCTCATCAAGACAAAAAAAGGAGAAGACTCAAATCAACAGAATTAGAACTGAAAAAGGAGAAGCAACAACTGACATTGCAGAAATACAAAGGATCATGAGAGATTACTACAAGCAACTATATGCCAATAAAATGGACAACCTGGAAGAAATGGACAAATTCTTAGAAATGCACCATCTTCCAAGACTGAACCACAAAGAAAGAGACAATATAAACAGATCAATCACAAGCACTGAAATTGAAACTGTGATTTAAAATGTTCCAACAAACAAAAGCCCAGGACCAGATGGCTTCACAGGTGAATTCTATCAGACATTTAGAGAAGAGTTAACACCTATCCTTCTCAAACTCTTCCAAAATACAGCAGACGGAGGAACACTCCCAAACTCATTCAAAAGGCCACCATCACCCTGAGACCAAAACCAGACAAAGATGTAACAAAAAGAGAAGACTACAGCCCAATATCACTGATGAACACAGATGCAAAAATTCTCAACCAAATACTAGCAAACAGAATCCAAGAGCACATTAAAAGGATCATACACCATGATCAAGTGGGGTTTATCCCGGGAATGCAAGGATTCTTCAGTATACACAAATCAATCAATGTGATACACCATATTAACAAACTGAAGAAAAAAAACCATATGATCATCTCAATAGATGCAGAAAAAGCTTTTGACAAAATTCAACACGAATTTATGATAAAAACTCTCCAGAAAGTAGGCATACAGGGAATCTACCTCAACATAATAAAAGCCATACATGACGAACCCACAGCCAACATCATATTCAATGGTGAAAAACTGAAACCATTTCCTCTAAGATCAGGAACAAGACAAGGTTGCCCACTCTCACTGCTATTATTCAACATAGTTCTGGAAGTTTTAGCCACAGCAATCACAGAAGACAAAGAAATAAAAGGAATCCAAATCAGAAAAGAAGTAAAACTGTCACTGTTTCCAGATGACATGATACTATACATAGAGAATCCTAAAGATGGTACCAGAAAACTACTAGAGCTAATCAATGAATTTGGTAAAGTTGCAGGATACAAAATTAATGCACAGAAATCTCTTGCATTCCTATACACTAATGATGAAAAATCTGAAAGAGAAATTAAGGAAACACTCCCATTTACCATTGCAACAAAAAGAATAAAATATCTAGGAATAAACCTACCTAAGGAGACAAAAGACCTGTATGCAGAAAACCATAAGACACTGATGAAAGAAATTAAAGACGATACAAACAGATGGAGAGATATACCATGTTCTTGGATTGGAAGAATCAACATTGTGAAAATGACTCTACTACCCAAAGCAATCTACAGATTCAATGCAATGCCTCTCAAACTACCAATGGCATTTTTCACAGAAGTAGAACAAAAAATTTCACAATTTGTATGGAAACACAAAAGACCCCGAAAAGCCAAAGCAATGTTGGGAAAGAAAAATGGAACTGGAGGAATCAGGCTCCCTGACTTCAGACTATACTACAAAGCCACAGTAATCAAGAGAGTATGGCACTGGCACAAAAACAGAAATATAGATCAATGGAACAGGATAGACAGCCCAGAGATAAACCCACGCACATATGGTCACCTTATCTTTGATAAAGGAGGCAAGAATATACAATGGAGAAAAGACAGCCTCTTCAATAAGTGGTGCTGGGAAAACTGGGCAGCTACATGTAAAAGAATGAAATTAGAACACTTCCTAACACCATACACAAATATAAACTCAAAATGGATTAAAGACCTAAATGTAAGGCCGGACACTATAAAACTCTTAGAGGAAAACATAGGAAGAACACACTTTGACAAAAATCACAAGAAGATCCTTTTTGACCCACCTCCTAGAGAAATGGAAAGAAAAACAAAAATAAACAAATGGGACCTAATGAAACTTAAAAGCTTTTGCACAGCAAAGAAAACCATAAACAAGATGAAAAGACAAGCCTCAGAATGGGAGAAAATATTTGCAAACGAAGCAACTGACAAAGGATTAATCTCCAAAATATACAAGCAGCTCATGCAGCTCAATATCAAAAAACAAACAACCCAATCCAAAAATGGGCAGAAGACCTAAATAGACATTCCTCCAGAGAAGATATACAGATGGCCAACAAACACATGAAAGGATGCTCAACATCACTAATCATTAGAGAAATACAAATCAAAACTATAATGAGGTATCACCTCACACTGGTCAGAATGGCCATCATCAAAAAATCTACAAACAATAAATGCTGGATAGGGTGTGGAGAAAAGGGAACCCTCTTGCACTGTTGGTGGGAATGTAAATTGATACAGCCACTGTGGAGAACAGTATGGGAAACTAAAAACAGCACTACCATATGACCAGCAATCCCACTACTGGGCATATACCCAGAGAAAACCATAATTCAAAAAGACACATGCACCCCAATGTTCATTGCAGCACTATTTACAATAGCCAGGACATGGAAGCAACTTAAGTGTCCATCGACAGGTGAATGGATAAAGAAGATGTGGCACATATATACAATGGAATATTACTCAGCCATAAAAAGAAACGAAATTGAGTTATTTGTAGTGAGGTGGATGGACCTAGAGTCTGTCATACAAAGTGAAGTAAGTCAGAAAGAGAAAAACAAATACCGTATTTTCACACATATATATGGAATCTAAAAAAAAAAAAAAAGAAAAGGTTCTAATGAACCTAGGGGCAGGACAGGAATAAAGATGCAGACATGGAGAATGGACTTGAGGACATGGGGAAGGGGAAGGGTAAGCTGGGATGAACTGAGAGAGTAGCATTAACATATATACACTACCAAATGTAAAATACACAGCTACTGGGAAGCAGCTGCATCACACAGGGAGATCAGCTCGGTGCTTTGTGACCACCTAGAGGGGTAGGATAGGGAGGGTGGGAGGGAGACGCAAGAGGGAGGGGATATGGGGATATATGTATACATATAGCTGATTCACTTTGGTATACAGCAGAAACTAACACACCATTGTAAAGCAATTATATGCCAATAAAGATGTTTAAAAAAAAAAAGATTCTCTAGGGTAACCCAAAGACAACAGGGGAGACAAATTCAATGACACTAGAGGAAACTGTAACCCATGACACCACAGATACAGCAAATAGTAAACACAGCCTAATTTCCAACAGGATAAACACAAAACCTCACACCGAAGTCTTATTTAATAAGTTCCTTTTATCTGATACATCGTATCCAGCTATCAAAAAACATTACAAGGAATACAAAAAGGCAAAAAACACAGTCTGAAGACACAGAGCAAGTGTCAGTACCAGACTCAGATATGATAGAGAGGTTGGAATTATTAGGCCAGAAATTTGAAACTGGTGAGTGTACAAAAGACTCTAATAGGAAAAGTGAATAGCATCCAAGAATGGATGGGTAATATGTAAAGAGAGATGGAAACTCTCAGAAAGGATCAAAAGTAAATGTTAGAAATCAAAAACACCGCAACAGAAATGAAAAATGCCTTTGATGGTTCCTCGGTAGACTGGACACGGAGAAGGAAAGACTCAGTGCATTTAAAGATGTCAGTAGAAACTTCCTGAATTGAAATGCAAGGAAAAATAAAAGAATGAAAAACAATGGAACAAAATATTCAAAAACTGTGTGACAATTAGAAGAGGTGTAACATATACATAATGGTAATGCCATAAGGAGAAGAAAGGACGAGACATATTTGAAGAAATAATGGCTGAGAGTTTTCAAAAATTAATGACAGACACCAACCCACAGACCCAAGAACTTCAGAGAATACCAAGTGTGATAAATACAAAAAAAAATCTACATCTAGATATAGCATATTCAAACTGCAGAAAATCAAAGACAAAGAGAAAAATCTTGACAGAAGCCAGAGGACACACTTTACCTAAAGAAGAACAAAGGATAAGAATTACATCAATTTCTCTTCAGAAACCATGCAAGCAAGAAGAGAGTGGCATGAAATACTTAAAGTCCTAAAAGAAAAAACCTACCAACCTAAAATTTGTATATAACGAAGTTATTCCTCAATAAGAATGAGGAACAAAGATTTTCTCAGACAAACGAATATTAAGAAAATTTGTTGTCAGTAGACCTGCCTTGTAAGAAATGTTAAAAGAAGTTCTTCAGAGAGAAGAAAGGTATGTAACTCAGAAGCCTGGATCTTCATTAAGAAAGGAAAAGTGTCAGAGAAGGAATAAATTAAGGAAAAATAAAATCTTTTACTTTTTTTATTCTTAACTTATCTAACAGATAAGAGTTTGTTCAATAACAACTCTCGTTCAATAATAAAAACAACAACATGTTCAGTAATTATAGCTTATGGATAAGTGATATTAATGACAACAATGTTATAAGAGATGAGAGGGAAAAATAGGGAATTCTTTATTGTAAATTTCTTGCATTACTCGTGTAGTAGATGGTATTATTTGAAAGTGGACTTGGATTAGTTGTAAACTGATATTACAGACTCTATAGCAGTTATTAAACAGACTTTTAAAGTAGCGTAAATTATACTTTAAGAGAAGAGAGAAAATGGAATCATCATATAATATGCTCAATTAAAACCAGAGAAGGCAATTACAGCTGAAACAGAGCCAAATGTTCATTTTCTGGTTTTTTAAAAAATAGCTATCTGAGTGACTTCCCTGGCAGTCCAGTGGTTAAGACTTTGCCTTCCAATGCAGGCGGTACAGGTTTCATCCCTGGTCAGAGAGCTAAGATCCTCAGGGCCAAAAAAACAAAACATAAAACAGAAGCAATATTGTAACAAATTCAATAAAGGCTTTAAAAATGGTCCACATTTTTAAAAAATCAAAAAAAAAAAACGCTATTTGATAAAATAGCCTTTGAAAGCTGAGTGAAAGGGGAAATTTCTAAACCTAAAGCACCATCTAGCCAGTGTCCACAGCCTCTTTTCTGGCAGTGTTTTAGTGAAAAGGACTGGAGTTGCAGGCCTGCCTCCTGCTCTCATTCTCACAAAGCTGCCTTGATCACATCCTGCCAGCCACCAGTGCCATGCTGCAGGCCTTCTGCAGGCATCCGGCCTTTGAGACAGAGGCCTGCCTCAGTATGTCACAGATGTGTGTGGGCTGAGCCTCCCTCACAGGGGTCTCAGGTCTCTGGGACTCAGCCTGGGCTTTAAATGTTCAGGAAAAGCTGCTCAGAGAGGCACAGTTCCACCTGCTGTATTCTCTGACTCTCCTTCCTGCCCCATGTCAGCCATCATGGAACTCTGTCTGATTTAGGGGGGAGATTTCTGTAAAAAAGGTGGAAAGTCATTTTTCTATAATTTGTGAATTATACTATCATTGTTTTTCCATTGAATATTGGAACATTTCAAAGATAATAAAGTTATTTTCCTAATTAAAAAAAAGAGAGAATGAAAAAAAATCAGTGGAAAACAAAAAAGAACAGGGCAACAGATAGAAAATAATTTAAAATATGGTAGCTATTAACCCAGCTATTTAAATATCACTTTAAACATGAACGGTCTCAATACACAAATTAAAAGACAGACTGTCAGTATGCATTAAAAAAATAAGAGCCAACTATATTTTGTCTACAAGAATCCCACTTTAAATATAAAGACACACATAGATTAAAAGTAGAAGAACGGAGAAAGATATGTCATGCTAACACAAATCAAAAGAAAGCTGGTGGGGCTTCCCTGGTGGCGCAGTGGTTGAGAGTCTACCTGCCGATGCAAGGGATGCGGGTTCGTGCCCCGGTCCGGGAGGATCCCACATGCCGCGGAGCAGCTGGGCCCATGAGCCATGGCCGCTGAGCCTGCGCGTCCAGAGCCTGTGCTCCGCAACGGGAGAGGCCACAGCAGTGAGAGGCCCGCGTACCGAAAAAAAAAAAAAAAAGAAAGCTGGTGTAGCAATATTAATTTCAGAAAAAGCTAACTTCAAAGCAAGGACAAATATCGGGGATAAAGAGGAGCATTAAATAATGATTAAAAAGGCGTAACAATCATTAATGTGTATGTGCCTAACAACAGAATGTCAAAATACGTGAAGCAACACCTGCTAGACCTACAAGGAAAAGTAGATGAATCCACTATTATTCAACACTCTTTTATCGATAATCGACAGATCCAGCAGGCAAACAATCAGTAAGGACATAGTTGAACTAAACAGTACCATTAAACAACTGGATCTAGTTTTGCTATTTACAGAATACTTCATCTAACAACAGCAAAATAAACATTCTTTTCAAGCTCACATGGAACATTCACCAAAATCTAACAGACTTTGAGCCATAAGACACCCTAACAAATTTAGATGATAGAAGTCAAACAAAGTATGCTCTCAGACCAGAAATGGAATTAAACTAGAAATCAGTAACAGAAAGATACCTGAAAAATCTTAACATACTCTTAAATAACACATGAATCAAAGAAGAAATCTCAAGAGAAATTTAAAATATATTGAATGAAATAAAAACGAAAATGCAACATATCAAAATTTATGTGATGCAGAATTTTATAGTATTGAATGCATATATTAAAAAAGAAGATCTAAAATCAATAATCTAAGCTTCCACCTTAAGAAACTAGAGCTATATCATCAATATAAGTCTAAAACAAGCAGAAGAAAAGAAATAATAAAAGAGCAAAAATCAGTGAAATTGAAAACAGGATATCAATAGAGAAAAATCAACAAACTAAAAGCTGTGTCTTTGAAAACACCAATAAAATTGATAAAGCTCTAGCCATGCTAACCAATAAAACAAAGATAAGACACAAGTTACTAATACCATAAATGAAAGAGAAGCCATCACTACATAATCTATGGACATCAAAATGGTAATAAAAGCATATTATGAATAGTTTTATGCCTACAAATTTGATAACCTAGATGAAATGGATCAATTTCTTAAAAGATACCTTGAAATCTATCAAAACTCACACTGGAAGACATAAGTCATCTGACTCGGCCTATACCTACCAAAGAAATTGAATCAATAATTAATAACCTTTATAAACAGAAATATTAATAACCTTTTAGAATTTTTTACTTGACATCTACAAAACACTTAAGAAAGAAATGATACCAATTTTCTAAAATCTCTTCCAGAAAATATAAGCAGAGGACCTTAACTTCTATCTTTCTTAACTCATTCTATGAGGCCAGAATTACCCCAATACCAAAACCAAACCAAGAAATTACAAAAAAGGAAAACTACAAATCAGTATCTCTCATGAACATAGATACAAAAACCCTCAACAAAATATTAACAAATCAAGTTCAACAATGCATAAAAATAATTATACATCTCAACCAAGTGAGATTTATTCCAGGTATGCAAGGCTGGTTCAACATTTCAAAATCGATTAATGGAATCCACCACATCAACAAGTTAAAGAAGAAAAATTAAATGATCTTATCAAGAGAGGCAGAAAAAATATCTGACAATAGCCAACACTCATTCATGATAAAAACTCTCAGCAAACTAAGAATAGAGGGAACTTCCTAAACTTGATTTTAAAACATCTACAAAAAACCTACAGGTAACATCATTCTTAATGTTATTTTCCCCTTAAGGTCAGACGCAAGGCAAGGGTATCCCCTCTCACCACTCTTATTCAACATTGTGCTGGAAATCATAGATACTGTCTTTGTACACAGATGACATGAATTGTTATGTAGAAAATGCCAAAGAACATAGAATTAACCAAAAAACAAACAAACAAAAACCTCCTGGAAGTAATAAGCAATTATAGTAAGGATGCAGGATACAAGGTAATTAAACAAAAGTCAGTTGCTTTCCTGTATACCGGCAGTGAACAAATGGACTTTGAAATTAAAAATATGGGCAGACCTCATTTTACTGCATTTCACTTTGTTGTGCTTTGCAGATAATTGTGTTTTTTACAAAATGAAAGTCTGTGGCAACCCTGTGTCAAGCAAGTCTATCAGTGCCATTTTTCCAACAGCATTTGCTCACTTCATGTCTCTGAGTCACATTTTGGTAATTCTTGCAATATTTCAAACTTTTTCATTATTATTATATTTGTTATGGTGATCTGTGATCAGTGATCTTTGATGTTACTATTGCAAAAAGACTACAACTCACTGAAAGCTCAGGTGATGGTTAGCATTTTTTAGCAATAAAGTATTTTTTTAATTAAGGTAAGTACGTTGTTTTTTAGACATAGTGCTATTGCACACTTAACAGGCTACATAGGGAATTCCCTGGCAGTCCAGTGGTTAGGACTTGGTGCTTTCACTGCGGTGGGCCCGGGGTTTGATCCCAGGTCAGGGAACTAAGATCCCCCAATCCATATGGTGCAGCCAAAAAAAAAAAAGAAAAGAAAAGGAAAAGAAACAGACTACAGTATAGTGTAAACATAACTTCTGTATGCACTGGTAAACCAAAAGCTTTGTGTGACCCGCTTTATTGCAATATTTGCTTTATTGTGGTGGTCTGGAACTGAACCCACAATATCTCTGAGGTATGCCTATACAACACCACTTACGTTAGCACCAGAAAGAGTGAGAGGGAGGGAGGGAGGGAGGGAGAAAGGAAGGATGGAGAGACAACTTAGGTATAAACCTAACAAAATATGTACAAGATATATACAAAGAAACAGCAAAACCCTGATGAAAGAAATCAAAGATGATCTAAATAAACGGAGAGATGTTTCATGTTCATGACAAGAAGACTTAATATTATTAAGAAGTCAATTCTTCCAACTTGATCAAGAGATTCAACACAATGTCAATCAAAATCCCAGCAAGGTTTATATGGAGAGGGAAAATACCCAGAATAACCAACACAGTATCAGTCAGTGAGCTGACATTACCCAATTTGAAGACTTACTATAAAACTACAGTAATCAAGACAGTATGGTACTGGTTTAAAAAAAAGAAGGAAAGAAAGAAAAAAAAATACAAATAGATCAGTAGAACAGAATAGACAGCCCAGAAATAGACCCACACAAATATATCCATACTGTGGAGAGAGTAAGGAAAAGTGATTTAATGGAGAAAGGATAGTCTTTTTCAACAAATGATGCTGGAATACTGGACATCCATATGCAAAAACATGAATCTAGACACAGACCCTACACCTTTCACAAAAAATTAACTCGAAATGGATCACAGACCTAATTGTAAAACATAAAACTTTAAAACCTCTAAGAGATAACATAGGAGAAAATTTAAGTGACACTGGGTTTGGCAACTAGTGTTAGATATAACACTAAAGCCATGATCCATGAAAGAAAAATTTAAGTTGGATTCCATTAAAATTAAAAACTTCTGCCCTATGAAAACGGTGTTAAAAGAATGAAAGGACAAACCACAGACTTGGAGAAAATGTTTGCAAAGCACACAACTGACAAAGGACTCCTACCCAAATTACGCAAAGAACTCCTAAAACTAAAAATTAAGAAAACAGGATTTTCCTGGTGGCGCAGTGGTTAAGAATCCGCCTGCCAATGCAGGGGACCCGGGTTCGGGCCCTGGTCCGGGAAGATCCCACATGCCGCGGAGTGACTAAGCCTGTGCTCCACAACTACTGAGCCTGCACGCTAGAGCCCACAAGCCACAACTAATGAACCTAAGTGCTGCAACTACTGAAGCCCACGCGCCTAGAGCCCGTGCTCCATGACAAGAGAAGCCACCATGATGAGAAGCCCGCACACCGCAACAAAGAGTAACCCCAGCTCGCCGCAGCTAGAGAAACCCCACGCACAGCAACGAAGACCCAACGCAGCCATAAATAAAGTTTTTAAAAAATTTTTTTAAAAAGGAAAACAAACAATCAAAAAGTGGGTGAATGATCTGAACAGACCCTATACAAATGGAAAATAAGCATATAAAATGATGATCAGCATCATATGCCATTAGGGAACTGTCAGATAAAACAACAATGAGAAACCATTACACATGTATTAAAATAGCTAAAAATCCCTCACCATCCTCACAAATAGGTCATGAATAACCCACCCAGGTGACAGGCACACCAGTGTAATAACACTGGTCCCTGCCACAACCAGTTCCCCTTCGTGACCACCCTTACCTGTGGCCTAGTGACATTCAAACACACCAACGAAATCCCCTCATGCCTTTGGCCTGCATAATCCAAATCTGGCTTGCAGTTCCAATCTGACCTCTTGGAACTGCTTCCTTATGTCCCTCTGCGTGTCATGCCATGCCCCACTCTCCTAGGACTCCTACATGTAATACATTACTTTCACTTTCATAGACCTCTCTGCGGTGTTATTCCACACCTGCGCATAATTGATCACCAAAAAAAACCAACAGAAAACACTTTCAAGTATCATCATTATTCCTTACAACACAATCTGACACTTAAGACCCTTCATCTTCATTACTATTCTACAGAAAATATTTTCAATGAATAGTTTGAAAGAAAGTTACCAAGCCATTGAGAGACTGACATCAAATGAGTGAGATTTGCATTTTTTGCTTTGGAACAAAGGGAGGTGGGTTTGTTGCTGTTTACTTGACTACGCTTTTGATTTTTCAGGAATGAACAACATTTGCTCTTATAATTAGAAAAAACGTTATTTAAAAAAATTTAAACTTTAATCAAAGGCAAAGCAATAATTAAAAATGGGAGGAGTCAATGAGGCAAGGACATTACCTACCCAGAAATAAAAAGGATGAGGCTAAAGCTACCCCAATTTGGGGCATGAAACAGTGAGGAAAACAAGCATCCTAATTCCACCCTCTCAAAACATGATTATGCTACCAAAATCCAAGCAAAAATCCTACATAGCTCCAGCTCAGTGTTAAGTGTAATGTCTGTACAGTAGGCTTGTGCACAGGAGCAAAAAAATCTTAATTAGCCCTGAGAAAACTTCCACAAGTAGAGATACCAAGACATTTTAGAGAGTGGAATTCTGTGACTATGTGAATGAGAAACATTTGTAAGTACAATAAATGAGAGTATAAGAATTTATGCAAGTCAAAGATAGCCAAGGGAATAAGGCTTTCTGCTTTTTCTTTAACTTAAAATTTTCTCTTCTTAATTTTGTTTTGCTTTATTGAATTTTTTATTACAAAATACACGCTCATTTTGTCAAGCAAAAAGAAAATCTAATGATTCCCCCCTCCCCTCAAAACTCCATCCCCTGAGGTAATCAAATCCATCAACAACCTATGTTCAGACAAATCTATGACTGTCCTTTTTCTTTCTTTTGGTTTTCAAAAGTGGATTGTACTATACTCACAAGAAATAATGCACAGCCTTCCAGTTTACTATGTGTAGTCCTAACTCATTATTAAATTATCTTAATCATATTCCATACAACAGAAAACCATAATACATTCAACCAGTCCCATTAAGGTAAATTTAGTTTGTTTCTAGTGTTTCTGCTTTACAAACATTGCTATAATACATATCCCTATAAATATGTCCTTACATACTGATGCTTTAACTTCTAGAGCAGAGATTCCCAAAACTGGGTTGCTGGAGCAGAGTAAGCATGTTTTTGTTCTATTTTAATACTGTTTCTAAGTTGCCACCCCCCCCAAAAAAAAAAGTTGTACAATTGACACTCAAATCAGCAACATTTAGAAAAGACCATATCCTCGACACTTGAAAGAGGATTTTTTTTCCCAATCTAATAGATAAAATGCTATCAAATAGAAACTAGTCATTTTAATCTCCTATGACTTGTGAATTTAATGTCTTTCACATGTTTACTGGCCAGTTGCTTTTCATCTTCCATGAGGGTCTATTCATACAGTTGGCCATTTTTCCTTTTGGTACTTTGTCATTTTCTTCACAGTGTCTAAGAGCTCTTTGCATACTAGAGATATAATATCTTGTCATGTTACTATAAATATTTTCTCCTAATCTTTCTTCTGACTTCAATTAGGATTCCATTTGCTACATTACTAGATTATAAATTTTAAAAACCAATCAAAAGAATATAGCATTGGATTGAGGGTTATAAGAAGCAGACAATGATGTTTTTGCTTTACACATGAGATTTCTGGACTCTTCACAGACTTTAGCTGCTACCTAACATAAGCAAGAAGGACAGAGGTTAGCTTTATTTTATCATCAACAGATTATGTCAATAATCCCTGTTTTTAAAAAATCACTTTAAAGAAAAAATTTGGACAGTTTCCCACCATTTTACCATAAGAGGAAGAGAGAAGAAGAGGAAGTTTAAGAAAAAGAATGTAATGGTCTTTTACAAAAAATAATTTATGAGAAGAATCCCTTCCTTACTAGGATAATAAACTATAGAAATACATATTATTAGTATATATTATCACAGATATTACACACACACAGTAAACTCAGTATTATTGTTAGATGCTCAAAAGATAGTAGCTTATGTGTCAGGCACTATGTTAAGTGCTTTCCATGGAGGATCTCATTTAATTCTCTCAACAACCCTAGGAGATCTGCACCTCCATTAAAAGATGAAGAAAAGAGTCTCTGAGAAGTTAATTTCACTTGCCCAAGGCACATAGCTACAATAAAATCCCAATACTCCACTATTTAGCAGGAAATGGGTACAAGGTCAAACCTTCCAAAAGACAAAAATATTATTAGATATTATCATATATGCATACTCTTGCCAGATTTCTGACACATTTCTAAAATCTTACCATATACCTACATCTGACTTAAATATGAATATCTTTAGAAGGTTTTTGAATGTCAAAGTAACCTCAACACTGTCTTATAGGAGACCATGTTGGCAAACATGGTCCAACTGACGAGTCTCTTTTTGTTCAACAGCCATAAACACGGCATCAGATGTGTTAGATCCTAGACAGGGAAAGGCAGACATGAAAACTGAGGGGAAAAAAAAGGGTAAATAAGCCCTCTAGGAGCCCACTGTTCAGTTACTTAGAGAAGAATGGGTAAATAAATAGTTCCCATAAAATGTGGTAAATGCCATGACTGCCAAATGTACATGAAGTGCTACAACACTACAGAGGACAGAGCGTCACCATCTGCAGAAGTGTAGGAAATTTGCCTAGAAGAGGGGACATCTGAGCTAGGTATTGAAGGGTTTGTAGGGATTTTCTAGGAAGAGAAAAATGAGAATGGCACAAACTAGCAGAGAGAAAACTTGTACAAAGACATAGACAAATGCAAAGGCACGGTCCATTTGGGGAAAGGTTGGAGAAATAAGTACAGCATGGTCACAAAGTCAGATGTTTCAGGAAAAAAATGAAGGATAAGAGTGGTAAGTTGTACTGGGACAAGATGATAAAAGACCTTTTGTGCAACCCTAAGATGTTTGGACTTTATTTATGATGGATAACCATGAAAGGTTTTTAAATAGGAGAATGACATCATATCTGTGTTTTGTAAAGATAAGTGGGGAAGCCAGCTGTCCATTAGAAGACATTGTGGAAGCAAGGAGACAATTTAGGCAACTGTTCAAATGCCTTAGATGAAAGATGATGAGGGCCAGAACCAAAGCAGTGGCACATAGCTGAACAGGATTGGATTTAAAAGTCACGTAGGCGGCAGAACTGAAAGCATTTGTACCTCATTACTTGAGAGGGGAAGAAAGGTTTCATTAATGACTCAGATTTCTAATTGAAGCAAAGATCACAAACAGATAAAAGGCTTCTTCAGGATTCCTTGTAAATGTGTATTAGGTACTTTACTCATCCTTCCAGAGTCGTCATCAATTTCTGAGTAAACTTACAGCTTAGACTTCGCTCACTGGAAGGCTGTGGAAAACAGCATGTACGAGTTTTGACTGACACCTCACTACAGTCTGGATCTCGGAGCACAGAGAATTTTTAAGCAGGTAGGATACTCTGTAGAGGAGAAGTGATTTGACCAAGTGCATGTACATTCTGAACAATACACTGAACCAAAATTTCCCAACTCAGAGAGCAATTCATTACACTGATTCTTCAAATACCTGGAGCATTTCAGGCTTATCAGTTCCACATATTGAGAGATTCAATGAAGACTTAAGTAGACATCCACACAATCTAAGCCATGCCACTTTATACCTAGAAACAGCTTTGAAATCCAACCAGACTTTGCAAAATGAAGCATGGAGTCACAAGAAGATTTTAGTTATTGCTTATATACTTGCTCTACTGGACCCAGTAAAGTGAAATAGCACAGTTTCCTGGCATGCCTAATGCTATTTTTTTTTTTTTTAAATTTTGGCTGCACCAGGTCTTAGTTGCAGCATGCAGGATCTTTTAGTTGCGGCATGCGGGCTTCTTAATTGCTTCATGCTAACTCTTAGTTGTGGCATGTATGTGGGATCTAGTTCCCTGACCAGGTATCGAACCCGGGCTCCCTGCACTGAAAGAGCAGAGCATTCATTACCCACTGGACCACCGGGGAAGTCCCCATAATGCTTTAATAAGATTAAAAGTTGCCAAAATCTCAAAGAGACGCTAAAAAGGTCAAATCTCTTAAGAAATCAACTTTTAAAGTATCCAATCATCACTGAAATATTCACTATTACTTATATTGGGCAAGATGCTAAATTAGGTCAATGGAAAAGCTATCATAGTGAAAAAGAGCAGTACATTTAAAAACAACAATATTTTTAAAAAACTATATATTTATACAGCACTAAGCAAGTTGAATTAAATAAATTACCTTATCATACAATTTGATCCTTGCAGCTCTGAGATGGATAAAGTAGGCATTATCATTATCCCCATTTTGTAGATGAGGAAACTGAATTGCAGATCAATCCAGAATCACATTTATGAATCTTATTTTCACGTATCTTCTGACTTTGAGTTTGTGTCTCTTCCACTAGACTGCAATGCTTCCCTTTTCTTACTATTTCATTTAAGTTCTTGAGAAAGATAAAACACAGCATTAAAACTATTTCTTTGGGGCTTCCCTGGTGGCGCAGTGGTTGAGAGTTCGCCTGCCGATGCAAGGGACACGAGTTCGTGCCCCGGTCCGGGAAGATCCCACATGCCGCGGAGCGGCTGGTCCCGTGAGCCATGGCTGCTGAGCCTGCGCGACCGGAACCTGTGCTCCACAACGGGAGAGGCCACAGCAGTGAGAGGCCCGCGTACAGCAAAAAAAAAAAAAAACTATTTCTTTGTTGTCAACATTTTATTGCATGGTACTGTAGATGAAACTCTTAGACAAGAGCTAGGCCCTCCTCTGCATAACTCCGGTAAGCCTGAAATTCTCCTCTGCACACCACTCACAAACAGGTGGGCACTGGGATCGCTGACGGTGTAATAAATTTCTCTCCAGTTCCTACATCTATCATTACAATCATCCCAGCAGAATCTGCCTCGTAAATACAACACCTCCATGGTAGTGATGGATAAACACTTTCAAAGGCTGATCATTTTGAGTTGAATTTTTAACCATTATGACTTTCTTCAACTGGAAGGATAGCTGTTGTTACAAAAATGTACAATATGTGCAAGACATAAGTATACCCATTTTACACAACTATCATTTCAGAAGGATCACAAATAGTGAGTTGAAAGGAAAGGTAAATTAAAGAGCAGAGACTGTCATACAGAGTGAAGTAAGCCAGAAAGAGAAAAACAAATATCGTATATTAACACATATATGTGGAATCTAGACAACTGGTACAGATGAACCTATGTGCAAAGCAGAAACAGAGACAAAGATATAAAGAACAAATGCATGGACACCAAGGAGGGAAGAGGAGGTGGGATGAATTGGGAGATTGGGATTGACATATGTACACTACTATGTATAAGATAAATAACTAATGAGGACCTGCTGTGTAGCACAGGGAGCTCTACTCAGTGCTCTGCGGTGACCTAAATGGGAAGGAAATCCAAAAAAGAGGGAATATATGTATACGTATAGCTGATTCACTTCACTGTACAGCAGAAACTCACACAACATTGTAAAGCAACTATACCCCAATTTTAAAAAAAGAAAAGAAAGCAATCTATTCAAAATGTTGATCAAAGCAGAAGTCAGAATGATGCAAAGCCAAGAAACACAGACAGGCTCTAGAAGCTGGAAAAGATAAAGATAAGAATTCTTCCATAGCACCTACGGAAGGAACAAAGTCCTGCTAACCCATTTTGGACTTGTGACCTCCATAACTGCACCATAATAAATCTGCATCGTTTTAAGCCAAAAAAAAAAAAAAAGTAATCTTCTATACTTCAAAGTTAACTTGGAAAACAAATATTCCAATAGAAGAGGATATATCTGAAAAAAAAAAAACCCAACAAAAACACACACACACATTTAGATCCTTTAAGGATAATAATATACATGCAGACAACAATTTCTAGATATGATAGGATATTGCACACCTTCTGAATCCATGGAGAATGATAAGTATAGTTTGGGGATCATTTTAGAGTTAAATATTTAGTACTATATGACATTCGAATTCTGTAAAAGCTGATAGTACTATATGACACATCAGTCTCTGTCATCCAAAATACAAGATTAAAAAGGAGGTGAATTTTTAAATTATACCAACTCAAGAGTACAATATTGTAAACGTTTAAAAAGAAAAAGACGTTGCTCTCTGTGCAAAACTTCACTTGAGACTTTAGATACCAATCCAAATTTTATTTCCCTTGGAACATTCGTCCCATTTATAATAACAAGATCTCTTTAATTAAGGCTGACGGTAACAGAGTTGACTGTATAATAGGTATTCAAACTATATTAAGTAACAATGTGCTGTTTTTAACTTCACCATTCAGAGGGCTGAATCAGCCATGCTTCCTGGTTCACGGCACACTATCATTATTTTCTTCACTTATTTATTCCTTTTTATCTCCTTAGCCCATTCCCACGCACTGGGCCCCAAAGGCAGCATTCTAACGTGTTTAATGAGTCCCTTCTGTAAGCGTTCTTACGAGAAGTCTACCGTGCTGCACTTATGAATTTTTAATTCCCACGAATGATAAATATACCTCACACTCTTACATTGTTCGCCAAGCACTAGATGCTTCAGATCCATTCATGATGGTTCTGTTTAGCTAACCTATTACTTCTAATGGTCGCAGACAACTCCACGATGTGCACCCATCATTCTACCTCTCTCCCTCCCCCTCTCCCTTTCCCAGCAATGGTCACCCAATTACCTCCCACCCCCCTCCACTACTAATAACACAGCAGCGAATAACCTTGCTCACGTCCTCTTGGGGACCTATGGTACACATTCCAGGGTCCGTCTGTGGGAGTGGAATTGCTGGGTCACAGAGTAACTAACAGTTAATCTGCTTAAGTAATGCCAGACTGCTTTGCAGACAGCTGCCTGAGACTATGCTCCCACCAGCCACACACAGGTTTCCTCTTTCCGGTCCCCTGCCCTCCCTCGGCTTTGCCACTTACTAGCTTCATAATGACCATGAACAAGTCTACCTCTGAACCTTGTTTGTCTTTTCACTAAAATTAGACTATTTACTCCCATTCCCTGATGTGGTTGTTGTGAGGCACAAATGTCTTAAATAACATGTAAGTACTTTAGGAGCATAAATAGTTGTCTACAGATGTAAGCAATTATTGTTGTAAGTTTTGCTCTTATGATAATTTCTAATCATCCTGCACCGCTCCTCCCCCCCACACACACACCTCTGCCAAATGAAAAGAGATAAGTGAATAAAGCTGAAGCATGGAAAAATGAAACTCTGTCCTGGATACCAAAACACTGAGGGAGATTGAAACAGAATGGGGAAAATACTTTTTCTCCTTTACTTACTTAATCAAATATTTTATTAAGGACTATACCTGGCACTCTACTATTAGTAAAATATAAAAATCTGTAAGCAAATATACACATAGTACATGAGCAAATTTTCCATCTATGCCTTAAATTTTGTACGTACATTTTATTCCAAGATGTAATTACCTCAAAGTTGGTAGCTTCTGACATCACAACATAACAGCTCCTATTTATTGAGCACCTACTGTATCAGTGTGTCATGTATATTTCCTCAAACACTTCGAACAGTCCTTACAAGGTGGATGTTATTACTCTAGCTCCTCATATAAACAAACACAGTTAAGTGATTTACCCAACAGAGCAATTAAATTGGCAATAGAGTGAGAAAAGCCCAACAGGTTATTCTAAAGTCCAAGCTTTCTCTTTCCACTCCACCTCATTTCCTCTTAAAAGACATGTTCAAAGGTACCTTTAGCAGAGGGCAGACTACCATAGGAGCTATAAAGATATGAACCAAATGCCAAAGAAATTACAAAGATGAAAACACAGTTGAACAATAAACACTACGATTTATTTAGTATTTATTACATACCAAGTGCTTTATGTGTTTTATTTATCATCCTTATAAAAATATTGTAAAGGAAGTATCCTCATCTCTATTTTCAAAGGTTTGGAAACTGCGATTCAGTTTACTGAGATCACACAGCTGCTAACTAGCTAAAACTCAGACTAAAACACGGGTCTTCCTAACTCCAAAACCATGGTTTCTGACTAAATGAGCACTTACTTGAGAGTAATAGACATGTTCTAAAATTAGGTTGTGGTGATGGTTTTCCAGCTCTGTAAGTATACTAAAAGTCATTGAATTGTACGCTTTAAATGAGTGAATTTTATGTATATGAATTATATCTCAATACAGCTGTTTTTTAGAAGACTTCTTCTTTTTAACTGCACTTTCTTTTACAAGCATGTAAAATCTTACTGCCATCAATTTTTTCAATATTCACCTTTTGTCCATAGTTAAATCACAGTTTCAAAATTCTCAGATTCAGTACCTGCCAAAGGAACAGTTCTCCTGTGTATTTTCCCCTTTCCCCCCATTCTGATCTGATATCATTCATTCTCTAGAGATGTCTTTTTCTTGTACAGTTAAGCATACACTGCCTTTTGATTCTACAGTCCTACTCCTGGTATTTAATCTCCTACACACACACAAAAAGATGTGGGTAGGGGAATACCTATGTCAACAGAAAGATCTATCCAAAAACATGCATAGCAGCTGCATTCATAGCAGCCAAAGTGGAAAACAATCCAGCATCTGAGGAATGGGTGAGCAATTTGTGGTATATTCGTACAAGTTATTACTCAGCAACAAAGAGGAATAATCTACTAATTATTAGTAGTAATAGTGATACTAATACCTACAACAGCATGGATAAATATCAGAAACATTATGCTAAGGGAAAGAAGCCAGACACAGAAGAGAACACATTAGGTAAAGCAAATCTATGGTGAAAGAAATCAGAACAGTGCTTGCCTGGAGGGTTGAAGGGAGTTTAATGGGGAAAGAACCCAAGTGAACTTCTTAGGATAATAAATATTCCATCGTGATGGGGCACAATGTTTGTAAGAGTGGGAGAATTGACACTTAAATCTGGTGAATTTTATTGTATACAAATTATACCTCAATAAAGGTGATTCATAAACTTGCACACACACCAACATATACACAAAGGGAAGAAAAATCTGTTATGCTTAACTTGACCTCCAAAGAAACAGAACCTTTAAAATCCCACTTCCACCCTTCTAACATCTAATAATCCAGTTACAGACCTCAGTTCACTCATTTTTTTAATTAATTTTGATTGGAGTACAGTTGATTTACAATGTTGTGTTAGTTTCTGCTGTGCAGCAAAGTGAATCAGTTATACATGTACATGTATACACGCTTTTATAGATTCCTGTCCCATGTAGATCATTACAGAGTACTGAGTGGAGTTCCCTGTGCTATACAGTAGGTTCTTATTAGTTATCTATTTTATATATAGTACTGTGTATATGTCAATCCCAATCTCCCAATTTATCCCTCCCCCCTACCTATTCCTCCCTGGTAACCGTAAGTTTGTTTTCTACATCTGTGACTCTATTTCTGCTTTGTAAATACGTCCATTTGTACCCTTGTTTTAGATTCCACATATAAGCAATATCATATGATATTTGTCTTTCTCTGTCTGACTTACTTCACTCAGTATGACAATCTCTAGGTCCATCCGGTTCTCTCATTTCTAATCCAGATATCTCGGGATCTACTTGGTATTATTTTGTGCCAGTGGAAAATGAGACCTGATCAACCATTCTCAGTACAAGAGTCCTTTCTTTACTTAAAGTTCATTTAAACAGCCTACTAAATCATGACATTCTGGAGAGTAAAAACTGGTTCTTATTTACCCAGGCTTCCCCATGTTTGCCTGATATCTCTTAAGCGCCAAATATATTTTGGATAACAGATTACTGATTCAACTTAAAAAATTCAGTGTTGGAATTCCCTGGTGGCACAGTGGTTAAGAATCTGCCTGCCAGTGCAGGGGACACAGGTTTGAGTCCCAGTCCAGGAAGATCCCACATGTCGCGGAGTAACTAAGCCCGCGAGCCACATCCACTGAGCCCACATGCCACAACTACTGAAGCCCGCGCGCCTAGAGCCCGTGCTCCGCAACAAGAGAAGCCACCGCAATGAGAAACCCGCACACCGCAACAAAGAGTAGCCCCTGCTCACCGCAACTAGAGGAAGCCTGTGCACAGCAACGAAGACCCAACGCAGCCAAAAATAAAAGATAAATAAATACATAAATTTATTAAAAAATAAATAAATAAGTGGTGTGCCGGAACCAGCTTTCAAGACAGCCAACTCTGTACATCTCTTCCCAACTCCATGTTCACCTCCCACTGTCAGCTTGAAATCAACCACGATGGAAGTATTCTGTGATAGTGTTATTTATAATAAGAAATATATATTTGGTCTTCAACCCATTCCTGGCACAGAGTTCCTAAAACCCTTGGGATTTCCTAAGTGAGGAGAGCAGTAAAGGTGTCTTGTTATGTTACTGAGCTTTTGGAAAGCCCCTAAGGAAGGGAGGCTGGTTGCCAGGCAGAGCCAACCACGTGCTTAGAGGGTTGGGACTGAAAGTCCCTCAACCTCTAGGGAGGGGACAGGGACTGGAAAGTGGATCAATCGCCAATGGCCAAGGATTTAATCAGTCATGCCTATGTAATGAGGCCTCCATAAACCCCCCAAAGGAGGGGGTCAGCAGAGCTTCCGGGATGGAGATGGAGCTTCCCTGGAGAGACACAGGGACAGAGATGTGCTCCCAGAAGACATGGAAGCTCTGAGCCCTTTCCACAGACTTTGCACTACGCATCTCTTCCATTTGGCTACTGCTGAGTTATACCCTTTCGTAATAAACCGGTAATCTAGTAAGTAAGGTGTTTCTCTGACTTCTGTGAGCTGCTCTAGCAAGTTAATCAAACCCAAGAAGGGGTCATCAGAACCTCTAATCTATAACCAATTGGACAGAAGCACAGGGGATAAGCTGGGCTCGTGACTTGCATCTGAAGTTGGGCAGGGGGTGTGGGGGGCAGACTCGTGGAACTAGGCCCTTAACCTGTGGGATCTCACGCTATCTCTGGGTAGACAGTGTCAGAATTGAGTTGAATGACAGGGCACCCTGCTGGTGTCAGAGCATTGCTTGCTTAATATGGGGGAAACCCTAAGACCCCCAAATACACACTGGAATTGGTCACCAAAAGTCCTATTTTCCCTACAGAAACAGGCAAATGCTATAAATCAAGGCTTTGGGGTTTGGTTTGGTTTTGTTCTTTGAGAGCCAGTTTACCAGCGTATCACTGATCATATCTCAAATTTAAGAAAGAAGAAGGGGAGGAGGAAAGAAAGAAAACCTAAAGGACCCAAAGAGGCCAAGCAGTTATCCCACTGCTCTCCGCCTACCAAGTGAAGTGTCCCACTTTGACTCCCATTCAAAGCCCTTGCCTTTGGTGAATGTTCAGTTACCAGCCCAGACTCACTGAGATGTCCTCTTGCTATTTCTCCTTGGAACTAATAAATGCCTGCTGCTCTAAGACATCGTGAATTGCCAAGAGCAAAATTTCTTTAAAATCAGATTTTCTGGAGAAAATAAACCACTTAAAATAAACAATACAAAATGAACTTGAAAGTTCTCAACATTTGGAAAAGTATCCTAACATTAGGAATGCCAAAATTCCTAAAGTGGGGGAAATGCTTCTGTATCACTTTATTACTAATTATCTCTACCTCTCTTTTAGAGCTTAATTTTTTTTAAATCATAGACTGTTTTAGCTGGACTAAACCCTAGAAATAGTTTATTCCAACTCTCTCCCTTTCCCAGTGGAGAAACTGAAGCCCAGGAGATGATAAGGTTCTGAGGAGCTGGTGCTACTGTTACTTGGGGGATGGGGACTCCATGCCTGGCCTCCTGATTTCACCATCGTTGCTCTGTCCATTTCTCAAGCAGACAGGGGTTCTAATCCAGTTTCAGCCCTTACCAACCATAACTTGCACAGCCTTCCTGAAGCTCAGTTTCCTTGTGTATAAAACAAGGAGGGGTGATGATTTCTACCCTACAGTTTCTTTTGAAGTACGTAGCGCCTACTATGAGAGGCACAAGAAATCACAGCTGTTATTAGTAAAGATGCATAGGTCTTCTCTAGCCAATTAAATTCTGAACTTTTTTTTTTTAACATATAAGGATATTTACTTGCAGCACTGTCTGTAGGGGCCAAAAAACTAGAAACAAGGCAAACATTTATTAATAGGGAAATTAGGAAATAAATTATGGTCTATCCACACTGTGAATATGAGGTCACCATAAACAAGAATAAATTAGACTGCTTTTTCAGACAGTTCTCCATGCCTTTTGGTACACATTTCCATTCTGTGGCACTTTTCAGGGAGGAAATTAGGAAGTGTAAGTCTATTTCCTGATGCACCTCTCCTTAAAATTCTTAGGTGCCTTTATCTACATTTTCTTCCCTTCTTGATTATACACTAAAGGCCAAACTAAATATGAGGCACCTGAATAAATGATACCAAGATCTAGACATGGAAACTTTTCTGCTGCTGGCTCTCTGTGAGTCTTGTCCTATGTAAACTCAAAGTCACCTGGATTATGAACTTCTTGACAGTAAAAACCAAGACTCTGTGTACCTGGGAGTGCCTTTCACATGAAAGGAGTGCAAAGTATTGTTCATATGATTAATGCTGCTCCTAAATCTGAATGCCAGATCCTTCTCAATATTTATCCGTTCATCAAACATGAATTGAAGGCCTACTGTGTGTCCAGCCCTGTGTTTGATGCTAAAGGGCAAAGCTGCAGTGGCAGAGCTTCTTTCTGCCGGATTCCATATAAAATGCCATGATGTGAAAAAAAGAGGGACAAGAGAAGCCCCACACCTGTAAGCAGGTCCTTGGCATTAAGTCACGGCATTACCCAGAGGAGCTACACAGCACAGAAATGCAGTTCCATGCTGGAGGGACAACATAGCTACTAATGAATCACCATAGTTACCTTTATAACACTTTGGGGAACAGTCTGCCAAATCAGCCACACACAGTTCTTTAGCCTACACTGGCATTTAAATTAACTTCCATTCTGCCCCTTTCCTCTACCAGACCAGGTCCAAATATTCATGCCCTGCCCAGAAAACAAAATGTACGTTCAGGCCAATTTTTCAATATTTCCCTTTCCTCAATATTATCTGAAAAATGGCAGCAACTAAGCATCACCTGATGAAAGAAATACCAAAATAACTTATTTCGTATTTTAAAGCTCTAACTCTAAGCACTAGTTCACTTAATCTTTATTTATTAATATAAATTGTCAAGTACTAAAGACAGTTTCTTCTAAGGAAAATACCACTTCTACTCAGGTCTGAACACATATAACTTTCACATTACGTGTGTTTGCTTTCTTCTCACCCAACATAAGACACTTACTAATTAATCCATACAGGACCATCCCAAGAGAGGAAATTCAGGAGTAATTTCCATAAAACATCAAAGAATTGGTTCTATTTTGGTGTCATTGATCTCACTCCCATGGTCAAACAGGAACCTGATTGGTTCCAGGAAAAACCTATGTCCTTTGCAACAGACAAATCCATTGGAAGATACAGTTTGCCCTCTGTATCAAACACAAAGGGAGAAGTGTCCAAGGTGTAATTCAACCACGAGTATAGATTTTGAAGATTTATTACATCCCTTAGGGTCCAATCAGGAAAAAGATACTCAAACAGATTCTGCACCTAACTTTGATAGAACGTTCAATCTATAACCACAGCTGTGCCTCTAGTACTTAAAAACACGGCTAATAGAAAGCACACAATATCAAAATAACTTTTAAAATTATATCATATATAGAAGGCAATTAAATTTTTTTTAAGCTGTTTTCACATACTGACATGGGATGAAAATGAAAAATCGCAGTTAAATGGCCCTGCTGTTCCAGGTACCTTAACATTAACCCAACATCTCACTGGCATTTACATTTGCAAGATCCAAGGGTAGATTTATGAGAACAACAACCCAGTCAATACAGACACGGAAGGGTTACTTCAGATCTGATTACATCATGAATAACCTTGATCTTTTCAGAAGGGTAGACTTTAATAAGTTTGGAGACATTGTAGCAAGGCTAAACATTCCACTTACAATTCATTAACTCAGGACCATTCTCAAGTAAAGGTGTCAGGTACCTGGTCTCACCAATGTCAGGTATTTATTCAAAAAAGTAAAAATGCCATTTATATAAGGTAGAATTTCACATGACCACCAATTTGGATTATAATGATTTCCTAGAACCACAGTAACACATTCTATAAAAATATACAAACATTCTGTGCATAAAATAATGGATAACTTTTAAATATAGATGTTACTACTTGGAATTTAACCTAAGAACAACCACTGAGAGTCCAGAACAATTATATTATTTTCAATGACCAAAATATTATTCTAGAATTAGGCGGACTACTTGCTCAATGCATTAACACTGTAAAAGGGGGAAAAACTGAAGTACTGAATAAAGGAAAAGGACAGCCCTAATGTAACCACTGCCACAAAAATGCAAACGAATTCAGAATCCACAGTGTCTCTTTGGACTCCAAAACACACCATTGGTCTTTATATTGTCTGAAGGGCCCAGAGCCACATTTCCTGCTATGGAGCCTCACACATCACTGTGCAGATTATGAAACTGATGTTTATTTAGGCTTTATCAAAAAGAACAGCGAGGACTGGCATCAATGGTTCATCATAAATAACCATCTAACTACCGTCCAGATCCACAACTCACTTCTTCATCCTCCACAGACTTGAGAACTAAGAGAAATCAGCCCTCTTGGTACGAGTAGCTGGACTGAAGATATTCAGTGGATTGCTCGATTTCGGTCAGTTTTTGTTTCAGAGCTGTGGTTTTAACTTTACATTCACTTTCAATATTGAAAATTTGCTTCCTTAAAGATGCATCCATTTGAGCCCAAGTCAGCAGATCAGAAAGATGCCTAAACTGCTCTGCCAGCAATCCATGTCCACTCTGAGACTGTCTCCCTCTGGTTTTCCTACTAGAACCTTCTTGTGATGATGGCCTAAACTCCCGGAAAAAGTTCTGGTATCACCCTAGCACGTCTCCTGGCTGTGCTTTTACCAGAAAGCCACCTCTTCCAAAATCACACAAGCCACACTTGCTCTCAAAAAAGCAAAATTAAAACTCAGAATCGAGGTAGCAATAAAAACCACCAATAGCTTGTGTCAAGACTTAAAAGTCTTCTTTTGAAGACCTCCCCTTGATTCCCTAAGGATTTTTAGAGATAGCAACTGAAGGAAAGATATGATAGGGGCTAGGAGATTTGTGTGTTTCAAGGGCAATTCCACGTAACTTGAAACTAGGTAAACTACTGCTTTCAAGGCTATGCAAACGTGCCTCGGTTTTTGGAACGGTAATATTTCTCTTTTTTCCTAAAATAGGTAATTATGCACATGGTTTAAAAAAAAGAAGAAAAAAGTCCCAAAAGGTATGTGAAACTGAGCCTCTCTCCCACCCGTCCCCCAGCTCCCCTCCCAAGGACAACTACTGTCCTCCTTCCATAGGCCTTCTATGCACATGCAAACATACGCGCCTGTTTTACACCAATTACCCTCTATTACACACACACACACACACACACACAGTGGCAGCTGCAAAACTGCTACTAAACGCCTCTGGGCTTAAAGGTGGCAATCTGCTCAGGGGTGTGGGGTGGGAGAAAGGAGACCTATCTTGAAGCTGCGTTTTTGCACATCACGCACCCACTTTTTACTTCTAGGGTGTTTTACTTGCGCGCCAAGGCAAGGCTCTCAAAGACCAGGGGAGAAGATAAACGCACCGCAAGCCACCCCTTAGCACTGCAGAGTCCATATCCGCACTGGCCTGCACTTTTTCTATGTCCCAATCTTTAAAGTAGATTTTGCATTCTCACTGGGTTAAACGAAGTATCTCGACTCACCTTCAGAAAAGAAAGGGAGGCGAAAAAAAAAAAGCCTAACTCTGAAGGTAACTTTGAGAACCAGGTGATTTCCTTCCTCCCTGCCAACGTGGGCAGCCGACTTCGCTCGTGTCCTGAGGACGGGTTCAGCCTGGCACGGAGTCGGAGGGGCGAGCCGACAACACAGAAGCCCAAAGACGGGAGACCGAGGCGAGGGCGTCCCGAGCCCCGGGCCGCGCTTTTCCTCTAGACAAATGTTTCCCAGCGGGAGCCCCGCAGGTTCGGGCCCTCCCTCCTTCCCCGGGATGCTCGCGCGCGCGCCGGGGCGGACTGCGAGCTCCCGCCTTTGCCCGCGGCCGCAACTTCGGTCCCGCGCCCTCGGGCGCAGCCGGACCCCCAGCGGCCGCAGAGACCGGGTCCACTCCGCTCGCCTCGCCGGCTCCGCCCGGCACCCCCTGGAGAGCAAGGCTCCCGGCGGCGCCCCCGCGCGCGCCCGCCCCTCCGGCTCCCGGGACCCCCGCCCCGGGCCCCCCGCGCGCCCCCGCCGGGCAGGAAGCCACAGGTAGGGGGGCGGCGCGGCGCTCACCTGCGCAGGAGGGGTGCTCTCGGCGCCGGCCAGAGACGAGGAGGCGGAGGAGGCCATGTTGAGGAGCGGCGGCGGCTCCTTCCAGAAACTCCGCTTTCTCCTCCCCGCCCCGCTCCTCCGGCCCCCAGACGTGAGACCTCTCGGAGAAAAGTTCGGCGGCGGCTCAGGAACGCCGAGCGCGGCCCCGCGGCGCCCGCCCCGCGCGGCGTCTCCTCCCCCTGCCGTGTCCGCAGCGCCCGCCAGGTGCCCGCCCGGGGCCGGTGCGCGGGGGGCGGGCCCCGCTCAGGTAGAGGCGCGGGGCGGCCTAGCCCGCTCCCCGCTGGCCGCCCGGCCCCGGCGAGCATGCCCAGTCGGGCGGCGCTGGGGGGTCGGAGGGGCGGCCGGGCGGAGGGTGGGGTGGGGGGCGGGGGGGAGTTGGGGGGCGTCTCACCTGGGGAGCGGGGAGCGGAGGTAGCTCCGGGAAGGGAGGGAGGGCACGTCCTGTTTCCTGCGGGCTGCTGAAGAGAGTTCCATTATAATAACAAAATACTAATACTGCTAATAACAGTAAGCTCTGATGATTTGCTTAATTGGCGCTTATTCAAGCGCGAAGTGAATAACATCTTCAGGCAATTTTGCTTTCGCGCTTTTATTATTATTCATCTACAGCCTGCAATCCATGTAGACGCAGTGTTTGCCAGGCAGACAGCTTCAAAACAATGTCCATAGCCTCCCTTCCACCCCACCGAGGTCCCAGCAGCACCTAGGTGGCCTCAGCTATCTGTCCAATGAAAATATAAAACTCTGGAGCAGTGTGAGGTGTGAGGGTGTGAAGTAGACACTGAGCCTGATCCATCAAGGAACTAGGGGGCAGGACCTCTGAGTGTCCTTGCTTCTAGGAGCTCAAATGGCAAGGCTTTTGCGGAGCTCCTGTCCTCGGGGCCGGTTGGATTCAGGACGCTGCTCTCCCAGAACTTATTATTCAGCTGGGGTGCCGAGAGAGGTAACTGCCCCTCACATAATGTCTCCCAAAGGAGAGCCCCTCGCTGGAGTCAGGGGAGATGCGTTCAGTCGGTGCACAGAGCAGGGTCCGGGCATTAAATGACAGCCAATCCCATTGGAGAGAAAGTTACTCCCTTTTGAATGCTCTCTCAGTTCTGATTGCAACAAGAAGAAAGTATTCTCTGTCAAACACTGGCTAAACTCCCTATTTATCAGAGAGCAGGCCACAGGCTCAAAGCCCTAGGTAAGTACTGCGCTCTAACTAGAATCTAGAGCATTGTTAAATTTTCATTGTTTACTGTTACTGTTACTTTCTATGTAGGGCAAGTGAAAGCCGTTTTCTATTGATAGTTGGGATCCAAAGTTTTCTTTTTAAGCAAGTACATGTAAGTTTAATAACATTATATAAATAAAGGTAGTAATCGTTTAGATAGGCCTGAGATAAAGCAAAAATTCTACAGATAGCTAGGGAACGACTGAAACATGGGAGACAGACGACAACGTTTTCACCAACTAGTGACAACAAAATCCTGGAATAACTCCTTCACCAGAGAGCAGTGAGTTAGCTGTGGCCTGGGCTGAGCACCTAGCTACCTTCCTCCATAACACACTTAAAGCTGAAATAACATTTACTGTCATCGGCTCTGTGTTGGGCTCTCTGCTCAACCCCTTATTCATAATATCTCATTTAGTCCTCACAAAATCCTTGTGAGAGAGGCAACACAATCTGGAAATGGAGGCTCAGAAACATTGTTTTAGCCCAGGTCACAAACTAATGGAGCACAAATGACTCTATAGTCTGGGCACACTTAGGTTGAGTTTTAAAAACCACTTCAGAATTTAGCAAGTCCACAAGCCCCCTGAAAGTTTATGTTAAATTCTGCATGCTGGACTTCCCTGGCGGTCCAGTGGTTAAGACTCCAAACTCCCGAGGTGGAGGATGCAGATTCGATCCCTGGTGGGGGAACTGAGATCCCACAGGCCACGTGGCCCAAAAAAAAAAAAAATTCTTTGTGCTCTTTCATGGAAACAAGGTATGTAGTTTCAACAACTTTTCAAAAAGATCTATAGGTCCCCCCAAAAGTTTAAGAGCCACTGTTACCATTTTTTGGAAGACAGTCCCACGACTTGGATTATAAGGTCCGTGAAGGCAAATGCCCTGTCTTCTTCTAGCTCTCCTGTGCCTAGCCTGGTGCATTATCCCCCCAGCCACTCATAGGAACTGATCGAACTAAATTATCAAACGTGTGATGCAGAGAATATAGGCTACAAGAATGAGTGGGGGCGGCTTGGGAAGAGCATTACCTTGAGGAATCCAGCACACACACAGGTATTCTACAAGCCAGCTCCCTGGCACCTACACAGCCCCAAGAGCCATCTTAAACAAGCGGCAAGCAGCTAACCAGGTAGACAATAGAGGGAGGAAGGAGCAAAAACTCTACAGGAAGTTAGCACAAGAAGCAGCGCCTGGGACATGAGCCCAGAAACACGTGCATTCCTGCGGAGCTATTCCAGTCCAGTCTGTTTATGCAGCCGTCTGTTTCTGAGAAACACTTGTGTTCAGGTTAAAGACACGTCTCCTCCAGAGGCCGGCTGCAACACAACCGAAAAAGCTGACTCCTGAGAGTGCAGCGGCATCTCTCCTCCCCAAAACCTTGCCATACAGCCCATGACTGCTTCTAATTTTGTCCTTCTCTGTGTCCCTCCCTACACAGCCAAGTGTCTTAAAAGGACAGCAGCCAGCACTGTGTCCCTGCTTTCTCACTTGCACACTCCTTTATTCAGAGTCACCAGCCTCTGCCCCTTGCTCAGCTACTGAAGCTGGTCTTCTCAGATCACTGTTGACCTCCTATTTGCCATGTCCATCAAGGATATTTCCAGACCTTGTCTCAGTTAATCTTTCGAGGGTACTTAACACGGTTAACAGTTCTTTTCCCTTCCCCTTACGTATTTTCCAGGCTTTTGACCTCAGTCCTCCTTATCGTACCACGCACTGTCTCTCTGTGATCTCACCCACATGAAGGCTGTAGCTATCACATAACAACTCCCAAATCCAGCGGACACAATCTCCCTGAGCCCCAAACCCATATTTCATCATGTCCAAAATAGAACACCAATGGGACTTCCCTGGTGGTCCAGTGGTTAAGACTCCACGCTTCCATTGCAGGGGGCGCGGGTTCCATCCCTAGTCGGGGGAACTAAGATCCCACATGCTGCACGGCCGAAAAAATGGAACACCAAGCAACACAGACCTTGAAGCCAAAAGAGGAGGCGTGGAGATCTTGGAGGGGAGGAGACTCTGCCCCCCACCTCCTGCAAGTCCAGTCAGGTACTGAGTCCCGAATAATTTTTTTCAATATCTCTAAATTGTCCCTTCCTAGCCATCCCCACTACATCCTTGCCTTTGCCCTTCTAATTGCCATGATTTATTGAGCAATTACTATGTGCCAGACCATTCTCTCATCATCTCTCACCCAGACAACTACATTTGCCTCAGTTTTGTGCAGCGCATCAGCTCTGTCATCCAATATTATGATTGTCCTATAATTTCAAATCTGTTCACATGACTACACACATGATTTGAAAATCATTTAAAGCTCTCTTTATCCTTCAGGCTAAGATTAGATTTAGCAAGGGTCCCTGTCCGCTGCTGCCACCTGATCTCAGCATTTCTCCATCAGCATTTCCATCTCCATACCCTTCCTCATCTCCGTCTCAGCACATCACACACAGCCATTCCGAATTACTTGCAGTTCCCCCCAAACCCCAAGTCCATTGCCTTTTTACAGGCTGACCCTACAGCCTAGAAAACCCTTCTCCCCATCCTCCAATCCTCTGTCTCCTCCATCATCTCTGCCCAGTTAACGCCTATTCATCCAGCAAGACTCCGTTCAGAAAATACATCTTTGAGGAAGGCTTCCCTGACCTCGTTTCTATTGAAGTGTGGTTCATTGCCCTTTCAATGTTCTTCCAGAGCAACATACCTCCAGTTATTGTGAAAAATAGGTCCACACTTTTTGCAGTTCAGAAATCTTAACGTTACAAAAGCCAACACTGACGTGGGGCTGTTTATAGTCTTTATTCCATTTAGCGTGGATGAATATGTTTTTGTTATGGGGTACCTGCCCCAGACCCTTTTATGGGTATTATGTAATATACAGTTTGTGTACCATATCAACATTCTAAAAATTCAGAATTGTGAAACACATCTACCTCCAAGGGTTCCAGTTAAGGGATATAGACCTGTGTCCTTTCTTTTTTTTTTTTTTTTTTTCTTTTTGGCCGGACCGTGCAGCATGCAGAACTTCCCTGACCAGGGCTCAAACCTGTGGAAGCGCAGAGTCTTAACCACTGGACCACCAGGGAGGTCCTCTAAGGGATATAGACCTCTATAACCATTGCTTTCCTTGTCTTTCCCCCTTGTAATCATAAGCTTCTTGAAGGTTCAACTGTACTTTTTTCATGTCCAAATCCCCGGTATCTAATGCAATATCTGGTTTTATAGAGGTTTGCTGAAGAAATTAAGGATATATTTATGAACTTGGACTGTATTTCATAGGACTGCTTTCCAAGGTTGAAACCCGATACCTCCCCTTGCTCCACACATGGCTATCCCTCTACTGGATACCTTGCACACACACCAGATTTCTCCCTGTATAATAACTGTTTGCATAACTGTGTCTCTAGTGAGACTGAGCTCTCAACAAAGCAAAGATAATGATGTACTAACCTTTGTATTTCTGGGTTTGCTGTGAGCAGTACAATATCAAAAACATATACTGGCTCAATACATCTTGTTGAATGAAGGTAGAAAAGAACATTGGGGGAGAGAGAAAGAAGGGAAGATAAAAAAGAAGAATGGAAGAAGTCTGGGGGAAGATGATTTCATCTCTATTTAGAGGACTCTAATAGTATGTTCCCAACATACTATGTTGTCACTTCACAACCTTTGTCATATTTGTGCATCACTTTCACTACTTAATATTTTTATTTAAATTAACTTTCGACCTAAAAAAATTTATTTTTAAAAGAAACTTTCTCTTCTTATCCTAATGGAAAGTCACTTTCCCTTGCCCTAAACGATATGATGAAAACAAAATATTGTCAATTTCTTGTTTTATTCTGTATTCTGCTGAGGCCCTCTCTCTTTGTGATAAAGGAGACTTAGCAAGTATTAAGGGGACGTGAAAACTGCCACTAGATGTGAACTTTCTCCTTAATGTTAACCAAAGGAGTGAAAAAGAACTGAAAAGGTAATAACTCGTTCTATGATTCAATATTATTTAATGCCCTATCCTTAAACCACCTCCTGTTAGCTCAAGAACCACCAGTAGAAGGAAGACGATATGAACTTTCCTCTCTTTTTTCCTCACTCTGCTTCTACACTTAATGATATTTCCCCACAGCTTCAATCGGACACTCTATTCCTTCCAGAGTAATTCCTACTGTAATTAGTCTCTAACTTATGATTACATTTAAACAGTAGGAATTTCCCACCTGACTGTTAGCAAGAGAGAGGTTTCTGCTTGATGGTGTCCATGAAATCTCCAGTCAACAAGGAAGTAAGAGTTAATACAGAAATTTTTATCCTGTGAGAAAATGTTTTTAAAGTTCAGGAGATTATGGTTAGCAAATGTGTGTTTGTTTCATAAAATAAGTAGTAGAAAAGCGTTTCTCAAATAAAAGGAGTATCTATGTATATTTGGTTACCACTACCCATGGGAACTGTGATCATACATAGAAATTTATCCCTTAATCTGTAAATTTTATGAGGGAAAACAGCTCGCCAAGCACAAAGTTGAACCAAAATGTTTTCTCTCTTGTGGCTTTTGTCTTTCCCTCCCCCATTTATGGTCTCAACTGGGTAGAAACTCATACTTCTAAATACACAATAAAGATCATGGCTTAGCAATATTTTTATCAGAGTCAACTGGAAAAATAGTATGATGTCTATTTATTAAGCTTTGCAATCCCATGTAGAAAATGGTTAAGTAATTTTTTTTAATATCAACTTCCATTTCTTAATTCCTTAAGCGTTTGAAAAGAAATAGAGATTTTTCTGATATTCCCCCATAGAATGAGAAATATTGTTGACTCAACAAATTTAAGATAATTAATTATTGATTTTAAAAACACAATCACCCACATGATCCAACAATCCCACTCCTGGGCATATATCCAGAAAAGACAAAAACTCTAATTCAAAGAGATACATGCACCCCAGTGTTCATAGCAGCACTATTCACAATAGCCAAGACATGGAATAAACTTGTGTCCATCAGCAGATGAATGGATAAACAGGTGTGATATATATACAATGGGACATTATTCATCCATAAAAAAGAATGAAATATTGCCATTTGCAGCAACATGGATGGTCCTAAAGTTTATCACACTAAGTGATGTCAGACAAAGATAAATATTACATGCTATCACTTATATGTGGAATCTAAAAAATAATCCAAATTAATCTATTTATAAAACAGAAACAGTCTCAAAGACATATAAAACAAACTTATGGTTACCAAAGGGGAAGGGGAGGGGAGGAGGGATAAATTAGGAGTATGGGATTAACAGCTACACATTACTATATATAAAATAGATAAGCAACAAGGATTTACTGTATAACACAGCGGACAATATTCAATATCTTATAATAACCTATAGTGGAAAATCTGAAAATATATATATATTAATATATATGTATAACTGAATCAGTTTGCTCTACCCCCTGAAACTAACACAATATTGTAAGTCAACTATACTTCAATAAAAGAATTAAAATGTCTATGGGAAAATATACCCTAATCATAGATTACTATTTACATTATACTTACCTATTTCTTTTGGCTTCTACAAGTGAGATTTTTTAAATCTCATTTAATTTTCATATTTTAAAACTATATGTTGCATTAATCTTCAGGGCTACAACTTTATATATTCAAAATTTAGAGAATAAACCTCTAGTTTGTAAAGGAAAAGAAAACAGTCACAAAGTAGTTTATGAAATGGGACTAATAAACCTCATCATCATAATAACTTTATAATAATAATAAACTTCATAGTAGAGTTACAGGAGAGAAAAGATTGACAGGGTTAAGTTTACTTTATGTCCACACTTCTTTTAAAAAATCTTTTGACGTGCCACACAGCATGTGGGATCTTAGTTCCCAACCAGGGATCAAACCCATGCCCCCTGCTTTGGAAGCACAGAGTCTTAACCACTGGACCACCAGGAAAGCCCCTATCTCCCCATTTTGATTCTAATAACTTTTCATCGATTTCTCTTACTTAGTTTGGTATGGGATTTCAAAAACAAAGTGATGGTAATGTAAATAATAGTAATATCAATTCCCAAAAATACATGTAAAAAGCTAACGTGAAGCAAAATTACTTAGCAATTGGAAATAAATTGGTGCCTTTCAGCCGCATATTGATAAGGAAAAGCAAACCTTCCTTATTACCCTTTCCGGAATTCCCAGTGACATGAATGGTATTGCTTCTCGTTGAGGGCGCTCCGGAAAGAGGGACTTTGTTTCATTCATTGGCATGGCATCTAGGACACAGGAGGAAGGCAACAGAAGAAAGTGACACCTTGAAAACGAGCTTTGGGAGAATAAAAAGGAACTGATGTTCAATTAAAGTATTTTCTTCCTTTCCACAAACTCCCTTTTGCTCCCTCTTGCTTCTCGTACTCTCCTCCATTCAGATTCTGCTGAGCCAAAACCAGGCTCTCTTAATTCATATATGTTTTCATTTTTGTTCTGAACAAAGGGAAAAAATAATGACGAACCTTCTTGACCTACTCCATGAACACATTGCTCCCAGCTCCAGTAGAATTGCCTATTTCAGGCTTTGTGCTTTATAAAGCTGTTTCTAGGGGCCTTCTTCACCTAGGGATTCTAACTGCACAGCACTCTGGGATATAAAACCTTGAACTTCAAATCTGAGTTTTAAAATTCAAACCAGGAAGTAAATTAATAAATTAGATTCAATGAAAATGGAAACACCAAGACACTGTAAATCAACTAGGCTCTAATGTAAAATAAAATTTCTTTTATAAATGAGAACACCAACACAATTCCCCAACACTACTCCCAAACTGTCTCCACCTTCAGGGAGTACCAAATATTTCTGGGCACTTCGACGTCCTATAACTGATCATTTTATTTTGTCACACGCTTCCTCTTTTCCACTCTTTCAAGTACAGTATATAACTTGCTTAAATTTCATATTGTAAGTTTCAGAGGACATATGAAATTCTTGTGGACACTCGTTACTGATACAACCATAAGTAGGGATCACTGACAAAAATAGGTAACTAGAAAAACAATATTCACAGCCTTCAGCTCAGTACTGTCGCTTCTTTATAATGTCATCATCCCTTTCTCTTCTGAACACACACCTCCGGCGACTGCACATGTAATTAAGCAAGTTTACTGCAGAAGGGTGCCATACCCAAGCACCATTCACATCATATTACACTAGAGTTGAACATCTATCTTAAATTTTTTGCAGATGGCCCTAAGCAAATCAATGTGTTTTAAGGTTTCCTACAGATGGAGATGACATGTCTTGCAGAAGGAAGAGAGGGTCTTCCTTTATTCACACAAAGACACTCACATACAGTGTGAGTGGAAATATTAAATTCAAAATCCCATGAAAACAAAAATGGCGACTGCCATGTCTATCAATGTGTCTTCCAGCACCCTGCACTGGACCTAGCATGTACGTAATGCTAAAGTCACATTTGTTGACTACCTGTCTGAACTCTGTGTTTTATTTATGGTTCTTCCAATTTATTGACATATATCTTTTCTATTGCTTATCCTGTCTCACACTGAATATATAAATCCATAGTGGATTATTTGAATAAAATTATTGATGAATAGAATGGAAATATAGAGGCACTTTGTAAATGTTACATGGTATTATTGGTTGGTTTATGTGACAATGACATTTGAAGTTCATTTCAAATGTGTCCCTTTATTAATCACTTCTTTACAGCCAGGGCCTTCTCTTTTGCAGAGCACTTGAAAAATACAGCCCATGACATGCCACTACCATTTCTCCGAATGCACTGCCTCCCAGGTGTATAGATTTAGTACGTCTCTCTTACATTCCTCTTACTCTTCATTCCAATCTAGGTCAGGGGTCAGCCAACTTTTTCTGTAAAGGGTCAGAGAGTATTTTAGGTTTTTGAGGCCATACAGTTTGTGTTACAGCTACCCAACTTCACTGTTGTACCATGAAAGCAGCCATACCTCACACATGGTCATGGCAATGTTCAATAAAACAAGTGGTGGCCAGAGGAGCCAGAGTTTGCTGACTCCTGTTGGAGATTGCCTGCACCCTAGCCTTTGGTTCTGTGGGTTGTCATGTAGTACATCCTATTTTATCTCATTTAATCCCTGATACAAATCCCCAAGATGAGTATTATTTTCCGCTTTTTATGGATGAAGAAATTAGGGTTTAGCCAACCGATTTGACTGGCTTCTCCTGTCTCTTGAGTCAAGTAGCCTGGTCTGTCTGTGCAACAGGCCCACTCTTGCCCGGAGACTGCATTCTCTCACCTAGAATACTGCCCTTCATGCCTAACCGGTCTCCTTGCTGCCCTCTCTCCTCCCTATATTTCACTCTTCTCACTGCATCAAGAATGTTCTTTTTTTTTTTTAATTTATTTACTTTATTGATTTTTGGCTGCGTTGGGTCTTCGTTGCTGTGCGCAGGCTTCCTCTAGTTGCAGTGAGCGGGGGCTACTCTTCGTTGCGGTGCGTGGGCTTCTCATTGCGGTGGCTTCTCTTGTTGCGGAGCACGAGCTCCAGGCACGTGGGCTTCAGTAGTTGTGGCTCGCGGGCTCAGTAGTTGTGGCTCACGGGCTTAGTTGCTCCGCGACATGTGGGATCTTCCCAGACCAGGGCTCGAACCCATGTCCCGTGTATTGGCAGGCAGATTTTTAACCACTGCGCCACAGGGAAGTCCCAAGAATGTTCTTTTAAAAATGTATATTAGGGAGTTCCCTGGCAGTCCAGTCGTTAGGACTCGGCGCTTTCACTGCTGCCGTGGGCCCAAGTGTGATCCCTGGTGGGGAACTAAGATCCTGAAAGCCTAGTGGCCTGGCCAAAAAGAAATGTAAATTAGATCACATGACTGCCCTGCTTAAAACCCTCCAGTGGCTTCTATTGCCTTTGGAGTTAAAACTAAACTCCTGATCCTGCCTGCAAAGCCTGGCGTGGTCTGCCCCCTACCTGCCTGTCTGACCTCACCCTCTGCCCTATTACTTTTCTCCTTCAGGTCCCAGCCACAGCAGCCTAAGTTCTAGGCTGAGAACATACCGAGATCCTTCTGCCCGCATGGTCTCTGCACACAAGGCTTCCTCTGCCTGAAGCATCTTCCCTGCCCTTCCTCCAGGTCTTCCCCAGTTGCCTCCTTCTTGTCTTAACCTCAAGGTCATTTTCCCCCAGAAGTCTTCCCTGATTCTCAGTCTATGCCTTATCATCAACCATATTCTTCTCTGCATAACTCATTACTGTGTGAATTTTCCAGGCTATTGTTCATTGCCCGTCCGTCCTACCAGAATGTAAGCTCCATAGAAGCAGGGATATCATTCTCTCTTATTCACCACTACATCATCAGAGTATTCAACAGTGCTTGGCATGTATTAAAGACTCAAGAGATATTTATCAACATCTGCTGAGTGAATGCTTGTTAACAAAAATCTCATGCTCTTCATCACACTTTAACCACTTCCCAGGACTGGCTGAGGCTATTTCCCATAAGACACATCATAGCAGTTGGCTGGGGAAGTACTTGGTTTGTGTTGTTCCATTCACATCGTTAACTTATAACCCCAAGGACATAAGCAGAGAAAAACAAAATATACCAACTATGTTTGGCCAGTTAGGTCAATGACCAAAGATGATGACACGTTCCATTTAAAGAATAATACCCTTGAAAACAACAGCCCTATCCTGATGTGGCTGAAATTCTATTGTTTAGATAAGCAGCCTTGCTGCAGTGATTTAACTCTTAGAATGCCATTCTTCAAAGGTCTTATTAAAAATGAAAAAAAAAATATGGTCTAAACAGGAAACAACTTTCATTTCACACTGAATTCAAGGGAAATCAACAGGATTTTTCCTGTAATTATGCCCTGCCATGAATTAGGTTATATGTTTTTTATCTTAACGAGACTGTAAGTTCTTTAAGAGTATGGACCATGTTTCTTTACATTCCCATTATGTTAAACACACATACATTGAATGAATAAAAACTAAGGAAGGGGAAGAACTATGCAAGTGATTGATTTTTTTTTTTTTTTTTTTTTTTGCAGTACTTGGGCCTCTCACTGCTGTGGCCTCTCCCGTTGCGGAGCACAGGCTCCGGACGCGCAGGCCCAGCGGCCATGGCTCACGGGCCCAGCCGCTACGCAGCATGTGGGATCCTCCCGGACCAGGGCACGAACCTGTGTCCCCCGCATCGGCAGGCGGACTCTCAACCACTGCGCCACCAGGGAAGCCCCAAATGATTGATTTTAAGGTAAGTGGAAGGATTCTAAATTTGGAGCCCGTTAAAAGGTAAGCATTTATTTTACAATTTTAAAGAGTATAGGGATTTCCCTGGTGGTCCAGTGGTTAAGACTCTGCACTTCCAATGCAGGGGGCATGGGTTTGCTCCCTGGTTGGGGAACTGAGATCCCACGTGCCGTGCAGTGCAGCCAAAAAAATACATAAAAAAATTAAAAAGAGTATAGTTGTGGTAAGAGGTGGGGTCAGGATTTAGAAGAGCTACTCTGAGGCCCTGGACAATAACTTAATAACTTTTTCAGCTTCAGTTTCTTTATTCATTAAAAACAAAAAGGTATTAAACTAAGTGATCTTTAGTATATCTTCCAATGCTAACACTGTGTGGTTTCACCAAGATTTTAATCTCAGCAGCTGAAAAGATAAGCCTGTAATTCAGTTAAATAAGCCACATTCCCATCGGGGCTTCCCTGGTGGCGCAGTGGTTGAGAGTCCGCCTGCCGATGCAGAGGACGCGGGTTCGTGCCCCGGTCCGGGAGGATCCCACATGCCGCGGAGCGGCTGGACCCGTGAGCCATGGCCACTGAGCCTGCGCGTCCGGAGCCTGTGCTCCGCAACGGGAGAGGCCACAACAGTGAGAGGGCCGCGTACCGCAAAAAAAAAAAACCAAAAAAAAACACCCAAAAGTATTAATAAAAAATAAGCCACATTTCCATCAATAGTATAAGAAATATAGAAAAAAGATAATCTAGAAATATAGAGAAAATACATATACAGAAATATATATAGAGAGAAAATATATATATATATAGAAAATATATAGAAAAAATATATATAGAAAATATAAAAAAAAGAGCAAACAGAATATTCGGAGATGTTTGGACTTGTATTCTTCATTTACTCACTTTTCCATTCATTCATCCATTAATTCAAAGATATATTTTTGAATCCTCACAGATATTTTACTAAATATAGTGAGAGGAATGAATGCTAAGGATATTTTAAAAATACTCAGTGCATTCTGAGCTCCCTTAACAGATAGGAGAGAGAGTATGAGGCTTGGAGTATATATACCTGGTTCTAGTCCATAGAGCTCAGGAAGGAACATTCCTAACATGATGATCCAAGGAATCTGCCCAGTTTCCTTTGCCAGGATGTGATGGGTCAACTGCAATACTTTAAGATATTTAGATGCACCCTTCCTAGAAAACATGTTGATATGAAGACATTGAAGACAACCTTGTCACTGTGTCGTCAATTAGGCTATTTTCGGTTAGACGCTGCACAGGAAATTTGAAATGCTCTGAAATCTTAGCACTCATATGTGAAAGAAAATTGCTAGTGGTTTTCTCAAAGTAAAGAACGTCCTGAAAACTTACATGATATTATCAATAATTAGTGCGAAATCAAAATAAACTTTTCTAAACAAATTCAGATCAACCTAAAGGAAAACTTGAATTATCTTTCCAGTTTCTCTGTAGAAAGTATTACAACACTGTTGACAAGTTTCAGTCCCCACAAAATCTGGATTCTCCCCAGGATGTATCAGTAACAGAGAGGAATTTAAGAAAGACCAACATCAGTATGCTTAGGGAAGGCTCCCTAGAGTGGATAGGATAGGACCTGGGCTTTAATAGATGGATAGAATTCAGAAATTGATCAGTGAATTCACAACGTGGAAAGAGTTCACAGAGTTGCCTATCTTCAAAGCTGTGTCATATTCCAAGCATGCCAAATAAGTGTCCTTTAAAGTGTCATCTGTAATTGATTGGTCTGGGTTCAGTAGAGAAGAGTGCTGTGATCGACTGGTGATGCCTGCCACAGGTCAGATATGGGAAAAAGGAACCATGTGTGCCACATGCTTGTCTTACCTGCTTAGATCTCTCAGGGACCTGTTTTCCTGCATCACAATGAGAACATTTTGTCCCAATTCAAATGTTATGTCTCTTCACATGAAAATATCTTCTTTTTAAGTTCTACCAATGTTGAAGTGTTCCAGTACCAAGATGGAAGAAGAAAATGAGAAGAGATATTTGTTCTTAAAAGGGGGTTCTCTCAGTTTCTCCCTAAATCCCGCTCTCCTCAGCTCCTCTGCTTCTCAGCAGTATGTGTGAGGTTGAAGGCAAGGATGTGGAGGTTTCTGGGATAGTGTCAGTGCAGGCACAGAGGCCTACCTGAGGGCATTTAAAGGGAGGCAGAGAGGGAATCAATTTATCAGGATACCAGGTGAAGAGGGGCTCAATCTAAGAGGCCCTCTCTATGTGTACATTTCCCCACTCATTCTCCTTTTGGCTGTAGCACCTTTATTTTCTAGAAACAGTGGGATATGTGGAAGTAGGGAGATGTGGAAGCAGAAGAGCATCTCTGTGGCTTTGAAGCTCTCCAGGGATATGGGTTACGGAAAGGCCAAAGTGGCCCTTTCCATCTGCTGGGCGCTAGGCCACCCTGGCTGTAGGGTGACTGTGCTCCATTTTACTTGGACTGGCAGCTACAGTCATAGACACAGACACATAATGACAATAACAAAAGCTAACATTAATCAAGAATTTATCATATGCCAAACACCATGCTAAACACTTGGGGTACATTTTCTTATGGTCACAGACATGTCACAAAATGGAAAGACTTTGGCATCAGGCAGACCTTGGTTTGAATCTCGGCTTCATCACTGATCACCTGTATGGTCCGGATTATAATAGTTTGCCCCAGTTAACTTATGTGTCTATTAGAAGATATTATAATATGTACATTGCATCATTACTGGAGTAATTAGAGATACTGTGTGTAAAGTACCTGTCACATAGGATGCTCCCCACAAACAGGTATTAGTGCTTTCATGGTTATTATCATCACCATGGACTCCTGGTGAGAGCCTGGGGAAACAGTTGTCAGCTGCCAGAAACAATTAGGCCAAAGAAGGTCCAAGAAGGTCGTGAACACAGGCTGTATTTAGAGGTGAAAGGTGAGAGTAGGGTTTTTGCCCACACCACAAGTAATTCTTCATGACATCAGCTAAATGTCTTACAATTTAACTCAATTCTAACACAATCTGCCTGGAGATAGTGCCAGATCCCACAGGTTAAGGGCTCAGTCCCAGGAAATTGCTCCCCACTTCAGATGCCTATTGCAAGTAGTAGGTCCCCAGGTTACCCACAACTTCCATCCTATTTGGCTACAAATTAGAGGTTCCCACAACCTGGTCCTTAGATTCAATTGATTTGGTAGAGTGGCTCACAGAACTCGGGGAAACACCTGTGTTTACCAGGTTATGAAGGATATGATAAAAGATACAGATGAACAGCAAAATGAAGAGGTGCATATGGCGAGGCCTAGGAGGGTCCGAAGCGCAGGAGCTTCTATCTCCGTGGGACTGGGGTACATCACCTTCCCAGGAGACGTGTGTTTGCCAGCCTGGAAGCTCTTCGAACACTGTACTTTGGGGATTTGATGAAGGCTTTATCATGTAGGCATGATCAATTCATTTTCATCCCTTTTCCCTTCTCAGGAGAATGGGAAGCAGGACTGAGAATCCCAAGCTTCTCGTCATGACTTGGTCTTTCCTATAACCAGGCCTCATCCGGGAAACCACCCAGAGCTGTCTCATTAAAACAAAAGACACTCCCAACACTCGGGAAATTACAAGGGTTTCAGGAACTCTGTGTCAGGAACCAGGGACAGAGACCAATATAAATTTTCTATGATTTCATGGGAGGTATTGGTGGATCACTACAGCTAAACAGTACTAATGGTGGAATCAGGAATGAGTGATTGTGGAGCTTCCCCTACAATAGCAATAAAAATATCTTTTCCAGGCCCTTGGTGAAATGATGTGTATTTGGTTCTAGGATGGACTTGGAAGGAACGCATGGAACTGAGGAAGTAGGGTTGGACAGACACTCTGTATCTTTCCAGACATTTCCCTCCCACCTTCCCCAACTATAGATTTTGTTCTCATGGTGCCTTGTGCACAGGTGGAAGTCAACCAGTATCATTTAGGAAGTACCCACAATATACCAAATACTTGGGCTAAACCCACTAGCTACTAAGGCGGAGTGCCTGTTAGAGACATTGCAATTTGAATAAATAACCATGAAACTCTAAGATCTAGAGAAATGCAGTTCTAATGTTGAAGGGAAGGCAATGAGATTCATTGGAACAAGGGCCCCATCTGCCATGCATCCAATTTACCTCTTGTAGCCAGCCTGTCAAAAGGTTCCACTTTAGGAATCGGGAGAATGTCGTGCTCATCTAAACTTAGTGTATTAGTCTTCGTTGGCTGCTATAACAAATTACCACAAACTAGATGACTTAAAACAGCACACATGTGGGACTTCCCTGGCGGTCCAGTGGTTAAGACTCTGTGCTTCCACTGCAGGGGCACAGGTTCGATCCCTGGTCATGGCCAAAAAAAAAAAAAAAAAGGGATATATTTTTTCTCTTACAGTTCTGGAGGGCAGATGTTTGAAATGAGTCTTATGGGGGGAAAAACAAGGTGTGAGCAGGGTGGAAGTGACAATTATCAAGTGGAGGCTCTAGGGGAAAATCTGTTCCTTGCCTTTTTCAGCTTCTAGAGGCTGTCCTGATTCCTTGGTTCATGTCCTCATATCACATCGTCTTTTCTCCCTCTGCTTCTGTCACCACATGGCCTTCTCCTCTCCTGTTATCACATTTCTCTCTGCCTCCCCCTTACAAGGACACTTGTAATTACATTTTTAGGGCCCACCCAGATAATCTAGACTAATCTCCCCATCTCAGATTCCTTTAACTTAATCACACCTGCCAAGTTCCCATTACCATGTAACATTCACAGGCTCCAGGTATTAGGATCTGTACATTCTGAGGGGCCATTATTCAGCCTACCACAATGGGTATGTTAAAATATGCCATGAATGGCCTCTTTTTTTTTTTTTTTTTTGAGTGATGCTGCACATGCATTTGTGCCTAGCAAGGGAGACCAGGCAGACCCCTTGGCACATCAAGCCGAGTGTGTTCCAACTCAACAGGATCCTAACAGCTTCCTCCTTAAGGAAGTGCTTCTAGAATCATAGCACTGCAAGGCCCCTCTGAGAAGACACCTGGGTCCTTCACCGTATAGATGACAAGAATGAATTTTGCAAAATGCCATGAGGCACCTTGCCTAGACTAGAGCTCACGTGTTCCCATTCCAAGCCCCCTGCTCTCTCCCCTATTTCTGAATGTAATTACTTAATAAATATCCATGCATTTCAAAGTTAGCAAATGTTCTCTTTCATGGAAGGAATATGGCAAAACGACTCCTCCTAAAGGCCAGTGAAGGTAGAAATCCACCTGAGGGTGGAGTAATTAAAGTATGTATGTGTTGTAGTGCTGTGTATTTTTTATATATAATATATGTTTTTTTAATTGAAATATATCTGTTGTACAATATTATGTTAGTTTCAGGTGTACTACATAGTATTTGACATTGGCATCCATTATGAAATGATCACCATGATAAGTCTAGTAACCATCTGTCCCCATACAGTAAGTCCCCTGCATATGAACCTTCAAGTTGCAAACTGTCAAAGATGTGAATGTATTATAAACCTATTACAGTACAGTACTATATAGCCGATTGTGTTTGTTGGGTACCTAGGCTAACTTTTTTGGATTCATGAACAAATTGGTCTTACAAATGCACTCTCAGAACGGAACTCGTTCGTATGTAGGGGACTTACTGTATGAAGTTATTACAATATTATTGACCATATTCCTTATGCTGTATATTACATCCTCATGGCTTATTTATTATATAACTGAAGGTTTGTAACTCTTTTTTTTAACTTTTTATTTTATATTGGAGTATAGTTGATTAACAATGTCACATTAGTTTCAGGTGTACAGCAAGGTGATTCGGTTATACATACACATGTATCTATTCTTTTTCAAATTCTTTTCCCATTTAGGTTGTTACATAACATTGAGCAGAGTTCCCTGGGCTATACAGTAGGTCCTTGCTGGTTATCCATTTTAAATATAAGTGCTGTGTATTTTTGTTTGAGCGCACCTCCTTTGTTCCCTGAGGTCTGGAAGCTTTCTCATAGCTCTTTACAAGCTCAGCTGGCATTGCCGGTGATAATGGAACTTGTCAAGAAACACTGATGTTTGGGGGAAAAAGGGAAAATTAACCAGTGAATCTGCAGTAAGTGGCACCCTATCCAATCAGATTCACCAAGAGGGCTTTTTCCTCTGCCATCACACCTGACGACAGTGGTTCTCAAGGTGGGATGTCTGGGGCAGAAGCACCAGGGTCACCTGGAACTTATTACAAATGCAAATCATTGTGCCTCACCCCAGACCAGATCCAAAGTCTGAGGTTGGGGCCCAGCAATCTGATTCAACAAGCCCTGCTGATGTCAGCTCAAGTGTGAGAACCACTTCCTTAAGTCAATGCCAGACTTCTCTGGGTGAAGGTGGTGGGTGAGCAGGAGAAAAGAGGGAGAGCAAGGTTTGCTTCCCAAGTTGAGAATGACCATGAAAATGATTATACCTAAGGGTTTTCTTCTCTGGTGTGTTGGGATGGGGAGCTCTGACCCTATACTATGACTGAGGAGACAGAAGCAATTGACAAAGTACAGAATCACGTGGCTAATAGAGTGGAGAGAATTCAGAAAGATTCTGGAGTGTGGTTTTGGGTGACAGAAAAGAGAACCATTTCAACCAATATGACAGGGAAACATGGGATATGTAGAAAAATATCTTGCATCCCAGTAACCCAGAGACCTGAAAAAAAATAATAAGTTCTATCTTTAACAAAAGAGCAAGGAAAGGAAGATGGAGCTCCAGCAGCAAAATCATTACAAGAGAGAAAACCATAATTCAAAAAGATACCACAATGTTCATCATCACAGCTCTATTTACAATAGCCAGGACATGGAAGCAACCTAAGAGTCCATCAACAGACGAATGGATAAAGAAGATGTGGCACATATATACAATGGAATATTACTCAGCCATAAAAAGGAATGAAACTGAGTTATTTGTAGTGAGGTGGATGGACCTAGAGTCTGTCATGCAGAGTGAAGTAAGTCAGAAAGAGAAAAACAAATACCATATGTTAACACATATATAGAGAATCTAGAAAAATGGTACTGATGAATTTAGTGGTAGGGCAGGAATAAAGATGCAGACGTTGAGAATGAACTTGAGGACATGGTGGGGGAAGGGGAGGCTGGGACGTAGTGAGAGAGTAGCATTGACATATATACACTACCAAATTTAAAATAGGTAGCTATTGGGAAGCAGCCGCATAGCACAGGGAGATCAGCTCTGTGCTTTGTGACCACCTAGAGGGGTGGGATAGGGAGGGTGGGAGGGAAGCTCAAGAGGGAGGGGATATGGGGATATATGTATGCATAGAGCTGATTCACTTTGTTCTACAGCAGAAACTAACACAACATTGTAAAGCAATTATTCTCCAATAAAGGTGTATTAAAACAAATCATTACAAGAGAAACTGACAACTTACCAGGTGACATCAGCAGAGATTTGTCAAACTGGTGAAGAAACGATTTAGAGCCTCCTGTTGGAGGCTGGCTTGAGTTTGGCTTACATGGGGGGGTGGGGGGTGTGAAGTGTGGTAGGAGAGGATGCCTTTCTCTTCTTAGGTCAAGAGGTAAGAGATAAGACTCTTCAAACTTACCAGGGAGCAGAAATTCCTCTTTACACCTATTGGGACACGGATCTAGGGCACTCCTTCTCTACTGGGAGCTATTTGTTCTCCCAGGCATATTTGGCCATGTCTGGAGACAGTTTTAATTGTCACAGCCTGCAAGGTTTCTACTGGCATCTAATGCACAAGACTGCCCTCTGCAAGAATTATTTGTCTTCTAACGTCAATAGGGCTGAGGTCAGGAAACCCTGCTCTTGGGTAAGGTGCCCTGACAGCCTCCACTTCAGTCATACATTAGGTATCAGTCTTTCCCAGTGAAAACCTCATGTTTGCAGGCAGCAAAATTATACCTTTGAGTATTCCTACTGAGTCAAAGTGAGAACAGCTGTAAGTGACTGGGAGAACTGGGGGTAGTGATCTGTTGACTGGATGAAGACTTGGTGGCTGGACTCAAAGAAGAGAAAATCAAGTAAACAGGTCAGATAGACAAGCCCCATCTTCTCTGTCTAGAGGATTTTGGTGCCCTAAAATCCAGTCACCTTCTCCCAGCTCTTTCCCGGTATGGGGGCAATGGTTGTCTTCACGTCAGCAATTCCAGTCTTGCAAGGGGTGGTACCCAAGGATACATATAGCCTTGGGATGGGAAGTGTACTATTTAACCAACCACTCTGAACATCAAACACAAATTATACCGACCCTGAATCACCAGTATTGTTTCATCATTTAGCAAAAGTAAAACCTAGTCAGGGATTCCCTGGTGGCACGGTGGTTAAGAGTCTGCCTGCCAGTGCAGGGGACACGGGTTCGAGCCCTGGTCCAGAAAGATCCTACATGCTGCATAGTAACTAAGCCCGTGCGCCACAACTACTGAGCCTGCGCTCTAGAACCCGCGAGCCACAACTACTGAGCCAGTGCGCCATGGCTACTGAAGCCCAAGTGCGTAGAGCCCGTGCTCTGCAACAAGAGAGGCCACTGCAATAAGACGCCCGCGCACCGCAACGAAAAGCAGCCCCCGTTCCCCGCAACTAGAGAAAGCCCATGCGCAGCAATGAAGACCCAACACAGCCTAAAATAAATAAATTTATATATAAAAAAAGTAAAACCTAGTCATTATTAAAAAAGCCCTTTAATGAACTTCTCCATGACCTTGTGTGGTGTGAGATCCAAGAGGCTAGTATTTTGCACTTAATGTGTTCCAAGAATGTACCGTGTATTCAACATAAAGATCTATCTACTTCCTGTCCAGAATCACCCAAAGCCACCAGATGTTCCGTTAGGAGACCTTTGGAGCTTCCCTGGTGGCGAGGTGGTTGAGAGTCTGCCTGCCGTTGCAGGGGACACGGGTTCGTGCCCCGTCCGGGAGGATCCCACATGCCGTGGAGCGGCTGGGCCCGTGAGCCATGGCTACTGAGCTTGCGCGTCCTGAGCCTGTGCTCCGCAGCGCTAAAAAAAAAAAAAGAGAGAGATTTTGAATACAATTCACTAAAGGTACAGAAGAAATAGAAATCTGATTTTACTCATCTCTGGTATCTCTCCCACAAATTGTTCATGCTCAAATATAATCCCTTCCCTCCCCCGCCCCCTGTTTTTTTGGTCCACTTAATTAGGTGATGTAAAAGTTTGCAGGTAAAATATAGGTTTATTGGATGACTGTTGATTTTTACTGCTCTTCTAAGTAGAGCTGGGTAACATTTCTAAGTTTGTCTTAATTAGTTTTTAACCCCTTAATTAAATTGCCTGGATTTTAATTGACTTCTAATTAATTCCTCTACTTCCTCCACTTCACAAGCAAAGTGGTTGAGATGAAGAAATCTGGGGTACAGTTTTCAATATATAAGTTGAAATTAAAGCAGTTGTCATTTTTTTTTTTTTAATTGGGTGATTTGACTATATAAGCTCAGTCTTCTTTCAGGACATTTTTCCTGGGTCCCCACCTAGTTACCTATTGAAGTACCTGGAGAAATTTTGCTTTGGCCTCTGGGCTTCTGGAGATCATGAAGGATGAGCCCGCTTACTTTCCTAGACTTTAAAAAAGTTTTTAGAGTTAGAAAGAAGAAATGCCATGAATATATTTGGCCATTTATTTATTTGGGCTGATAAAATCATAAGGGTTAAAATTCTCTCTGGATAAAAAATTGACATACTTTGAAGCTTGTTAATTTCTTCCTGGTCACTGAGTTAACAGTAATAATGAGGAAATCACTCTGACTCTGCCTCAGGCTACTGGAATCAGAGAAAGGAATTCATGTGCTCAAGCCAAGGTACAGGAGACTGGCCTAGTCACAATTACTGCAGTTACTGTTGAGAATGTCAGAAAACAGAGATGTGATCTGAAACAAGATCTAGTTTTCTCCTAAATGTAATTTCCTTTCACCCTGATCTTGCACAATCACACAGGCTCGCCTGTGCACACACACGCACACATACACTTCTCCTTGCACGCAATTTCTAAATCTCCACTCTCCTACTTTAATTGACACATCCACATATAAATTATTAGTATTCCTATCAGAGAAGTCTTTTCTCAAAATTGTAAAAGGGCTTGCCTCAACATCAAGCTCCTGTTAAAAGTATTGGCCAGGGCTTCCCTGGTGGCGCAGTGGTTGAGAGTCTGCCTGCCGATGCAGGGGACACGGGTTCGTGCCCCGGTCTGGGAGGATCCCACATGCCGCGGAGCGGCTGGGCCCGTGAGCCATGGCCGCTGAGCCTGCACGTCCGGAGCCTGTGCTCCGCAACGGGAGAGACCACAACAGTGAGAGGCCTGCATACCGCAAAAACAAACAAACAAACAAACAAAACAGTATTGCCCATCCACTCCTTACTGTTAGCCTCATTCCCACTCATCCTGTAAAACTCAGCTCAGTCGCTGCCACCTCCTCTGGGAAGTCTTCCAGGATGCTCCACTCCCAGTTGGAGGGAGCTGTTCTTCCTCTGGGCTCTCTGGTTTTGTGTGCTTTCCTCTCTTTTGTAAAGGTGTGATGACTGGGGAAACCCCTCCCCCACCTTCTGCCTCTGCCTATGAGTTCATTACAACTGAGTTTTTTGTTTGTTTAAGTATAGTTAATTTACAAAGTTGTGTTATTTTCAAGTGTACAGCAAAGTGATTCAGATATACATATATATTCTTTTACAGATTCTCTTCATTATAGGTTATTACAGGATATTGACTATAGTTCCCTGTGCTATACAGTAGGTCCTTATTGTTACCTATTTTATATATGGCAGTGTGTATATGTTAATCCCAAACTCCTAATTTATCCCACCTCCTCCCACTCCTTTGAAAACCATAAGTTTGTTTTCTATGTCTGTGAGTCTATTTCTGTTTTATAAATAAGTTCATTTGTATCATATTTTTAGATTCCACATATAAGTGATATCATATGATGTTTGTCTTTCTCTGACAGCAGACTTTTTTATTATCTTTGTACATCTGGTGCTCAGGACCAAGCCTGTTACATACTAGGTACCCAGTACATGTTTTATCAATTTTCCTCGACAGGCTTATTGATGGAATGAAAAAATTACTCCTCAGCTACACAGTACAGGAATGCATGACTATCAGAAACATGGAATTCACAGTGATGTGTCTGGATAGAGAGATATTCCTGAGAAGCAACCAACCAATATGATTAGGAACCAGCACACTCTGTAATACCCAGAGACGTGCTAAGCTGAACGACTTCTACTCTGGCTTAAAACCAATTCATTCATTCAGCCAACAAACACTTAGTTGTGTGTTAAAAGCCTGGAGCTGAGCTGCTTTGTAGGGACGGAAAGGTAAAAGAAATCTTGGGGAGTCAAGATTGTACGGTTATAACAAAGTGAGATAAGAGCCCAACAAAGGTATAGATAATGTAATAGCACAATGATGAGGTCATAAGCTCTAGAGTCAGACTAAGTTCAAGACCCTCACCACTGATTATTATCAATGTGACTTGGGCTAGGGACTTACCCTCACTAAGCCTCAGGATCCTTGCCTGTAGAATGGAAATATAATAACTCATACTTCAGAACCTTATAATGATGTTTTGACTATTAACCTATATAATCCTTATAAAGCACTTACAGCAATGCCTGGGACTTGGGGAACACCCAGTAAATGTCAGTGCTTCTACTGCCACTTCTTTAATAGTACAAAATATGAAAGAATGCCCTACTTAATAAGTGGAGAGAGGGACAGTGAGAGGTGGTATTTTTTAAACTTTTATTTATTTAATACATAATAAAATGTTTTTATTTGTCAACTTTACTTATTTAAATTGAAGTATACTTAATCTATAATATTTTGTTAGTGTACAGCAAAGTGATTCAGTTATACATATGTATGTATCTATTCTTTTTCAGATTCTTTTCCATTATCAGTTATTACAGAGTATTGAGTAGAGTTCCCTGTGCTCTACAGTACGCCCTTGTCGTTTACCTATTTTATATATGGTAGTGTGTATATGTTAATCCCAAATTCCTAATTTATCTCTCTCCCCTCTTTAATACATAAAAAATTAACTCATTACTTAACCACATTAGAAAACAGAGGTTAAACATAAGTCACCTGTATTCTCAAATGAACACTTTGGTGCATATCGTTCCACAGTTTTTTATTTCCATATAGAGAGATCATACTACACATACTATTTGGTATCATATTTTCCCACTATTACTCTCAATAATGCATCTATATCATAATTTATAGCTCCCTGTATTCATTACATAATTGCATGCTATTGTGTTCAGTCGATTGCCTGTCAGAGTTCTTTTGCTTCTATTAGAATCGACACTGTGATGAACATCTCTCCCTCTCTATCTCTCCCTGTCAATTGTCTAATAATCATCTGATAATTTCTTTCTGACTCATTTCTAGAAGGTAGCAAAAACTCATCAACAGTTAAACTTAGATTTCTTTTTTTTAATGAGAAAATTCTTAAATATAATGACAAGCACAGAGGCGGGCAGAGGCAGAAGCAAACTTGTGTCCGGCATTTGATCTTTTTTTATTTTTTGCTGGAACCAAATTGTGAGTTCTTTATTATATCTTTTTTCTCTTTTATTTTATTTTATGTTTTTTGTAATTTTTCAATTTATTTTTGTTACAATAGGTCCTTGTTGGTTATCTGTTTTAAATATAGCAGTGGGTACATGTCAATCCCAAACTTCCAGTCTATCCCTTCCTCCCTCTTCCCCCACTGGTAACCATAAGTTCCATAAACTTACTTTTATCACCTTTTATTTTCAGTAGATAAAACATTTACATATTTTAAATATCAAAACAATATAAAAATCATAATTAAGATACCTTGCTAACACTCTCCATCTTGTTTCCTAATTTTTCCCACCGTAGAAAACCATTTTTATTAGGTTATTATGTAAGTTTATAGTGTTGTTATGCAAATATTAACAAATGCTCCATGTATATTCTTATTTTTCCCATTTCTTACCCAAAAGCTAGCATAGTATACTCATGTTCTGCATCTTTTTTTTTTTATTTAGCTGTATATTGGAGATGATACCATGCTGATACATAAGAAACTATCTCTTTTCCACACCCTTCCCTCCTAGGCTTCTTTATATTTATTTATTTATTTATTTTTTTGATACGCGGGCCTCTCACTATTGTGGCCTCTCCCGTTGCGGAGCACAGGCTCCGGACACTCAGGCTCAGCGGCCACGGCTCACGGGCCCAGCCGCTCCGCGGCATGTGGGATCTTCCCGGACCGGAGCACGAACCCGTGTCCCCTGCATCAGCAGGCGGACTCTCAACCAACCACTGCGCCACCAGGGAAGCCCTAGGCTTCTTTTTTCTTAATAGTTTAGGATTACAATTTGGGGAGATATCATTTATTTAACAAGCTCCTTATAGATTGTCTCCTTACTCTAATCCCCAGGATAGGTTTGGATAAATTTGTCTCTGCCCTCTACACCCCTCACCACCTTCCTCATTTAGTAACGGCAGGACCAGAAGGGCAAGCCAATGCCCAAACCGCCTAAATTGTTCCAAACCTTTGGGAGACAGCAAGTGTCCACCATTTCTCCAGTCTAGCTTCTTGATTTCTAGGGTTTCCTTCCAAACAGAAACAGGTGAATAGACTATGAGAGACATTTATAACCACATGCTTTATTCGTTTACACTGACTGACAAAAACAGTGGGGAAAACACAGGTGTATGGTACCAGGAAGCTCTCCCAAGCACAGGCTCAGGTTAATCCTGTAAATACGTAAACATTTCCCTCCCCTCCATGACTTCATTCTTTCTTTACAGCACAGACATGTCCCAAAATCATCCCCTGACTTTCTTCCAAGGAATGCTTACTAGGCCAAGATCCCTAATGACTATTTACTTTATTTGCACGTAGGTTTTCTCGTTATGGCATAATTACCGTAAAATGATGATCCCACAGCCAAGGTAAACCAGAACCTGATAATGGACAATGAAACTTTACCTAATAGTTCTGTTTCCTCTCCTTGTTTTGCTTTCCACTCTCTGAGGCTGCTGCCTCTTGTGTTCTGGCTGACCTTCAATTTCTCTTGAAATTACTGAATTCATTCCTTCACTACCGGCTAAAATTGAGGCCTTTCTCTTCCTCTTAGCCAGAAAATTACAGACCAATTCACTCAACAAAGTACAGATAAAGCAGAGAGAGAATGCAATATGATGTGACTAAAGAATCACAAGTTGTTTGAAGCTACTGGATGTAGCACAGAATGAAGCGTCAGGGCTATAAGGAGATGTGATAGGTTAGATAGAATTGTACTGTAAAGAAAGGAGAAAGCCATGCTAATCGGTTTAGGTTCTATTATCTCTGTGATGGAGAGCGACTGAATACTTTTAAAGAAAGTACTAACATGGCTGTAGAGACTGAGGAGACACTGAAGGGAGGACAACCAGGAAGGCAGTTATTGAAACCGTAACCAAGAAGTGGTGATGACAAACTACAGGAGTAGCAGTTGGAATGGAAAGAAAAGAAAAGGTAGAATGGACGTATCAGATTAGGAGTGGTTGGGGAGAACAGTGGACCAGTGCAACTCCGGGAGTGGGTGAAATGGAGAGACTATATTTGGTTGGGGAAGATATTAGAGGTTAAGATGCCAGTGGGAAATCCAGGAGGAGTAACCCTGGAGCTCAAAAGAGAGGTGAGGATTGGAAATAAGCATTTAGTCATCACCGTTCTATAGATGGTAGCTATCACCTTGGGGTTCAATGAGACGGTCTATGCAAGGAAAGAGAATAGAGTGAGAAGTGAACACCCAGGGTGGAATCTTGGCAATCATGGTGGAGAGAAAGGAAATCAGCCAGTGAAGGACACTGGGAAGCAGAAACCAGTGGTAAGAGAAAAACCACAAGAGAGGCTGGTATTGAGAAAGATGTGCCTTTTATTTTTTTATTTTATTTCATTTATTTCTGAAAGATGTGTCTTCGAAAACAGAGTTTCGAAAGACAAAGTTTTGCAAAAATACTGAACGCCTCATAGAGTTCATACAAACTTATGTACGTATAGCAAATAAATGCTTCTTGTCTGACTTTTCTATCTGTATGAATAACAAACCAAATAATTTTTACTTCTGTAAAATAACCCAATGAACTTACCTTTTTTTTCAAATTCTTTATATACCCTTACCTTCGATATTGTTAAATAGCCAATATGTGTTTGTCATCAATATGTAAATACCATTGTTGTCCCACCCTCATCTCATTTATCACTATTTCACTACAGAATTATTTATTGGACCATTACCATGTGCTAAACCCTGTCCATTTCCTGTGGGGCCAGAGATAACCAGTCTCTGCCTCCAGGCCCACATAGTTTGCATTCTTGTCATCTTAAACTAAACAACTGGAAGTCACTAGGAGACTGACAGAAATTGCTGGACCAGAGGGCGACACGGGAAAGCTGTGCAGGTGAAGGGCAGGGAAAACAACCACAGACCAACAAGTCTTCTTTTTTTGGCATGCGGGTTCCTAGTTCCCCGTCCAGGGATTGAACCTGTGCCCCTGCAGTGGAAGCTCAGAGTCTTAACCACTGGACCACCAGGGAAGTCCCCAGACCAGCAAGTCTTGACTGGTGCTTCCCCACTCCTCCCCTTGACATTTCCTGGGCTCAGTTACATAGTCTAAGGATGGAGGGAGGTAGGGGTGAAGGGAGGGAGAAGACAAGATAAAACAAGTTTGGCAAAATGGTGATAATCAGTGAATCTAGGTGAAGGCATAGTGGTTTTATTGTTATTACTATCAACTTTTTGGTAGGTTAAAAATGTTTTTAATAAAAAGTTGAGGGGAAACATATACACACACACTCTTTAAGACTGTACAGGTAAGGTAAAATTACACAAAAATACAAGCAAAGGAATGATGATTCAGGATAGCAGTTACCCGAGGTTGCGGGTGATTGTGGAATGATATGGTACAAAAAGGATCACACACATGTAAGCTATTGTTAAGGTCCCAGTTTTGATGTTGGGTTATGGTTTCGTGGGTGCTTATTATATTAGTTCTATAAACTAATAATTGTATGAATAAAGGTGGTCAAAAATGCACCAATGATGAAAGTGTGTCACAAACCATTAATTCACTTCTGTGTTCTTAAGGCACCACCAGCCTACACCCACAAAAACAGTGAAAATAACCAGATATCCTGAGTGGAAAATTCTAGCAATGAGAGAAAAGCTGGACCAACAGCTATTTGAGAATGAGTTCTGAATTTTTCATCCCTTTCATCTGAAGCTAATCATGTGGTGTTCCAAGAATAATGAACAACTATTTTAAATGCTCTACTATTAACCTATGATTCAACCTTGTTTAATCATATTCTTATTTAAAGAAAATGATACACTTCTACTGTTCTTTAAGGAGACACTAGTGAGAATGAAATTGTCCTTAAGATATGCAGTATAAGGGATAAACGTATAATTCCTATTTACCAAAATTAGTGTTAATAACATTTCCAATAATTTATCATCTTAGAGGGTCATATTTATTTTATCACACGTAAGTGGAAGATTGCATGGTAGTGGAGAAGCTGGGCTTTGGAGTCAGAAAATCCTGGGTTCAAGGCTCCATTCTACCTCTTGTCAGCTGACACTGGACAAATTATTTACCCTCTCTAGATCTTAGTTTCCTCCTTTGAAGCTGAATCTGCACCAATAGGACAGTTGCATTTTTAAAGATAGACCATGTAAAGTTCTTAGCACAATTCATAGCATAAGTCTAAATGTTATAAAAGGTAGCTATTATTATCGTACCAAAACATTTAAACTGATTTATTTTATCTATTTTACTATGCACACATATACATATATTAATACATGTTTGCATTATTTCCTGCTTACTAACAAAGTTACACTGTTTATTATCTGGAACTTAAATAACAATACAAATAAGTCCGTGGAACTCTGAAAATAGGGGAAATGTAAAAACTTATCTCCTTAACACTCTTCGTTCCTCGTAAGATGATCTCTAAGGCTCCACAGCTTTAACATTTTATTATCTTATAAATTCTATGATTATTGCCTTTGCAAGTGTTTAGAAGGCATTGAAATGAAGGTGAGTTTATTTGGAGTTTTATCATGTTTTTACCGATGGAAGAGGGTGGTCAACACAGACATTTTCATGACTGAACAAGTATACGGAAACATCTACTCCTACACTAGGACGTGCCTATTTGATATTTAGTAACACACAGTACTGCTGCAATACCGACTCATTTCATTTGAAGTTACTGTTTGCTCTGCTGGCTTCTTTGCATTCCTTTTCTTAAGTTGCTGGGGAAGGTATTTATAAATCTTCTCAAATAGTATATTTTACTCCAGAGATATATTGATTGTAGACATATTCATTCTAGGTGTCTCAATTTAATTTCTTCCTTTCCTCCATACCTTCCTTCCTTTTTTTTTTTTTTAAACAAGGTAAGGTAATTGAAGAGAGTTATTGTGATGAGAAGTTTAATATATAGTGATATTTGCACGGTGCAGCCTTGAAAAATGTAAGTTAAATGACAAAATCTTGAAATTGTAAGTAAAATGTTAGTGGCAGTACATTCCCTTTTAGTGTGTGGTCATTGTAAAAACACCATAAAACTAGTTGGATGGAAATGTGTTTAAATGACCACACATCCCATCACACTAAGAGAACAATTCTGTGTCTTTTTTATTCTACAATAAATTCATGCTTTTATAAACTTGCAATCATAATGTATGTGTTTGGGTGTGTGGTATTTGCTTAAGGGGGGAATATCATAATTTGCTTATTTAACTATTTGCCTATTAGACTTCTAGGTTGGCTCTAAATTTTTGTTATTATAGAAAATATTGTAATAAGCTTTTTCAAATATATGACTTTTATTCATTTAAAAAGTTTTACTTACGATAAAATAATGTTGGAGGAAATACTAAGTTTACCAAAAAAAAAAAAAAAGAGTTTGGGTATTATAGCTCTTCAGTGCTATATTAGTTTCCAAAAGGATGTGTGTATGTGTATAAAATATAGCAATATATACAACATAGCAATATATATTTTAAGACATTATCTATAAATGAGTATATTAAAAATATGCTTCTTCCAACTTCAATTATCTAAGAGAACACACCAGAATTAACTTGTACCAAGTTTTCTTTTCTTCTTCTTTTCTCCTCTTCCTCTTTCTTCTTCCTCTTCTTCTCCTTTTCCTTCTTTTTCCTTTACTGTAATCAATAAAAGACTTGGATGAAATATTTTTGGTTCAGTTTTTTTTAAAAAAAAGTTTCTTTTCAAGGTCATAATGAGATATTGGCTGTTGTGAAGAGGCTAACTAAATACCAACTGGTTTTCTGGTCTTCCTAACCCAGCTATATCACCTTCTAAAAATTGGGTACCTTGAATTTACTAACTTATCTAGAGCTACAACCTACTAAATGTACTTGTCATATATTTCTTAGCCACCGAATGACTGAATTAAGCTTACAACCATTACAAAATATAGACAAGAAGAAAAACACTTGGCTGGTAACAGGTAGAGATGGAAACAGCTTCATCTACTTTACCAGTTTGTCTCTACTACCCTCTAGTGGAACCATAGTCATAATATCCTTACAGCATTGCTTCCAGATTACACACACACACACACACACACACACACACACACACACAGATTTATAAATTTCAGCTTTACATAGTTGGTCCCAGCCTTAGATATGATGAACTCCTGGAACGAGTTATAAGTTTTAACGTCAGTTTAAATGTCAGTTTAGTTTCGTTTAGTTTTTTGGGTTTTTTTGGGCTCTTTTTGCGGTACGCGGGCCTCTCACTGTTGTGGCCTCTCCCGTTGCGGAGCACAGGCTCTGGACGCTCAGGCTCAGCGGCCATGGCTCACGGGCCCAGCCGCTCCGCGGCATGTGGGATCTTCCCGGACCGGGGCACGAACCCGTGTCCCCCGCATCGGCAGGCGGACTCTCAACCACTGCGCCACCAGGAAAGCCCTAATGTCAGTTTTAACTGACATTCTTGCTCCTCTCTCTTCCCAGTAATCCTTTGTGAAAAATACTGCCAGATTAGTCTGTTTAAAGGGGAAATCCTATCACTCCGCTGCTCAAATGAATGAAAAAACCTTCAGTCCTTCCTTCCCTTTGAGCTATTTGAAGTGCTGCTGGTAAACTCCCCCACAGTGACTTCCAAAAGTCTTCACAATATGAATCCAACTCTCCTTTCCCCTCTCCTATCCCTTTACCTCCTGTCACACCCCACCTTCCAGCCAAATCTCACTGCTGCGTGTTCTCCACGCCTGCCCTATGATTTTCCTTTCTGCCTACCTTGCCACCCGTGTAGTCATCTCCACCCCACCAACCTTCCTTCTTTCATTTCTATTTGCCAGAATTGTGCTCATATTTCAAGACTTTTTTCAAATGTGCTTTTATTCAGCATCATCAAGCTCCCTTCACCAATTTCACATAAGCCGGGTACCTCTGACACTATGCCGTCTATTGCATATGCTGTTCCCTTTGCCTGGATGTTCTCCGCAGGCTCCTCCCCTTCAGTTTCCATGTAAACTCACATCATCACAGCTTTCCTCCCCAACCCAATGCAAGGGTCATGTCATTTAATGAAGCCTGATCTGCCTCCCCTAGTTTTGTTTTCTCCCGTCTCTCCTGTGACCCCATAGCAATTTACTCAAGTCTCTGTTCCAGTATCTACCACCAGAGCTAATTTTGTGAGAGACAGTGATCAATACAATCAAGGAAAATCCTATGTGTGAAATCCTTACTGTGGGTGAGGCGTTGATCTAACTAGACATTTCATGGATTACCTCATTTCACGCTCAAAACGACACAACTGGGTACTATTACTCTCATCATTTGAGTAAATGAGGCACAGAGAATTGAAGTGACTTGCCCAAAGCCACAGAGATGTCAAGGGAAGCAGTCAGGATTGAAAAGGATTTGAGCCCAGGTGACCTTTGAACCCTGAGCTTTATTTTTTAATAGAAGTATAGTTAATTTACAAAGTTGTGTTAGTTTCAGATGTACAGCAAAGTGATTCAGTTATACATATACATATCTTTTATTTTTTAGATCCTTTTCCATTATAGATTATTACAAGATATTGAGTAGAGTTCCCTAGGCTATACTGTAGGTCCTTGTTGCTTACCTATTTTGTATATAGTGGCGAGTGTATGTAAAGCTCCAGCTTCTCATTTATTTCCCCACCACCACCCCTGCTATCCCTGTCGGTAACCAGAAGTTTGTTTTCTAGGTCTGTGAGTCTATTTCTGTCTTGTAAATAAGTTCATTTGTATCTTTTTTTAGTTTCCACCTATGAGTGATGTCATAAGGTATTTGTCTTTCTCTGTCTGACTTACTTCACTTAGTATGATAATCTCTAGGTGCATCCATGTTGCTGCAAATGGCAGTATTTTATTCTCCTTTTATGACTGAGTAATGTTCCACTGTATATATATTCCACATCTTCTCCAGCCATTCATCTATCGGTGGACATTTAGGTTGCTTCCGTGTCTTGCCTATTGTGAATAGTGCTGCTACGGACATTGGGACCCTGAGCTTTTTAACTGTGATGGCACAGCCATTCCAGAAGGGCTCTTGGTCAGGACAGTGTCTCTTGAATGGCTTTCCTCCTACTTTTCATTTTGGATGTTTGGTTTGGGATTGGCTGTGGAAGAAATCGAAACTGATTCCTGGGGTAGGAAAAAGGTTTTGTTTTGTCTTGTTGAATAGAAGGCTCTACTTTTCCTCTTTGAAATTTTTTCATTTTATATGTTTCCCCATCTGGAGTCTGAAGTTCGGGGGGGCTTGCATTTGATTCTTGTTTGTATGCCCATTACTTAAGCTAGTGCTTGGGACACAATAAGGCCTCCATAAAGTTGTCAAATGTTATTGAAACAGTGGATATCTTTCTCTTTTTGCCTTGTTCGAATGTAAATCACTTTATCTTGTATTCCCTCAGTACTCAGCCGGAAGGAAAGTATTTAATTAATTAGCATACAAGAAGTATCATCATTTGGTGCATTTTTCTTATCTCGGCCCCTCCTGTCAAGCTTAATAAGAACAGATATCTAATCCATCTTTGTATCTTTAGTAGCCACCGAATAATTCCAGACAAACAGAAGAAACTCAAATATTTGGCGAGTGAAGCCAATAGAGTTTAATTTGCTGTCGTACTTCACTCTCACATCAGGTATAAACTGATGCACGAGCAAGGGCCAGACAGCTGATGTTCTTGGGGAGGCCCTCGGGTGCTACAAGGCTCTGAAGTGCCTGCCTTTTTTTTAAAGATAGAGTAAATTATGTTTCCGTATCATTTTATCAGTAAGAAAGGGTAACTGTAACTTCGCTCTTTGGAATCTGTCAATGATAGTAAGCATGTCACATGAAGCAGATCACCATGAATCTCATGAAACTTACATATCAGGATCCTGTCTTTGCACAGGTCCCTTCCAGGACTCTGAGAGAGGTGTTCACATGGTCATGTCTTTGTAAAATGTATGAAGTAAGATATCTTGAACACAGTTTGTTAAGGCCGCTGTTTCTTTCCACTTCAACTTCCAGTCAGTCACACTTCTCCACCTGTCCAGTGACACTGGCACGACCATGAACACTGTTGAGATTCAGCTCAGGAGATGTTGAATTAAGGATATATTGAGGGCTTCCCTGGTGGCGCAGTGGTTGAGAGTCCGCCTGCCGATGCAGGGGACGCGGGTTCGTGCCCCGGTCCGGGAAGATCCCACATGCCGCGGAGCGGCTGGGCCCGTGAGCCATGGCCGCTGAGCCCGCGCATCCGGAGCCTGTGCTCCGCAACGGGAGAGGCCACAACAGTGAGAGGCCCGCGTACCGCAGAAAAACAAAAACAAAAACAAACAAACAAAAGAAGGATATATTGAGTTTAGGATGAGTGGTATCTCACACTTCCAAGTTACTCCCAGCAGTCCTAATATAAGAAAAGCTTCTGGGACAACTCCTTGCATCCATTCTGCTCACCCTCCAGGCATCTCGAAATGAAGACATAGGGCAAGAGATGTTATCTGAACTGGAAATAAGTGGGTAGTGGGTAATAGGGGAAAAGCTAATCTGTGGAAAATTCTTCCAATTATCAGATGTGTAAAGTTATATCTACATATCCCATCAGTGCAAAGAGAAAACCTTACCAGACGACTCTTATTATCCTCAGCTCTGTTTCACTCTTTTATTTTCTTAAAGACTTAAGAATGATGTTCAAGAGCAGAAATCTCTCTTAAGGATATAGTGGAAGCAATGAAAGAGAGAGTTTTCAATACTGTAGTATATCGTTACCTCCTCTAAAATGAACTTTTCTTGTATTAGGAACACGCTCGTTAACAGAGCATGAACAATTATAAATGCATCAGACAGTTTTTGGGATCTGGAATATTTAGAATCCCGTAAATTAGAATCTTCCACAATTGCTGTGTTTGTAGGGCATAAACTCAGAGTATTAGTACAAACAGCTCATATGTGAAAGAAACTTGATTTAAAAAACCCCCCAAAACAAAAAACAATGCCATTGAAAAATGGGCAGAGAACCTGAATAGACATCTTTCCAAAGAAGACCTACAGATGGCCAACAGGCACATGAAAAGATGCTCAACATTACTAACCATCAGGGAAATGCAAATCAAAACCACAGTGAGATATCAGAATGAATATTATCAAAATGACAACAAATAACACGTCTTGGTGAGGACGTGGAGAAAAGTGAACCCTCCTGCACGGTTGGTAGGAATGTAAATTGGGGCAGTTACTAAGGAAAACTTTTATGGAGGGTCCTCAAAAAATTAAAAGTAGAACTGCCATATGATCCAGCAATTCCACCTCTGGGTAAGTTTCCAAAGAAAACAAAAACACTAATTCAAAAAAATATATGCACCCCTATGTTCATGCAGCATTATTCAAAATAGGCAAGATATGGAAGTAACCTAAGTGCCCATCTTGAAATAAGTGGATAAAGAAGATGTGGTATATGTGTACAATGGAATATTAGCCATAAAAAATAAAATCTTGCCATTTGCGACAACATGGTTGGACCTACAGGGTATTATGCTAAGTGAAATAAGTCAGACAGAGGAAGAAAAACACTGTACAATTTCAGTTGTATGAAAAAATCTTAAAAACAAATGAACAAATATAACAAAGCAGAAAGAGTCATAAATACAGAGAACAAGCAGGTGGTTGCCAGAGGGGAGGGAGGTAGGAGGATGAGTGAAATAGGTGAGGGAAATTTTTAAAAATTAAAAATTAAAAAAAATAAAGTACCAAAATGTTAGCAGTGATCCCTCTGTCTGTCTTTTGTTGAGGAAATGAGGGTGGAGGCACAGAGATTGTATGTGACACACTTTTCTTTTTTTTTGAATTTAATTTATTTTTTTATACAGCAGGTTCTTATTAGTTTTCCATTTTATCCACATCAGTGTATACATGTCAATCCCAATCTCCCAATTCATCCCACCACCACCCGTCCCCCGCCACTTTCCCCTCTTGGTGTCCGTACGTTTGTTCTCTGAATCCGTGTCTCAATTTCTGCCCTGCAAACCGTTTCATCTGTACCATTTTTCTAGGTTCCACATATATGCGTTAATATACGATATTTGTTTTTCTCTTTCTGACTTACTTCACTCTTTATGGTATGTGACACACTTTTATTATGGAATTGTTTGAAACATTTATTAAAAAAACCCATTATTTTGTTATCAGAGAAATGTCTGAGGAACAGCCATGAGAGTTCAGTGTTTTCAGTTGTGATTAAAAGGTCTTGAAACTATGTGTCTTGCTTTTTTCCACTGTTCTACTTTCTGAATTAATGTAAAAGAACAGTCTTTTCCTTTTGGATATGTTTATTTTGGAAACTTCTATGAATTTTATCCAGTAGCAAAAGAAGCCTTGGCAAGATTCATTCATGCATGCGTTCCTTCATACGTTCATCCATTTACTCTTTCAATCATTTTTGGACTAATGTGACTAGCTTTTGAGTTTTGAACCATACACTCACATGGTTCAAAATTCAAAAGCTACCAAAACCTCCCTCCCACCTCTGTGCCCCAGGCACTATTCCACTCCACACAAGCGCATTGTTATTAGTTTGTTGCATCTCCTTCCAGGGTATTTTAGGTATTTAAAAGTACGTTTCTCAAATTTTTTATCTGAAAAAATACTTGTCTTAGCTCAGGCTGCCATAACAAAAGACCATAGGTCAGGTGGGGTAAACAGATATTTATTTCACACAGTTCTGGAGGCTGGATCGAGGTGTTGGCATGGTCAGAATCTGGTGAGAGCTCTCTTCCTGGCTTGCAGATGGTGCCTCGTTCTAGCAGTGTCCCCCCGTGGAGGAAATAGAGCGACCAAGCTCTTTGGTGTCTCTTCTTAGAAGAACACTAATCCCACAGTGAGGGCTCCACACTCACGGTCTTATTTAATTTCTTCCCCAAGGTGCCATCTCTAAACAACATCACACTGAGCCAGAGGCTGCAAGATATGGATGGGAGGGAAGGGGTAGTGGAGAGAAACATAATTCAGTTCACAGTAACACATATCTCAAAAGAAAACAAAACTTAGGTGCAGTACCAATGGATCTTTTATTTTTCCCCTTCTAAATGGAGGTTGCCAAAATATAAATATGGAACTTTGGAGAGCATATGCCTTTCCATCCTCTCCTCTTTAGTTTTTTTCCACGCCACTTCCAGAATTGGTCTAAGATATTGTGCCAAGGCTGTAGGTCTCCTGAGCAGCCCCTTAGAACAATATTCAGGGCTCTTCAAGATTCTGACTCCAATTTCCCTTCCCTGTTTATCACCTAAAGAGCCCTACACCCTCTGATGCAGGCACCCTGAATAACTCGGGCAGACTTCAGTGCTTTACTCATGCAACTTCCTCTGTGTGGAAGGTTCACTCCACAATTCCTTCTCCAGTGTTCCTTCAAATGTCACATCCTCTGCTTGAATTAGTAATTTCCTGGTCGGTGTTTTCATATCGGCTTATAGTAGAACGTACAACCTCAGTGCTAGAAGCAAATTATAAGTAATGGTTGTGTTCTCCCACCCCCAACACCTAGAGCAGAAGTATCTGACTTATTTTTTGTGACACTGAATAGAAGTTGGCCCAATGTACAATAAACTGTATTTGCTAAGATGATAGCCTGAACTTACAATAACCCCGAAACTTTAAAAAGAAAGACAGCCAAAACAAAAAACAAACAAAGAAAGACAAGTCACACACGCAAAAAAGAGAGATAACGGAGCTAAATTTTTTTTTGGCTTTGTCACCGGACTTGTAGGACCTTAGTTCCCCGACCAGGGATTGAACCCAGGTCCACCGTAGTGAAAGTGCACAGTCCTAACCACTGGATCGCCAAGAAATTCCTCCTGAGTTAAATTTAAATAAAAATCTAGCGTCAGAGCTATGGAAGCTTGTGGTCTTCTTTATGTTGAATGTAAAATGTATATAATGAATTACTAGCTGTTTTTAGATGATATAAATTGAATCCCTTGCTTGGGCCTACCAGAGAGAAAGCTATATATATATTTATTTGTTAAAATTAGTTAAAAGTAATATCCTAGACTAGCAGAGAAGAGTCTTCTGTAGAGCACTTCTCTGGGGTAGTTTTTATTTAAAATGTGAATTTGTGATTTTAAAAATAAGTTTTAAAAGTTATTAGGTTCAGGCCAAGATTTCCCAATCCCCTACTTCCACCCTGAATCCCAAATGCTCTGCTTCTGTTACCCAGTAGCACAAAATTGCCAAGGCTGACTGTTTGTGCCACACATATGGCCAGATGACAGATGCTGCTCCTTGTGTAACAAGGTATTAAACACTTAAATGCATGTGATATGCTAGTTCCATTGCTTATCCTAATCTGGGTCATCTAATATGTAATTGTAGAGGTCATGGTAATCAATCTTTGTTCTAGGTCCCTTGGAGTCAGTGCAAAGACTCTTATTATCTCCAGTTCTATTTTACTTTTTTCTTTTCTTTTCTTTTCTTTTCTTTTTTGCGGTACGCGGGCCTCTCACTGTTGTGGCCTCTCCCGTTGCAGAGCACAGGTTGCGGACGCACAGGCTCAGTGGCCATGGCTCACGGGCCCAGCCGCTCCGCGGCATGTGGGATCCTCCGGACAGGGGCACGAACCCACGTCCCCTGCATCGGCAGGCGGACTCTCAACCACTGCACCACCAGGGAAGCCCTACTTTTTTATTTTCTTAAAGACTTCACAATGATGACCAAGTGCAGTAATCTCTCTTTAGGATACAGTGGAGGGCAACGAAAGAATTTGGGGATACTGGATTATTTAAAGTGTAATTTAGATCTCTTTTTCTTCCCCCGCAGAAGTGCAAATTTTTGTGTTTTAAAGAACATTTAAAATTCTGATGTGAGAATATTTAAAATTTTAAAAAAGAAAAATTTTGTTTTTAATTTTTAAATAAAGTGTTAAATAGATTAAAAATTTTAAATAAAAAAGTGAGGTAAAAACATAGCACGGCCATATATATGTGTGTGTAATGTAGAAAAAAGGTGTCTAAGTCCTCTATCTATATATATAGGAAAATTTTCTTTACATTATTGAGGACATCTTTCCTAGCTTTCTGTTATCTCCTCCTTCAGGTAACCGAAATGTGCTCCTTTGGCCCAGCCTGAGAATCATTAATTTAGAAAAAAATAAATATACACTAGCTTTAAGTATTAGAAGTGAAAGTAATGGGATTTGGATTGCGTGTAGTATCGCTTTTGTGATGAGCTATTTGATTACAATAAATTTTAATTGTGCCAATATTGGGGGGGGAGGAAAACCAACCCACAGCGAACAGCAGGTTTCTGATGACTAGAAACAGTAAGACGACACTTTCTTGGAATGAAAGACGGCGCTTGCGCTCAGACTCAGTGGGCGCCCGCCCTCCTGCTTTTTCTCCAGCCGCCGTTTCCTCCGCCTTTCGCGCTCTAGCCACCCGGAAAGCCCAGCCTAAGGGAAGCTGGGCCCTGATTGGCTTCTTTGAAAGTCTACGGGATACCTGATTGGTGGATCCAGGACCCTTTAGCGCGGTGAGTTTGAAACTGCTCGCACTTCTCTTCAAAGCTGGCGCTTCGAAGTTAGGGGAGAGCGCCGCTGACGTGATAGCCGCCGCCGCTTTCGCCGGGGGATAATAAGCCGGGTAGAGTTGCCGGGGTCAGGGTCATGCCTATGGGGCGTCGACTCGGCAGGCCGGCGTCGACTCGCGGGCCTCGGAGAGGGTGTATTACGGAACCGGGTGATAATTAGGCGGCTGGGGTCTGCGTGCGGCCAGGCCGGGCCTTCACCTGGGGTCCGGGGCCTGGGCGTGGGAGCGACGCCGGCCGGCTCTAGCGGGAGGCTTGTGGGAGCCCAGCCCCGGCGGGGTTACTCCGGCAGGGCTGGGGTTGCCCTGGCCTTGGAATTGCAGTCTGGGGTCACGCGGGTGGCTGAGGAGGCTCCCGGGTCCTGATTGAAGCCAAATCCGTGCCTTGGTTGGACGACGCCGAGCGCTTGCGGAGTGCCAGGCTCGGCCCTCGGCCCTGCAGCTCCCGCCCGTCCGCGGTGCGTCCTGCCCTCGCCTCCGGGGGTGGAAAGCAAGACCGCACCTGGGCCAGGTACCCAAGCCCGTTCCCAATCACAGGCTGTCCCGGAAAACCGATCGGATGAACTACCTTGTGGGCCTTCTCAGGCTTGCCTCTGTGCCCATGACCCTAGCCCTCCTAGAGCTTTTAAGAACACTTAGCCAAGGCAAACAACACTAGAGAACTTGGATTTTTTGTTGTCGTCGTTTTTATTTTATGCTTGGTGGTGGTTACAGTCTATGGAATTGGCAAAAAGTGGAAATCTAAGAAATGCCGAGAGTTAGAAACGTGTGTTTTTAAATCCTTTAATCAATTTTTATTTAATACTAAAGTTGCCAATGTGCACGTCTTGCTTCCTCTAAAGACCTGGAGGTCTCTGGGTGGATTAAGCCGCTGGTATTTTACATCCTGCCACGTACAGGGGGCTTTCAAAAGCTATGCTGAGGCCGCATCCTTTATTTAAAATAGTTACAACCAGGAAAGGGTGGAAGAGTAAGCTTTGAAATTGGGTTGGTTTTCAGTTATTTGTCTAAAATGAGCTCAGCAATTTCATTGTGCTTTAGGCATATTACATCTGGATATTGAAGAAAAGATAATTATCCTAATCGTCCACTGTCATTTGTAAAATTAACCATTTTTAAGATGGCCAGGGTAGTGCAATTTTGTTCATTTAAAAAGATTTATCTCTACTTATTTCTGGAATGATTTTGAAGAAGAATGTGAGAAACATAACTTAAGGGTCAATATAACCTCAGGCTCAGTGACCTTTATATATGGTTTCATCGGTGATGTATTATAAAATGATGCTTTGGGCTGCTGGAGCTATTGTTTCATTGCAAACTTACCAGCCAAGACTTACCAGGAAGTCTTGAGTAGCTGGTTGTCATTTCAGCTCTTTTTTTTTTTTTTTTAACCATTCTTTGTGATTCAAGTATATGGCTTTTTACTTTGTTCTTGACATTTGTGTGGGGTATAATTAGATTTTATGTGTGGAATTGCACTTTTTCTTTTAGAGTGCTTAGTGATCTTTCCTACCTTACAAAAAGTACCTTGAAACTTTTTGTCATGTTTGTGTTATGTGACTGCTGACAACAGGAGAAAGATTAAAACTGTCACTTGAGCAAGTTGAAACACGTATACTTTTCGCTGCTTTAAACCCTCTAATGGGTGAGCAGTGTGACCACATTTTAGCTCCCTACTCATGTCTTTCAAAAAAAAATTTTTTTAATTATCTTCATAAAAGTATAAAGCTGTACAAATTCAGTCAAATAACCTTGTTAAAATATTTGGGTATAACTGGCACACACTGGTGCTCCTTAGAAGTGTTACATAAAGAGAACATCTGGAATGTGTTTGGGAAGAATAGGTAAGTCCATGTGTGAATTTGAGGGTTAATTTGGAAGAGGCTAAATGTTACACTGGTATAGGATATACAAATATTTCCAATGTTTCAGAAACTAAGAAGGGTGGGAGAGTCTTTGAGTTCTTTCCCTTCTAACTATTGTTCTAATATAATAGCTAATATTCATGGAAAATTAATACTGCACTAGGCACTGTGGGAAATGCTTTACTTATAGTATCTCATTAATAACGTAAAAGCACGCTTTGAGTTAGTGACATGTAATCAAATCAGCTTTTCCTCTCATTTTAGGATCTACAATACCCATTGATTAACTATGGAAGACTATACCAAAATAGAGAAAATTGGAGAAGGTGAGTGGTTTTAATAATATAAAAGGATTTTTAAAAAATGATTTAATGATGCTGTAATGTCCTTGACATGAAGACATGTAAATATTCATTAAAGTCTAATCTTTGGGACTTCCCTGGTGGCGCAGTGGTTAAGAATCCCCCTGCCAATGCAGGGAACACGGGTTCGAGCCCTGGTCTGGGATGATCCCACATGCCGTGGAGCAACTAAGCCCGTGCGCCACTACTGAGCCTGCGCTCAAGAGCCCGCGAGCCACAACTACTGAAGCCCGTGCGCCTAGAGCCCGTGCTCTGCAACAAGAGAAGCCCGCGCACTGCAACGAAGAGCAGCCCCTGCTCGCCCCAACTAGAGAGAAAGCTTGTGCGCAGCAACGAAGACCCAATGCAGCCAAAAATAAAAAAATTAATTAACTAGTTAGTTTTTTAAAATCCAATCTTTCAGGTACGTCTAACAGTATATTAGTGCATTAATACATATGTTCTCTACATAATAAAACACAAAAATGTTCACATTTCAGGAGAATTGAAATTATTGTGACATGTCTCCCCAACAGCCCCCTTCCAATAATCTTACATCCTTCTAATACTAAATGCTTAAAGCAATATTTGTATTTTGAAAACACTATTGATATCTTGTAGGTGTGTTGGGAAGGGTGTTAGGGCAGTGGAATTATGTGCTTTACTTCTAAATACTTCTGCATATATACTTGAAGTTCTAGTCAGGGTCATGTATTTCATTTGGTGGTTAATGTCTCCTTAATGTCTTCTGATTTAGAATTGTCCCCCTGACTTTTCCCCTTTGACATTGAGTTTTTGACAGCCCAATTCATTTCTTAAATATATCCAGACTTTTCTTATTTCATTTATTACAAAGTTGTTCTCTGGTTTCTTCTGAATAACAAAAATCTGAGTGTTTTTACATTAGTCTTGGAACTCCTTCCTGTCTTAAGGAAATGTCTTTTTAGATTGTAGAGAACATAGCTATATCCATGATGTGGAACCTTAGTTGGCATTTAGTAGGCACTCTGTAAACATTTGTTGATCAAAGGTTTTTCTCTTTACTGTTCAGTCTCCATAACTTGTCCATATCGAACATTTTAAAATTTTATAATGCTTAGTTCATTTCAGAGCCCATACCTTGTATGTCACAAATAATTTTTGGTAATTAACCAGTGGAATCACTGTGCTCTGTTTAACTAGCGCTCTATTCCAGTAGTTCATTGAGAAGTGATATGGTTCAAAAAGAGTCAGAAGAGAGACATAGAGCACTTGTGATGTCTAAAACTCAATTCAGTACATATCAAGGAACCTAACCGGTGGCACAGTGGTTAAGACTCTGCGCTCCCAATGTGGGGGGCCCGGGTTCGATCCCTGGTCAGGGGACTAGATCACACATGCATGCCTCAACTGAGAGTTTGCAAGCCGCAACTAAGGAACCAGCAAGCTAAAACTAAGACCCAGCGCAACCAAATAAATAAATACATATTTTAAAATGCATATCTAGTGTTTGCTATAAGTTTATCAGTGGTTGTTATGAGTAAATTTTAGGACCAGGTGAATGTTGTACACTTGAGGGAGAGGTAAGCATACTTAAAAAAAAAAGCTCTGAATTTACCATTAACAGTTTATTTGACTATATTATGCAAATGACTGATCTTCCTGAGTGGGGTCTGCTCCAGGATCCCTGTCAATGTCAATATTGACATTGTTGCTCATTATCTGAAGCCCATATATCAGAATCAGTGTTCTCAACTTCCAAATGGATGTGAGGCTTTCTGCTATATAGTAGATAATATGAGCTTGAATAGATCAAATATTTAATAACATATTTTATCCTCATTCTTTTCTAGATGAGGATTGTTGACTGTATATTTGAAATGTATGAAGCACTCTATATGAAGTTTTCTGAAAGTGTCACAGTGACTCCTGTTAGTAATATTTCCTGAGCCCAAATCTTTACACTGTATTTTATGCCTACCTTGTTGCCAGGTAGGATATTTGACAGGAGATACATTCCAATCTGCAAACGATCCTTTTTCTCTAAAATGTGCTGGAAAATTACTGGTAATTTAAATGTATGGGAAACCTGTGATGACTATATGAATTCTCTAAACTACAGCCATGATAGGTTTTAGTTACCTTCAGTGTTGTTTTGGAAGTGATGAGGGTATAATTATGACTAAGATGCTTTCTATCTGGCCACAGCAGACATTTCTATCATGTGACACCTTATGGGATTCAATCATTTTTAAAATCTTTTTTAGTTTGTGGAGGTTGTCACATAGCAGGCACTTTGTCTATTTCAGGTACCTATGGAGTTGTGTATAAGGGTAGACACAAAACTACAGGTCAAGTGGTAGCCATGAAGAAAATCAGACTAGAAAGTGAAGAGGAAGGAGTTCCTAGTACTGCAATTCGGGAAATATCTCTATTAAAAGAACTTCGTCATCCAAATATAGTCAGGTATGGTGTAATATCTGAATTTGAATCATTTTCCGCATTCTATTTCAAATGTGAATTTCATTGTGGAAACTTTTACATTTGCTTAATTTCTGGTCTAACCTTGCTGAGCTGACTAGAACCCTACTTTTTTTGTTCATTGAGAATGCTGGGCATAGAAAAAAAGGCTGGTAAAGCAGGAACAGAGTTAAAGGAGCTTGGTGATGAAGATTAGTAGTGGGGGCTGGAAAATCAGGGTAAACTGGTCAAGGGAGAAAAGGAAGTCTTTTTCACAGAGCTTTGACACTGCTCCCACTCTGAGAGCTCTGATCCTTAAAGACTCCTTAATCAGAGACCTGAGACAGGTAGATAGGTCAGATGAAGAAAAAGTTTTTCTTTCCAAGTATTTGGACTGGCATCTTTCCAAATCAGGATTTAACTGCATTTTTCTGGGGCTAGAGATAGTGAGCAACTAGTAAGGTCAGATACTACTCTAAGGTTTGTTTCTATTATTTACCTCAATGGAAAGACAAGCTCTGAGCAACAAGCAGTCAGCCTAGAAACGTTCTTCTGGAGTAGAAGCCGCTTGCCAGTTAGCGCCTAATATAATATGACTTAATTTTCTATTGCTGCCCTGAGGTTCCTTTCTCAAATTCCAGGTTAGTGCTACGGTTTTCACAACTAGGGAAGCTACCACCTCTTCTTTCCCAAAGCGGTATAGTACAATTTCTTATGGCCCTACTTTTTGTAACAACAACTGTGAAATGTATAGAAATAGTTTTATTTTGTGAGAGGTCAAAAATGTTAGTGTTTTAAATTTTCATATAATTATTTTATTCTTCAGTCTTCAAGATGTGCTTATGCAGGATTCCAGGTTATATCTCATCTTTGAATTCCTTTCCATGGATCTCAAGAAATACTTGGATTCTATCCCTCCTGGTCAGTTCATGGATCCTTCACTTGTTAAGGTAAGAATCTTGCCTAATTTTATTAGTATTTTTCCACTGTGAATGTAAAGTGTTTACTCTGTAGAAGTCCCTGTGTTTCATGAAAATGTGCTTGGAAAAAGTGTTAGAAAGTAGAACAAGGAAGAAAAGAGTATTTTGTTTTCTCCCACACAGTTAGTCTATGGGTTAGGTTGTTAATGGTTACCCATTTTATTACTAGATAGTGCTTCTAGCTGTAAAGTGAAAAGTAGTGCCTGAGATAACAAAAGTAATAAGTACATATTACATTGTTGGAAGCTAGGATATTCTGGTCTTTATTTGGCAGTCAGGTACGTGTAAAACAAAGTAGCAAAAGCCTGGGGCAGGGTGATGGTGGCAGGCGGTTTCATTTTATTCTGGTTTTAAATTATATTTTGGTTAATTTATTTTAGACATTAAATTTCATTTAAACTTTAAATGTGTAATTATCCTTACACCATCTCTACCAAACCTCTCCTTAGAGGTAGGCATTCTTTTTTTTTTTTTTTTTTAAATATCTTTATTGGAGTATAATTGCTTTACATTGCTGTGTTAGTTTCTGCTGTATAACAAAGTGAATCAGCTATACGTATACATATATCCCCATATCCCCTCCCTCTTGCGTCTCCCTCTTATCCTACCCCTCTAGGTGGTCACAAAGCACGGAGCTGATCTCCCTGTGTAGCCATTGTTTTATTAGTAATCTTAGAGATACTTATATGTCAACTTTGTATGTATATATACATATACTGTTTTTATAAAAATGGGATTATATATATTTATATATATATATGCATTACTTTCCCTTTTCTGTGTAAAACATTATTCGACCATAGGTCTACCTGTCTTTCTAATTTTTTTTTTTACTCAGAAACATTATTTATTTTTGACATCCATCTATATCTTAACGTAACTGTAATGAGTATTCCTTGTAATATCACCTCGTAGGGAAATCCCCACTATGATTTTTTCTTCAATTCCATTTTGTTCAAGAGTCTTCCTAATTTTTGCTACAGTTATGTAAACCAGTTCCACACTGGTGGACATTGAAATTGTTTTCCAGCTTGGTGATTCATGCCCTTATGGTCAGTGCTGCAGTGAATATCTTTATATCTTCATATACATCTTCATAGGATGGATTCTCACAGGTGGAATCAATGGGTTGAAGATGTTTATTTACACTTAAAATCTTGATAGAGAGTGCCATTTGCCCTCTAAAAAATTAGAGCAATTTACTCTTAAACATCATGGTGTGTATTTTCTTTTAATACCTCACTGTTGAAACTTGTTTTTATCAATCTTTTTGATAATCTATTATGTGAAAAAGACTAATATCATTTTGCATGTCATTTAACATTTTTTCATTTCTTAGCCATTTTATAAACAGCCTATACATATTCTTCACTGATGATCCTGTTAGGATATTTTTTCCACTGGTTTCTAAGAGCCTCTTATCAGTAACATGTTGATAATAGTTCTTTTATTCCTTTTTTTTGTCTTTTGATTTGTTAATGGAGTACACCGTTAGTAATTTTTATAATTTAACAATCTTATACATGACTTTTGGACTTTGAGATTTTTTATGTCTTATTTAAGTCTTCCTCACTCAAAGACCACATGTATTAGAACAATACATGACAATGTTTTTCTAGTAGTTCTAGTAGATTACCCCCACCCCCTACTTTTGTCTTAAATTCTAGATGGATCAAAGGTTTATTTTGGTGTAAGAACGAGGGTTCTTAATTTTTTTCCAAATGGCTAGCCAGTTGTTCCAACTGATTGATTTTTTGTATTTTATAATTTTGAACTTTATAAGTCAATATTATAACTATGTATATTTTCTATTTCTGTAATATCCATGTTGCTTCAAATGTCAATTACATTGTCTTGGCAACAAGTATCTTATAAAACACTTCTCTGAACTTACCAAACAGGATTTTGCGATAATTGTGTCTCTTTAAATACACAGTCATAATATTCTCTTTGTTGTTTCTTTTGGAGTCTGTGACCAATGTCTCCAAAGAGGAAATGAATATGTAAAGATAAAAGGCTGAAATGGAAAAGACTAACCTTATTCAAGGTAGAAATAGAGTTGCTATAATTATATAAAACAAAAGTTTAAGAAAATTTCTATATAGAAAACTAACTTAAGAATTAGGGACCAAAATAAGTAAAAGAAGAATAAGTGAGTTCATAAACATGTGCCCATAAGGTGAATATCTTTGTCATAGGTATACGAACATGACTACCTTATATAAATGGGCTTCCCACCCCCAAATACTTCCTGTTAGTCTCAAATTGCCTGAGAACTTTTTTTTTTTTTAATTTTTATTTACTTATTTTTGCTGTGTTGGGTCTTCATTTCTGTGTGAGGGCTTTCTCTAGTTGTGGCAAGCGGGGGCCACTCTTCATCGCGGTGCACGGGCCTCTCACTATCGCAGCCTCTCTTGTTGCGGAGCACAGGCTCTAGACGCGCAGGCTCAGTAGTTGTGGCTCACGGGCCTAGTCGCTCCGCAGCATGTGGGATCCTCCCAGACCAGGGCTCGAACCCGTGTCCCCTGCATTAGCAGGCAGACTCTCAACCACTGCGCCACCAGGGAAGCCCCTGAGAACTTTTTTTGTAAATTGTTTATTTCTCCGCATTATAATTTCTCATGTCTTTGAAAGAAAGCCACCAAGATTATTTAGAAAATTGTTAAATGGTATGGTTAAGTTTCTAACTTGTGGTTCCTTCTTCCAGAGTTATTTGTACCAAATCCTACAAGGGATTGTGTTTTGTCACTCTAGAAGAGTTCTACACAGAGACTTAAAACCTCAAAATCTATTGATTGATGATAAAGGAACAATTAAACTGGCAGATTTTGGCCTTGCCAGAGCTTTTGGAATACCTATTAGAGTATATACACATGAGGTATGTTTTTTGGTGCTTTTGTTAAGTGTGATTGCTGGATTGTTTTCTATATTCTTTAAGTCAAGAAAGAAATACTCAATCAGAAAGATTTCCACTCTGTGCCAGTATCAGTTTATTGCCTCTCTGCTCCAAAGTCACCCTTCATTGCCTGCTATGTGAAAATGTATCTGGAACCTTTTGAGTATTTTTCTTTTGCCAGTTGCTGTGATGTTACGCTTTGACAGTAGAGGGTGCTGGAGAGGCATTACAGGAAGGAGTCGTTATTCTTACTAGTCAATCTAAATCTTCCAATCCTCTGTTATAGTTACTAATCTTTTACAGTAAACTTTCCCCATTCAAATTACCATGAGATTTCTGTGTTGACTGGATCCTCTCTTGAAACAATAAGATTGGTTAAAAGACAGGTTTTGTTGCTTAAGTGCCACTGTTTCAGATGTATTTAGAAGCTTCTAAATATAACCAAGTTTTGTCTGTGTTATATTGATGACTTGGCATTTTGTTTGCTATTTCTGGAGGGAAAGGGAATGTTGACTCACATAGTTAAGGATTATTGGGAAACCTTGTCTTCTGTGGAGTTGTCTACCCTTCTGCCCAAAGACTTCCTCCAGATCAAAACTTAATGACGGTGCTGATCTGGTCAGATGTCTTGGCTTCTTTTAATTATTCCTTTTTATCATTTTTCCCATGGCTCTATAAATAAAGATTATTTGGTTTCCATTGGCTTAAACATATGCCACTGACCTCCAATGTGATAAATTAGATATGCTAAAATAGTAGATTGGTGCTAGACTACTAATAAACTGTTGTTTGACTTAGTTTTGATTTTAGCATGTAATCACTACATGCACTTGTACAGTGTCAACCCCAAATCCATTATCATTGGGCTTTTTTTTTTTTTTGTAAGTGAAGGCTATCTTGACTATTTTGTTCCTCGCATTTTAATGATTTGAAAAGACTTGGTATGCTTTTTTCTTTTTCCCCCTAATGAATATAACTTAGAAATACTTCATTATTTATCTAACATTTAGTATTGTGTATAGTTAATTGACTTTTAAACACTATTATCAGAGGCAATCAAGCAGCATTCTAAAGGACAGTTCTAATGAAATAGAAATGTTTACATTTAGGTAATTTAACGTGCCACATTTATTCCAAGTAAGATATTTTCTTTGTAATAGGTAGTAACACTCTGGTATAGATCTCCAGAAGTATTGCTGGGGTCAGCTCGCTACTCAACTCCAGTTGACATTTGGAGTATAGGTACCATATTTGCTGAATTAGCAACTAAGAAACCACTTTTCCATGGGGATTCAGAAATCGATCAACTCTTCAGAATTTTCAGGTATTTTTGTTTTATACTTGAGCTACTAAGAACTTTTAAATTAACATGTATATAACAAGAGTTATGTTTATACTTTAACCATAAGTTTTTGTTTTGCTGTGGCTTTTTAGAGCTTTGGGTACTCCCAATAATGAAGTGTGGCCAGAAGTGGAATCTTTACAGGACTATAAGAATACATTTCCCAAGTGGAAACCAGGAAGCTTAGCATCCCATGTCAAAAACTTGGATGAGAATGGCTTGGATCTGCTCTCGGTAAGGAGTGCCCTTTATATTGACTTTAACACTGTGCATGATTCTGAATGTACTTAATTCTTTCTTTCACGTAGGAAATAGGAAGAAAACCACCGTATACTGAGCCAGGCACATAACTATTATGTCTGTTATGTTTATTGTCAAAGCGAGCACATTACTAGCTCCATTTTAGATACGAAAAACACTAGTGGTTTTGAGAGGAGGATGTGGCATTTGTTCACTTTTTTTAATATATAGATTTATTTATTTGGCTGCGTTGGGTCTTCGTTGCTTCACGTGGGCTTTCTTTAGTTGCGGCGAGAGGGGGCTACTCTTTGTTGCAGTGCGCGGGCTTCTCATTATGGTGGATTCTTTTGTTGCAGAGCTCGGGCTCTAGGCGCACGGGTTTCAGTAGTTGTGGCTCATGAGCTCTAGAGTTCAGGCTCAGTAGTGGTGGCACACAGGCATAGTTGCTCCACAGCATGTGGGATCTTCCTGGACCAGGGCTCGAACCCATGTCCCCTAAATTGGCAGGCGGATTCTTAACCACTGCGCCACCAGGGAAGCCCTTCTTCACTTGTTTTTAATCTGATAGGTAGCTGTAGATACTCTGAAGGAGAGGATGAGGTTAATAAACCTTTAAGTTGTGGACTTGGAGTGGCCTTCCTCTCCAGGTTTTTTGTCTCAGTATTTACTGCTTTTTAGTTTAGACACAGTCGTTTTAGTTTTTAAAGTCTTTACTGCATGAATTCCCATTTCTCACTTTGCTTTGTTTCCACATCAGACAGTTTAGCAGAAGGACAAATGTAGTTCTTAAAACCTTTCCCCTCTGTTACGTTGCTGTTCCCAACTAAACAGTTGTGTTCTTTAAAAACAAGACAAAAAAAAAAATTGTTAGGATAAAAAATTGTCCTAGACCTGCCTCAGGAAATTTGCTTTAGAACAGTATTTAAATACTGAGATTTTCTTTTCTTTTCTTTTTAAACTTATTTTTAAATTTATTTTTATTTATTATTTGGCTGCATTGGGTCTTCGTTGCTGCACGCGGGCTTTCTCTAGTTGCGGTGAGCGGGAGTTACTTTTCATTGCGGTGCGCGGGCTTCTCATTGCAGCGGCTTCTCTTGTTGCAGAGCACGGGCTCTAGGCGCACGGGCTTCAGTAGCTGTGGCACACAGGCTCAGTAGTTGTGGCTCGCTGGCTCTAGAGCACAGGCTCAGTAGTTGTGGCTCGCGGGCTCTAGAGCACAGGCTCAGTAGTTGTGGGGCACGGGCTTAGTTGCTCCGCGGCATGTGGGATCTTCCCGGACCAGGGATCGAACCTGTGTCCCCTGCCTTGGCAGGCGGATTCTTAGCCACTGCGCCACCAGGGAAGTCCAATACTGGGATTTTAGAAGGAACTAGTTTTTATGAATCTCAGGTAATGTGATTGCAAAAAAAAAAAAAAAAAAAGATTTTGACAGGTTACTAAACAAAGGAAAAAATCTACTGCTATATCATCATACACATGTTCTAATTGATCTTTGGGCCCCTTCACAATTTATAAATCATGCCACCAAATTCAGCTTAGAGTTCCCAAATGCTTACAAGTGCAGTCCAAGATCCTTTACTGCCACTCAGATATTTTGTACATTAATATTGATGATATGATGTAAAAGGCCTTCTATATTCCTGGCCCAGTCTGTCTTTTTAACTTCTGTGATTCTTGAACATGAAGAATTTCACTTTAGTTAATGAAATGAAAATCATACTGTCAATCATGGTTCCGTAGTCTAGCCAGTATTGACATCTTGGACCGACTCATTCTTTGCTGCTGGAGGCTGTCCTGTACATTGTAAGATATTTAACAGCATCCCATTCCTCTGTCCTATAGATGCCATTAACACATTCCTCCCAGTTGTGACAACCCCAGATGTCTCCACACATTGCCAAATGTCCCCTGAGGGGCAGAGTCTCACCAAGTTGACAATCACTGCTGTACATCCTAAGTCAGTCTTGGTTTCAAATTTCAGCTTTATCACTCTTAAACTCTATGAACTTGGGCAGGTTCCTTAGCCTCTTTGAGCCTCAAAGTTCTTATTTGTAAAGTGGGACTAATTCCTACCTTTTTTTGTGAGGATTAAGTAACATGAAATGTACAAAGCACTTAATAGAGTGCTAGCTATATAATAAGAGCTCAAATGGTAACTAGATAGTAAAAGTATCTCTGGGTCTGCTTATTGATTTAGTTTTCTTTAAGATTAATAATATTTCTTTAAGATAAATTTTAACTTTATTCAGCCTTTTCTGTTAATGTATAAATAAACTTTAATACTAGGTTGTTTGACCATAATTCATTTAGTGACTCATTTAAACTATGTTTATAACACATTGGTTTTGTTTTTATTTGGAACTTGCTGGAAGCTACATTAGAAACCTCTATAGTTAATTGCCACCACTTCAGCAATGCTGTAAATAACTCAGAGGGCCATTTAATTCTCAAAGTAAATATAATTAACTAGATAATCTTTCTTCAATTTATGCCTTGGTTTTAAAGCTATCTGAATGCTTGTGTCTTAAACCATAATTTATAGCAAAAAGAGGTTATCAAGATATCTATGATTTAAGGAATAGATTATTTAGAGCTGGGGGTGAAGTAAGACATTTATGTGCTTTGGTATTAAACTAACAGAAATGTTCATTTAGTAGTTTTTCATTAAAATTATCAGCTTAGGGCTTATTGGTAGAAAAGTAAGGCTTTTTGGAGATTTTTTTAAATGGTTTATTTCTTAACCTTTTAAAAAATCTTTTTCCTCCCACAGAAAATGTTAGTCTATGATCCTGCCAAACGAATTTCTGGCAAAATGGCACTGAATCATCCATACTTTAATGATTTGGACAATCAAATTAAGAAGATGTAGCTTTCTGACAGTTTCCATGTGTTGTGTCGAGAACAGATAGCTGTATTTTTACTGTTAACTGTTTTTGTGTTGTGTATTTTTCTTTTCTTTGTTGTAAAATTTAAGCTGTGCCTCATCTTCTGATTTCAAAAGTGTAACTTAAAAATGTAAATACTGTTCTATATGAATTTAAATATAATAATTCTGTATATGTTTGTAGATCCCACCGTAACAACTATTTGTTACTATAATAAAACTATATAAATCTAGTACTGATGTCAGGAATTGGGAAAAATTTGAGTTAGCTTAAATCATCTAAAATCCTACAGCAGTCTGCTTTTCCTGTAGTTGGAAATACTAAACTTTACGAAAGTGTGCTAAGTTGAAAATTCATAATGCTTTGAAGTATTTTTATGCTCTGAATGTTTAAATTTTCTTGTCAGTTTCTTGCCATGTGGTAACTCTACAACCTGCCCAAAGATGAATATTTTTCTACTGGTATTTCAATTCGTGACCTAAATGTTTAGGCATTCAAATGAGAAAACTATCCAGATTTGAGAACTGATGCTTAATTTAGAGAGGTTTTTAGTAACTTATAAAACTAACATTAGCGTATGCCAAAGTTTGCTAAGTTTTACAGTCAGAGATTAAGGGCTGTCCACAGCAGGGAAGAACAGTTTAGAAAATTTATGAGCTATCCTATTTTTAGGTAGGTTATGAAAGTTATTTGTCTGAGTGAATTCTTGTGCCTTGGTCAGAGGTAATTATACAAAGGAGTAGTGGCTTATCTTGGCTTTCAAGCCTGACTTTAAAACTCGGTTTGTAGATTTTGACATAGTTTAGTTTATTAGCAGCCTTCTTCTAGTTTATTAGCAGCCTTCTTAGAAGGTTCTAATGTAAAATTATTTAGCTAAAATCACTAGCTTTGGGAATTGTTTAATTAATAATGCTGCTCGTTGTGATTTTTACCTGTAAGCAGGCTAATTTATTTGTTATAGCCTAGAGAAATGTCTCTGAAAATAGTTTTATCATTTTTAGTGTACATCTATCCATTGTCTGCCCATAGACTCTATTTTTCCTCCTGGTTACCTATGGCTAGAATGGGCATTCTTGTGTGACTGATCCAGTTGATTGAACATGTAATGGGTGATCTACCTAATCTTGTTGTCTTAGAATTTTTGCACTTGAGGAGAAAGGATGGGTCACTTTCTTTGGCAACAGGGCTTATAAGTTGAGAGGTTTGGTGGCCTTGTCCTAGGCGCTTTGGTGGAAGCCCGCCTGCAGTAAGGGAATGCAGAGCTTGGAAGTCATTTGAGGTCATACTGTGGAGAGATTTCATGGCGGGAATTTGTTAAATGAGAGGTCACACCAAAGATTGAATTGAGATGGTGACATGGTGTATCTGCAGAATTGTGTTTTCTGACCTATGAAGTGAAGTACTGAAGTGAGTCTACTTTTCAAATTGTGCATTGCAGCCCTTTAGCGGTTCAGGGTCAGCATTAATCAATGATACCCTCCCCGCACCCTGAAACTACCGGTGTATCTTATATAATTATTTCTTGGTATTTTTGTTTCAATAATATATAGATGCACTGGTGTCACCAATGTTTGGGGCCTTGTGGACTTGGTAGAAGCAGCATGCATCCTCACTACTATTGTTCCATGCAGTCTAATTGTTTGAAAAGTCAGTAATTCATCAATTGAGAACCTACGTAGTGGACCAGGGAAATGAGACAGTAGAACACTGCCAACAGTTGCTGTAATGAGTGACCACCCTTCCGTCCTGCTCCAGCTATCTGTGTAGTCCCATGTGAAGTGTTTACGTCAGCTTCAGTGACTGGGTGAAGAGCTACTGAATTGGGTCCTCATCTCGTGCATATTTTTACATTGGCTTGTGCCATGGTGCTTCTGATTAATTTTAAGGTGGATCTTTTCTCTGAGCCAATAGTTCTTATATTTGTTGTGTGCTAGAAACACCTGAGACTAATGCTGGTCCCACCCTGAACAATTCTGAAATTGAAAATTTGTCTCTTTTCAAAATTTCCCCAGGGTGATTCTGAGGTAGCCAGTTATCACCAGTTGGTGGTGAGTTTAACAACTTTGGACCGACATTTAGTTTTAGTTGTCTCAAAACTTCATGTCACCTTGCATTATCTTTAAGTTGTTCTATTTCTGTTTCAGGCTGTACTCTTTAGTGAGGGGAGGGGGTTGTATATTTCATCACCAATAGAAGACTTCCATATACTATGACAATTGCTCTACCTCTCATTGTCCGTAGGCTTTAGAGAAGGGTTTTTTTTGTTGTTGCTGTTAAAGTTAAAATATATAGGCAGTAATGGTGCAAAGAAGTTAATACGTAATTTGTAGTAAAATCTTACTAATTTATATGTGGACATGGCATATGTGAATTAAATGTTTGAAAAAAAATGATAGTGTTTTAGAGTTAATAAAAGGTCTTTTGGGGACTTGGATTAACATACTAAAATAATTTTTAATTAGTAAAAAGTAATTTTTAAAGTACTTAAGGAGACTTGCAAGTTCTACTAGGTGGAATACACTTCCACTTTAGTGCCTTTAGCAAACTGTAGTTCATAATAGGTCAACTTCAGTTCCACGCCTTTTAAATGTTGCCATATTCAAACTGAAGTCGGTGAGGTTCCATAGGACCCTAGGATCATTTTATATTTTGTGGACAGAGTAGAGACAATTAGAGATGTTTGTGGGCTATGGAGTTAAGAGAGTAGTGGGCATTGTTTAAATACGTCTGGGACAAGATGGATAGAGTATTGAATGATTAAAGGGAAAGCGAGGGATGGAGGGATCGAGGGTGAAAGTCCCTGAAGAGGGAGGTACTTCCGACCTAAAAATAGCATCTAGTAGAAGGTTCAGGTGGGATATTAATGGTACTGACAAGGATTGTAACTTTAGACCCTTTGGAGAAAGGAGTGAAGTTTAATGAAGTATTTGGAAGCAAGACTAGACGTTTTTAGTCCCATGCTGTCATGTAAATATCAAGTTTCCTAAGATGCCTTAAAAGCTTCAGAAGAGATGCATTGAGAGTCATAGACTTGTTGAGGAGGAAAAAAGGTATCATAATACCAGCATTCCTGAGAATGCTGAATTAGGGTCTCCTGGAGAGCTTGTTAAGAGATTTCTGGACCATCCCCAGCATGTGATTCAGTACATCCTGCGTCGCCACGAATATACTTTCTTAACAAGTTCCCAGGTGATGTTGCTGGTGGCCCAGGGACCACACTTTGAGAATCACTGCCTGGGTGGTTCTCAGAACTCTAGAGAACTGAACAGAAACCTAGCTATTTGGTCAGCTTATTTGTAGAGGAAACACAGAAGTGCAGAAGGAGAAACTGGCCTAGAGCCAGGCATACATTTCGAGGTTGAACTGGAATTCGAACCTAAATCTTCCATTGTCATTGAGAATTGAGAAAAGTGAACGGTGTAATGTAAAGTTTCCAGTTTTAGAGCCATATTGGAACTTGGTTCCCAGTTCTGCCAGTTCTGTCTGTAGCCTTGGATACGTCACTCAACATCTCTGAATCTATTTCCTCAATTGCACAATGGAGATAATAAATGGGATTTATTTATATAAATACATAGGTAGGACTGTGGGATTGTTGTGAGGGATGTAGATAGGGCTGCCAGGCATCTTGCATGTATTATATAGTACATGTCTTGTCAGAATGCCCTAAATATTCCTTTTTCAATACATTACAAAAGTTGGGCAGTTAGAGCTATTTTTCTGCCACAGTAATTGGTGCTTAAATCTGTTAAATGGCAACACAAGTTGCCCTAGATGGGGAATATGGGTAAAGTTCCTGGCACACGGTAATTCCTTTCTCCTTTGAAGTGTCAGCACTTTTTTCTTATATTACCTCTTCTGGCACTTTTACTTTCTCCCTTACTAAATTCTAAGTCCAGTGAGGGCTGGGGCCATGTCTTGTTCTTTCATCCTCACAGCCTTTGGTCTAGAACCTCAAGCATTAGACACGATCCCAGCCCTTTAAGGTTGCTCAAAGGTTATGGCACCTCCCCTTCAATAACAACTGAACATCTATAGTGAGCAGCCACTGTGCTTTACATACATTCCCTGTCTTTCCCAGCAACCTTGTAAGGGAGTGGGCAACTTTACCTTACAGAGATGGTGAAACTAAGATTCGTTGAGCATAAATAATTTGCCAAAGGTCTCAAGGCTAGTAAACGCTGGAGCGAGGATCTGGGGGCTTTCTGGCTTCACACTGTTCTCTCTCCATGGCATCATGTTGCTTCCCACAATAAACCGATAAAGTGAACATGTGTTTAGTTTCTAAAGCTTAAGAAGAAAGAACCTGAAGAAGGCAGGCAAATGCTAAAGCCAGCGCAGCCCAGATGCCAAGGAGCACCCAGCTCAGGGTTGTGCAAACCAGCCCTCACAGGCCTGCAAGCCCCTCATTAGCGCCGAAACTCCTGAGACCTCTACGTCAAGGCTGAAAGGACCAAGGTGAGATCGCTTTCAGTCCAGTTCATTTGGTGTCCCATTTTAGGCAGCACTGTCTCCTTTTATCACGTTGCACGTGGCCCTCTTGTGCTGCTTAATTCCGGCTCCTTGTTCATACGGATGACCCAGATTGGATCAGTGCAGTAAACCGTGACCCGACCTTTATAAACAAACAAACAAGTAAACCATAACCCAGCAGCAGTAATTGGTCCAGGGGTGGGCAAACGATCTAAGCAAGGCCCATGAGGGTCCTTTTTGCTATAGAAACCTCGAGAGAATGAAGTCGTCTTTCTGCTGATAGTGCTAAGCTGGGATGACATGGCTGGAAGCCTGAGGCATCTCCCCCATTCTGCCGAACTGGCTGAGCCAAGAAAGTGGTGAATAGAGAAAGATTCTCAGGAGTTTGATGTCCCTGGTTCCGGCGGTGCTGCCTTAACATTTGGAGCTACCCACTATCCCTTGTAGGGGTAGGAGTTGTGGGTTGTTTATTCTTTTTTGCTTAATCTTGTTTGAGTTGGGGTTCTGTCATTTCAACCCCCAAGAGCCACAGCTGTCAATACCAAGATAACACTTGGATGAATAATCCTAAAGGAACCCCGAATTTTAAGCACCCTCATAGTTATAAATCCTTACATAAATATCTTCCTTTAAAAGCACTTTATTTCTCATAATCATTGTTTTCAGTGCAGCTTCTAGTATTGGTTGTGTAGAATGGTACTGATATAGATGTATTCCTATTGACCTTTCAAAGAACCTACAAACTTTTGAGGAATGCTTACATACGTGTACCTACTCTTTACCAGTCAGGAGTAAAAATCTGCAGCCTTTATTTCTATGGGCAGTTATGCCTTTCCTTGAGATAGGATTTCAAAACCATGCTATACTTTTCTGCTAAGGAAATAATGCAATGACAAAAGCAGAATGTTTGGGGAGAATTTGTTTCCTAATGAGTATTAGTAGTTTTTTGTATTTGTAAAGAGCTTTGTACTAATTAAGTGGCCTATGCTATTTCAATAGCCAGAAGCTTCCTATACTATAAAAATGCCCTTAACTATAAAACCACAAGAATAATTATACCATAAAACATACTTTATAATATGGACAGAAAAGATACATTTCCCAACCGACCATAGCCATTTGTCTCAATGGTTCTGGTATCATGACAGACATATTTATGTGCAAGAAAATACAAACCTATTCTTCATGAACTGCATTCACTCTTCAAAGATCCAAGTGGGAAGCAGAACATTTGCTCCATCTTAAATCTTCTTGCTAGAATTTGAACATAGTTTTAGAAATGCTTTTTGGTTTCTTGTTTGAATTACTTGTCATGCATAGGCACTAATGGAAAATGGTTCAGAACATAGAAAGATTGCAATTTCCCCCGTGGGCACAAAACATTTTAGACCAGTCAACATCAATCTGAAGCCACATGGACTGGATGACAAATGCAATATTATTTATATGTTCAGAGCTCTTAGGTACCCATGCCAACAGAAGGTTCTAGCGTCTTGGATAACCTTAAAGAGCCAACATCTCACCTCCCTCCCCCCAGATTTTGGCACTCTGTGACCCACCCACTTGCAACAAACCTCATTTCCAAGTTAGTGAAATAAAATTTTAGAATTGAATGGGATCTTGGACATTGTTCGGTTCAATCCTTATTTTCCCAAGGAGGAACCTACAGATTTCAGCAACAGAGTGAGAAACAGAACCTAGGTTTTCTGACTTCCAATTTAAAGAGACTTCTACTCTGTTTTAGATTGCCTCTGACAGTGAAGCTGGGAGTCAACAATGGCTTCAAGAAAGAAATTATGTATTTTAAGGGTAAAATGTGCGGACAGGAGAGAACCCAAGTAATCAGTGAGGAGAAAATAGAAGTCAGATCAGAGAACGTTGCGGAGATTTTCAGTTGCTAGAAATTAAAAGTGAAATAGCCAACAATGCAAGTAGCACGTGCAAGCCAAGCACATTGCCAGTGAGAGGTACTGAGCGTGTTCCTTGCAAGAGCAATAACGATTGTCATTCTCTACTTCCCTTCAGAGGGTAATGGGGGGTTTAACTCAGATGTTACAGGTATTTGTAAATAGTCACATTCTAAAAGAAAAAACCGAAAAAAGAAACTGTCCAACTGCAATTTAAGTATGTATCATGTAATAAACATTGTGATGTTAATATTACATATTCATATGGTCTCTGGCACTGGAATAGCTGGCGTGTGTATAATAAAGTAAAAGGCAAAGAACTCAGCTTTATCTCTTTAATCCCTTTTCAAGAGAAATATCTCATGTGTTACCATGTTTGGAATATTTCCTAGCATGGCTGAAAAAGCAAGGAATAAACAGCAATCATTCAGTGTGCCTGATGGCACAAAATAAAGCAGTTATTCACAAACAGAAAACTGGACTTTTGAGCAGATGTTTATTTAAATACAAACATCAACTCCTACTTTTCCTGTTATCTCCAATTATGTGATGCAATATTTTTACCAGAAGAAGTCTTTTTAAAAACAGCCTTCCAGGGAGTGAATAAACAATACTATATTTGGCTAACAGCTGCTTTTGGAAAATGAGATGTCAGCAAAGCTGAATGTTGTTTAAAGAAAACTAATTATCCAGCTACCTTTGACTTGGATCAGAGTAAATAAAGCACTTCCCTATTTGCACTGAAATGTTTTGTCTAGGAATTAAATATTAGGTATTAGTCAGATATTTCACTTCTTCCATCAGTTGCCATGTGGAGCAAATTGCATTTAAGAAGTTTCCCTGTGTTTGATTTTGCTGCCCAAACCGCTTCAGGTCATCTGGTGCTGCAGAGCCGCTGCTGCTCTGCTGCTTCACCATCCACGAGTTCTTCTGTTTAGTGTAAAGCAGTGTGTTTATGGACACATTGAAACACAGGTGACCTAGTGACACACAGTATGGTGGCATTTGTGTGGATTTAATTATGCAAACGTCAGTATAAGTGTATGTGTCAGATCACGTGTAGAATCTGAAATAATGGAAATACCACCAGTGTCTGAAAGTTCGTTTGAAGGCTGGCAAGCCAAGAGGACTGTAAAGCTGGTGTATGCCATTGCCGACTGGCACTTTGACAGAGAAAACATACCTGCAGCCCTTTGTCAGCATTGTGTCAGCCAGGCTGTGGCCTCCCTGAATTAGAGCTCCTGCAGGTGCCTGTGATGATAAATCTCCTTACTTCCTTTTCTTTTTTTTGGGCCACACCACTGGGCACGTGGGATCCCAGTTCCCCGACCAGGGATCGAACCCGCGCCCCCTGCCTTGGAAGCGCAGAGTCTTAACCACTGGACAGCCAGGAAAGTCCTGACTCTCCTTATTTTCACATCGACTGTTCTATAATTTGAAATATTTTTACCTTCTGAGGCAATCTCACCTGAGCGCTCATTAAATGGGGGTGACAATGCTAGGGCTGAAAAACAGGCTGAAAATTTGGCATTTTGGAATGAACTTCAGATTGGCTTTAATGTCATGAAGGCCAAACAAACAGTTCCCTTGGCACATTTTAGAGCGAGGACCCTGTAAAATGTTAGTGATAATCTTGAGAAAATAAAAAGCAGCATGAAAGCAAAAATGTACAATAGTTGTGGATTTTGAGGAAGCATCTCCCATTAACTTCTGTGGAAAAATCAGTATTGAGTTATGCACATTCTTCCAGGATATATCCTCTGTCTAAAATCTGGTATATGATTTTCATATAAACTATTGTTAGGAAACAATTCTGGGACAAGCACGGGTTCAATGATTCTGTAAATGTTCGTTCTTCCAATGAGTATTTATTGAAAACGTTTTATGAGCCAAATAACTAGGTCGTGAGGACAGTGTTCAACTCGTCTTGTCTTCATGGACTTTACAACTCCTTGTTGGGAAGACAGATTGTAAGCAAGTAAATAAATGTAATGGGATGTTCCTGCCTCTTTTGACCAGTAAGGTAGTTGTCAGAGTAGTTATCAGAATTCCATACCTGATATGCAGATTTACAAGGAAATGGCTCTAAGAACCTGTCCCACAAGTCTTGGGCCCAGGATAAAGGTACAGCATTTCCAGGGCCCGGGGCAAAGTGAAAGTATTAAATTCCAGACAGCAACAACAGAGCGTTAAACCAGGCCCGAGGCCCTTCCAAGTGTGGAGGCCCCTGTGACTGCACAGGTCACATGCCTGTGAAGCTGGTCCTGCTTAGATCCTTTAGCCAAAAAAACAAAACAAAGTGAAAAAGCTTAGAGTAGAGAAGAGAGATTTGGGGGATGGTGATCTTTGGAGAGCTGGGCTATGCTTGGGAATGCTACCGTCTAACTAACCCAAGTCTAGTGGCGGGGACGGTTCACAGGGACCCTTGAAGAGCTCTGACACGTGTTTCCTGCCATGGTGAGACACGGAACCAGTGCCCACCGGAGGGGCCTGAGAAGCTAACACTGAAGACTTACCGGGAGCGTAGCTCCTACCCACGATATCTGCAGGACAGTCAGGAGGGTGCCTCTGGGATGGGACCAAACCGCATGGCTAGAGCTCACGGGGTCAAGGGTTGTTTGCCTAATTGGATTGGGTCCATGGGGAGAGAGCTGGAAGGGGTTTCTCGGGCCAGTCTGCATTCTCCAAATGGCATCAAGCTCTGCCTCCAATCAAAGCTAATGGAGTCTCTTCCTGCCATTTAGAACAGCCACTCAGACTCACACTCCTCCAGGCCCCTTTGTAAAGTTAAGGTAACTATCAATAGCAATATACAGCGGCCCCGTGTACCCATTACACAGTGTCATTATTATTACATGTGAAACCCACAGCGTATCTCTTTCTGCCCACATCTCCCTTTCTTTTTCAAAAAGATGTATTTCCTTACACGTTTTCAACTTTTCTTTATACTTCTACAACATATCTATCTTCATCATCATCCACGTATTGCATGCCTTTATGCCTTACATCAATATTAAAGATTCTGACATTTATTTATTTTGTTTGGCTTTGTGAGATTCATCCATGTTGATAAATGTAGCCATAGTTCATTTGCTTTTACTACAGCATTCCATTGTATGACTACTATAATTTATTCATCTCTTCTATTAATAGGCACTTGTTTCTCCTGTTTTGGTGTTATGAACAGCGCTGCTATAAGTTTTATTATATATGTCTCCATCTGCTAGTGTGCAAGGGCTTTTTTTGTAGGGGTTACAGACCCATTCCGTGTCCTTCCCCTGCTCTGTTCTGAATCTCAGGGACCTGACCCCCCTAGGTTGCATTTCCCAGATTCCCGTGTCCCCTGGCTTGCTTCTGGGCTTAGCCAATGGGAGGTGCTGGCGGGAGAGAGAAGTCAGAGTGCGTATCTGCCTCTTGCCCAGATGATGTCGCTTCTGTACCTCCGGCTCCCATCCCCACAGGTCCACCCTGGTTCTAGCTTCTGCCCAGAGACCCCAACTAACTCCTGGTCTTCTGTAGCCTCAGTCTTTTGTCTCAATAGACTGAGATGGGAGTGATTTCCTGAAATGGCTGGTCCCTGGTCACCTCACTGTTTGCTGTTTGACTTCCCAGCTCTTTCAATCCACAGGTCACCAATTCCTTTGATTAAATTCCTTCTGTTTCAAGACCTGGAATGGATTTTCTTTTCCAGTTACATCCTAATATATAGGTTGTGCATATCTTCAAGTCCAAATTGCTCTCCAAAGTGGGTACACCTACTAACGCTTCTAGCAACAGTGTGTGTGTTCCCATTGTTTTAATAACCAATATTAAGAATTGTCACGGCTTCCCTGGTGACACAGTCGTTAAGAATCCGCCTGCCAATGCAGGGGACACGGGTTTGAGCCCCGGTCCGGGAAGATCCCACATGCCACAGAGCAACTAAGCCTGTGTGCCACAACTACTGTACTGAAGCCTGCGCTCTAGAGCCCGCGAGCCACAACTACTGAGCCCGTGTGCCACAACTACAGAAGCCCACGCGCCTAGAGCCTGCGCTCTGAAACAAGAGAAGCCACCGGCAATGAGAAGCCTGCGCACCACAACGAAGAGTAACCCCCGCTCACTGCAACTAGAGAAAGTCCACGCGCAGCAATGAAGACCCAACACAGCCATAAATAAATAAATAAATAAGATAGTCAGACTTTTACAATCTTGCTAATCTAATTAGTCCAAAACAATATTTTACTGAAGCTTTAGTTTTCTTTCCTTGAGACTGAGGATCTTTCTATATATTATTGACCATCCAGGTTTTCCTTTGGTAAATTGCTTGCTTGCCTTTTAGAAATAAAACTGTCTTTATTTGCATACAACATGATCATCAACATAGATAATCCTATGGAATCTACAAAAAAAGCTAGAACTAATAAATGAGTTTTACAAGACTACAGAATATATCAGTATGAAAAATATATTGTATTTCTGCACACTAGCAACCGTTTTTCAGAAAAATTTGTTGGTTCCTTAAAAAGGGAAATATACTGCAACGTATGACTGAGCCATTCCACCTCTAACTACCTAAGAGGTATAAAATTATTTGCCTATTTTTTTTTTTTTTTCTGCAAAAAAGCTTTATTGTTTCCACTTGGTCCAAGGCTTGGGGGAGGGCTCCAGGGTAGTTAAAAAGCTGCCTACTGGCTGCAGAGAAGGGCTTCAGGCAGAAGCCCTGACACCAGAGGGCTCCTCAAAGGTCGCTGGGCTTTGGTCGGCTCCTAGTGGTACTTGAGGGTGAGCCTTTCGAAGAGATAATCGCCCAGCCCAGCCTGGCGCCAGCCAGCCTGCGGTGGTTGGTCAGGTGGTCGCCCATGTTCTTGATGAGTTTCACCTGCTCATCTAGGACGCGGGCTCTCCTGGAAGTCACACAGGTGGGAGTCTGCGTGGGCAGAAGCCAAGGCAGGCAGGTCTAAAATGGCCTAGCTCAGGTTCTTCTCCATGAGCATGGCAGCTTCCACAGTGTCCTGGGTTTTACCCCACTCATCTTGGGGCGCCTTCTGCACGTCTGGAAGAGGGTGCAGCCACTGCGCTGGTTTTGCATTTTCAAGAGACACTGGGAGCCTTCCCGCTCCTCGTTGGCTGATTTGCGGAAAACGTGGCCCGCGCCCTCCAGAGCCACATCCTTGCGGTGGAAATAGAAGCCCTGAGAGAGGTAGGTGTAGGAGGTCCGCAGATGCAGGTTGACCAGGCGGTGGACAATGGCCTCCACCTCGGTGGAATCATTCTGACCAATTTGGGAGCTCACGGTTGGTTCGTAATAAGGAGTTAAGCTCAAAAAAGGGTGTTGGTGGGTCCCGAGGCCAAGGATCCTGAACTGCTGATTCTGAGGGTTGCGACTGGAAGAAACGTTGGAGGGTAGTCGGAGGCTGGAGCGAGGGGCGTCCCTGGGTCTGTGGCCTCCAAACGCCGTTGCAGCAAGAGAGATCCGTGAGACCACGGAGCGTACTGCTTGTTTGCCTATTTTTTGATTGTTTGGTTCTTACTGATTTATAGGAGTTACTTATGTTCTACATACTAATTCTTTGTTGGCTATATGTGTGGTAAATACCTTCTCCCATTCCTTGTCTTGTCTTGCCATTTTTTTCAATAGTATGTTCTCGTGGACAGACGTTTCTAATTGTAATGTAGTTTTCACAAAGTTTTCATGTTTCCCTGAGTTTCACAGAACATTACTGATCAGATGAGGGCCACCAGATGTGACCAGCCTACCTATATTGGCAAAATTCTGCAACCCACATCCCCTCGACAGAGCATGTGCAGAAGGCAGCTTGCAGTTGGCTAGTCAGGAACCCTATGTCAGCATTTCCCATTAGAGTAAATGGACTCCCGAGAGGAAGTCTGAGGCTCTATTTGCTGCAGATCCTTCCTACGTGGGAGCATGGAGGGGGCCTGGCTGCACTGGGGGCACCTCCCAGGCTTTTCTAGCCCAAATGTATCTCAGACTCAGCTGAACGCAAGCCTATAAAGGGAACGTGTTTTTTTTTGTTTGTTTTTTAATTTGTACTGAGCCTGGCTTGGAAAGTGTATTGAACAGGGTGAGTCCCTGAAACATAGCCAGCTACGTTCAATGTGACCAACTGGCAACCAAGAGCCATGCTGGGTTGGAGCAGAGACCAGAGGCAGTGTGCGGCCGGGGCCTCGTGCTGCCACAGGAAGCAGATAAATCTTAAGCACGACTACACAGCAGGCTGAGGAGGGCCAGCCCAGGACCAGCCTGGCGCCTGCACGCTGCCCAGGCCCGCACATCCATCTCTCCATTGGGGACAGCAGCCTGTAGCACAGACGCACTGTGAGGCCTGACTCCCCAGAACAAAGGTCAGGAGCTCTTATAACATGTGCATTTTAGGCTGGTTATTACTTGCACATGATATTTTAAAAATTCAAGCAGTATAACGAAAAGTACACAAAGCCCTGCTTCTTTCTTGCCCTTGTCATCTGGGTTCCCACCTCTCCTTCCCCCCTGATATTTTCTTTATGCAAGTAAATATGAATGTATATTGTTATACCTCTCTGTTTTTACCCCAAAATAGCATATACAGACAGATTAGGCGTGGTGTCCTGACCACTGGACCGCCAGGGAATTCCCTCCTTATCATATCATTTGCAAATTTTCTTACAAAAGTCTGTGGTCACCCACCAGTCCAAGACAGATGTAAGTCAGGTATAAAAGGGTGATTTTTTTTTTTCTTTTTAAATACTTCAGAATCAGAAAAAAAAGTTGTGTGATGTGTTTATTAAAGAAAATTTGGAAAATAGAGAAAAGCACAAAGAAGAAAATAAAATGTAAGAGTAATTCTACTAGCAGAAATATTCCAGTGATCACCATTATGGTGTTCAGGATACAATACTTTATAATGGGTATATTGCATGTCCCAATAAAACACATATACAATTTATATATATATATATATATATATATATTTTTTTTTTTTTTTTTTTTTTTGCGGTGTGCGGGCCTCTCACTGCTGTGACCTCTCCCGTTGTGGAGCACACGCTCCGGATGCGCAGCCTCAGTGGCCATGGCTCACAGGCCCAGCCGCTCCACGGCATGTGGGATCTTCCCAGACCGGGGTATGAACCTGTGTCCCCTGCATCAGCAGGCAGACCCTCAACCACTGCGCCACCAGGGAAGCCCTAACATATATTTTAAACTGTAAAATGGAAAAACATTCATCAATGCTTGTTTATTTACCATAAAATCACAAACGTTCGAGATTTCCAATTCATTGGTGACAATAATGTGATGTGTTGATGTATGCATTAGCTTGCTCTCTCTATATATATGTATATTGAAATTTTTTTCTATGTGTATATATATTCTCTATACGTGTTATTTTTAAAAGGAGTCTTAAGTAGAGGCACATATTGATTTTTTGCCTAGTGTAAAGAATTGCATCACCTCTCTTCTCAGTTCAAGGCGTTTCAACACGTATTTATTCTCTACTTTAATTATAGTAGTAATTCCTTACATTTGTATACAGTACCACAGTTTGCAAAAGTCTTCTTTGCTCTTTTGAACAGCCCGTTGAGTGAGGTAGTACTATTCTTATTGGCTGGATAAGGAAACTGAGGATCACAGAGGTTAAGTGTCTTGTCTAAGGCCATCTAGCTACTTGGGTAGAAGACTTGTAGGTTTGGATTCTAAGTCTAGTTCTCGTTCCACCAGACCATGGAGGGGACAGAAGAAAGAAGAAACACCCTATGTTCCCAGACCTGTTTAGGTTTGCAATGTAGCTGATAAGACGAGTCACAAAACCATTAGACACCCAGAGAAGAAAACACCTGGCCTAACAGAGGCAAATATGATCACCCTCATCAGGCCCTATGCATCATCCTTCATTTAGCCAGTTTCCATCACTTCTCCCTGTTGCCTTACTTGCTCTTCTTCTGGCCTCTGTGGTACCCACCTAGACCTCAAAGGCCTTCGAAGAAAAGCTTCTGATGAGAAATTGGAAAGAACTTTAGCTGATTTCTGGTCCTGGGAATTCCAGACTGTAAGCCAGGCAGAAGATGTGCACTCCTCCAGCAATGGAAATTTTTCATTGACAAGTGAGAATTACGCCTTAAATATTGTGTTTCTCCTGTAGCTTAAAAATGTTTGTCATGCATTCGTTCGATTGTTCAGTCATTTACTTGATCATGTTTGAATTCAACAAGCATCACTGAGGACCCAGCATGTCCTTGGTGTCCTAGGGCACCCTGCTGGTCCTAGAAATGAAACATGAGTTAGACCCTTAAGGAGTTCCATTTCCACATGACTCTTTTAGTTACTTGGGCAACAGACTTGAGTGCAGCATTATTCTCTTTTTCATACCATAGTCACCCCTGTGAAGATAAGGGCTCTGTTCCAGGACCAAGATTGAAGGTGGTAGAGTCCAACATGTACAAGACAACCCACATAGGGTGCAAAAAGAAAATATTTTGATGTATCCTTTAACATTTCTTTTATTGGGAATATGTTTTCCATGATGTACAATATGTTAGTGTTACATGCAGTAGTGCACATATATACTTTCTGAATCCATAACTACACATATGTCATGTGCTCAATAGTGTTTTATCGATGGGGGGGCAATCAAGAATTTGGGTTTCCCTGCTCTACAGCCACAGCTACACTGCCTCTCCTTTCTCAGCAGTATATAAAACTCTGCTGAAAGGCTCATTTGGGGAGCTTTCCAAAGTCACTGGGTTCAGATTTGGCCTGATGGCTGAGGAGAGACTTATACAAAGTTTCTAGAGCAGTAAAGTTTGAGTGAGGTCCTACAGTCTGTGCCAGATCTTCTCTCTTACACAGAGGAAGGATAGATTTCTTCTTAGCTCAGTAATCCCTTCCTTCCTGCCAGGATCTTGAATTTTAAGAGTGTACTTTTTCCCCTTATACTTGGAGAACTCGTTTTATGTTTATTTGATGTTGGAGCTCTTCTGCAGAGTGAGTCTTCACCTATTTTCTCAAGTAAGCACCGTGCTTTATCAACCCCCTTCCCTCCTGCCCCTGATCTGGAGTTGGAAGGGAATCGGTTGGGGCCCGAGTTCCCCACTCTTCTATTGCCAGACATTTACATTTGGCAAAGGATGCCAAGCAAGCATCATCTATCATTATCATTCTATCTCTGGAATGGAATTCTAGAGCATTCTACCAACTTCACCAACGAGTTCTGCTCATTTATCCAGTGTCTGGGCATCGAACACTCTTTGCCTACTTTCTTGCCCAGGAATCCTTTCTGCTGTACTGTAGTGGATTTCTGGGCTGAGGATTATTTTCACTTTCATCTAAGTGTTCTATTTTCTTCTTTCTCCACTCCACCTCCGCTCTCGCTTCAGTGATATCGTGGAAATCATTACAGCTTCTGAAAAATATAGGTTGTTTCACTAAAAGAATTATTAGTCTATGATATTTCAAAAAGTACTTAGGTGGGGAATGTGGATTGTGATTATTTGAATTGCAAAAAGTCTTAAAAGATTCTTTTTCATTTTCTTGACATATGATCAGTTTGATAAAAATTTCAATTTTGATCAGCTGTTCCAGAGACCCATCTGTTGTGCAATGTGAATTTTACTTGAAGTATCCCTTTCTTCCAGTTCAGGCCTTTGCTAAAGTCCTTGCATGGAGTGTCTGTGTTTTGAGATGAAATTTGGAAAAATTGCTCATCCACGTTAGAGGTAAGCCAGATGATCCCTGCAAACATCCCCATCTGGTGTCAGACAAGAATTCTGAGCTTATCAACTCCCAGGGCCACGTGGGGGCAAAGGCAGTCTGGCAGAGTCATTTTGAGTAAGCCATTCTGTGGGATCTTTTCTTCCAAAGCAAATGAGGGATTCCTGTCCTTGATGCTAAAGTGTAATGACACGTTCATGACATCTATAATTAGATAGGGAAGGCTCACTGCCTATAGTGTAAAATGGCACAAACACAAGAGAAGTTTTATTTTATTTTATTTGGCTACGCCGCGTGGCTTGTGGGATCTTAGTTCCCCGACCAGGGATTGAACTTGTGCCCCCTGCAGTGGAGGCGTCAAGTTCTAACCACTAGACCGCCAGGGAATTCCCAAGAAGTGTATTTCTTGCTCTGATGAGAGCACTGGGTAACGAAAAGGATGACAGGATGACTCTCCTATAGGCAGTCATTCAGGGACCCAGACGGGCGACGCTCTAGCATCTTCATCCCATGGCTTCCAGAATTGCCCTAGCAGGCGTCTCGGTACCAGACATCCAGGAGGCAGATAAAAACACAGAGCAATGTGCCTGGCCAAGTGTGGACACGGCACACCTCACTTGTCACATTCCATCATCTAAGACACGGTCACATGGCCATACCTAACTGCAAGCCAGGATGGGAAATGAGGGCTAGTTGGGCATTGAAGAAGAAAAGAATGTGGGTGCCCATCTCTGCCACCACATCCTTACACTTTGGCTCATGGAAACATTTATTCCAAAGTCCCCCTTTATTAACCAGTGAGAATCAATTGTGTATTCAAAAGTAGCTCAGGGATCCCTTTCCTAGGCAGGCCAGGTACCTTATCTTTTTTTTTTTTTTGCGGTACGCGGGCCTCTCACTGTTGTGGCCTCTCCCGTTGCGGAGCACAGGCTCCGGGCGCGCAGGCCCAGCGGCCATGGGTCACGGGCCCAGCCGCTCCGCGGCATGTGGGATCTTCCCGGACCGGGGCACGAACCCGTGTCCCCTGCATTGGCAGGCAGACTCTCAACCACTGCGCCACCAGGAAAGCCCACCTTATCATTTTATAGAGGATGACAAACCCTTTCTAAATGGCACACAGTGGATTTGAGTGTCTCACCAAAGGATTTCAGGTGATCAGCAAATCTCTACGGGAACAAGCAGGGGTGACCTCCCCGGAACTGTACACACGAGTGTGGCATATCTACCTTCTCACTGGAGGCTATGATCCAGTGTTCCCAAGTGTCTGAAAAGCTGATATACACGGCCTTTTCACTTGATCAGGGGAAATTCTGGTCTTATCTTTGCAAATAAAAATAATTCTGCTGAAATTGCCTACTTGTTATCTGGAAAGACAGCAGGAATTTCTTATCAAGACAGGCCCTGGCAACCGGCCTCAAACCTGGGCAATGGAAATAGATGGTCTGGGCAAATGCCAGAGACTTTCATCTTTTGGAGAAACTAATACATAGGGCATCAGCTGAGTTTCCATTTCAGTGCAACTTAAGCCTGAGTGATAAAGGCAGCCTGTTCTGTGAACCTTATATTACATAACCCTCATGTGATTCAGGGCTGCTATTTATAGTTCTCCATTGTGTGGAAATAGAGCGGGTTACAGGGATGCAGCTTCCTTCTTCTCCAGCGTCCCAGAAGGAGATCAAAATGACTCTGCATTTATGACCTAGCCTAGGGCTTTCAAAACTGCTCTTGCTTTATTGTCAAAAACAATTTTGGCTCCTACCTTACCCTGAAGTTTGTTCGTTCGTTCGTTCGTTCCTTCCTTCTTTCATTCATTCATCATCTATTCATTCATTCATTTAACAAATATTTAGTGAGTGCCTACTAGGCACCGGGGATGCAAAGTTCAATAAAACACACATGGAGTGGAGGAAGGGGTTGAAAACACTGATTCCTAGATCCCATCCCAGACCAATGAAAACAAAGTATCTGTGGGTGAGTTCTGGTGGGTGTGTTTTAAAATCTCTCCGAGAGAGTCCAATGTGCAGCTCGGATTGAGAGCCACTAGAATTTGTAGACATTGAAGCCAGAGGAATGTATAAGGTTTAATATGTCATAGAGGACCACTAGAAAGAGAACCAAATAAAGAAGGCATTAAAGAACAGTGCAGGGCTTCCCTGGTGGCACAGTGGTTAAATCTGCCTGCCAATGCAGGGGACACGTGTTCGAGGCCTGGTCCGGGAAGATCCCACGTGCCGTGGAGCAACCAAGCCCGTGTGCCACAACTACTGAGCCTGTGCTCTAGAGCCTGTGAGCCACAACTACTGAGCCCACGTGCCACAACTACTGAAGCCCGTGCGCCTAGAGCCCATGCTCCACAAGAGAAGCCACCACATTGAGAAGCCCATGCACTGCAATGAATACCCAACACAGCCAAAAATAAATTTTTAAAAAACCCAAAAAAACAACAGTGCAGAAAGAATTGAAAGTTGCTTGATACAGATAAAGAGAAATAACTTTGGCGTCCGATCCATCTGTGGTGGAACTTCAGCCTTTCTGCCTTTTAGCTTGTGTGATGCTGTGCAAGCATTTAACCCTCTGAGCCTCAGCTTCCGCGTTTTTATTTATTTATTTATTTTTTAATTTTAATTTTTTATTTTTGCCTGCGTTGCGTCTCCGCTACTGCGCGCAGGCTTTCTCTAGTTGCGCCGAGCGGGACCTACTCTTCGTTGCAGTGCGTGGGCTTCTTATTGCGGTGGCTTCTCTTGTTGTGGAGCACGGGCTCTAGGCGCATGGGCTTCAGTAGTTGTGGCACGCGCGCTCAGTCGTTGTGGCTCGTGGGCTCTAGAGCACAGGCTCAGTAGTTGTGGCTCATGGACTTAGTTGCTCCGCAGCATGTGGGATCTTCCCGGACCAGGGCTTGAACCCATGTCCCCTGCATTGGCAGGCGGATTCTTAACCACTGCACCACCAGGGAAGTCCAGCTTCTGTGTTTTGAAAGTGAGGATAGTAATGATCTTCACATCCTAGGATTGCCATGAGCATCTAATCAAAATGCCTGGCATGCAACAAATCTGTTATTTTTGTTATGATTTGGAATTCAGGAGGAAAGATCAAGCATAAAATGTTGGGTAGTTAAAGATGTGAGCATGGATCCCAAGCGATTCTCTCTTGCTGCCAAAACTGGGTGAAGGCCACAATATATCTGTGAGTATCTGAGACCTCAGCGCCATATGGTGCATCTTCCTTGGGGAAAAATAAATCATTATTTTTATCTTAAAATGAGTGTAAATACGTTGTTGATGAGAATGTATCAGATTTGTATCAATTAATTAAGAAAAAAGTGTCCACATGGTTTGAAAAGATCCCCCCATTCTGGGGAGGACACAGTAGTTGGAGTGCTTGGGCCTCCCCGAGGGTACTGTTCACGCCTCTGCTATTAGTCTCCCCTGACCTTCGGGTGGAGAGCATAGCCCTGACCATCACGAAGGTCTCACCATGTTGAGTGAGTTTGAGACATTCAGAGGTCATTCTTTCTGGCTATTTAACTAAACACTGTTAGCACTTCTTCAAGCGAGAGATTATGTAAACATTAGCAGATATGTATATTCAGTGCGTTCCTGTTTTGATTTGTAACACAAGATGACAGCACAGTCTATGCACTTTTAAGCCCTGGATTTTACCTTAACAATATCTCATGGAGATGATCTATATCCACACATAAAGAATGTCATCCTTTTCTTCTTTTATAGCTGCGTGGTAGCCTTTTAGGTGGGTGTATTATAACTTACTTAACCAATATTTGGTTGATGTTTTCAGCTTTTTGGTGTTTAAACATTGCTGCAATGAATGACCGTGTACCTAAGTCATTTTGCATATGGGAGCATCTTTTGTTCTATAAATTCCTGGGAGTGGAATGGCTGTGTCAAAGGATATGGGCATTCACAGACTGCCCTTCACAGGGGCTGTTCTAATTTCCACTTCTACCAGCAGTGTAGGAGCAGGCCTCTTTCCTCACAACCTCACCAGCACAGTCTCCTACCAAAGTCTCAGGTCTGCCAACAGGCCGGGTGCAAAACGACGCTCCCTGATAGTTGTAAAGTACGTCTCTCCAATTGTGAGTGACGTTGAACCCCTTTTCAGATATTTTAAGAACGTTCTGTCTTTTCTGTGCTGGGAAGAGTTGGTTCATATCATTTGCCTATTTTAAAATTTATTTATGTATTTACTTATATTGACGTATAGTTGATTTATAATGTTGCGTTAGTTTCTGGTGTACAGCAAATTGATCCACTTATACATATGTGTGTGTATATATATATGTATAAATATATATATATATTTATACATATATATATACACATTCTTTTTCAGATTCTTTTCCATTATATGTTATTACAAGATATTGAATATACAGTAGGTCCTTGTTGTTTATCTATTTTGTATATAGTAGTGTGTATCTGTTAATCCCAAGGTCCTAATTTATCCCTCCCCACTTTCCCCTTTGGTAACTTTAAGTTTGTTTTCTATGTCTGTGAGTCGATTTCTGTTTTGTAGATCAGTTCATTTGTATCATTTTTTTAGATTTCACATATAAGTGATATATTTGTCTTTCTCTTTCTGACTTACATCACTTTGTATGATAATCTCTAGGTCCATCCATGTTGCTGCAAATCATTTGCCTAGTTTTTAATTGGGCCATTGGTTTGTTCCTTGTTGATTTTTAGGAATTCTTTATATATTTAGAAAAATTAGCATGGTGTCTATTACAAATATTTTTTCCTTCCAGTTTTGTCATTTGTCTTTGATTTTTTCTGCGGAATGTTGTGACTTCTGTGTTTCGTGTGTGTCATAAATGCAAAGATATTCTGCCCTCTGAGATTATTAAATAATTCTCCCATGGTTTCTTATGTCACTTGTCGTATGCTATTCTTTTTTACATTTAAATTTTTGTACCACTCGGAATTTTTCCTGGTGAAGTTGTGAGGTATGGGATCCAACTTTATTTTAGATAGCCATCTAGTTGTCCTAAAGCCTTTAATTGAAAAACGTATCTTTTCTCCATGGATTTGAGATACTGTTCTTTAAGCTATATTAAATTTATCACATACTAAACTTCCACATACTCTTAGGTCTATTTATGGACTTTTTATTCTCTTTCATTGATCTCTTGGTCTATTCATGTATCAGCACTATACATTTTTAATCACTATAGCTTTATAATATGCTTTGATTTCTGGTTTGGAAAAAATCTGGTAATTATTCTTTTTCAGAATTTTCTCGACTACTTTTGCCTGTTTATTTTTCCAACTAAACTTTAGAATTAACTTATTTAATGTGAAAAGTTAATATTTTATTGGCTTTGTATAACACATTGGTTAACGAAGAGGGGACTGTTGGCTGTATGTGTTACCTTTACAGTCAGGGGTCCTGCCCCTTGGTTCATGTGATCCAAAGGATGTTAGACTCTCAAAAGTATCACCACTGAAATATCACACTCCTCTCCCTAGGGGGTCGAGTGAGTGATGGGGAAGAGAGGCAACCAGAAGGATTTACCACTCTTTTTTGGGGGGAGTGGAGAAGAAAACCTCTTCTCCTATGGAAACATGAGGAGCATGTGGATAAAGGTGTTCACCGTAACAGTGGAATTTGAGGCACCTGCCAGGGGTTCTTCTCAGGATATATTTCAATGACTTCTAAAGGAATTTGCTTTTATGATTCTGGAGATCTGAGACACTAAAGGTGTGTGTAAAGTATTTCATCTGCTGAAAAGGGCGGTGAGAGCCAGGTGTAGTGTATAGAGGAGGGGCTTTAGAGCCCACTGAGACTGAATTCAAATCCCAGTCCGACCAGTTGTGTGATTTGGGGCACTTAATTTCTCCAACTCTCACTTTTCTCACTTTTATAGATACCTTGGAGAATTGTCAATCTTAGTACTAACATATGTCAAGATTCTAGCAAAGCACCTGGTATACATTAGGTACTGAAAAAAGAGATGCACATTTTGCACCAAAGACAAACTTGAACTGTTTCACAGTTTCTCTGGAGGCCTTGGCAAACCTCTCCTGCAGAGAGTGGCCCCCTACACCAGAGACCCCGTATCCTCAGCTCCACAGGGAAGGCACCTAAGAGACAGGACAGACCTTTAGGTTTCTGGAATGCCAAGTATTTTAGCTCTCCCTGAGTGACTTTGATCTTGGTCTATGATTCACTCCGTTCCCTCATCTCAGTGCATTGCTATACGTCTCACTTTGCAGGAATTTTTTTCATGTTTCTGTGTCATCCTGAAATGGAGATATTTTACATATAAACAAACAGAACATTGATCCTTAAAAAAAAAGTGCCAAGTATTTTTCCTGATTATGATTTTAATATATGTTCAGTCAAGAAAACATAGATAATCGAGAACAGCATAAGAAAGTAAATATTAGTTATAATACTATGAAACAGAAAATGTTTGTTAGTATATATGTTTTTTTCTGGGCTTGTTTCTGCATCTATGCCCTCCTCCACATGGACCTTGACATTGACATTTACATCCATACCTGTGTAGACTTCTACACCCATGCTGATCTTCACATTGATATGTATATAGGACCTCAACAGATATATAACTTGGTGTTTTGCTCTCTTAACATTACATCATATCTTCTACATTTTACAAAATTTCTGGTAAACATAATTTTTAAAATTTCTGCATAATATTTGCTACATTTTTCTTTTAAAAGTCAAGAATTATGCAAGCAGATTTTTATCTCCATTGACACTAGTTAGGGAGAGGAAATAAAGATTGGAGGGTTATTATTTATACGTTTTCATCTAAATACTAAACAAGTGAAGTAAACAAACCGCCTGTTAGTTTCTGAAAGCTGAGAATTAGAATAAAGAATGAGAGCTTATTTAGAATCACTCTTTCCTGTCCCCTTTTAGGGAAAAGATTTGGGTATTTTTCAGAGTTATCACTGATTAACTTGTGCAACATTGTTTTCATGAGGGCGTCCAACAAAAAGCCAAAAGTAAGAGTTATGTCCTTCTTTCCCCTTCCAGAACACAGCATGTTTATCCTTCCTATGGGGGTAAAGTTCAGTACTTTCCGTAAAGCAAAACAACCTGGAAATCTAGGGTGATTTGAGCCAACTGGTAAATAAAAAGCAAATAAAATAAATCAAGAAATACTTGTGGGAGAATGAACAGATCACTTCTGTCATCCCACCATGACCACTGTTTGCTGTGTCTCTGGCAGCTGACCACAAGATGTCACTATGGCATCTTTAATCCTAATAATCATGTAGCTGGCTGGGGGTGGGGAAAGCACAAGGAAAGAAAATCTTACAGTTTTATGCAAAATGGAACAGTTTCCCCACCTACCCCTGGCAGGCAGCCAGGCTAATAAAATAAAAAAAATTTTTTTTTTTTAACCAACACTATGAATTGAAAAGGCTTTCAAGAAACATCTGCACAGTGAAACTGTTAACTTCAAAGAAGTCAAACATCATATTTATACTGTATAAATTAAAATGGAAAATAAAACCCCATTTGGGCCAATGTGCAAAGTCTCCAAAGCAAGAGAAAAATACTTCTGAAGTCAATCCATTTTCAAAACGACGGCATTAAATATGGAGGATGTAATAGCAGAAAACAACTGAAATCTTGCCCAGTGAAGCTTTAAACAACCAGTTTCCCAAAACAAATATTGTTTTAATTAACCAAATTTCCCTCCATGGACTCAAATTTTAGGGGAAAGAAACAAATCTTTCTTTAAAAAATGCAAGCTCCTCTCATGTTACTTGGGTGAAATGATTTTCAGAAATGGCTAGCACAGTCTGCAGCGTCCCTTCCACAGGAGACATCTACAGGTCAGGGGAGGAGAGCCACTGTTCTGCATCATGATTCTGAAGAACTGAAAGTTCCCGAGTCATCAAAAAAAAAAAAAATCGTATTTCTTTATGTACATAGAAGGTGAGAAAGTGCTTTTACAAAGCAGCTGTACACAGGATGGATCCTTGTTCCAAAAGATGGAACAGCCATCTTTTGGGTGATCTGCCCAGCTCCCCACCTGGATGTGGGCATCCATACTGCACCCTTCCCCCAACACGGTCATGGTGTGACTGTGGCATGCGCTGTGACTCACCCAGTGTTCTCACCAGTGGCTAGCAGCCTGACCAATATCCCTTTTTCAGGAATTTGGGATTAAGTCAGTTAAGTCTCACTCCTCATGACTGGACAGTGACACATAAACTCTGGAACTGCTGGTAACTGTATTTTCCATCTTGCCAGCCAAGAAGCAAAAACATAGGTCTCCTGAGAGACTGAAGGATGAAGGGGACACTTAGGACAGAGAGGGAGCCTTGGTGGCATCCAGGTGTCCAGTTCCAACTTGTCCTTGAGTCCCAGAGTCCACTCTTTGGCTGTGGGAGAAAGCCCTGCATCCTCATAGTAAATAATCATTTTGTTCAACCAGACCACTCTTACGACTTTCCAGGATAATCTGGAACTCAAGTCATTGTAATTTTTTCTACTTGCACCCTAACCTTCCCCTGCTCCCCATCTGTCCTCTGTGCCCCCTCAGCCCCATCATTTATCCAGACATTTAGGTTATGGGATATTTTATTTAGTCATTTGAACCAGCTCTTATGGCTTGTCGAGGGACAGTGAGAGTAACCTAGAAAGGCCTCAGGGAATGCTTTGAAAGATGACTTTTGGTCTCCATTATTTCTGGGTGAATTGGATCTATAAATTAGGATTCTACAATAGCACTTCCCAAAATTTGTTCCTTAGAACATTAATCCTGAAAATGTTAAGAAAACAAATAAAGTATTCCATAGTAAAATAAGTTTGGGGGAAAAATGCAAAATATATCTCTCTTTTGGAGACTTAGAGGTCATGTTAATATACTAAAGGCTCTGACAAGTCCTGCAGCAAAGAAAGGGATCAAAATTTGTTTAGCCTAGGATTTTCCAAATTTATGTGACAGTAGATTTCTTTGGGGGGGGGTTAATCCTTATTGGCAACATTTTAAATGTTACTTAAAATGTCTGTTTAACTCTGCTTTACAGCCAAACTTGAGTCTGAGATGGGCTGACCTTGGGAATTTTCATAGGAAAGTCCCTGGAAAATTCCACTCCCTCACCTCCTACTTCACAACCCTTTATTAGTCAGGCAGTTAGTCAGAAAGCTAGACATCCAGTGCTGTGGGAGAGGCTGCCTTATGGCCTCTCTCGAAGCCCCTGCATTTCCCAGAATCCTGCCTTTATGCCTTAATTTTATGCCTTTTTCAAAATATACACAAAGAAAAGCGCATAAATCACAAGTGTATAGCGATGAATTTTTCCAAACTGTTTCACGCACTACTGTAACCAGCACTAGGTCAACAAATGTCCCAGAAGCCCGTTCACGCTCTTTTAGTCACTTTACCACACACGGGTAACCACTATCCAACTTTATGCCTTTTCTTTCCACATAAATGGCTACATCCTGGAGGATAAGGCGCGATCCTTGACCTCCTTGTATCCCTGTGGTGTCTAGAATAGGACTTAGTAAAGAATAGATAGTTGGGCTCATCTATAAAGCCAAACCCATAAATGCACAAGTGCCCATCAGACTCCTGTACAGGGTAGTGGAGGGGCACTGGAGTCAGACTGCCTGGATTCAAACCTGTGTGTACGAGACTCCTACCTGTCTGACCATGGGCAGTCACTTAATCTTTAGGAACCTCAATTTCCTGATATGCAAAGAGACTCGCTTGGATTATCTGAGTGGGCCGTGAACACCATCACAAGTATTCTTACGAGAAAGGCAGAGAGAGATTTGAAGGTGGCCTTGAAGACTGGAGTGATACAGCCACAAGCTCAGAATTGCCAGCAGCCACCAGAAACTGCAAGAAGCAAAGAACCGATTCTCCCCTATAGGCCCTGGAGAGAGTGTGGCCTTTGCTAACACCTTGATTCTGGCTCGGTGAAACTTATTTTAGACTTCTCCCTCCAGAAATGTAAAAGAATAATTTTCCGTTGTTTTAAGCCACCAGGTTTGTGGCGATTTGTTAGGTCAGTCATGGGAATCTAATACACGTATCAGGCGATCGGTGTTGAGGAGAGAGCAAGAAAGAAAAAGCAGCCTTCATGGAGCTTATATTGTATAGTGGAAGACAGACGATGAACAGATAAATGGATGCACAGTCTAATGCCAGACAGTGTTGCTGGCTACACGGTAAAAATAAAGCAGGTGGTGGAAGCCCATAGAGCTTGGGAGCAGGTTAGAAAGGAAGTTGGGCGGGGTGTGCAGGGCTTGCAGGCCCTGAGTGATAAGGAGATAAGGGCTTTGTATTTTCTTCTAAGTATGGCTTTGGGGATTCTCCGTGTGTGCCAGTGGGTCCCTCTTCAAGTTTTCCTGAGACGGGCTCAGGACTGGGGTCAGTTGACTGATGTGCCTGTCCTGGGTTAGCCCTAATAATTTGCTGTGCTCTCGGGAGATTTCGTTAATCTCTCCAGATTTAAACGTCCTTAGCCCAGGGCGGAGTAGCTTGCGGTACGCGGGCCTCTCACTGTTGTGGCCGCTCCCATTGAGGAGCACAGGCTCCGGACGCGCAGGCTCAAGGGCCATGGCTCACGGGCCCAGCCGCTCCGCGGCATATGGGATCTTCGCGGACCGGGGCACGAATCCGTGTCCCCTGCATCGGCAGGCGGACTCTCAACCACGGCGCCACCAGGAAAGCCCGGCTCTGGCTCTTAAAACAAGAAACCAATGCTCACGACCCTTGTCCGAACAAGGAAGCCACGGTCAAAACAATGGCTCCTCCGGCTGTGACGATCCTCCTCGGGGCCGCTAGAGGGAGGCGGGCGAGGCGACCTGTGCAGAATTGAATTGTTAAGAAAAGACAGAGGGCGTGTTGTTTAAAAAAATAAAAAAAACACAAACACAAAACCTTCCCTCACTCCAGGATCTGCGTCTAATTATCCGCAGGGCTAGACTCCTAACCACACACGTTTTCAGCCAATCCTAGATGCCCCAAGCTTCTTTTTTACCCTCAGAGCAGTCAAGCCACAAGCGGTGCACTTCCAGACCAGAGGAGTGGAACGAAGATTCACGGATCCGGCGAACCACCCCCTGGCCCTGAGGTCCAGAGCCTCCTGGAACTGAGAGCCGCTGAGGTTAAGCTTCCCTGCCGGCTGTCCTAATTCCTGATGGCCAAAGCTAAGATAGGACGCAAGCGCCTTTCTAAATTCTTCCAACAGTAATTCTCTAATTACTCTTTCCTCTTCATGTTGCCTTAGAGACTGGCAAAGGATCCTCTTTCCTGCCACATCAAAGTAGGAACAAAATAATTTGCAGTGCATGTAATGAAAACCTCAATTTCTGGGGTTTAAAGGCCCTTTTAAGAAAAATGACAGGGGGAGGTAAGTTTTGGAGGCACTTTTAGCACATATTGTTAAAGCAATGTAAGGATATAATAATAACTTTAAGAGACTTTTTGGTTTTGTTTTTTAAAAAAATTTTATTGAAGTATAATTGATTTGCAATGTTGTGTTAATTTCTGCTATACAGCAAAGTGACTCATATATATATTCATTTTCATTTTATTTTCCATATGGCTTATCACAGGGTATTGAATATATCGATAGTTCCCTGTGCTATACAGTAGGACCTTATTGTTTAGCCAACCTATATATAATAGTTTGCATCTGCTAATCCCAAACTCCCAATCCATTCCTCCCCCACCTCCCCTCCCCCTTGGCAGCCACAAGTCTGTTCTCTATGTCTGTAAGAGACTTTTCGTTTTCCTCCGTTTAATCCTTCTTACATCTAAATCCAGAAGCTGAAAAAAGTGGAGTATCTAGAAAAGGATTCACTCGTGTATTTGTTGAGTAAACTTTCTCCCTTTTAACTCCTTATTTTGACAATTTCAGAATAAGAAAAATTACACTAATAATGCGAGGAATTTCTGAACTTCCTTTTCCCAAATTCCAAATATTATTTTACCATGTTTGCTCTTTTCTCTCCGACCCCCTCTCTCTCATATTGTTTTCTGAAACATCCGAGTCAATAACAGAAATGACACCTTTCCCCTATTCACGGTGTATTTCCTAAAAACAAGAACATTCTCTGACATAACCGCTGTACAATGATCCAGATCAAGAAATTAACAGTGACTATTATTTTCTAATCTACAGACTTTATTCAGATTTTTCCAATTGCCATTAATATTTTTTATATTTATTTTATTTATTATCATTTACTTATGGCTGCATTGGGTCTTTGTTGCTGCGTGCAGGCTTTCTCTAGTTGTGGCAAGCGTGGGCTGCTTTTCATTGGGGTGTGAGGGCTTCTCATTGCGGTGGCTTCTCTTGTTGCAGAGCACGGGCTCTAGGCACGCAGGCTTCAGTAGCTGTGGCACGCGGGCTCAGTAGTTGTGGTGCACGGGCTTAGTCGCTCTGTGGCATGTGGGAATCTTCCCGGTCCAAGGCTCAAACCCATGTCCCCTGCATTGGCAGGCGGATTCTTAACCACTGTGCCACCAGGGAAGCCCAATATTATTTTATAGTAAAAAACCCCCAGATGGTAGGTGGCATTCCACTGTCATATCTTTTTAGGCTAGTTTAAACTGAAACCATTTCTTGGTTTTGCTTTGTTTTTATTTGTATTTAAAAAAAATAATATTGTCTAATTGCCTTCTTTTTTAGTATTTATTTTTATTTTCTTTATTTTTTGGCCACATCGGGTCTTAGTTGCAACACTCGGGATCTTCGCTGAGGCAAGTGGGATCTTTTGTTGTGGTGTGCTGGCTCTTCATTGTGGTGCGCAGGCTTCTCTCTCGTTGTGGCGCGCAGGTTCCAGAGCGCATGGGTTCTGTAGTTTTCAGCACACGGGCTCTCTCGTTGAGGCGCGCGAGCTCAGTAGTTGTGGCACGCAGGCTTAGTTGCCCCGCGGCATGGGGATCTTAGTTTCTTGACCAGGGATCGAACCCTCGTCCCCTGCATTGGAAGGCAAATTCTTTACCACTGGGCCACCAGGGAAGTCCCTGTTTGTATATATTGTTTAATTTTTTTTGAAATTTATTTACTTCTATTTATTTCTGGCTGTGTTGGGTCTTCGTTGCTGCACGCGGGATTTCTCTAGTTGCAGCGAGTGGGGTCTACTGTTCGTTGCAGTGCGCCAGGCGGATTCTTAACTGCTGCGCCGCCAGGGAAGCCCTGTATTTTTTTCATATATTGACATTTTTTAAAAGTACAAGTAAAATATTTGGTAGATGTCAGTGTTTGGGTTTATCTGAAGTTACTTTACGATTAGATTCAGGATGTACATTTTTGTTAAGAATACCATAGAAAAGATGTTGTGTCTATATCTCAGTACATTATATGGGAGGCACATGATGTTGATTTGTCCCATCACCGGTGATGTTGACTTTGATCACTTTTTAAGATAATAGTAAAATATTATGAAAGCTATAAAATATATTATATATTAACACATATAATATGTAAGCAAAATATAATATACAAATAAAATATAATATGTAAGCAAAATACAATGTGTAAGAAATATAGAATAGAATAGAATAGAATAGAATAGGAAATGTGCTAGACTGGTGGTTCTTAAACTTCTGGTCTCATCTCAGAAATACTTTACACTCTTAAAAATTATTGAGGGTCTCAGAGCTTTGTTTATTTTAGTTATATTTATCAATACTTACTGTATTAGAAATTAAAACAGAAATTAAAAATTTTTAACTTATTAATTTATTTAAAAATAACAGGGCTTCCCTGGTGGCGCAGTGCTTAAGAATCCTCCTGCCAATGCAGGGGACACGGGTTTGAGCCCTGGTCTGGGAAGATCCCACATGCCGCAGAGCAACTAAGCCCGTGTGCCACAACTACCAAGCCTATACTCTAGAGCCTGCGAGCCACAACTACTGAAGCCCACATGCCTAGATCCTGTGCTCCGCAAAAAGAGAAGCCACCGCAATGAGAAGCCCGCGCACTGCAACGAAGAGTAGCCCCCGCTCTCCACAGCTAGAGAAAGCCCGCGCACAGTAACAAAGACCCAAAGCAGCCATAAATAAATAAATAAACTTATTTAAAAAACAATAAACAATAACAATACTGAACTTGTTACATAGAAACATGAATAATATACGTTTTATGAAAAATAACTATATTGTCCCAAACAAAAGTGAATAGAATGTCATTGTTTTACATTTTTGCAAACCTCTTTAATTTTGGCTTAATAGAGAGCAGCTGAATCCTCATATCTGCTTGCAATATGGATTCAATCTATTGCAATATGTTTTTTGCTTAAAGTATATGAAGGAAAAGAAAGAAAGCACGTACGCATTTGGGAAAGGGAGGGATATCTTGGTAGCGTTTTCAAATGATTGTGGATAATCTTTGATACTATACACCAAAACTCAGTAAGTATAACTTCCTAAAAGTTAGTTGCAGCATAAAATTTGAAACCACATCAGTGAACACTTTGTTCTCTCTTACATGAAAATCCACTGTTTCCTCCTGCACTTTGAGTGCATCTTTTATCCGTACGTGATTTTGTTAACATTATACACTGGTCATTTGGGAAATACTGGCTCCCTGAGCTATACATACCTTCCAAATGTTGCCACTTCTTTAGGTAACAACCAAAACATTTTTCACATTTGTTAATATCACCACCACCTTCTCCGGAAAATTGTTTAGATATTGAGAAGCTGTGAAATTCACAGTGGTAGATATACATCCTCCAAAATTTGAGTCTTCACTTGAAAGCTCAAATTTTTATTATTGTCAATAAATATTGTGAGTTGTTTTCTTTGAAGTGACAGGTTTACTTTGTTTATTTTGAGAAAATGTCCACTAAATTCCCAACTCTGAATAATCATGGTTTGTCTGTCAGTTGTTCTTTCAAGTAAAAACAGTGTTACATGAAAAAAGCCACTGGCTCAGCTCACAGCTCAAACAATGGCACACATGCTTTTCTGGGACAACACTTGCACGTCGATGTGCAGCAGAAGTGCTTTATGTGTGTCCCCATTTATCACGCAGAATATTAAAAAGATGAGCATTCAAGGGTCAAGATTTAATAAAATTAATACATCTTAATGCTTAATCAAGGACTTTTTTTTTTTTCTTTTGTGGTACGCGGGCCTCTCACTGTTGTGGCCTCTCCCGTTGGCAGAGCACAGGCTCCGGACACGCAGGCTCAGCGGCCATGGCTCACGGGCCCAGCCGCTCCATGGTACGTGGGATCTTCGCGGACCGGGGCACGAACCCACGTCCACCTGCATCGGCAGGCGGACTTTCAACCACTGCGCCACCAGGGAAGCCCAATCAAGGACTTTGTAAGTGCAACTTTCTTTTTTTAAAAAAACCGAAAGTGCGTGGCACTGACGATTACAATGACTACCAGTGCTGTATGGGGCTACTACCTTGATTTGTGGTAAGGTGCCAGCGGTTTTACACACCATTGCTTTTGTGATTTGTGCAAATGTCAGCCCATGACAAAGGCAAACGACGGCTTCATAGTATTATAAGAAACACTTTGAAATAAAAGTGTCTCAGGGACTCGCAGCATCTAGGGACCACACTTTGAGAAGATAATGAAACATAAACATCTATATAATATACACCTTCTGTCCTCCATGAACTTGACCTCTAGTTGGGCCAACAGAGCAGATGACAAGAAGCAGGATGAGGGAAGCATCTATAGGTAGACATAAGTTATTGGTAGTATTTTAGTTCTTGTTTTTGGTCATGTGTGCATGGAGTTTGGCTATATTATAAATCTGTGCTGTCCAGTATGGTAGCCACTGGCCACATAAGACTATTGATTATCTGAAATGTGACTAGACCCAATCAATATATGCTCTAAATGTAAAATATATTACCAGATTTTGAAGGCTTCATATGGAAAAAATGAATGTAAATTTGAAGGCTTCATATGGAAAAAATGAATGTAAATATCTCATTAATAATGTTTATATTATTTACTGACATAACAATCTTTTGGCTATATTGGGTTAAATAAAATATATTGTTAAAATTAATTCCATACGTTACTTTATACTTTTTAAAATGGGTCTACTAGAAAATTTAAAGCTACATATGAGTCTTCCATTATATTTCTACTGGGCAATATGGTTACAAATAAATACAGAGGTAAAATAAAACACTTAACTATAAAACACAGCCAAGCATAGGCCAGCAATGATAATGCATTACAAACCAAGGATTAGTTTTCAACCAATTCTGTGCCTATGAAGTCAAGGGCAAAAAAAAGAACTTTATTTAGACAGTGTGGTAAAGATTATTTAAATCATTTGCTAAAGACTCAGGTTGCTGAAAGAGCACAGAGGAGGGGCAACTAACCCACTTTTGGGGAGAGCACAGGAAGATCTCTTCCCAGAGAAAGGCTTGTCTCGGTTGTAACTGAAAGAAAATTAGAAAATTTTCAGGCGAATTAGGTACAGGTAGGGAGGAAGGGAGAGGGTACTCCAGGGAGAAGGAACAGAATTTGCAAAGACTCAGAGCCTTTGTTCAGAGCACACTTGGAAAACTCCAAGAATTGTTAGGGGCTATTGTAATACTGTTACATCACCACCTACAGCTATTTACATAAAATTCTGTTTTCCCTGAGGCATGTGTATATAAAAGAGCAGATTTATTTTACTATCCTGAATTTTTTCCCAAGAGGATCATGGATTTTAAATTATATATTTTAAAACCTGGGTAACATCCCAGGCTCATACTAGGAAATACTTTGGAATTACTATTTAGTTTTATAGACACACATGGGGTTTTGCTTATCCACATCTTGCCAGAAATGTGGCCTTTCACATTCAGGATAGTAAAAACCTGACTCCATGACACTTACAGCTGCACATGGCTCTCAGCAAGAGGAAAAGTAAAACAATAAAGTCTGCAAAGACATAAAAATCATATTATGCAATGACATCACATAGATATTATGGTTGATGCCAAATCAAGCAGCGGATCCTGGTGTCAGGACCTGGAGAATTAGCTACCTTCCAGCCCAACTGCTACTCCATCAACTGAGAGAACAGGCCCAGGTGAATGGTGGAAACAGGATTTAAACTGCCTCCTATTTTGAAGCCTCCCCTCCTTCTCCTTAGATGAATATCATGTCTGAAGTCCTCAATCTTTCAAAAAACTGGAGACCAGGACATCTTCAGTCTGAAAAAAGCATAGTCAAACCCTAAACCAACCACTGGAGCTCTCCAATTTACCTTCATAACTATCTCACTCAGGAAGCAGCCCACAAACATGATCCTAATTCTCTGTGCTCGCTTGTTTATGGTCCACAGGAGTGTAGATGCTTGGAGAGCTTGGGCCTCATCTGCCTTGTTTGCATATTGAGAATGATTACGTGTCCTCTTAACCCAGACGCTCTCTCTCCCCCAGGAGGCTAAAGAGGGCAAGACTTAGCACCCGGCCTTCAGCAGTTAAGGCACTGACAACACTGGGAGAGCAGGAGCTGGGAACAAACGCCATTCCCTGTCTCTCCCAGCCCCTCCTGCCCTCCGTGTCACAGTCACTTCCACGGACACAGCGCCTCCTCTGTGCTAAGCTGTGCGTCCCAAACACCATGTTTAGTTCTTACCATCACCCTACAAGATGGAGACATTGTCACTGTCTTCATTTTACAAATGAGGAAACCGAGGCCACTTGCTCAAGTCCATGCTGTTGGTAATAATCCACTTAGCTGGGATTTGAACCCTGCTCTGATTTCATCCCAGAGTCTGGCCTTCCTCTCCCATCCCCAGGTAATCTGGCCTCAGGTTCTGGGATGCCAGCAGCTGGAGGAGGAGAATCAGTGTCTTTGGGGGCACCTGGAAGAAAGTGACGTGAAGATCAAGTGGAGTCAGGGGCCTTTAACACTTCCTGAGCACGTGCCATGGGCCTGCCCTACACCAGACATGTTACTGGTGCATCTCAATTACTGGTGGATATGATTTTTATGCAGAAAGAAATCTCAGCCTCAGAGAAGTCATAAATTTTGTAATTTTGTGCCAGGCTTTGGAGCTAGTGAGTGGTAGAGTCAGAGTTCAGACTCTCATGAATCTGAGGTTCATACTTCTTTTTTTAAAAAAACTAACAATATATATATATTTTTGAAAAGGCATTAAATCCATGTGGCTCAAAAAGTTGAAAGGACATTCAAAGAAATGCACTTAAAAAGTCTCTCCTATCTATGTCTGGCACTACACCCCCTCCTCCTGTAAGTATTTTTCTAATGCTTTTCTGTGCAAAGAAAAGCAAATACAAATAGGGGTTCTTATTTTCTCCCATTTCTTACACAAAACGTAGCATATTATACACCTCCAAACTTTGCTCTTTTCACTTCATGGAATATAAAACACTTCATGGAATATACTAACACTTATATGGTTCTTCTCTGCTATGTGCCACACCCAGTTCTAAGCATTTAATGCATATTAACTCACTTAATACTCTCATCAACCCTATGAGAGAAGTGCTATTATTATCTCCATTTTATAGATGATTATATCAAGACACAGAGAGGTTAAGTGAGTTGCCCAAGATCACACAGATGGGAAGAGGTGGGGTCAGGCTTCTGACTTAGGTAGTCTGGCTCCAGACTCTGTGCTCTTAACCTCTCTCCAAGCTGTCTTTCTCAGCATATATATATATGTATATATATATATATATATATATATATATGGTATTATACATCATGAATATATAATATAGATCACATATTATAAAAAATCTATTCACTTTCATATAATATGAATTATGTATCTTCTGTATATAGAATTAAATATATACTATAGAGGGCTTTCAGACTTTTTTGTTTGTTTGTTTTTGGTTTTTTTTGGCTGTGCCATGCAGCTTGCGAGATCTGAGTTCCTCGACCAGGGACTGAGCCCAGGTCATGGCAGTGAAAGCGCCATATCCCAACCACTAGACCACCGGGGAACTCCCACTTTCTCACTTTTTAAACATCTATATAGTATTCCATTATGCTGATGTTCTGTAATTATTTAACCATCCATCTTTTACTGATGGATATTTGGGTTGTTTCTAAATCTTTTGCTATAGTAATAATAATAATATAGAATAGAATAATATACACTTATATACAACATACCATAATATAATATACCATTATCATGTATGATTATAACAAAGTATATAATAATAATATGAATGCTACAATAAATATCAATAATATCAATAATAGTATCAATAGAATATAGAGTATAATGTATACTTATTATTATATTGTAATATACAATTGTACTATTGTACTATAATATATAATTATAACAAATAACATAATAATAGTATAAATGCTACAATAAGGATGAAGCTCACATTCATTTCCTCTGTGTGCAGGTCTATCTGCGGGATACATTCCCAGAAATGGAATTACCGAATTGAAGGCTATATGCATTTGTAATTTTGATAGCTAGTGCCAAATTACCTTCCAAGAGACCTGGATCCTTTACCATCCCCACCAGCTATGTACCAAAGTGCCTATTTCACCATTGCAGCGCTCACACAGCGTGCTGTCATAAGACTCACAACCACTGCACCGTACTATGTCCCAAGGACAAATTAGTTTGAAAGCTGTCTGAGTCCAAGGAAAACTAAGTTATATAAGAAAAGGTCAGAGAGATTAGGACTGACATATACACACTATTATATATAGAATAGATAACTAATAAGGATCTACTGTACAGCACAGGGAACTCTACTCAATACTCTGTAATGACCTATATGGGAACAGAATCTAGAAAAGAGTGGATATATGTATATGTATAACTGATTCCCTTTGCTGTACAGCAGAAAATAACACAACGTTGTAAATCAACTATATGCCAATAAAAGTGTAAAAAAAACAGAAAAAAGGAAAAGGTCAGAAACTTGACCTGAGTCAAACGTCTGACACGAAGTACTACAAACCGGAAGCAAAACAGAAGGTACTTGATAATTACACTCGTGGGAAGCAGTATAAAGACATTTATGCCAATAACTGAGTTCGCATTCTGGAGAGCCTAGGTTTCTAAACTGTTCACTTCCTCTGTAGAGAGAGGAAGGCAGTTGAATTCCAGGAAATGCCACTGGATTCAAAACAGACGGGAGGCGTGGTACCCTGTAAGTGATGAGGGGGTGGAAATATAAGTCTGGGCTTCCAAAAGCCCTCTGAGCTTACACGAGATAAAACTGCCTTTTCTAGTGCCAACTCTGGTGACCTGGTTGAGTACAAATTTCTGGGAGCTGATCAAAAAGGACCAGGCAGGACCCAGCTTCTCCCGTGGGCTACAGATGCTAAGGGAGCTCCAGCTGAGGGTACAGAGGCTTCTAAGTAAATGCCCTGAGCTGGTGATGCAATCCCGGTGATTTGGTTTCTTTCTTTTTTTTTTTTTTTGCGGTACACGGGCCTCTCACTGTTGTGGCCTCAAAAAAGAATTGTTTTGGAGGAAAAAAAAAAAGAAAAAAAAGAACTGTTTTCATTTCAATGACCTTTATTTATTTGTCCTGATTTTAAAAGTAATATATGCTCCCTATTAAAAATCAGGAAAACACTAACTCCAAAAGAATTAAGAAAGAAACCAGGGCTTCCCTGGTGGCGCAGTGGTTGAGAGTCCGCCTGCCGATGCAGGGGACACGGGTTCAAGCCCTGGTCTGGGAGGATCCCACATGCCGCGGAGCAACTAGGCCTGTGAGCCACAACTACTGAGCCTGCGCGTCTGGAGCTTGTGCTCCGCAGCAAGAGAGGCCGCCATAGTGAGAGGCCCGTGCACCGTGATGAAGAGTGGCCCCCGCTTGCCACAACTAGAGAAAGCCCTCGCACAGAAACGAAGACCCAACACAGTAAAAATAAATAAATTAATTAATAAACTCCTACCCCCAACATCTTCTAAAAGGAAAAAAGAAATAATAGAGTCGATAAAGCCCTTAATTTTTTTCTTTCCTGCTAAGTAGGTTAAACAAACTCCTACAAGTTTTGTTTATGCTGTTATTTTGCTTGGCAAAATATACCCTCAGAGAAAATTCATAGGTCAGTTTCAGACTGGACCATTCCAGTCTTCATTGGATAATCAAAATTAATAAGGTCTTAGTGTTCATATGTATGTACCTTTTTTATTTTTCCTCTGGTTGTGTTGGGTCTTCATCGCAGTGCACAGGTTTCTCATTGTGGTGACTTCTCTTGTTACGGAGCACGGGCTCTAGGTGCGCAGGCTTCAGTAGCTGCAGCACGTGGGCTCAGTAGTTGTGGCGCACGGGCTTAGTTGCTCCACGACATGTGGGATCTTCCCGGACCAGGGATCGAACCCGTGTCCCCTACGTTGGCAGGCGGATTCCCAACCACTGCGCCAGCAGGGAAGCCCAGGGAAGCCCCTGAGCATTGTTTTAATAGCAGCTATTGATAGATAATTCATATACCGTATAATTCACTCGTTTGAAGTACACAATTCAGTGGCTTTTAGTATGTTCACAGAGTTGTGCAACCATCACCACCATCAATTTTAGAACATTTTCGTTACCCCCCCCCAAAAAGAAGTCTGTATGCATCAGTGATCACTTCCCATTTCCCCCAGCCCCTCCATCCCTAGGCAGCCACTAATATACTTTCTGTCTCTATAGATTTGCCTATTCTGGACATTTAGCGTAAATGGAATCATACAATATGTGGTCCTTTGTATCTGGCTTCTTTCATTTAGCATAATGTTTTCAAGATTCATCCATGTCATAGCATGTGTTACTACTTCATTCCTTTTTAGTACCAAATAATATTCCATTGTATGGATACACCCTATTTCGTTGATCTATTTATCAGTTGATGGACAATTGGGTTGTTTTCACTTTTTGGCTATTATGAATAAAGCTGCTATGAACATTCATGTGTGTATACCTGGGAGTGGAATTGCATGGCTACGCACTGTTTCGAAAGATTAGGGTTTTAGGTTGAAGAGGCAGGGAGGGTCAGAGGAGGGAGGAAGAAGGAGGGTGAGAATTGGAAGGTATTTTGCATTTTGAGCAAAACCATGGAGGTATGGAATAAAAAGGCATGTGCAGGAAACTTGAAGTGGTTCTGTATGGGGAGTGGTGATACATAAGGTTAAAGAGCAAAGAAGAATTCAGGTCTTGGAGGGCCTTGCTGGTCTACCCTTTCTTCTGAAGGTACTGGAGAGCCACTGAATGGCTAAAAGCAAGGCAGGGGCAGGAACCTTCTGGAGGTCACATGGAGGATCGGATTTGGTTTCACAGCTGGGATCCTACCTGTCAGGCAGCTCTGGTCCACATGTTGTTACCTGCAGAGAATTTTGCTCTTCAGAACTATCCACATTAAATATTTGGACTGGCTTATTGGAATCAAAATAATGTAATATGGATTGGTGATATGCGATACATTCATAATATGGTTAAGGGGGTTTTAAGATAAGCCATTTTGTTGTCTTGAAAGACACTGCAAAATTGGGTGAGGCTTATTTCTGTTGGTAGCAAAATGTGTTTGGATTAAGTTTTCAACAGTGAGTGGGCCAATTTGCTTAGATTCTATTCCTTTCCCCCTACAGTAAGAAATATTCATTTTAGCTAATAAAAAGTATACCAGAATTGTGATTGAAATGGAGAAGATGACTCATGATTTGAACTTGAATCTTCGGAAATTAAAATCCCTTCTGCATTTGTCGCTCTTAAAAATAGGACATTCAGAGGGTGCTCCTTGTTTATTCCAGGTTGAAGGACAAGAAGCTGAATTGACATGTTGTCATTCAGAATGAATATTTTTTGTGTCCCTGTGCTATGAGAATTATTAGACATTATTAAGAATGTTGTTATTTCCTCTTTCAAAGCTGCACATATCAAGCTACGATTGATTCTGAGCTTTATTTATTTTCCATTCCTTTTCAGTTAAGGACCTTCAAAAATAATATATCTTTGTGTTGATTCCAAATTGAATTTGTCTGACTATTTAAACAGCCTGCCGCTGCTTTTTAATTTCCTTATTCACTCAGTAAACAGCAGAAGTGGAAAAATATGAAAGGATTTGGAAAAGCTGTATAAAACGTTCTAGTCTCCGTTTTCTAGCATTTAATTTATTGGATTTACTTCTTCTTTTTGAAATTAAATACAGGTTGGGAAAGTTGAAAATGCTATCAATATGTATTAAGTCCACAAATATTTATTGAATACCTACTGTGTGTCAGATACTGTGAGAGACTTGGGGGATAAAATGATTAAAATGAAGGTCCCTTTAGAGGTTTTCATGACTTACTGGAGGAGATAAGAAGGATACACAAATGTCTCTGCTAGGATGCAGAGGGGATAGGGCCCAGGAGTGGCGCAACTTAGGTGCATGGGGTGTAGCCTATTTTTATGGGTGAATTAATAAGGGTTGTGCAGAGAGGGGGCCTGTTGATTAAAGTTGTTAGGAAGCCCCGCTTAAACAAAAGTAAGTGAGCAGTATAGTAAAATGGCTAAGAGTGTCCGAGCTGAAAACCAGGATCTTTCTCTTATCAGTAGTGCAATTTTGGTCAAATTATTTAACCCTAGAATGTCCTCATCAGTAAAATCAATGTATTCTGTAGAGTAAGTAGTGAGGGTTAAATAAGATAAGACATGTACAGCAATGAGAACAGCCTGGTATAGCGTAAGCTCTCAGTAATGATTACTCTTGTAGAGCGGAACTTCTCAAGCCCCAAAGTACTCACAGGCATATTGACAGAGGAATAAAGAAGATGTGGTATATACATACAATGGAATATCACTTAGCCACAAAAAAGAAGAAAATAATGCCATTTGCAGCAACATGGATGGACCTGGAGATTATCATACTAAGTGAAGTAAGCCAGACAGAGACAAACATCATATGATATCACTTATGTGTGGAATCTGAAAAAAATGATACAAATGAATTTATTTGTAGACTCAGGGACATAGAAAACAAACTTGGTTACCAAAGGGGATGGGGGGAGGAGAGAGAAATTAGGATTTGGGGATTAACATATACACACTACTATATATAAAATAGATTATCAACAAGGACCTACTGTACAGCACAGGGAGCTATACTCAGTACTTTGTAATAAGCTATTAGGGAAAAGAATCTGAAAAAGAATATATATATATACATATCTGAATCACTTTGCTGTACACCTGAAACTAACACCACGTTGTAAATCAACGATACTTCAAATTTTTAGAAAAAGAAAATAATAAAATTCAATTGTGAGAAATAAAAAAAAAGAGAGAGAGAGAGAGAAGTCATGCAACTTCTCCCAAATCTGTTTGACCATAGAACACTTCTGGGGTAGGGAGATCAGAGGTAAAAAAGACAGCCCTTGGGCTGGGCCTTGTAAGATGGGAATGACTAGGTCAAATAAAGATGGGGTACAGGATATTCTAGGGAGAGAAAAGCAAAAGCAAAAAACAAAGTGTCATTTTAATTGAGGGCAGCAAAACATCTTTTGTAGAAGGTATATTTATTCATGGGGAAAAAAGTGGACTTAGTGGTAGAAGGACTAAAAGCCAACATGATTGTAGTGGACAGCTACTATTTTGGCCTGCCAGAATCCATTCCCCCTTCTTCAGGAAATAGCTTCAGAATTTTCCTTGGGGAACCACCAGAGGTGGATATACTGTGAAGCTACCGAAGCCTAAGCCTCCAAGCTTCTCATTGGCATGACTCTATCTTTCCACCCTGACCTTCCTCATTCACATTTCCCCTTGTATTTAAAGTATTAGAAGGGCTGAAGGCATATTTTTGAGTCCAGTTAAGGGGAAGTTGAGTTTGTGCTTCAACGGATAAATTTATGTGGTTCATAGTCACTCGATTATAGTTCAGTGTTTGCTGGCATCCTAATGTCTTCCTAATGACTTCCAGGAATACTCACTACTGCCCACTGCGGTGACTGATCTGATATGACAAGAGGACATTGACAGCAAACTGGTTAATGAGTGTCGTCAATTTGAAGAGTATTTAAGATGAGTCAAATTTTGTGAAGAAAAATTGAAATATCTTGAAATCATCCAGCACATTCATAGGAGAAATGTGAAAAAAGTCCCGAATTTGGCAATGATAATAATATAATAATAATTTGGCATAAAATACACAGAAAATTACCAATACAATATGAAGTTGAAAGTACATTTTAAAGTTATCGGTGATTTCAAAAAATGTTATTCAACCATAGTAGAATAAGGACTGAATTATCTTTCTATTCTCCTTAAAAAAATGATATTTTGGGGCTTCCCTGATGGCACAGTGGTTGAGAGTCCGCCTGCCGATGCAACGGACGCGGGTTCGTGTCCCGGTCTGGGAAGATCCCACGTGCCGCGGAGCGGCTGGGCCCGTGAGCCATGGCCGCTGAGCCTGCGCGTCCGGAGCCTGTACTCCGCAACGGGAGAGGCCACAACAGTGAAAGATATTTTGAAGTGATTGTTGTATGAAGAAGTGATTGAAGAGTATTCAGCCAAAAACTGTAGGAAAAAAACCAACAATAATAGAGATATTCTAGGGAGGATTTTGTGATAATGGTGACCTTCTTTTGTTTTGGGGGATTTGGGGTTTGTTTTTTCTTCTTTGAAATATTTTCTTTCAATATCTAATTTTGAAGTTTTGAGTTTGTAATATCTGTCTTTTTCTTAGAAAGCTCCCCCTGCCCCCCAGTTGAAAAAATGTTATAACTCACAAAACTTGATCTGCCTCTGGGAACCACCCTTCTTACCACACTCACTTTATGACATTCAAGTGGAGTTGGGTCCATTCCAGACTCTACAAGGGCGGGTGTTTGAGGGCTGGCCTATGCTACACTGCATTTAATTGGTTGGAGAGAATGGTTCAGGGGTTCAGGGTCACATGACCCAATCAGAGCCAAAGAGACTCAGCTGTGGCTTGTGTTGGAAGCTGGTGGGTTGGGAAGCAGAGCCTCCGCGGACAGCAGAGCTGCTGTGGCAAGGGCACAGATCAAGGTCATGCCTTACATCTAAAAATGATGAAGTTATAAACCAAGGTACCAAGGTGGTTAATGAGATATTCTGTCCTTCTACCATGACAAATACACCTTCATTATGACAGAATCAAAATGCATAAAACAGTGGGTTTTATATGATGGAACACTGTCAAATACCCAATGACAAAGGAATTAAATTTTTACTGAGCATAATTGGGCGTTTTGTTAGTGGGCTGGTGATGATTAGATAAGTAATTAGTAATTAAACACACACACACACACACACACACACACACACACACACATACACCACAAATTATGTACTTATTCCATAGCTTTATTTTCCTTTTATTTATATCAGCAAAAATCACTATTTTATTATCAAGGTTTTCACATAACTTATATTCTGCTGACAGTAATGATTGAATAAATTAAAAAATGAAATTTGAACATATTTTCATCAAAAAATATAGAATTCAGGTAAATGTAAATTTAAAAAAATAACAATATTTGTATGTTTTCAAAGTTATTTAGCTTTTAATATTTTAACATTATCTATTAAAATAAAATAAAAATACATATTATAGTTAATATTAAAAATGATAAATCAAAGATATATAATATAGCTTAAGTTTTAAATTAATTTTGAAATTTTAATTTAATCTTATTAAATTTAAAAAACACTACTCACAATTCTAGTGTTCATTGTTCTTCTAGTTGCCACTGAATTAAATCAGGATCCATTTGTGTGTGTGATAATCTAGACCTATGTGTAAAAGACTTTAATATGATTCCTTTAATATTGTGAAATGTTTCTCAGCTACCATGTGCAGATATTGCAAACACCGCTCTAATTGTTGACTTGCTCTGTAACGATAAATTGGGACATGAAGAAGCAGAAGAAAAAAGAATCCTTGGCACTCCTGGGAATTAATATTTCATTTGCTAGACTTACTGCATTCATGCCAAGTGAAAGGATTTGACAAATGAATTCATTTGTCTTTTCTCTTACCTAAAGTCTTCCGTCTTTCAAATCCCCCCTACATTTCCAAGCAGTCCCCATCTCTGACATTGTCAGTGGGACGACGTGCAGAATTTCATGGCGTTCAAATGCGGTTAGTTTGAGGAAACAGAACAAGAGATGGGGAGAAGTATTTCCTTGGGACCTAAAAGTTGTTAGCACGTTTTTAGCACGTCCTCTCATGAATATAAACATAGTTATGTGTGTGTGTGTTTGTGATTAAATGGAATCCTCTAAACCATGGGGCCCAGGGCAGGGGTGCCTCTTGCCTCTGGGAAGAACTGCCCACCATTCTATTGCTCCGCACAACTCCCGGGGCTTAGTCTCCCAGATACACGTCTCCTCTCCAGGGTTGAGAGGGGTGGGTGGGAGATGGAGGTGAGGGGAGCTGTGAGTGACAGAAGGCCATCTCTCCCCTTGCTCTCACTGCTCTCAAAATCTATTTTCTCCTGTCTCTCTCAAGGACTCTGTATAATCTCTCTAATGAGTTAAGTATTTCAAAAAACCTGACTTCAGCTAACCTCAGATCTCTGGGTGGAGGTGGAGTCGGGGGGAGAGGTGACACTCCTGAGGCAAGGAGTTGTGAAGGGTCTGGATGTCTGCTTAAAATAGGAAGAGGGAAGGTCACAGGAAAACCAAACAGAAATTAGTATCTCAGTAAATTACCCTGCCAGTAACTGGCATGGCTACTTACTTCCGAGTTGATTGGTGGGAAGGTAACTTTCAATTGTTATCTTCAGCCCCTGGATTACAATGGGGGCAATTCTGGAAGCCAGGTTAGAGAAATGGAAACGGGTATTAGAGATAACACCTGCAAATCCCACCACCTGAGAATGATGGTGTTTCAAAGGTCAGCTGACAAGGGGCGTGGGTGAGGCCTCAGTCAGGAGGTCTTCAGTCGCTGGGAGAGTCTTTCCCAGAAGCTTAGAGTGACCCTTTGTCTTCAGGAACGGGTGTTTTTTTGTTTTTGTTTTTGTTTTTGTTTTTTTGGCGGTGGCTTGCGGGATCTTAGTTCCCGGACCGGGGATGGAAGCCGCATCCTTGGCAGTGAAAGCTCGGAGTCCTAACCACTGGACCGCCAGGGAATTCCCAGGAACAGGTATGTTTAAACAGGACAGTGACCAGCTAGCCAGCTTGCATTTTATAAGCCTAGCATAAAAAGAGGGGCTGTTTTGCGTCAGGTTGAGCAGGCATAATTACAATATGGGTTACAAAAATGGTAAAAGAGAAAAACCCAGAGGGAAAAAATATCAAAACTGAATTGTAATTTTATGTTGTGAACTAATTGGAAGATTTACATGGCCATTGAAATTCTTTCTGGGCCTCGGGGAGAGGAGGCTGCCTTCTTCAGGATGTTTGAACTTAATTACCAGGTGCAGCAAGAACGGACTAGATTTTGTAAAATGACTTAAAATAAATAATCATGTTGGGCACCAGGAATGGTTCTGTTTATCTAAGGGCCTTCACACACCTTTCAAGTTGAAAGATAATCTGTATCGTTGAAAATTTAGTTGAATTTTAATGCGCCTACAGATGAGTGGGAGAATGTTTGAAAAATGTGCTTTGTACTGTATGAGAAATTCATTTGGGTTTAAAAATGTATATAGCAGCAAATTGCTTTTATGTTCTTAAAAATATTTTTAAAAGGTAAAATACAATAACATTACAAAGTTTTAGAAAAACAACAACAAAAAAATTCGCTTATGATCTTACCAGCCTGCTACAAGAACTCATCTTTTTATAATCTTTTGTGGACATATGGTTTTCATATTGTTATGCAATTTTGTATCCTGTGCTTTTCTTCCTTATTATAAAATAAGTTTTTTCTTATGTTGCTACATATTCCACATTTTAATTTAGAATTTCAGTGGTTACATGATATTCCTTCTAGGAGATGTGCCAAAATTCACTGTTTTCTGTAGGATGAAATATTTAGATTTTTTTTCCATTAAAAAAATGCAATGAATGTATAGTGCCCCTCCTTCATCTCTTGTCCTGGTTCCAGACTTTCAATTATTTCTAAGAAAAGGGATTAATGGGTAAAATGGTATAGGACATTTTCTTGGCTCTGAATAGTTATTGTTAAGTTACTTTTCAAAAGGGTTGTTCCATTGAAATAAAACACTACAGCGTATCAAACCAGCACATTCATTATACTCACTAGCGTTTTGTCTTTCTCTTTTTTCTTTCTAATTTAATAATAGCCATTTTTAATGTGTGTTTTTTCACTGTGAGCTAGAGCTAGATGTTTTTGCTTGCATTTAGTTATTTTTTTATGTCCATTATGTATTTAGGGCTTAAAGATGTGAACCTAAATTCAATTGATGACAAATTTATTAAGTTTCTGAGAATTTGTTAGAAGACAGTAATTTACTCCCAAGTTAAGTGAAAAAAATTTTAGTTATATTTGAATTAAAAATTGAATGTTTCTAATGAAGTTTAATACTTTTAGATAACTGTTTTCTCTGGTTACCTCAGTCTCAGACTAATTTCTCTCAAAATGTTAATAAGGATTCACTGAAGAAAAGAGTTCCGTGATCAAAAATGTTGGGAGAAAGCACTGAGGGGGATGGTAGGCAAAAAGAAGAATGCTTTTTCTGAATAGTTTAGACAAATTGAATCATATAATCCCATATTCCCAGTTTGTAGGGTTCTCACCCTCTTCCAGGGGAACCAGGCTCCAGCCTCCTGGGGCTTTCCGAAGCATATTAACAGCTCTGGGAGGTCCTATGCTAAATATATATATATTTTTTAAAGAAGATGTTGGGGGTAGGAGTTTATTAATTAATTAATTTATTTTTGGCTGTGTTGGGTCTTCGTTTCTGTGCGAGGGCTTTCTCTAGTTGTGGCAAGCGAGGGCCACTCTTCATCGCGGTGCACGGGCCTCTCACTATGGCGGCCTCTCTTGTCGCGGAGCACGGGCTCCAGAAACGCAGGCTCAGTAGTTGTGGCTCACGGGCCTCGTTGCTCCGCGGCATGTGGGATCCTCCCAGACCAGGGCTCAAACCTGTGTCCCCTGCATTAGCAGGCAGATTCTCAATCACTGCACCACCAGGGAAGCCCTGCTAAACCTTTTTAACAGACACTTGATCATACTATTTGCGTTTTTCGTGGGTGTGATCTGGAGAGGTACCTATGACCTTCTATTCTTCAATCAGAGGCATTTCTCTCCTTTGACTCTGCCCCTTCCTACCAAAGCTAAATGAGTAGGAAGCGGGTGTCGGAGCAGGGGTTGCTTCTCTGGGTCTGAGGGAGAAGCCTTCATTTGCCCTGGATCTCCGTTTTCTTGCTCTTCTTTGTGGTAAAATCTGCGGCGGTGGTGGTGGCTGAGGATGCTCTGGGGTGCAAAGAACGTCCACTAGAGCTTTAGGGGAGCTTAATAGAACCTCTAATTATGTTTATTTTTTTCATTTTATCTTTTGGATGTTTCTATTTCTGTGTATTTGATCACGTAGTGTTGCATATGTTTATAATAAATACACATGTATTAGGGGTACACAACCGAATCTGGATACCAGTGATCTAAAATGGCTAAGAATAGCTTGTGAGTTTAAAAAGAAATAAAGAGGCTGTTCATTCATTTATTCAAAATTATACTTCTTGAGCAAATATTGAGGGTCAAACCTACTAGGCACCGAGGATATGATAAGAAACAAGGGTCCCTACCTTCACAGAGCTTTTAGGACTCAGGCTGGAGGGACAAAAGTTCTAGTACCTCACATGTAATGAATGTGGCTCATTAGACAAGAACTTTGGGATTTGGAGCAAAGTTTTACCTAGAGTTTCCTTTCTGCACATGTCCATCTTCAAACTGTGATGGCAAACTGTGATTCTCATTAAGAATCTGGGACTGCTATTACCTGGCCTTCTTTCTTGCTATGTGTTTCCTTATTAAAGATAGGATGCACAGCATGCTTTCTTCTAAAATCCGTGATTCGCAAAACTGAGTGCACTTTAGAATTAGTCTAGCTAAGAGGTTCAACGTTATATGAATTGTCCAGTTGATTGATATCAACTTGGGGTCACGTGATGACATCAGTTTGCTAGGGCTGCTGTATGTAACAAAGTGCTACAAATGGAGTGGCTTTAAAAATTTTATTTTCTGGAGGCTAGAAGGCTGAAATCGGGGTGCTGACAGGTTTGGTTCGTTCTGAAGGCTCTGAGAGAGAATACGTACCATCCCTCTCTCCTAGCTTCTGGTGGTTCGCTGGCAATCTTTGGTGTTCCTTGACTTGTAGATGCATGCTCCCTGCCTCTGTTTTCATCTTCACATGGCATTCTTTCTGCATGTGTCTGTCTCTGTGTCCAAATTTCCTCTTTCTAGAAGAACACCGGTTATATTGGATTGTCTCACTCCAATGACCTCACCTTAACTCGATCATGTGCAAACACCCCATTGCCATATCAGATCGCATTCACTGGTACCGGGCTTAGGACCTCAACATCTTTGGGGAGGGACACAATTCAACCCATAACAGATGGTTAGAATGTGCTGGCAGCTGGATCTGGAGTCCTACTCTGAACCTGCCCCTGTGGCGGGAACTCGGGCCACGCACCTAGCCTTTGTGGGTCTTGCTCTCCAGGGTGACGGATCCTATCCTTGTCATCCTGACACTGGTTTCTATTGGGAAAAATGTGGTTACGTGAGACGGGGAACTGCAGAGGACTCTTGGCGCCTCTAGAGATTTGAGAGGCTTTGTGCTGATATTGAAAATGAGAGAGAAATGGAAAAGGTCATGAAGATATATTGCCACCATAAACACAGACGTGGCAGAAGACAGGACATATACGTAAGCGACAGTGATTTTTATCTTGGAGGGGATGCATTACTCAGTACTCTCTGAAATTATCCTCCACACTAAGGACTCTGTGGGGTATCCTGCTGTCTGTGACTAGGAGTCTCATTTCCTGCCCTGTACTTCCCTTTATTACAGGTATTACTACAGTGTGTGCATTTGCTTATCTGCCTGTCTCTTTGCAAGACCGTGAGTCCCTCAGTACTTCATTTTTACATGCTTACCATTTGGCAGGGCACCTGGCATTGAGTAGGTGCTCAATAAACGTTTGCTAAATAAATAAAAGATTTAAGTCACTTTTTATTAAACCACGTGGTAAAGGTATCAAAAATTAAAAATAGTCAAAGAATCAAAACAAAAGAAATAGTCAACATTAGAGGCGTGGACAGATACATTATGACCAGAACCACACAACAGATTATGTTTTCAAAGAAAGTTTAATGACACGAGATAGTACATACTTAAGTTAAAGAGAAGTGTATAAAACTCTATGGTATCATTCCCATTTTATAAAGGATGTTCTATATCTTGGTGCATACGTATGTAGGGCATAAAACATAATTATGTGTATATATTAGACATACAGGACTGAGGGAGGAAGGAAACAGACCCACATATGATCTGTGATCATCTCTGCTTGGTGAACTAGTTTTTATTTTCTTTGATAAAAATGTCTGCATTTATATTACAAATTTTCTACATGTATTTTTATGTTCTGCGAGAAATTGATGGACTGGGTTAAAAAAATAAAACACAATCTAAGAAGCCTTCATGAAGAGTTGTGAAGGCTGTTTTCACGACGAATAAAAAGGGAAACAGTATCATTCATTACTCCAAGGGTAAATTCGAAATTTATCCTCAGGCCTTGAGCGCCTTAAAGGAACCCTCTGCTGTTTCATTTCGAAAAGCAACTCCCTGGAATAACCCCACCTGCCCCGGGACGACCGGGGTCAGCCTGGCTGGTGCCATGTGAGGCATGGCAGCTGCTTGCAATTTTGCTGTTTTTCCCTGTTGCAGTCCAAGGTGCCTTTAGGACAAGAACTCTACACAGAACTGGCCCCAAGTGGTGGCCTCCCCTCTGTCCCACCGAGGCTGACTCCTTCTGCAGGTGCACAGACAGCCTCAGAGGCCAGAGTGGCAAACACAGCACAGCCATGCGCCTGTGCAGAGCGGCTTGGCTGGCCACAGCTTAAAACCTTCAAGTAGATAATTTCTTATTTAGAAAGAAAAAAAAATCATTGCAAGGATTCTCAAATGAGGGCTGTTGACACATTCTGGGACTACTTTAAGAAGGTGGCAGGGTTTCAGAATTGGCCCTGATAGAGGAAGATGAGGAAAGGACTGGAAGCTTCTGAAAGGAGAGGTAACCAAGGAGAGCGGGAGACGAGGCTACATTTATACTCGGCTCGCGGGTCAGGCTGACTTGCTCCGGAGAGGGAAGTTGAGATTGGGGCTGAGCGTGAACCTGAGGCAAACGCAGAAATAGAAGTGGCTCAGGCCCGTGCTGCTCTGACTCTCACAGGCACACAAATCCCCCTGTCCCAACCCCCAGGGATCTGGTTAAAACGCGACTTCTGATCCAGTCACTCTGGTTGGGGTCTGAGGGTCTGCATATCTAACAAGCTCCCAGGTGGTACCTATGCTGTCGGTCCACGGACCACACTTTGAGAAGTGAGGGCTTGGAATGCAGAGGGGGCAAACGACGAGCTCTGAGGGGCCCAGAGGGGTGCAGTTCACCTCATTGTCTGAGCTTGCAAGCTGTTGGGACTTTCGAGTGACAGGAGACATTGTTTCATCAAGTGGGAGGCCATCTGGTCACAGCCAGTCATATTTGGGAAGCTATGTGGTAAAAAGGAGGTCAGGGTTTTGAGTCTTGTTGACACGGGCGTGAATCTTAGTGTTTACCTTGTAGGGGATGGGGAAGCTTTGAGGGTTTAAGCTTCTACTGGTCAATTCCTTCCTTGACCTCCTGGCTAAGTGCCTCCTTTGTGCTTGAGACATGGCCAGGTCTTCAGTGGAAATGGCCTGCTGCCACCATCCTGGCCAGACTGAGGGACGCCTCCCGCCCAGAGCCACTTGCCCAGAAAGGGAGAAAGGCTTGAAAGGCCAGACTTAATAGTTGCGGTCAGGGTACACACTGGACCCTCAGGGCCTCTTCTCACAATGAGGTTGGCTTCCTGGTAATGTTACCTGTGCTTTACCCCCTCCGTACTCGAAGTCCGATCCACGGCCCAGCTGGATCTGCATTACCTTGTTAGAAACACAGGATCTTTGAGTCCATCTCTGACCTTCTAAATCAGAGTCTGCATTGCAAGAAGCTCCCCAGGTGATGTGGGTGCACGTGAAAGCTTGAGAAGCACCACCTTACATGACATGCTCCTTGGCACCCTTCTGTCCAGGAAAAGAAACTCAGTCCAGTAAATAAATGCTCGCATAGCCGTACTGTGGACTAGGCAACGTTCTGAACACATTTCAGATATGAACTCTCTAAGAACCCATCAGTCACACCGTTGCACTCTTCTCTCACCTGATGCCTGTGTCAGGGCCACCCGGAGGGCAACAGGTGCCTTGTCCCATGGAGCCCCCACACTGGCCAGGCCAGCTGGGGGATGACTGGAGCCTTTTTCTGGGGCTCATCATAAGGCAGAGCATGGTGTGGGAGGGGGGAGATTTGTGTGAGAGGGGGCACGCTATCCGGACCAGCCTTTTCTAAGCGCTGTGGAAATCGTTCTGGATTCTGCCTGTGACTGCGTCTCAGAAATGGGGTTGGTAGACTGGCTTCCATCCTCTCTCCAACCACTCTTCAACCTCTAGAGGGAAGGGAAAATGCTGTTTTAAATCTCAGGTCATGCCGATGGGGTGAATCTCTGGAAGGGGAGAACCTGAGATGGTGCTTCCAGCTTCTCACTCTCAAGGGTGGGGACTTTGGCTGCACAGAGAAGTGGTTTAGAGTTTGGACTCTGAAGAAAGACTTCTTGAGTGCAAGTCTGCATCCTGTCCCTTACCAGTGGTATGGACGTTGGATATTTGACTTAACATCTCTGTGCCTCAGCTTCCCATCTGTAAGAGGGAGATATAAAGTACCTACCTTATAGATGTGTGGTGAGGATTAAATGAATTAAGACTTGTCACGTATTTAGAAGCAACCAGCTAATGTTACCTATTGTTGGGGCGGTTGTGTCCCACGTCAGACTTTTCTTCTCTCCTTCGTCCAGGCACGTTGGGTTAGGGCCAGAGCCAAGCTGGAGGATTCCAGGGATGCTCCACGATGTGAGGAGGGGATTGCCAGGTCTTCCAGGGCGGACAGGGATTAGGGGCTGTATTCGTTTCCCACTGCTGTGGTAACGGATTACCACAATTTAGTGGTTTAAGACAACACGAATTTATTAACAATTCTGGAGGTCAGAAGTCTGAAATGAGTTTCACCAGGCTAAAATCAAGGCATCCGCACAGCGAAGTGCCTTCAGGAGGCTCTAGGAGAGAATTCATTTCTTTGCCTTTTCCATTTTCTAGAGGCTTCCTAGGTTCATGACCCCCTTCTTCAAGCCTCAAAGCCAGCAGCCTAGCATCTGCAAACCTCCCTTGCATCTCTCCCTTTGCTTCGGTTTTAACCTGTCCTTCTCTCTCACTTCCCTACCTTCGACTTTCACCTATAAGGACCCTGGTGATTACACTGGGCTCACCTGGATAATCCAGGTGAGCCTCTTCATCTCACAATCCTTAATCACGTCTGTGAAATCTCTTTTGCCGTGTAAGGTAGCATTCATAGGTTCCAGGGACTGGAACATGGATATTTTGGGGAGAGAAGCATTATTTTACCTACCACAAGGGCTAAAAAGATTAAGCAGCAGTTTACTTTGCTAAGTAAAGGAAGGAAACCCATGTCAATGCTCAGATGAGGTTGGTAAGAAGCTCTTGGTAATCACAGGGCACTACCGTTGTTGGGCATTTCTACATGCCAAGCCCTGCTATAGGTGCTCCTGTGGTTTTTAGCATTTAATTTGCATACTAACCCAGTTTACAAATGAGGAAACAGAGGCTGGGAGAGATGGGTCCGTCCTCTGGAGGCAGGGCTGGTGTTTGAACTCCAGTGTGTCTGGTTGCAAAGCCCATCCTCTTCCCATCGCGCCATGATTTTTTTTCAGAGTAAATAGAGCCCAGCGAGGCAGGCTCATTCAGAAGGCTAAACATCGTCCCTGGAATCCATGTTTACTAATACTGCTTGAATATTTCTACAGCTGGGAGCTGGCCAGAGCTGAATTTGGCAGTGGCCTTTGGAGTCTCATTACCCAGGGCGGGGGAGGGCTGGGGGAGCCCCTTAGGGAAGAGGTCTCCATTTGCTACGGGCGCCCCCGCTTGGGCTTCATCTCAAAGCCCCGTGGTTTCCAAGGCAATGTGGCCCAGAAACCTAGTGCCCTGCACTGCCTGGCCCAGCCTGATGCTCAGCCCAGGGTAGGCTCCTTTCACATAAATAAATGAGAAGATCTTATATATAGTGTGCAAACCACTCCACAAAATCAATTCGGCCCCTCTGGCAGCAAAACTTTTGGCATTAAGACTACTGGAAGAGTTCATGAATAATGGAAATCGCACTAAACGGCGGGAGAGAGAAACATGGTTTGGCGAGAGTGCTGTTTTCTTGAAGGCAGAATATTCAAGAGTGGAAACAAACTTGGACAAAGCCCCTCCCTGATGGGATGATGGCCAAGCGGAAGAGCCCCAGGAATGACTGTGATGAAGGCGCTCTTGTACGGGCAGGGGGCCTGCTCCCTCCGTAGAAACTGGGGAGCATCTCTGTATGGCTTCTACTGGAAGCAGCTCTGGGAGATGCCAGTGACCAAATGGGTTCATGGGGGAAATGACAGAGAAGCAAACTTCGGCTTCATGTGGGAAAGAGCAACTAGAGCTGCCCATAGATGGAATGGGCCAATACAGAGAGCAGTGAGCTGTGTTCAGAATTATTTAAGGAGAAGCCACACACAGATCTGATAGGAAGTCTGGAGAAGGAGTTTCTACTGTAACCTCCAAGTCCCTCACTTGTGGGTTTAAAGAAGGCGACAATAGCCTCTAAGTCCACACTTGAAAAGTGTGTTCCACCTGTAGAAGCCTTCCGGGTTATTGCTGGAGCCCCCAGATGTTTTGTGTATGCTCAGATCAGTTCTCCTATGGTTTTTTGTTTTAACTTTCCAAGGCAATTTTTATTTATTTTAATTTATTTTTTCCTTTTTATTTTTAAAAATTAAAAAAAATTTTTCTTGGAGTATAGTTGCTTTCCTATGTTGTGTTAGTTTCTGTTGTACAAAAAAGTGAATCAGCTATATGTATATATATATATATATATATATATATATATCCTCTTTTTTTAGATTTCCTTTCCATTTAGGTCACCACAGAGCATTGAGTAGAGTTCCCTGTGCTAAACAATAGGTTCTCATTAGTTATCTGTTTTATACATACTAGTATATATGTGTCAATCCCAATCTCCCAATTTGTCCCATGCCCCTCTTCCCCCCTTGGTAACCGTAAAGTTGTCCTCTGCATCTGTGACTCTGTTTCTGCTTTGCCAATAAGTTCATCTGTACCATTTTTCTAGATTCCACATATAAGTGATACTGTACTGTATACTGTAAGTGATATTTGTTTTTCTCTTTCTGACTTACTTCACTCTGTATGACAGACTCTAGGCCCATCCACCTCACTACAAATATCTCAATTTCGTTTCTTTTTATGGCTCAGTAATATTCCATTGTATATATGTGCCACATCTTCTTTATCCATTCATCTGTCAATGGACACTTGGGTTGCTTCCATGTCCTGGCTATTGTAAATAGAGCTGCAGTGAACATTGTGGTACATGACTCTTTTTGAATTATGGTTTTCTCAGGGTATATGCCCAGTAGTGGGGTTGTTGGGTCGTATGGTAGTTCTATTTGTAGTTTTTTAAGGAACTTCCAAACTGTTCTCCATAGTGGCTGTATCAATTTACATTCCCCCAACAGTGCAAGAGGGTTCCCTTTTCTCCACACCCTCTCCAGCATTTATTATTTGTAGATTTTTTGATGATGGCCATTCTGACCAGTGTGAGGTGACACCTCATTGCGGTTTTGATTTGCATTTCTCTAATAATTAGAGATGTTGAGCACCTTTTCATGTGCTTCTTGGCCATCTGTATGAACCACGTGTTCCCAGTGACCATCACCCAGTGCCGCTGGGCTGTGGCTGGACTTTCCCTCGGGCTCTGCTAGCCCTGCCCCCCTCCCTCATCCTTTCTCCCTAAGTCTTCCTCGGCACCTTGCGTGCCTGCTGCACAGCTTGGATACTGCGTTTCTCCAGAGGGCAGAGGAGCTTTCTTCTCAGCCTGGCCTAAGAGGGAATGATATCAGACACAGGCAAAGAAGGTAGAAAGGGCAAAAGAACTAAGGGGGCTGCAGTGGGAAGAGACCGGGGTGAGGGGAGGTCTGAAACGTTTCAGAGTCCTCACCCAAAGTGACAACCCAGGCTACAGAGCCTGCTATGAGCAAGGTGGGTTAGAACAGCAAGGCTGTTTACAGGAAGAAGGCTTAGGATTTATGGCTAGGGCTGGGGATAAATCATGAATGAAGCCTGGGTAAGACTCTCAGTAGCCATCTGTCTCTGCATGTGGAACCTCATTCCCTCTGCCTCTGATCTCGTCCTTCTCTGAACTCTAGCACATTCTGTGCTGTACACACCAGCGTTGATTACTAGGATTGCTTACTGGGTTCACACTGATGGCCTCCTTAAAGACCAGCTAGCGTTTGGATTACATGACCTCACAGGTCCCTTCCATCCTCCTAATTTCCAAATTTGCTGCCAAGACACTTGAGGGCGGGGAATAGGTTTTCTGTGTCATTGTTACCTCTCCCAATGAAGTGTCTCCTAAACAGGGGTTACCGGAGAAATACTGTGTCCAGCTGGCCTCCTACCTCTCCAGAGAACAAAGATGCAACTGCAGAGCCCACGTCTGCCGGACTCGGGGCTCATCTGTTACCTATAGCTGCAGACTACAGCTCTGGTGAACTGTGGATGACTTCAGAATCCCATCATAGGTTAAACTTTAGCCAACTAGTGAGGTGGAAAGGAGATGCACATTTCATTCAAAGGATCCTGGAACCTAACACTGGGTTCTGTGCACATAGTGATAAGAGGGCTTTGTAGGTGTGAGAGACAGTTTGCAGACGTGGCCTCAAGAAGAGAACAGGAGGGTTATGGGCAGTATTAGAAAGTCACGGGGGACAGCGTATGGAAGTACCCAAGAGTGAGGTCAAAGAACCTGGCCTTACCCTCAGGAGTTTACACGAACCCCCTGTGGCCTGGGTGACGCCACTTACATTCTCTGGCTCTCAGGATAGAATTTTGATTTTATATAGCTGACTCTATCAGTTGTTTCTTTTATTTCCTAAAGATTTGAGCCAGACTCATAAATGTCATCCCACTCTCAGGAAATTCACCCAGAGTTTTGTATTAGTTCACTCTAGTTATATTTGTTTTATTTTTACATTGAGATCTCTGGAGTTAAAAATGATGTGGAAGTATGGATGTGTTTCATTTTTTCTTTGCAAATGGCCATCCAGGTGTCCCAACACCATGTATTAAAAATTCCATATCTTCCCCAGTCCTGTGAAGTACAACTTTAATCATAGGCTAAATATACTCTGCAGGTGTTTATTTGTAGACTTTCTACTGTATTCTATTTTTATGTCTGTTCTTGGGCTGGCATTAACTGTGTTCATTGTAAAGCCTCCTTAGACATTTTCATATCAAATAGGGCTATCCATCTCCTATTTTTTTCTCCTTGTTTTTAGAGCTTTCATGGTGTTTTAGTCGTTTGGGCTGCTATAACAAAAATCATAGACTGGGTGACTTATAAACAACAGAAATGTATTTCTCACAGTTCTGCAGGCTGGGGAGTCCAAGATTAAGGCACCAGCAGACTCTGTGTCTGGTGAGAGCCCACTACCTGGTTCCTAGATGGCTGTCTTTTCTCTGTGTCCTCGCATGGCAGAAGGAGGGAGGGAACTCTCTGAGGTCCCTTTTACAAGGGCGCTAATCCCACTCATGAGTGCTGTACCCTCATGACCTAATCGCCTCCTAAATGCCCTACTTCCTAGTACCATCACACTGGGGGGTAGGTTTCAACATATAAATTTGGGGGTGGGACACAAATATTCAGCCTATAGCACATGGTTATTGTTATCTGTCTCTAAGAACTTTAGAATAAATTTGTCTAACTCTAATAAAAAAGTAAATAAGTAAACAAACAAACGAAGGGTGCAAATGAGGTACTGAAGCGAGTTAAAATCTCTGCTCTGGTACTAAGTGTGGAAACTTGGTGAACTATCCCGCCTCTCTGGGTCCGGTTTCCCATTTGTAAAACAAACAGGAAGATGTACTGCAGAGCACTATAAATTGTTGTGAGGACAGTGCAGGCTGAGTGAGTGGAAAGAAAGAAAGGTAGCTGTGTGCCTGGGGAGCCATTTAGCCATCTCTTCCTGTCTGCAGGTTCTAACCACTAGAGGAAAGATATAAGCACCCAGAAGGTGATCATTGTTAGCTACATGGTGTCACGTATGCAATAATCCTGAATTTCAGGGTTTCCTGGTGAAGTTGGACTGGAGACCGAGCGAGGGCTTCCTGCTGCTTCTCAAACCCAAGCCTTCGTCCCTGTCTGTGGGGAGCGCTGGGTGGCACAGTGGACTCCAGGCACTCTTACCCAGTGGGCTTCAGCAGGGCGGGAGCCTGCTCACAGCATCCGTTGCTGGCAGAGAAAGGAAGGTCCTTGAGAGAATGGCGGTCCCCAGGCAGCCTCTTGAAGTCCTGACCCAGGTGTTCTCTCTGTTGGGGCAGGGAATAGAAAGGGTCCTTTCCCTTTCTGCACTTCCTGGAGGCAAGGGAGAGAGACTGGGCCATCCCATCCTCTGCTGCTCTGTGGGGAGGAACCACAGGGGTACAGAGAGGCTCTGGGACTTTTGCTCCAGGAACCCTCCACCGTGGAGAGGGCTGTGAAAACTCTGCGGAAGCATGGACAGGAGGCTGAGGGCTCCCGTCTAAGGTGGTTGTGCCTGTGGTGCTGAAAATAACAATTAGACTCTTATGAAGAGCTTGGGCTCGAGGTATTTGCAAGTCCGGCAGTTGGGTGGCACCAGGAAACCTATTGGATGAATACCCTTTCCGACACCTGTCTTAGATATAATCTGCCATGTGTCCATCCACCTTGCATGGTCTGAATATCAGTTCCTGTTGAAGTTTCTGAAAGCCAAGGGCAGAACAGCTGGAGCTTTAGAGTGCCAGATGCCCAGGAATACATAATGAGTTGGTGATTTTGAGAGAAAGAAACAGGATGTCTGTTGCTGGAAAGGGTACCCTGGGGGAAGGGGGACTTTTTCCTCCCCAACATGCCCGTCCTCTGGCCCTCACTGCTCTACTAGGACTTCCTAACCGGTCTCCCTGCTGGTCATTTCTTCGCCCTCCACTCTTTCTGCACCTGCGTTCAGCCTCCTTAGACCCAGAGGGAGGGGGAAGCCAGAGAGCAGCTGGGGTTGCAGCCAGGCCAGAGGGCTGGTTTGAAGGTAGAACAATGAGTTTACCTAGAAATCGTCAGCACTCTTTTCAGGCATGTGGGAGACTGGGTTGCTGCTTCGTTGCACTGATGGTAACATTGACAAGTGAGCCGTGATGTGTGTAATTACAGAACTTCCAGGCTGAATTCCTTTCAACCCTAAGCTGAGATGGTTTCTTCTAGTTATCACATGAGCCTCTTGGGCCTCCTTGAAGATGGTTACACAACTGGATAGAAACTCAATGAGGTTTATATGGTGGGACATCCAAGGAGCAAGAGGGGTGCTTCCTGAAGCTTTATGGTTCTGGCGCAGGTCCTTGAATCGAGCGGTGAGTCGAGCAGTTAACCGGGGAAAGAGCATCTGATGGCTGAGGGAACAGCATGTACAAAGATCACAGGACAAGGACACAGCCTAGTAAAAGCTCGTCAAGAAGACCTGTTTGGGACTTCCCTGGTGGTCCAGTGGTTAAGACTCCACACTTCAACTGCAGGGGACCTGGGTTTGATCCCTGGTCAGGGTAAGATCAGGATGGCTCCCCCCAAAAAGAAAAAAAAGATGTGTTTGACTATATATAAAATAGATAACTAATAAGAACCTGCTGTATAGCACAGGGAACTCTACTCAATATTCTGTAATGACCTGCATGGGAAAAGAATTTTAAAAAGAGTGGATATATATACATGTGTAACTAGCACAACATTGTAAATCAACTACACTCCAATAAAATTAAATTAAAAAGAAGAAGAAGCCCTGTTTGGCTGAAGCACGGTAGGCAGGGGAAGCAGGGTCAGGAAGGGAGTCAGGACACATCAGATTGACAGAGCCGCTCAACCCCCATGCACATTGGAATTGCCCGGAATGCTTTCAAAACACAGATATCCTGGCACCGTCCCCTCAGCCGTCTGAATTGACTTTTGGGCTGTCTGGTTCCTCCACTGAAAAGAATATTGTTGCTGTTATTGTTGTTTGTGAAGAAATATTTGTTCTCTGAACTTTTACTGAACAAAAGGCCGTTAGCTCAAGAAGGTCAGACCCTCTCTGAAGAGTTTGTGTGAGGATAAAGAGAGGACATAGCCTTTAAAGAGGTTGTGTCTTTCATGGGAGATCCAATAGGAAAATAGCTGGGCCTCCAGCTGAATAATTTTCAGACAGTTGAAGCTGCTGAAATACAGTAGCTGCCCCTCTTGGGGAGGTAACCATCTTTTTTTTTTTTTTTAATTTTATTGAAGTATAGTTGATTTACAATGTTGTGTTAATTTCTTCTGCCCAGCAAAGTGACTTCGTTATACACATATGGATATATATATATTCCTTTTAATATTCTTTTCCATTATGGTTTGCCACAGAGTATTGAATATAATTCCATGTGCTATACAGTGTGACCTTGTTGTTTATCCATCCTATATATAAGTTTGCCTCTGCTAATCCCAAACTCCCAATCCTTCCCTTCCCCACCTCCCCTCCCCCACCTCCCCTCCTCCTTGGCAACCACAAGTCTGTTCTCTGTGTCTGAGTCTGTTTTTGTTTCGTAGATATGTTGATTTGTATCGTATTTTAGGTTCCACATATAAGTGATATCATAAGGTATTTGTCTTTCGCTTTCTGACTTACTTCACTTAGTATGATAATCTCTAGGTCCATCCATGTTGCTGCACATGGCATTATTTCATTCTTTTTGATGGCCGAGTAATATTCCATTATATATATATATATATATATGCATACATACACACATATATGCCACATCTTCTTTATCCACTCCTCTGTTGATGGACATGTAGGTTGTTTCCATGTTGCTGCACATGGCATTATTTCATTCTTTTTGATGGCCGAGTAATATTCCATTATATATATATATATGCATACATACACACATATATGCCACATCTTCTTTATCCACTCCTCTGTTGATGGACATGTGGGTTGTTTCCGTGTCTTGGCTATTGTAAGTAGTGCTGCTGTGAACACGGGGGTGCATGTATCTTTTCTAGTTTTCTCTGGGTATATGCCCAGGAGTGGGATTGCTGGATCATATGGCAACTCTGTTTTGGCGGAGGTAACCATCTCGATGACCAGAAGCTTGGGTGAAGTGGGTGGAGTTCCTGTCGGTTAACTGAACGGGGGTTAATGCAGGAATCGGGCAAGGAAGTACAGAGAGTGGTCCAGGCAGTAGCTTTCAAGAAAAAGATGTCACATAATAAAGCAAGCAGTGGCAGAGCTTTTCTTCCTTGCTCTGAGCCCTGACTCCACCTCAGGCTCTCCTTTTCTCCCTTTGGTTAGCTCAGTAAAAATCAGGCAGTGAATGCCGTGGAAATCAAGCAGTTGGTATTGAAATAAAAATTTTAAAAGACTTAAAATCTTTAGACTTTGATCATTTCCTCTGGACTGATTCTGGTGTGTGTAGGGAGATGGTGGGTGTGTTGAGGGAGAATCAGAATTGCCATCCTGGGCTTTTTTCCGAAATTGCTGTAAATCTAGAAAATGCTGTGTGGCAGAAATCTGTTGAGGTTCAACTAAATCGTTATTAAATTTGTTTTGCACAATCTAGGGGAAATTCAATGATGCCCTTTCCAATAAGGTCTTGGGTACATTTTGGGGGAGGATGATTATGTTTGAGATTCGGTAATTTTGAAAAATTAATCCAAGATGAATTTCTCTTCTGATGCTCTTCAAGTTGATTTCTGAAGCTTTTTGACAGGAAGCAAAAGAGGATGCAATGTTTTGTCAGCACACAAGACTGCCATCAGTGTGCCCCATCAAACAGTCCAGGTTGTTTTTCAGAATTTCAAGATAGAGGTTAGTGGCCAGAGTAACCTGACGCCATTAGGTCCATTTCACTTTTCTGGGTGTCCCTCCCCGGCTTTTGTGTTCTGCTTAGCCTTAACAGCCTACACCCGTGACTCACCTCAGAGGATTTCCTACATGCTACTGGAGCCACTTTATTTTTATATTTTTTACAACTCATTTTAAAAAATTGAAGTATAGTTGATTTCCAATGTTGTGTTAATTTCTGCTGTACAGCAGTGATTCAGTTATATATGTTGAATATAGTTCCATCTGCTAGACAGTAAGACCTTGCTGTTTATGTATACATAATAGCTTACATCCGCTAACCCCAACCTCCCACTCTAGCCCTCCCCCAACCCCCTCCCCCTTGGCAACCACCAGTCTGTTCTCTATGTGTGTGATTCTGTTTCTGTTTCATAGATAAGTTCATTTGTGTCATATTTTAGATCCCACATATAAGTGATATCATATATTTGTCTTTCTCTTTCTGACTTACTTCACTTAGGATAATCTCTAGTTGCGTCCATGTTGCTGCAAACGGCATTATTTCACTCTTTTTGTTGGCTGAGGAATATTCCATTGTATATATGTACCACATCTTTATCCATTCCTCTGCTGATGGACACTTCAGGTTGCTTCCATACCTTGGTTATTGTGAATAGTGCTGCTGTGAACATTGGGGTGCATGTGTCTTTTTTTTTTTCCACTCTGTAGATTTTTACTTGCACCCTGTGTGCATATATCTAGGGCACAGAGGGCCACCAACATGCGCCAGTACAGTGTAGGAACCCTGCCTTACATCCATTAACTTAAACCTATCTTTAAGATCCTGCTTTGAACAAAAAAGAAAGCTTAGAAGGCAATATGTTGAGTGGGAATAAACACTGAAATATAGCAATCATGTCTTCAACGTCTACAATTGTCTTTACGTGCCAACTAACATTTATGCAGCCTCTTACAGATCTTTTACCATGTAATTTAAGTTTTAGAAGCTTTGATAAAATCACTAATAGTATATAACCATGCAGAAAACACATCACGCTGACAGCACAGAGGCAAAGATTTTGCACAGCTTTCCACATTGTGCAGGTTACACACAATACAATATCAATCTTATTCCTAACAGATCCTGAAAAAGATATTTCAAGGCCTGGCTGTAAACTACAGTACTTTATATCTATATTCTTAATAAAAATAAAATCCACAAATCTTAAAAAGGAATTTTAAATGCAGGGCTATATTGAATTGGTAAACTGCAACACAAACTGGCACAACAGAGGTAACTGAATACCAGTCTCACTCTATATGATGCAAGCATGCTACTTTCCCACTAATTCTTTTTTTTATGTAGTTATTTTTTTTAACATTTTTACTGGAGTATAATTGCTTTACAATGGTGTGTTAGTTTCTGCTTTATAACAAAGTGAATCAGCTATACATATACATATATCCCCATATCTCCTCCCTCTTGAGCCTCCCTCCCACCCTCCCTATCCCACCCCTCTAGGTGGTCACAAAGCACCAAGCTGATCTCCCTGTGCTATGCGGCTGCTTCCCACTAGCTATCTGTTTTACATTTGGTAGTGTATATATGTCCATGCCACTTGCTCACTTCATCCCAGCTTATCCTTCCCTCCTCCCATGTCCTCAAGTCCATTCTGTAGTAGGTCTGCGTCTTTGGAGTGCATGTATCTTTTTGAATTATAGTTTTTTCCAGATATATGCCCAGGAGTGGGATTGCTGGATCATATGTAATTCTACTTTTTGTTTTCTGAAGAACCTCCATACTGTTTTCCACAGTGGCTGCACCAACTTACATTCCCACCAACAGTGTAGGAGGGTTCCCTTTTCTCCACACTCTCCCCAGCATTTGTTTTTTGTAGACTTTTAAATGATGTCCATTCTGGCTGGTGCGAGGTGATACCTCATTGTAGTTTTGATTTGCATTTCTCTAATAATTAATGATGTTGAGCATCTTTTCATGTGCCTGTTGGCCATCTGTATATCTTATTGGCATAATGTCTATTTAGGTCTTCTGCCCATTTTTGGATAGGGTTGTCTGTTTTTTTTTGTTCAGTTGTCTGAGCTGTTTGTATATTTGGAAAGTAAGCCCTTGTTGTTTGCGTCATTTGCAAATATTTTCTCCCATTCTGTGGGTTGTCTTTTCGTTTTGTTTATGGTTTCCTTTGCTGTGCAAAAGCTTGTAAGTTTGATTAGGTCCCATTTGTTTATTTTTGTTTTTATTTCTATTGCCTTGGGAGACTGATCTAAGAAAACCTTGGTGTGATTTATGTCAGAGAATGTTTTGCCTATGTTCTCTTCTAGGAGTTTTATGATGTCATATCTTATGTTTAAGTCTTTAAGCCATTTTGAATTTATTCTTCTGTATGGTTGGAGCCACTTTTTTCAACTCGCCAACACAGGCCTAAAATGCTCAGAAATTTACACTAATCCCCTCCCCTGCCCAGAGCACTTAGCCTTTGACTATCTGTGCAGGAATAGGAAAGCCAACTCCGAGGTGTAGTTTATACTGCAGGGCACACCTCAAGACCAGACTGAGAGGGGGATTGTCTGAAACTGTGCCCCTGCTTGGTTTCTTACCTTCCTGCTTCCTTCCGCCGCCCATGCTGGTCTCACCTAAGGGCACTTCCTAAATAAATCACTCGCCTGTGACTCTCTGACTCAGGGTTAGCTTCTGGGGAACCCATCACCTTCCCCATAAGACAGTGTTGTGAGAATTAAATGAGGTAAGTGCATGTAAAGCACTTATTGTTTGGTCCCAATATGTACTAAAAAATGTTAAATATTATTATCATGGTTCTCATGTCTGTGTTTTGGACTCTGATAGATTGGTACCAAACTTGGAACATCAATCCATCGGGTTGGGCACTGTGAGGAAATAGTGGAAGAAGACTGGAAGAGCATGTGAAAGTGCATCTTAGCCTCCCAAGGCCTCACCACCCTGGCTACCTATGCAAATGTCAGCAAAATGGGTGCAAGGGTACCCGCAGTACAGAATTTGCTGCGGAGAGAGTCCACCTTATTATTATTATTTTTTAAAAGATTGGTAAGCCCATTTCTCTAAGAGTTGGAAATTTCAAATGTTTGGCCATTTACTATGACTACTTACTTTTAAAGAATTCTCTCCAATACAAAAATTGAAAGATATACTAGTGGTGGTCATGAGGTCCCAGCATCCCAGTGGGCGTGAGGCTGGGGGAGAAATCACAGTGGTCTGAACACCCTCCATCTCATGAATTAAGTAGTGTTGCTCTGTGGTTCACCACCCAGAATGGAAAACTAAGTTTTATATTCATGTTGATATGACTCACAGAATTCAAGAGACTCTTTGAAAAATCTGTAGAATTTGTACTGGTAGGTTACTTTTTCTTTAGACTTCATATGTGAAATAAAATTAGAAGGCAACCTTCAATGCATATGCACAAGCTCTCTAGGGATTTATTTATTTTTTTGGAAAGGTTTATTGCAGGGCCAAGGAAGGAGAACATATGGCTTGTGCTCAAAAACCCTGAGCTGTTTGATGGTTTGGGGAGAAAGGTTTTTCATCTCTAGGGTTTTTTTTTAAGGCAAAAATCAGTAATCTTAGTATTCAAGGGGCTTTTGAGATGTCATCTCAAACTTGGCTCAGCCAAGTTTCACTTTAGGGTGATCCAGCCCTTATTCTATGGAGAGAAGGGAGGAACAGTGAGGGCAGTGTCTTCTTGGAAAGAGCCATACTCTCCTCCATCCTCCTACCACTTGCCTTTTCTCTTTCCATAGCTCTTATTTTCTAACTCTTTAATCACTGTCACGAAGCACTAAGCAGCAAGGCTGGCACACAGCTTGAGAAATGCAGGAAAAGACAATACTGTTCCATTTTGTAATGTGCAGAGTTGTCCTCTCTCCTGGATTTCTTGCCTGGGTATTTCACATGCGGAGTACATAGGTTTATTTACTGAGTGATAACTATGTGTCAGGCACTGTTCCAAGTGCTTTACATAAATCATCTCACTTAATCTGCACGAAAAACTCAGTGAAAGTTGTTTCCATTCTTTTCTGGATGACTAAAGCTTGGAGAGGTAGTGTATCTTTTCCCACACCAGTTAAACTTAACATTCCATGGGTATTATCCCTCCAGTTGGGACTACCATGAATCATCAAATCAAAAGGATGTTTATTTTTATCCGATTGGGAGGAAACAAAAAAAAAAATGCTCAAACTTTGGTTGGCATCCAAGCAGAGAGATATGAAGCACGTTCTTTTCTTATTGATCGCCTCCTCCATCTAACCATTCTTGTCTTTGGGATTGAGAATGTATTCAGACTCAAAGAATTTAAATACTCCTTCCATGGGGCCCCATTTGGGAATCACCCATTTCATCTACATTCTGGAAATGCATGTCACTTCCATGTTCTGTTCCTAGAGAACTGGTGAGCAACAGGAGGGAGTTGCTGGCAAGTCACTTCATGTCTCCTACTGTTGTTTCTAACACTTTCACGTCTGTGGATGTGCAACTGTATGATTGACTTGTTTCCACCCAAGAGTTATCTGCTCCCAAATTATTTCCATATTTTGTAGACTATAGTCTGTAAATGTCTAACTGACGAGGCACCTGCACATGAACCAGTGAAAAATCCCGCATCTAAATGGCTTAAGTAAAAATACCCAACTTAAAGGCACTAGCAGCACAGGGTGAGATTTTCAAATGCAGCCAAAGGGAAGAGCACGGCTTCTCCTCTGACAGGAGGTCAGCAGCATTGCCACACCAGTGCGTACATCACCTGCCTCCTAATTGGAAATTTAAGACAGCAAAGTCTTCATCTGAAAATTAAGTCATGAGATATGGAATAATCTCATAAATTAGCACTTTGGAAGGAAGAGGTGCATCCAAGGCTCACAGTGCTTAATTCAACTTCGGTGGCTCTGGTCAGTGCCCCTTCTCCCTCTTTATTTTTTAAAATTGTGTTTAGCCTTTTTTTTTTTTTTTTTCTTCCGTGTGTTGTTTCTTGATTACTTACACACATACACGCACACACAGAACACATTCTCCCTGGCTAACTTTTAAGTCTACATCTTCTATGCAATAGTCACATTCTTCTAGAAAAGAGGAATTATTGCTGCTTGCCCACTGGCATCCAATTAAAGAAATCCCCCATATATTTCCGTAAGAAAAAGTCTGGTAAATCTTTAGCTTGCAGAAAAGCATTCATTTCAGAAATGCTGCACTCATTAAGTTTCCAAATTCAGAATTCACTTTGTTTTTTCCTCTGACTAGTAGAATTTATTCTACTTAGCCAGTGTCACAGTGATGAAAAACTGAATTTTGACAACTGATATACCATACAGTGGAAGTAAGTGTGAAAAAAAATCTTAGAAGCATAGAATTCCTGCTTTTGAATGTCTATAATGAAAATACTTGAGTCACCTCTAAACCAGTACAATTTGTGGTTCCTATAATGCTGATATAGGGTTGTTGAAATCCTTGATGGTTTGCCAGGCATTGCCATAGGAGAGATTTAGACCAAGACTTTCTATATGTAAGACCCCACTGGTATGCGTTATGTAAAAGGTGTCTGATCTGGACCACCCACCTTTAAAAGGTGTGTAAATGTATTGGAAACTCACTGTCTTTTTCCTGCGGTTATTTTTTATAGTTGTCAACTCCTTTCCATGGAGTCATAGGGAATTTGCCGCTCAGAAAATCCCCCCTTGTGACCTCACTGGAGACCATTCTTCCTTCTGAGCTTGGGCAAATATTACACTACCTAGAAGTCCAGAAATTTTTAACAGATTTTTCCAAAGGCTTTTCTCAGATCTGCTTCTGAAGAAAAGACTGATCTTCATGAGTCCACCAATGCAAACTTTGACTTAATTGCTGGTGGAATCCCCCAAAATCCGGTTATAAGAAGTCCATTAGGGGAAAGACATCATTTTTGTTTTTTTCCAGAACTGTACCACGTCTAATGACATAACCATATTAGCCAAGAGCCAAGATCCAGACCCCTCATTTACATCATGGTATTGCACGCTGCTGGCAATACTGAAAACAAAGATGACGGTCATTCAAGCTGCCTGGTTCCTAGAGGACACACAGCCCCCATGACCCAGCACCTTTGAAGTTTTGACAGTTTTTTTTAAAAAGCAATGAAAATTACACACATGATAATGATGGTAGTCCTTAAAGAAAAACTGGAGGCATTTTATAGCTAAACGATTTTACTGGCTTTTTGTGAAATAAAAAACACAAAACAAACCACCATGGTTAAAAGGCCATAATCAGCGTTAACCAAATGAACCAGCCACTTGGTAACAGTAGCTGATAACAAACACTAGTGGATATTATTGCTTATACCCAGGTTCATTTATATGTCCATTACATTTTGGCAAGATTACAATCACATGGGAGCTTTGGTTGTATAAATTCCATTCTGACTACTCATGGAAAACTCAACTTCTACCATTTTATGACGGGATATATGCCGATTCTTCCACTCATTCTGTCTCCTTTCTCCTTCCATTAATGACTTACAACCTACTGACCCCAAATTAAAGTAGAGGCATTTACAATCATCCCATCCTTCCCTACTCTACTGCCCCCTCCTTTGTCATGAGAGGGTGATAAAGGAGCCTCTTTATTGCTGGGCCTCTCCCAGCTTTTGAATCTGGTGTGTATCCCCTGCCAGTAATAAATGTCCATCTGTAATCTGGATAGATTTTCAAATATATTTGGCTGTCAACATTGGAGTTTGGATTCAACTGTCTCTTTTGCAACTTCTGAAAGCTAAAAAAAAAATCAACAGCTTTTAGCATCAGTTAATTGACTTCCTGAAAGAATAAGTCCCAGCCTCCACCATACAACATCCCTTGACAGGTATGGAAGTGTGACCTTAAAATGCTCTGCGTGAGTGCTGTAACATTTTAATTTACAGAGAAGCAGTGATTGACGGCCTCTCAAAACTCCCCTGCTCAATACTTTCTATTTTAACACTGAAAACTCAGAATGACAAAGGGTCAGAACTAACTCACAATAGCACCGTTTCCTAGACTCTTGGAGTAAAACTCCCGTCTTCGTTGGAGAATGCAGTGACCCTAGACGACCCAGCCTCCAGCTTCGTGCCTTCACAGGCCCCGCTGAATTTCAGCAGGGGTGGGTGGTCTGCCTTGGTATACTTCTGCAGCAACGTGAGTTTTCCCTGGGAAGAGTTAAAAATATGGGTCTTACAAAGTGAAGTTGGCCGCAGGTGAGAGACCTGAGGAAGCCTGTTTCCAGTGGGGAGGTGTGACAAGCCTGCAGACGTTGGGACAGAGTCCGGGGACCCTTTCCCTTGCCCATCTCGATTCAAGTCAGTGGAGAATCTGCATGCAGAAACACGGCAAGATCAAGGAACACTGAGAGATGTACATCCTAATACAGCAATCCGAACACCAATGCTCTTACGGTATCGTCTGTATTCAGGTCCACCAGAGAGTTTGCCCTGGATAATGCTGGGATTTAATAAGCCCTTCTAATGATTATAAAGATTGTCCTTTAAGTCTAGATGTTTTATACAACAGAAGATGTGATATCACTGTATTTTACATGGCACATATAACCATATAATTACTAGCACTTACATGGCAAATATCATAAATATTACACATTCTTGGAGTTGACTTTGTAATTATACCGATGCTATTCAGCAGAACAAAGATGAAACACTCCCTAACTTGCACTTTGGGGAATTTCATTCCAACCCTTTACTTCACGACAGAAGGATAACCCTCTAAGTAATAACGCTTGGTGATCACATGGGCAAAAAGAATCACAGGGCGACTTCATGGTTAATGTGTGGCTTGTAAAATAAAGTAATACACAGTATTTTCATTTACAAGAGACCATATAAAAATATTTTCCAATTTGGAATTCGAAACGTGAGAGCTGGATTTTTTTTTTCCTTTGTATAAAAAGAAATGAGATAACGGACTAAAGTTTTATTAAGCCTTCTAACAAAAAATATACAAGTTTAAGGAATGCAGTGTGCGTCAACTTCCCTTTTTGTCCAGGCTCATGGATGGTGAGCTTGTGCTTTGATCCCAACAAAGATAAATGCATGAAAGTGGAGGAAGAGCAGTGCCTGCCACCTGAACTACACCTTATCTCTAACAGTAAGACCGACTTTACAGCAGTGCTTCGAAAAGTGGTGTGTCAGATTTCTGCTTTTTTTTTTTCTCTTCTGCCTCAGGCGACCGCTGGAGATGAATTCCAGAAGCACCACTTTCGTCTCGAGTGATGTTTATTTAGTGCAATATCTTCCTTCTCTCTTTCCCTTTTCACACGCTGGTAGTGGTCTTCCTCCTTCAGGTACCACACGGGGGGCCAGCGGTGCCGCTCAAAGTATTCCTGGTTGTCTGGGGAAGGAAAGATGCCAATGATGATACCTGCTCTTTATTCATGGCTTCTCTGTGCTAGTAGGTTCTGTGCTTAGGCTTCTTATATATGATGATCGTGTGCTCAACTTAACTACCCAATGGGCAGGGACTGTGGGTAGGGCCAGTGGCAGACTGTGACACCAAAGTTTTGAGAGGTAGAATCACTTGCCTAAAATCACACAGCTGGACACAGAGAGCCTGAACCCAGGACCCCTTCATTTCAGAGCGTAAGCTCTCTCCCAAGCATGCCTCCCTGGACAAGGGCAAGCCAGCAATCTCTGCTCGCTCCACAGCAGGGCATCCTGACCGCCCCCTCCGCCCAGATCCCCCCGGCCGTGAAGTTCTCCAGAGACGATTTCCAACCTCCAATTCCTTGGGTCACGTCACGTGAATCTGTGACTACCGTACAAGGAATTCTCCATGAGCTGGGGGCTGCCCGCGTTCATTCTCGAGGGCAGTGAAGGTAAACCCTTCAGTCACAGGTGAGGGGAACTGGACAGATGGGGACCGCACGGCCTCACCTGCAGATTTCGATTTGATTTCCTTGCGGAACTTGGAACAAACACTGTTGTAGTTGGTGCAGATGTGGTGCAAACACCAGGCGGCCAACTGGTGGGCATTGTGAAACTGCAGGGAAGTGACCAAAAGGGGGTCAGACTCTGTTTTCTAAAGTGGGGCTACAAAGAAAGAAAAAGCCACGGGACGGGTCAAAGAAATAAAGGGCCCAGATGACTAATTCGGAAACCTCTTGTTTTGACTACAGGGTTTTGACTCTGCCCATGGTTCGGACGCCAGCCACGTGTAAGCGTTCGGCACACTCCTCCCCGCCCCCCCCCCCCCCGGGGATATGTGCGCTAAAAATAATCACTGTATCAGATCAGGAGTCTAAAGTATGCCTTGCCCTCCTCTTCTCCCCTTCCACCTGCCCTCTAATGATAAGTGGCCGTGGCCTCTGGAAGGCACCAGACCACAGGAGAAAGCAGCGATGTCATCTCTGTTTAAGGAGCCTCGGCAACAGAATCCGCCGTGTTGCATGTCGAAGCTCAGGTGGCTGGGGCCAGAGATCTAAAACAGGAGCATGAAAGATCAGTGCAGGAGCACGCAGCATGTGTGCCTGTCCTCTGCCTGTCCTCTGGTTACATAAGAAGAGCAGGCAGTGTGGGTGGGGACGGAGGGATCCAGACCCTCGATCCACCCTCTCCTTTCTGAGCAGATGCTCAGGACAGTGGCAGCTGAGGAAGCCGTGACTGCAAAACACCCGATGCTCAAAAATCCACAGTCCACTCCCCATTCCCTCCCCCAATTTGGCAGGTCCCCCCATCCCTCACTCTTTCTGTCCAGGCCCCTTTCAGACATCCATTCTGTTGTCTGTTGCTCTTGAAGTTTCTTTGAGCAGGTGAACCCCTGAAACCTACAGTGCGCTTCCTCCAGGGCCCCCCATCAGTGCCCTCAACAGAGGCCAAGAGAAAAGCCAACGCCCTCAGAAACTAACTCAAGAAACTCTCTGCAGATCACAAGCCCAACATGACAGACAATTCTAGCAGGTGCTTCCAACTTCTCTTGATAACAGATTTCCTTCTGCAAGTCAGAGCAGGGCAGTGCAGTACTGGCGTTGGCTTGTACCTGCTTAAGAGCATCACGGGGGGCATCCCTTCTGTACTCTGAGCTCGGTGACTTCAAGTTGTTAAAGTTGGCCAGGTAGGGGTATTTACACCCCAGAAACTGGAAAATGCAACAGATCAGGGTCCCACCTGTCCCCATGCTGACTGTTAAATACTTACCCCTTGGGTTAGGGTCTAACAAATGAGCTAAGATGTGGGAGACTCTGTCCTAAACTCTTCCTGCCACGGCTTGTCAGAGCTTAGCAGGAATCATATTATTTCTTTGCAGGGTGTATGTGTGGGCGGGGTCGGGGGAGGGCACGGGGTGGGAATACACAGCAAACAAATAGACACAACTGTAAATCATTACCTCAAGTGGGCTGGCCCTATATGAAGTTCTGGGTCATCTGATTGTTCTCGAGGAGGAATACTTACTGGAGAGGGCACAGGTCATAAGCTGTCCTCCAGGCCTGTTTCAAAACACCCCCAAATTCCCATTTGGACAGTGTTGATGGGGGCTTGCTGATTTGACTTGTGATTGATGTCTGTTCTCAGTTTTAACTGGAACCTCTGTGAGGTTGTTTTTCACATTGGATTTTAATAAGTTGTGCTTGTGTCTGTTTCCCTCAGTGGCCTAGGACGGCCCCAAGGGCAGAGAATCTACCGTGTTTGTATCTCCATGTCCTCTCGTCTAGGGTGGTGCCTGGTACAGGGGGAGAAAATAACAAATCCTTGTTGAATGTTAAGTCAGAGTGAGCAGGTTGCTGTGAAGTCCTGGTCCACCGTTTTCCCTTCTGAGAAATCTGGATTGAAACTGCCTGACCTAAGACTTGGTAAACCACTGCCCTGAGAAAGGGAATGAAGAAAGCCAAACCTAATAGGCCACAGAAAAAACTAAAGAGTTTATTCTTAGTTCCTTCAGAGTGTAAACTCATTGCCAGTAAGTCTAGGCCAGGGACTAGATAACTCTGCATATGTGCCTTGTATTATGAGAGGGCTTCCTCTCTTTGGTGCTCTTTCTGGAACATTCTCTCCCACCTGATTCTCAAAATAATCTGTAAGGTTGACAGGGTGTGAGTTACCATCCTTATTTCCTACAGATGAGGAAACTGAGGCAGAGTTTAGCTTTGTGCATTAAGTAAGTTATGTAGTGACAAAGCCGAGGCTGGATCTCAGACCCTCTATAGAGGAAGGGGGCAAGTGTGTATGGGGATTATGGAACCACGACGTCAACAGTAACAAGTACTGATGTAAAAAAAAAACCCAGGAGAGCTGCAGTGAGACGTGAGGCATCCATCACTGGACTTCGCGAAATTCTAGAAACTGTCTGATCTCGGCCAATCCGTGTTTGAGAATTCAAAGAAGGAGAGAGAATGCCTTCTCCTCCCATGCCCTGAGTTGTTCTCCCACATGTGAAGCTGGTGCCTCGGGGCAGGGGGAGGGGGGCACAAGGGGGCTGGCGTGTGGGTGGGGTCCTTGTTGTTTTATTCAAACAAAGCCCAGCAGGGTGAACCGTGCATGAAACGTAAAACTCTCAGATCTTCTCGTTGCACACAGTGGGGGGCCTCTGTGACTCGGTGGTGACATCTTTATTTAGACAGATGCAACAGTGGAATGTTTCATCAGCGTTAAACGAACTGGTTGAACACACTGAAAAGGTGAAAGGCAAACTGCTACAAACCTGGGCCAATTCCAAATAAGAGAGCACTTCCCCATCGATGCCCACGCCACTCATGGCGGCCCTGGTCAGCTCCTGGACAGCGTGCTGCTCTGGGGAGGAGAGAGGGAGCGGGAGAAAGTTAGTGCCTGGAGGCCGTGGCCCGGGAGCAGCCACGAGGGGAGGAAGCACGGGTCACAGCTCCACGTGAACTGAAACCAGGGCCCACTCTGCCGCGCGCCTTTCAGCACGGGGAGTCCTGGTCTCCAGCCAGTGCACCAGCGACTCCGGGGATACTTGTTAGCCTTCTGAAATATCTAGAGTCCTCCAGACCTTCTCTGTCCAATATGGTAACTACTGGCCACCTGAGACTATTAAACTTAAATTAATAATTAAAAGTAAACCAAGTAAAAACTTCAGGTCCTCAGCCACGCAAGCCGCATTTCATGTGTACTGGCCAATGCGGACACAGAAAGTTTCCATCACTGCACATAGTTGTGTTGGAGCGTGCTGCTCTGGACAGGCCAGTACCTGCCTAGAATCCTCTATTTTTTTTTTTTTTTTTTTGCGGTGCACGGGCCTCTCACTGTTGTGGCCTCTCCCGTTGCGGAGCACAGGCTCCGGACGCGCAGGCTCAGCGGCCATGGCTCACGGGCCCAGCTGCTCCGCGGCATGTGGGATCTTCCTGGACCGGGGCACGAACCCGCGTCCCCTGCATCGGCAGGCGGACTCTCAACCACTGCGCCACCAGGGAAGCCCTAGAATCCTCTAGACTCCGTCATATCTTCCTGCTTGACAGTTTCCCCATTCACATCCCTCCAATTCTCAGTACTCTCTGACCTTGGAGAGACTGAGTAACCGGAATGAGTGCAAATGGGGAATTAAAATTGTGAATGTGTACGTGTGTCTCAGCAGCAGCAGACAAGGAACATGTTCAACCTCTCAGATTCCAAAGGCTGGGGGGAGAACTTCAGCCAGAAGTCAGACAAGTCTAGATGGGAGAGCCATTTCTGCTTCGAAGCTGTGTTCCAGGCTTCTAAGATGAATTCAAACTGGGGTTCTGAGACTGAGCTGTGTCTTGCCTCTGTTAGGCTGTTGCCCGCCTCTAGCACTGACGTGTGCGTACAGTCTTGGCCCGGCATTTTCTGGCTCCTTGATGCTGACGTATTCTTTTTTCATCTTTAGCACTGCATCTATTCTTCTAGCATATGGTCCAAATCATGCTTACTTTCTGCTCTGGTTCTATCGATACATACTTACTTGTTAGTCAGTACGCCCCCATCTGGTCAACAGGGTATCAAGATTGGGATGGTTTCTTTGAAACAAGCTTCCCCAGCTCGATTGACAAACAAAGAACCATTGGGAGCTAAATCTCCCAGAGGAGTCACTGGGTTTGTTTGTTTGTTTTTTTAATAAATTTATTTATTTTATTTATTTATTTTTGGTTGCGTTGGGTCCTCATTGCTGCGCGCGGGCTTTCTCTAGTTGCGGCGAGCGGGCTTCTCACTGCGGCGGCTTCTCCTGTTCTGGAGCAGGGGCTCTAGGCGCACGGGCTTCAGTAGTTGTGGCGCACGGGCTTAGTCGCTCCGCGGCATGTGGGATCTTCCCGGACCAGGGCTCGAACCCATGTCTCCTGCACTGGCAGGCGGATTCTTAACCACTGCGCCACCAGGGAAGTCCAGTCACTGGGTTTTAAATTTTAGGGAACTGCAATATTTCTTGATACTCATTTAACACTTTGCCTTGCAAGGCATTTTCACCCCAGAAACTGACTTTTAAACACTATGGCCTAAACACTCTATACTACACACCAAACACTATATAAAGGATTAAAGGAACCACCTTAGGAAGCTCTTTACTAAATAATCATAACAGTTAATAATAGCATTTAATAAGAAAAGTAATCATACATAGAAGTCTATGGTTCACACAAGAAGGTTTCTTTGGGTCAGTTTCTTTCATGGAGAAATCAGTCCCATGTTTTCATCACCACACTTAATATTTAAGCAAAAATGGCACTACTTCAAGATTGATCCCAAACCTTGTTCAACAGATTTGCCTCCAAATTACTTTTGACTATTTAAAAAAATTCAATTTGTTTTCAAAGGACAAGTACTTGTAAAAACTGGATAGTCAAATGGCTTGGGACTCTTACTTCTGAAAAAAAGAATTGCCCATTGCAGCCTCCTAGAGTTAGTATTTAAAAAGCAGCAATACTCATTTGAATCTATGACTTCAGGTATATTGGTTAAAAACCATTTTAAAAAATGAATAGCAATACTTCAACCATCTCTTGTTATCCAACTGGTGAAGAAGGGAGGTAAGGAGAAAACATTGATCTCCAGTTGGTTGAGTGTAGTAGAAACCTGGAATACAGAGAAGTAAATCTTTTCTCTAAAGACACTGGCAGAAAGTCAAGGGCAGATATGACTGGTTGGTTTGTTCATACATTCATTTTCATTTAATGATTCAACAAATCTTTACTGAGAACCTCATATGCTCAGGCACTTTTCTGCGTGCAGGGGATAAGCCAGTGAGCAAAACAGGCACTATTCTGCTTTCGCGGTTAACAGGAGTCAACTAAATGTAGCAATAAACACCCTTATTGCTAATCGAAACCTTTGGTGAATGAAGCACAAGGTTTAAATTCAAGAAAAGAAATATTCGAAAGCGTATATCTTATTTTGACCTGCTTTGGCTCACCAACTGAACAAATCTAGAAATGATACATAAGATTCTGTGAAGTTAAAGCAAGTCTCCCTTTTTCCCAAAATGGTCTTGACAATGTCAGAACATTTTCTAAAATAGCTTTAAGAAAACCACTTACATAACGCTTACTAGGTGCCAGACACTGTTCCTAAGGACTCTCTCTCTCTTTATATATATATAATCTCTTAACTCATTTAATCTTCATAACTCTGTAGTAGAATATTATGATCCCCACTTTAAAGAGAGAGAAAGCTGAGACCCAGAGCAGTTAAATCAAGTAGGAAATCATCCAGCCAGTAAATAGTGGAGCCAGGATTTGAACCCAGGCAATCTGGATCTGTAGCCTATGTTCTTAACCACTGCCTCCTACTGCCTCTTTCTTCCTTTTTTTTTTTTCTCGTGGCTGCGTTGGGTCTTCGTTGCTGCGCGTGGGCTTTCTCTAGTTGAGGCGAGCAGGGGCTACTCTTCGTTGCAGTGCGTGGGTTTCTCACTGTGGTGTCTTCTCTTGTTGCGGAGCACTGGCTCTAGGCGTGTGGGCTTCAGTAGTTGCAGCATGCAGGCTCAGTAGTTGCGGCACTCAGGCTTAGTTGCGCCGTGGCATGTGGGATCTTCCCGGACCAGGGATCGAACCTGTGTCCCCTGCACTGGCAGGCAGATTTTTAACCACCGGGGAAGTCCCCTGCCTCTTTCTTAGACACTGTGTCTGAACACATAGTATGGGGATAAATGGACACAACAGCTTTATTTCCAATTCTGTGGTCCACCCACAAATGAGGCAGAGGGCATAGAGCATGGGCCTCAGGGGCAGGGGCCATGCCTTACTCAGCTTTAAATGTGCCTCAGCAGGACCTACTACAAAGTAGGTGCTTAAAAAATAGTTGCTGAATTGAACTGGGGTGTCTGATACATTTGATCCGTTCATACCACCCTGTACCAGACAGTTCTATATTGGGTGATAAAAAATAAATTTTTATTCCCTGGAAATCTTATTTTTGCTTAAATGCGATTTTGATAAATATGACAGTCAGACACCGCATGGCCCTGAGTCATCAGCCTTACCTGCAAGCGCAACCAAGTGTGGCAGGCAAAATCTGTTTGCCAAAGCAATTAGTTCCAGTGGGTCCAGGTCCAAGTTAGGTGACAACTGCTTGGTATAAAGATAATCCAGTACCGCCTGCATTGACATCTTGTTTATGTTCGGGAGATATACCTGAAATGTTATTTGAAAAGGTAAGTTCTGCTGAAGAAAGCAGTGGGCACATTTTCAGGCTCTACTGCTTGTAAATATCCCCACTGTGTGATTCATTGTTAGTGAGTCTGGGACACCTTGCTTTGAGGCTGTGCAGAGAAGTCATTTACTATTTATGGCTTTAAACATAACCGTTTGATTTGTAGACGACAAAAAAGTGGGGCTGCCTGACATAGCCTGATTTGGAATTTTTAAATGGCTGTTTGGGCTTATAAATCAGACAAATGGGCTGTAAATGTATGACATTATAGGCCCTCCCTGCCAAGTACCTTATAATACTCGATTGTGGGGAAAGAAATCTCCTAGCAACATGACAGGTGTTGGGGGGAGCTGCAAACTGCACTGTTGCTGACACATGACAGAGCCCAGCTCTCTAAGATGTCAAAACAAAGGATGAGCAGCCACCCTAGTTGCCACAGTGACTGGCTTGATTCCAACCTTCTTTCACTAAATGCTAGCATGGAATCAACTCTATGTCAATAAAAAAAAATTAAAAAGTATATGTTAGCATGACATACACACTTTATTTTTCCTATGGCGTAGACATAGAACTACTGGAACATTATCAGGTATCAGCAGACACAGAGAATCCAGAGAAACCACTGCTTGGTTCATCTAGGGGAATGGCTGGGTATGGGGAATTGTCCCCTGGAGGATCCCCCTAATCTCCTTCCTGAGCACCTGTGGTTGTTGCCCATATTCCTACATGCTAGAGTTTGCTGGGGAGCCAGGGACTGCCTGGGAAGTAGCATTCTGAATGTCTGGGCCTGGATCAACAGGGATGTACACGTTATAGCAGGTATTCTTCACCTTAGGTTTCTAGCTCCACGAGACGTACCCTGGCAAAACACAGAATGGTGCCACTAGTGCTTGCTATTTGGAATGATGATAAGAATTAACCTAACAGAAGGCCTCCTATGCACAAAGTACTGTGGTAATAAGCTCTCCACATGCATTATCTATTTTGATCCTTATATCCTCCCTAGGAGGAAGAGACTATTATTTTTGCCATCTTACAGATAAAGGGACGGAGGTTCAGGGAGGTTAAGTCCAGCGCCCAGGGTCACAGAGCTAGGAGGCTGGGGCTGATATCTGAACCCAGGAAATATGATTCTAAAGTCTATGTTCAGAACTGCTGTGTAGGACTGGAAACCCTTCATGGTAAGGAAGAAAGCTACACTACAGCACCTTATTTCACTAACAGTTTTTTAGAATTAGATTTCTAAGTTCAAAAGGGTGAACAGTCATACACTTCTTAATTCTGGTACTTAATAAACCTCTCTATACAGCACAGAAAAATATATATCTATATATGATTACATTTATGAATTATACATGATATCTGTATATTATATATGATTACATCTATACTATAATCTCTCTCCATATATTTGTATGTATGTGTGTATATGTATATATATATACACACACACACACACACACACACACACACATAAAATGCCTCCACAATCGACAAGGGCCTTGTGGCCATTGCAGTCTTCTAGTGGTGTGGTTGCACAACTGTTTAAGTTATAGCAACCATCTATATAATTTTCCTGCATAGACACCAGCCACTTCAGAGAGGGAATATCCTTTCAGACAGTTGGAGTTTCCCTAAGTGTATGAAAGGGAGGGCCCAGAAAAATCCCTAGAAATATTAAGAGAATTACCCCCTCCCCTCTCAGAGCGAAAACAATTATGATTCTATTAATAAGCTGCATGGGTTACTACCATCAATGACTTGACAAGTGTGATCATTTCAAGTTTCTAGCACAACCTCTACAATAAATAAAACCTGGCAAGTAGAAACTATTACTTATACCATTTTGAAATAAAGAAGCTGTTGTATTGTAATTTCTATTCCAGTGAATCTAACACTGGTTATATTTGTGTGTATATATGTTTATGTACACATGCGTTTATCTTATACAGACATGAAATTATTTATGGCAAATATGGCAAATGACATATGGCAAAATTTCATTTCTCTAGAATGGTGCTTGGATTAGTACACCTTTTAGATAACTGAAGGTTAATTAACTTGTGAAACTTTAAAATTTGGGCCATTGTGACAGTAAAAATGTATACATTTTACAAAGTGCTAAGTGCTCTAAAGTGTTAGTGATAATAAATATAAAAAAGTCCCAGAGCTTCCTATGAGCACCTGTTCTCTCAGGGATGGGGATGTCTGCTGTTTCTGAAAATAATGGCTTGGAGGACAGGGCAAGAGGCTGGGGCAGGCCCAGAGATGTGTTGCTAAAATACTCTGTGACCTTTGACAAATCACCCTCTCTGAACCTCAGTTTCCTCATCCGTGACATGGGAGAGGTTTGGAATAGATGACATCTAAAGCTTCTCTTCACTGAGATTACGGATTTTGAAGATACCCAGATGACTTTAGCAATTTTTGCTAAGAGTGTGTTTTAAGTCATGGCAAAATGGACATCCTAAATGGAAAGAAGTTGTTTCTGGCGGCCGGAGATGACAGTGGATTCCAGCAAGCAGCCCTGGCCCAACACTTCCACTGTCTTCAGAGCATTCTGACATCTGTAATCATCCATGACCTACTGTTTCCTTCTTGCTCAATATAACATTAACATTTTTTTTTTTTAAAGCAATGGCTCTTTTGGGCAAATAATGTTAGGGACCCTCAGAAGTAACCAGCAAATGAGAAAAAACTAAAACACTTTCAGAACACGCATTCTTTCCCCCTCAATGCTGATTCTCTTTAAAAGGCTGTTTCTGTGATTTCAACATTTATAATGAACTGAATAGCAACAGAGCGGCCGTTTTTATAGAACTTTAAAAAATAATACAAATACAAGAAATGGAATTAAAAATGTTGTGCCCTACCTGCTGAATGTAGCTTTAAAAAATATAAGAATATAATGCTACCCTAAACAACGACCCATATTCCAGTTTAGTTGGTTTAAAATTTTAATTGCGAAGATCGGCTCAGACTATCAGGCTTATAATTAGAGATGGTCTCATAGAGAATGAGAGAGTATTCTAGATCCAGAGCATTGCTTCCTACAAGCCGGCCATGCATTTTTAATGAACCACTTGCTGAGTACCTCTGGGGAGAAAATTATGCTTACTGCTACATTAAAAGTAATGAGAAAAACAGAAGTAAATTACAGTGTCTTCTTAAATATTAAATGACAAAAAAAGTTAAAGGAACATCAGTGGGCATATTTTATTCCTTTCTGGATATGCATGTGAATTCTATTAATGCAAAAAAAAAAAAAGAGGCTGGATTTTGTGGAGGATGTCAGATTTTCAGAAGACAAAGAGTTAAAAGGTGGCCTAGAAAGAAAAGGCCCATGTGAATACGCGCCTCAATTTACCATTAAGCATTTATTGAGCCTTTAACCAAATGCCTCTTCTTACCCCCATAACCATCTCTACTACACTTCGCTAGTTTAGGAAGGGAACCGGGGGCCTGTTACCTGAAGGCTTTTGGGGGACAAAGATCTTGAGCTCCTCATGGAAACAATTTAACAAGAATCCTCCAGGATAATAGTCACTGACACTCCTTGAGCCTTTGCATGTTCTAGGCACCAAATCTGATGCTTTACACACGTATCCTCATGCCTTACCTGCCCTTCGAAAAAGGTTCTCTTGTGGTCCCTGTTTTAGAGATGAGGACACAGGTCTAAAGAGGGTCAGACTCTTGCCCAAGGTCAAGCTGAGACTAGAGTTCATAACTATGTACTATTTCCAGGGTAGACTATTTCCAGTCTACCCTGGAAATCACGAGAAAGGGCGGGAAAGGCTGGACATATCCACAGCTCATGCCATTCTTCGTATACGAGGTGCCCTGGCACAGACCTTCAGTTGCTTGGTTCCATGGCCTTTGTCTCTTGAGCTGGGTTGAATCTCTACATCCCTATCAGGCTCAGCTGCAGTTCTCAATGGTGAGTGACCTAGTCCTTAGGGGGTGGGGGGCAGGGTGAAGCTAAACAGGTGTTGTCCCTGGGAGAGGATGTGGCGCCGCATACGCGTGTGGTTCACATCGGCTGCCAAGTTTTTGTTTTGGTCACCTCTCCCGCACATTTTAATCTGGACACAATTACAGTCCATTCTGGGAAGGGATAAAGGGGATTAGCATTTGTGAGGTCAGCTCTGACGTGTCCCTTCGTGGGACAAGGGGCTCCTGACCTCGATCAACTTCTCTCTGCTGGGTGAAGAGCAGGCTATCTGCGGCACTCTTGGCACACACTTCAGAGAGCTGGAAAAAGAAGGGAAGCGAGCCTCTGGACTCTTTATCTCAGGAGATTACTGAAGTTGGCGACGTGCCAGTTGGATGAGGTTTTATGAATTGGTGGCTTCCCCCAATTTTCTTGGAAGTGAGAGGGAAGCAATATCATCAACGCTACCGGCATCCAAATAGGACTGAGGTCATCTTGCATTTAGCGCTTACGACGTGCTTTGCAAGTATCAACTGTCACACCTCACAACCACATTACGGGTTTACGATCGTCTTTTCCAGATGGGGAGGCTGGAGCCCAGCAAGGTGGTCACTTGCCCAAGGCCACTCAGCTTTTTACGTAGGGGAGTTGGGGGATCTGAGCCTCAAGCCCTTTCTTCACTGGGTGGCCTCTACCAGCTGCTGTCATCTCAGTAACGATGCTCCCAAACACCTTTGATGGCCCAGGAAACACTACATTTAGCTACAGGTAAGGACCTCCTGGTTTACAAAGGCTGGCAGACACCAGAAGAGGTCATCAGGATAATTCTAACATCTTTTCCCCCAACAGCAGACAGTCTTTGGCTGGGGGTCGGTTTAGGAGCAGCTATAGTTTTTTCTGGAAGCAGGAGGGTGGCCTAGTGACAGCTGGCCATCCTGGCTTGTGATTCTAGGATTCTGTTTCCCTACTTGGGGATGCAAATGCAAGCGTCTGGGTCACAAAGGGAGTGCTCGGATTTCTGGTGTGAGCACCCCCCCCCTTGGAAAAGTTAGCTATTGTTTTCTGTATTTCTGTTAAAAGTTTGGAGAGATGCTGAGATAAACATAAGAAGCCTCTTAGGACAATAAGCTTGTGTCCCCATGTTTTATTTTTTCTTAAAAAAGATGGTTAAGAAATACCTGCAAAACTCGACAGAAAAAATGCCTACCTCTAGACTAAAGTTAGAAACGCTTGAAGGGAATTTTTCTGTCTTTTCCAACAGTTCGTAAAAAGGTGGAGATACAGGGTCTCCAAGATACTGCTTGCTCTGCTGTAAGAATATCCCTCTTTTGGAGATAGGGCCAGCGTTTGACAGGTTACCCAGTGGCTTCTACTAGATGTAACAAGCACTCCAAGAGGCCTTTCAGAGGAGTCACCCTTTGCTCCATTACTGTTTCCCTAGAGTTGACAAACCCTAGAGTTGAGACAGATCAGGGCACAGCCTCGGAGAGTTGCAGCTCCAGGCACCTTGAGCGTGACCTAGTGCATCCCCCGTCTTGCGGATAAGGAGACCGAGGCACAAGGAGGTGGCTTTTTAAGATTCCCCCGTCTGTTACTAGCAGAGCTGAGCCCAGGACATAAGTGACTAAAGACACTTTTCAGTATCCACCTTCTGGAAGACGGTCTGCCCTGCTTCGATGTGATTTTGAGAGTACCCTGCCTGGTGACATTTGTTAAAAAATATAGCTGAGCATGTTTTCAGGGACAAGGAGAGCTGTGAGGATGGAAGGATACAGGAGCACATAGGGGCTCACACAGAACAAGTGAGCGACAGACAACAGCTCCTCATAACTGCAGAATTAGGAAGACAGTGAAGGGGCTTCCCTGGTGGCGCAGTGGTTGAGAGTCCACCTGCTGATGCGGGGGATGTGGGTTTGTGCCCTGGTCTGGGAATATCCCACATGCCGCGGAGCGGCTGGGCCCGTGAGCCATGGCCGCTGAGCCTGCGTGTCCGGAGTCTGTGCTCCGCAACGGGAGAGGCCACAGTGGTGAGAGGCCCACGTACCGCAAAAAAAAAAAAAAAAAAAAAAAAAAAGACGACAGTGACCTGACACTGAAGCACTGCCTAAAAAACTATTCCGGATTTCCCTGGCAGTCCAGTGGTTAGGACTCCAGTCTTCCACTGCAGGGGAACACGTTTGATCTCTGGTCGGGGAAGTTCTGCGTGCCCGGCAGTGTGGCCAAAAAAAAAAAAAAAAAGAAAAATTACAAAACAAACAAAAGAACCTATTCCAAGTTAGCAGTTAAAGAATCGAAGTCCTCTGGCCAGTTAAACACTTCCTAACATAAATACACATGCACATTCATAAAGATGCCGCTTGGGCTTTTCGGAAGGCACCTACCTCACTGTTGGCGCTTTCGACGAACGACCCCCCGAACATGGCAGCCATCCACTTGCAGCTGCAGATCAGCAGTGGTTTGTGGGCACTGATGGCTCCATCATCCAACTTAAATGTCACATCTGCCCAAGGATGGAGGAAGCACAAGCGTGAGCCAACCTCCCCGAGAAACTTCCACCCACGCGCCTCAGCCTACATCTCTCGTCTTCTCTCCTCCATACCTTTAAGCACTGATGTTGTGTCCACCCCTCCCCAACCTCCCCGGCACCCCCCGACCCCCCGCCTTGGGCACACCCAATTCTCACCGTGTCCTCCGAGGATTAAGGAGTAAGCAGTTAAAATTACACAAAGGGTCACAACACAAATTCTCTGAACCATAAAGTAACGTAAAGGAGAGGAATATTTTTTCAGCCTTATTTTGAAAAATTTCAAACATAGAGAACAGTGGAAAGAATAGTACAACGACAACTTGCTTTTCACATGCTTAACATTTTGTCATGTTTGCCTTAGCTATATATATATTTATATATTTTACATTTATGTAGACATTTTTTAACAGCATGATACTTCACTCCTTAAAGAATTTTCTAAAAATAACATTCTCCTAGATAACCATACCATTATTATTTTTAAGAAAATTAGGAATAATTCCCTAATATCATCCATTATCTAGTTCATATTCAAATTTTTCTAATTACCCCAATTGTATTTTATAGGTTTTTTTTTTTTTTTTTTAAACAGAATCCAATTGAAGCTCCCACACTGTATTTGGTTAATATACCTCTGTAGTAAGGAAAGGGAGATTTCATCACGTTCACTTAAGGTCTATTGTTTACTTTACTGTGGGTTTGTGACATTTCATTAACTTTCAAGACTGCTTCTGTACCATGACGGTCAATGTCTGGAGTAAATATTACGGCAAAGCTTCAAAATTAATGAACAGATTCAGCTACCCCTTATTACATGTATATTACTATGACAGGCATTATGAAAGAGAAAGAGAAGAATACAAGTACCCCTATAAATAGAAGTCAGGAAGTCAAAGTTTTACAATGAAACATACACAGAGAGGACAATTACAGAACAAAAACGGCACAAGCCTGTAAGATAGGACAAACATGGGCCAGTCGCCCATCTTGGATACAGGCCACCAGGGTGCTTAAGCAATTACATAAGGGCGCTGTGGGCAGCCCTCAGCACAGTTATCAAAGACAACGAAGGGGCAAGAAGGATACAGATGAGCAGGGTAAAGGAGGGTGAGAAGTGAAAGGAGAGGGATTAGAGACAGATGAGGCTTTCCAGATGGGAATGCAGAGGGTCACCGAAATGGCCTCAAGGATTTCATGGCCTGGGGAACAAAGGCCACTGATTTTTGTCATGGGTGCGTGCCGAAGGGTCAAAACAGACTTGATCAGGGAAGGAATCCTGAAGGGCGGTTGTGAGCATCAAACCGACTGGCTGAGGCTCGGGGGTAGCTCGACCTACCCTTGAGGAGCGCTGTGACAGCACGGGGCTTTAGGGGGCAGCTTGCGTTCAAATCCTGGCTCAGTCATTTACAACCTGTATAACCGTGGGCCAGTTACCTAACCTCTCTGTCCCTCCGTTTCCCCATCTGCAAAACGGAGATCATCACATTTAACCCTCAAGTCTGTGAGAATGAAATAAGTAAAATACGTGGAACTTGGGTACGTGGGGGAAGAGTACTTACGTACGCTCGTGATGGTTACCCTTCCCCTCCTCGTGTCTGGCTAACGTTTGATCAAAGGCAACCAGAGGTGTCGATGACTTTGCCATTGGACCCACTCACCTGAGAACGTCCCCTTGCTGAGACACTCTTTTATCCGGTTGGCTTTCCGGACGTGAAACGCTTTCGTAATCTCCTGGTTCATGAAGGCTTCCTTGTTCATGATGTTCTCCACCATCATCCGCAAATCAAACATCTCTAGGACCTCTGCTATCTGAGCCAGGCCCACCAGATCCTTTTCCTTTTCATCCAGTTGCCCCGTATAGAGAAACTGGAGCAGGGTCCGGAAAGGGCCTGGCTGGACGGATGGGTCCATCCTGACCACAGTCACGGGGCCCACCCGCTTCGAAATGGGGTTGACTTGCATCTCCTTGTGCATGGCAACGAAGCCCTTACTCCAGCCTGACAGGGTCTGTGTCTCTGCCGCTGAGCCCTCGGCCTCCAGCCCCGGGGTCTCCTGCTGGGACAGGTTCTGGCTTGAGGACGTCCACTGATCGGCCTGAGGTGTCCTTGGGGTGCCCTCCTCCCTTTCCTCGTCTGCATCAAGACTCAGGGGCCGCCCCTGGAAATCCCTGCTCTGCTTCTCTTGCTCACAAGCTCCTTCGCTCCAGTGGGGGGTTTCTTCACATTCCATTAAAAAGAGATCATAAAATTTGGAAGAGGAGGTAGCAAGGTAAATCCGGTGTGCAAAGATCCGCTCCTGGTCCTGGAGGATGAACAGGACGTCAGCGCACAGAGGATTGTCCAGTAAACAGGCGGCTTCGTTCGTCCCTGTGGAGGGACATTCTGGAACTTTGATGACCGGTGGAGGGGCTTTTGGAGGTAGGAATGGTGCCTGAAGTAAAGGTTTCTGGACTTTCTTTAGGTGGGATTTCCAGAACTGCAGGTGCCGGCGGGAAATGAGGGCGGCTCGGATTGCATTGTCAAACACATCCTTGATTCCAAACTGGTCAAATACGCTTGTTTCGTAGTAGGGTATGCCCAGTTCCTTTGCAACCTCTCGGCCTTTTTCTGGGGGCAAAATATCCCCTCTCTTTATGGGCCTGAAATAGAATACTTTAAAAATTAGCATCAGTCTTATTTCAGGAAAGAAAATAGTAACCAGGGCCTATCTAAGCACCTAAATGGATTATACATTTAAAATCCTATTCAGGCTTTTAACCAGGCTCTTGAAAAATCTACCAACCTTAAGACTTGCAAATATAAAGGACTTATGACTGCAGGAAAAAAAAAAAAGTGCTTCTGGTAGTAACAACAATAACTCAAGTATCAGCCGTTTGCTAGCTATGTGATCCTGGACAAAGTTACTTAACCTCTTTAAGCCTTGGTTTTCCCATCTGTAAAATAGGAAGAATAATAGTGAGTACTTGCATCTTAAAGGACGATTGGAAGGTTTAAATGAGATACTTGCCCAGCATAGTACCTGTTCCATAGTAAGTGCTTGATACATGTTAGCTGTTGTCATTATTGCCACCATCATCAGCATCATTTTCATTATTATCCCCTTATGCTTACATTTCGCCGTATACCTTAAAAATCAATCCGTAGTCATTTTCTCACTTGAGCCTCACAGCAACTCTATGGGTATTATATTTGTTCTACATTCTGAAGAAACTGAGGCAGAGAGTTTAAAGGGTTTGCCTAAGGTCACATTTGCAAGTTGCTGAGAGACCTTTCCCAAGCAATGAGAGTCTAGAACTCCCTGGTTCTAGACCAAACGGTCCATGTCCGACAGCTCATTAAGTCTCCTCTATTAGGTTTGTGAGCCTTATTTCATATCTCACCGCTTCTCTTTACTTCCACACCCTTCAGTCAGGCCCTCATTGCATGAGCCCCTGAACTCATCTTTCTTCAGATTCTCCACATTTTCTCTCACAGCGCTCACTGTTGCACGAAAATTCCTCACATAATACAAGTATGACTTAGCCGCAGTTCTTTAAAAAAACTTCCTCTGGTTCCACGGAGCCCATGGAATAAAGTCTACACCCTTTAGACTGGCACACAAGGCCCGCTTACAATCTAATCACAACCCAGGAAGCCAAATGTCTGGAAGCAGTACTGGCAGATGAGTGCTGTAATTATGGCATAACCGTGGTCAAGACACAGATGGATTCCAGAACGTAGGCAAGATGGGATCTGTCGTTATACTCTTCACACACACATCCTTGGTTCTGAGACACACTCTTAGGAGATGATCTTCCTAAATAAATATTTGGCTTACGAGACCAAGGGTGATGTGTGTGACAGGCACCGGCCTTAGGAACAATAAGAATACTGGGTAGAATTCGGATTTGAGGACCTAGATGGAAAACTGCAGCTTGTTGTAAAGGCGGAAGGGAAGTGCAGAGAGGGAGAAGGGTTAACTTCATCACACTGATGAATCTCTTTAAGGCTTAGCTCAGATGCCACCTCCTTCATCAAATCTCAGAACTGTCTATGGAAAGGACTGTCCCCTGGAGCTTTGTAACTCTCCTCCAGGCCTCCGCACATCCACGGTGTGAGGCCCGGCTATCCTAACCTTTGAAACAGAAAGTTCCGGGGCCAGGGGCTAATCTCTCATTTGCCCGGAGTCCTCTTTCCCTCTACGTGGCTTATGATATTCAATTCCTAGTCCATGCATTTAAGAATAGAAGGAACATGAATTGTTTTCAGAACATTCATCCAAGACATACCTAGAACATCAGAAATTATCTCAACAAAGTACCATTTGCTTTTGCTGTGAGAGCATAAAAACTTGTATCTATAACATTTTCTAACAACCCTATTAAGGCAAGTACCTGCCTGGAAGGAAGGTATTAATATCAACATTTTGGGAAAAGCTGTGCTCACCAGGAAAAAACGGAGTTAAGCATAAAACGTATAAAATTATTTTTTAAAAGAGAATATTGAAGGAGCACAACTTTTGGAAAAACTCTTATTCCATGTCCCTGCCACCAAGATTGGTATCCACATTTTATACAGACTGAAACAAACTCTCCTTCAAGTTGTATTTTAAACGTGTGACGCTCTAAACATATCACCACTAGAGCCATTTGAAAAGCAGTGTTGCAGTTTTGCAACCATTGGTCTATATAATTTTTTAAAACTTGACACTGCCAACTTGGGAATGAAATACTCTCAGAGGTTGGATGGAGGAAAATGAGAAGATGAAAAACACCTGGATAGGGCTTCCCTGGTGGCGCAGTGGTTGAGAGTCCGCCTGCCGATGCAGGGGACACGGGTTCGTGTCCCAGTCCGGGAAGATCCCACGTGTCGCGGAGCGGCTGGGCCCGTGAGCCATGGCCGCTGAGCCTGCGCGTCCGGAGCCTGTGCTCCGCAACGGGAGAGGCCCGCGTACCGCAAAAAACAAAAACAACAAAAACAAAAACAAAAACAAACAAACACCTGGATATATGTGTTTGCATGAACCTGATGTTCCTGGGGGCAAGAATTATGGCTGATGGCTCTGAATGTCAGTTAACTTTAATATAATTTCCAGAAAGACATTATTATGAGTAGCTAACATTTTGTTTACTACTTTACAAAGTTCAAAGCACTTTTATACACTCCATATCATAATTAGAGAATTCACTTCAATCGCTGGTCAACCATTTTACAAAAATGGGTCCCTGCCTAAGAGGTGAGAGGGGTCAGGGACACACACCCCTTCCTCATGTTTAACAAGCAAACCTAAAGCATATGGCTGATTGATGGGGCCCCAGAGCCACTGAAGAACAGAACCCAAGGCTACAGAGACATCTGCTACCTCTAAATTTTAATTTGGCCGGCACAGGGAAACACTGAGTCCCTCGGCTTACCTTGCTAAAGGGCGTCTGGCTCTATTAACAGCCTCAAGATCAGCATAGCGGAGATCTAGCTGGCAGCCAACTAGAACAACAGGTGTGCGAGGGCAAAAGTGCTTGATTTCTTGATACCACATCGTTTTCACATGATTTAGGGAATTGGGATTAGCGATCGAAAAACAGAGGACCACAACGTCGGACCTAAAAGGAAATCACACAAGAAGCTGTATTTTGCCTTTTAACTTGTATTTTCTCTTTTATCATTATGGTTCCTCCCCTCCCCCATCCATCTAATGCCATATCATGTCACAGTTTAAAAAAAAAAAGACCAGATATTAAAATACATCTTGGTGTCATGCAAACAGACCATTAAGCCTCCACATTCCAGCACCCACACAGCCTGAGTTCATTTCCATGTTGCACTGCAGAACGCCTATGCATTGAAGGGTTTCCAATGACGTTATTTTACAGTACGGATGGTTATCCAAACTAGACTCAGTTCTGGAACCACCACATGCTGAACTATTTCTGTTCATCACAAGAAATAGTTTCAAGATAAAAGAAAATAATAAAAAAATACCATTTACCACTGTAAACAGAAAGGTGATGATGACTCAATGAGATAAAGCAAACAGTTTACACATTACAAAAAAATGTAACAGGTATTTGCTGTACAGGGTCGGCAAATACACAGAAGGATTTCTGCCCTTCTTCTCCCTTAAGCACACATGGAGAGAGCACAACCACTTATCTTTTTCTGAAAAGGATAAGTCCTGAATTTGCAGGAATTTCGACTTTTTGCTAGGTGTAAGGCAAGAAGGTAGTATTTAACATAAAACTAGCCGGAGTTAGTCAGATGGCTAATAAGATGGATGAGAAAATGTTGGAAGCAGATTTCTCAAATGTGATACATGACACAGAGCAGATATATGGAAAAAAGGAAAATTGTTTTATAGTCAGTTGTGACATAAGGATCTTCCATGTTTTATATAATAACTTATCATTCTAGGAGCCAAAGAACTGTTTTACAAAACAGTTGTCAATTATGGTGTTTGACAGATAACTGCTAAAAGGTATCTTTAGTAAGAATTATAAACCATCTTTTCTAGGTTCAAATGTGCAGAATGATGACTGTGAAAACATGGAGGCAGAAGAATATAAAGAATAGAAAAAGTTATAACCAAGGATTCAAGACTATTTTGCAGTTATATTCAGAAATAAACTCACAATTTTATTAGATGTTAATTTATTGCCTTTATTGTTTATATAATGAGAAGAATCAAGTCGATGAATCAAAACACCATCTTTTTAAATCATTAATGAGCTTCTCTCCCTACATATCAATGAAGAGAAACAAATATATCCAGGCAACCATAAAATTTCTAAAAATAATGATTTGCAATGCAGCGAACTGCAGGGTGCTTACATTAAATGTAATTCACAAGTTGAGTATTTAAATTTATATCCAAGAAAAACTGCACCAGACCACGACAAGTAGAGGGGAAATCCTGACATTAAAATATTTACTAATTATAAAAGAGGACTCTAGGACTCAAAGCAGATGTGTATATTAATCTGCATGTTTAAAATGCCCTTGAAATAAAGATCTTATCAAAGATTCTTGGGTACTGGAAAATATAATGTGTGTAAAAATATGCATAACTATATAAATGAAAGGGAAGCATGTCTTGTCTTTGGGATTCTGATTTAGTTAGCAGAATATTCTGTGCACAGTCTCACTTCTAATCAGCATAAATAATAGTATCCAGTAAAGTCAAGAATGCTTTGAATTTTACATTTTTTAGGAGCTGAGTTTTCTATTATTCATAATCCTATTTATATAGGATATCTGATGCAGCTCTGCTGTGAGCTTCAGCCTGATCATAAAATAAAGCTGCCAAGAATTCTGCACAGTGAGAATAATATGGCAGTATCTCAGGTTCAAAATCATAGGGAAAGAATTGAGAAAATGTATCCACCACCTAAATGTGGAACAGTACATATTGATATATGTATAAAATTTTTTCTAATTGGTGCCTTCTATTTCCATATTAAGGCACATGGCTATAAAGAAAATCATTCTCAGAGTTTAATTTATATGACAGACATGTAGCAAAATGTCAATTCTGCTATCTAATTTTATGATACAGCATGTGAGGTTTTGAAATCAGAGCTAGCTCTGTTGCCAAGGTTACCGTGATAACACTCATGCCACTGAACCTATACTAGTTTCTATCCAGATGACCTGTAAACAAGTACGGACAGGACCTTGGGGGCTGGAAAAAATGGCATCTCCTGATGATAGCAGCACAATGCCATTGCACAATACAGGTCCGGAGGGCCCAACTTCTAACTATGTCACATCAATATCTCAGTGCATGAAATGCCGTTGGAAAGCCAGAAAAATAATTCAATGCTCTGTAAATATTTTGCCTCAAAAGGATGATAGTTAAAGAGAAGAGGCTGTACTGAGAGCAACGCTACCTCTGAAGCGAAAATAACTTGAGTCAAAATTCTATTTGCATCCTTGGAATAAAGTTTTTCTTTTTCCTTTTTTGAAATGCACGTTTAGATGCTATGGGAATCTGTCCCCATGATTTTACATTAAAAGTAGTTTAAAAATTAGATCATGTTTTATCTACCAACCTGCTTAAATGTCTTTAACCCTTGTTGATTTAAATACAAATTCAAGTTAAGAAGCATTATGTACAGAGGCCTGCCATAGGAATGTAGTGTTCTAAACCTGATTTTAAGCAAAAGCCTCAGAATCAATGGCCATAGGGATAGAGCTATAGAAAGACGCTGCTTTGACATATTCCTTCGCATCCCAGCATTCTTTTCTAATTCCTAATTCTCAACACATCAGGATCCTCTATGATATAAACACCTACATAATCAAGTAGCTATTTTGAGAATGCCATTTATTCCCTCTAGATTTTGAGCCATTTTTCTATCTGGTCAAAGAGGCACAAGACCTGCAGCTAAGAATACCTCCAGCTTTAGGCAGAATTCCAAGGAGCTAGAGATACTAAATAACTTTTAATCAAAACATTCATTCCTGGGTGGAGACTGTTCAATGTCTGACACAAGCTGGTGTTTAAAAATGCCATTCCTGTGAAAGATAAAAAGAAAAAGGCAAGTTCTAGCATTTCTGCTTCTCTGGGCTCTGTTACACTTTTTTACTTTGAAGAGTTGAGTTTAAAAATAATTGGGAGGGGGAGGTGTGATGAGGACATTCTCACAGATTAGGCAGCAGAGTTGGCCTAGAAATGACCTCAGGGTTCCTATTTCAGCTGTAAAAAGAATCTGATGGGATTTAAGTGGAGTCCTACAGCTATTTGGAGTAGAAAGCACGAGAATTCGAGAATGCAGAGGCAAAGCACATAAGAGACAAAACTCTAAACTCCAGAACTTGAATATTGAGAAGGGTAGGAAAGGTTTGGATTATTTTGGACTGGGCTAAGTGGCTTTATTAAAGAAAGCCAGGATTACGAAGGATTTTAGAGTGTTGCTGGCCTATGAATGTTTATATTTTGGAGAAAAATGTGTTTATTGTTTCTAAGGGGAAAATATCAATATAAAAGTTTCACTAGGGTACTGACGCATCAAATAATGCCCATGAAATAATGTTTTGATTAGACAAGTGAAAAACAATCCAAAGTAAATCTATGTGTTGAAACAACTGCGGATCTCTAGCTTCATGGAGGGGTGGGACCAGAGAGAGACCTCGTCATCCCCAAAATGCTTGAGCTGATAAAGCCAACCTCAGTTGTAGCAGTTCTTCTTCAGATATTAAACAAACAGAAAAGCATATTTTTTTCAGCTATCTTTCAAGGAGAACACTGGCCAAAGATAGCATGTGAAAGATTGGCAGAGATATTTGGATAACATAAGGCGTGCATGCAAAGTTGGGGCCAATCTTTGTTGGAGGATTAAAGAAAACAAAATCTGAAAACAGTGCATCATACCCACATACCTTGGCCCGGGATAGACTTTTTAAAAAGTGTACTTTATTCATTACACTCTTTATTATATATGGCTATGGGCGTAGAGTGAAATTTTTTTTATGTGAAATCTTTAAAGAATAGATTGAAATTAAATACATGGTGGATTTTCCTTTTAAGGTAAGAGTATGTGTATATATACATTTTTTTTCTTTTTCAAGCTAGACTTTAAACATTAAATGCCACACATTTTCATGGCCTGTCTTTATAATATCTACAGTCAAATTATCAAACTTGGTGGGAAAAGATCAGGGAAGCAAACAGAAGCTAAGTTTATCCTTTGAAGAAGTGATTAAAAAGGGTAGATAGGGCTTCCCTGGTGGCGCAGTGGTTGGGAGTCTGCCTGCCGATGCAGGGGACACGGCTTCGTGCCCCGGTCCGGGAGGATCCCACGTGCTGCGGAGCGGCTGGGCCCGTGAGCCATGGCCGCTGAGCCTGCGCGTCCGGAGCCTGTGCTCCGCAACGGGAGAGGCCCGCGTACGGCAAAAAATAAAAATAAAAATTAAAAAAAAAAGGTAGATAATCATTATCAAAAATTTGCTGTTAGGAATAAATTTTCTATGTTCTTTCCTATCACAAAAGTGCTTTCCATCTTTTTAGTTTCTCTTCCCTTTTCTTCCCTTTTCTACTTTGCCGTCACTGTCCAGCTAAGGAGCCATGGGCCTTGGGTTTTCTTATCTGCTTAGGTGAAAAAAATAATTGCTAAATTATCCTTTAAGTAAGACCAGGCCAACGCGGGCAACATGAAGGATAGTGGATTCCATGCAGTCCTCCAGAGAGCTGTGAGCAGGGCATCCGAGGGCCCTTCTCTGCTGTGCCAGTTTTGCTTGGGTCTCTTGCTGATGAATACCTGGTAACCAAGAGTAAGCTACCAATTCTATTTACCTGAGTCTTGCTTGGAAGTATCTCCTTTTTAACATATACGTTTAAGCCTTTCTATGTCACTACTGCCTATTATTATTTCTTTAGTAGAGACTACCATATCCTTTATATATTGGTAGAGATCATGATCACATTTCAGTGGGTTTCTTTGTCAATGTACACAAGTTCTCTTCTGGCAAAGACTCAAGTAGGAGTCCCTGACCTCCTTCTCCCCACTGATAACCGAGGTAGCCTCTACGGAAACGTTTTCAAAACCATTCATGTCAGCAATACACCTTTCATGCATATAATCTGACAGCGCTGTGCAAACAGACAGATCAAAACAGCACAAAACAGCTGGGAGCATGGCAGAGAAAAGGAATGTGTAACACGTGGCTTTGGAAAATTTTAGTAGGGGAGCAGCCCGGTGTGTATGAGATGCGGAGGGAGTTGTCAGTGATGGTGAACATAACCACCTGGAGATGAATGGCTGTGTAAGCTCACACTCATGGAGAATGGAGAGGCCTGTAGGGAAGTGCCTGGCAGGGGATCTAGGGAGAGCAGGGCAGTACCATGCAGTGCCCTGGATGTGAGCGGAGAAATCAAGTCAATACTTTACCAATAGCAGTGAGGCTTCTTAAGTACAGATGTTATGTGGGGAAAACTGTGAAAACACCCTGAAATATATCCAGATTGGGGAGTGATTAGCATGCGTAACTATTTCTTCCAAGCCCATAACTGCATGTTTAGTAGGAAGCAACATTTTAAACCAGTCTTCCCCCACCCTCCAAAAATGGGACCAAGAGATGCACACTCTCAAGTACAGGGTAGCCATGTCAACATCCCACCAATGCCACCAAATCCTAAAATAGATAATACTCAAGTCTTAAAAATGGTTGGTTCTGCCATCATAGTGCAAATATCACAGAAGGCAATGGCCTGACCATATAGAAAGCTGTGGGTTATCATCTTTTGGAAACCAGCTTTTTTTTTAACTTGATATCCCATTTTTCTATCTATGCTCCCTTTAGTGTACAAATCTTCTCTGACTTATAATGGGGTTATGTCCTGATAAACCCATCTAAATTGAAAATATCATAAATCAAAAATGCATTTAATATACTTAACTTACCAAACATCATAGCTTAGTCTCGCCTACCCCAAATGTGCTCAGAACACTTACATTAGCATACACTTGGGCAACATCTAACAAAAAGCCTATTTTATAATAAAGTATTGCATATCTCATGTAGCTCATGGGATACTGTACTGAATGTGCAGAATGGCTGTCTGGGCACAGAGTGGTCGTAAATGTATCAGTTGTTTACCCTGGTGACTGCGTGGCTCCCTGCCAGTGCGCAGCAGTATGAGAGCGTATAGTACCACATTTCGCTAGCCTGGGAAAAGATCAAAATTCAAAGTATGTTTGCTACTGAATGTGTATCGCTTTTGCACCATCGTAAAGTAGAAAAACTGTAAATAGGACTATTGTAAGTCAGAGACTGTCTGTGTTCTTACACCTCACACAATCATCAGAAAAAGTGGAGTGCGTGTGAAATTGGGTGAAGCACAAGTAATTAATTAAAAGAAATAGCTTAAGCAATCTCATTTAACTCCTGATCAATGAAAGCAGGAAACCCTGATACGGAGAAGGCTTCCTTGACAGGAGAAAGTGAAATTGTGGTAATAAATTCTCTGCCTAAACTCCACCTCATTCCCATGTCTCTTCGGCTTGCCCTGAAGCTACATGACTGAGGAAATGTCTTCCTGCACTGTTTTCTCCTAAGAGCAAGACCAGCTGCACATGTAACAATGCCTACATGTCAGCTAGATGGCCAGATGGGAGGGCTCTGGGATTAACCTCCTGACTCTTCTGAAACGAAACTGGGTGAACCAGCAAGATCATCCCACCACTCTTACCCAGGCTTCTCCCCAATCCTCTGTGAATCAATAAAGGTACGAGGACTTGCCAAGTCACTTATCCAGTATCAATGAGCAATCATTCAATCGTTTCTCCCAGAAATATTAACTGATAACCTACTATGTGCCAGGTGCTCTTCCAGACATTTGTGTCTGTAACAAGTTAAAGACACAAATCACTGTTCTCATTGTGCTGACCCTCGTCATGCTTATATTCAGCTGGAGAACAGAGACAAAAAGCACGAAAAATAGGTAAGATATTTAGTATGCTAGGTGGTGACAAGTGCTAAGGAGGAGATATGGTGGGGAAGGGGGACAGAAGTATTGGGGAGCATAAGCTGCTGCTGAAATGAGGTGGCCGTGGAGGGCCTTACTGAGAAGGTGACATTTCAGGAGAGACCTGAAGGAAGTGAAGGAGCTGACACGTTGATATCTGCGGGGAGAACACTGTGGAAGAGGGAACGGCTAGAGCAAAGGTCCTGAGGCAGGAGCATTCCTGGGGTGTTTTCCTGAGGGCGAGGGGGAAAACAGCAGGAGCTGAGCTCAGAGAGGCAATGCTGGGCTGAGGTACAGAGGGCCTAACGGGTGTCTGGCTCTTACTCAGAGTGAACTGGTTTTTGTGATTAGGGGTTTTTGAGCAGAATGACTTAATTTATGTGTTAACAGGATCACCCCACTGCCATCATGAGAACTGACCAAATGGTGGTGGGGCGTGGGTTGTCAGGAGGGATAAGACAGAAGGAGAGGCCAGTTAAAAAATAATAATCCAGAGGGAGATGGTGGTGACTTCGGCCTGGGAGTGGTGCAGGTGGTGAGAAGTGGCTGCGTTCTTTATACACGTGGAAGCTAGAGCCACCGGGGTTTGCTGATGGAGCAGGTGTCAGATATGACCAAAAGGGGTCAAGAATGATGGTGGAATTTTTGCTCAGAGAAATTCTTTCTTCCCTGTTCCTGGTACTGACATCTTTAGCTCAGCACTTTAACACTGAATTGTAACTCTTTAAAATGTTGCTGTCTTTCCCCACTACTCTTTGAGTCTCATTTTTAGGGATTTTGTTCTGTTCCTACTAGTTTCTCTCCCATTGTGCACAACACAGTGTTTGTAACAAAAGAAGCCCTCAGTGACTGTTTATCAAATAAAATGGCCTTATAGATATTGCAGGATGTAGATGCAAATATGTCTGCAGACTCAAAATCTAAAAGAAATAAATTTGGGCCTAAAATAAGTCAGTTAGGGGATATGCTTAAAGTTTTAATGAAAAAATGATATGTGAGCTATTACATTTCTTCAGACAATTATGGCTGAAAGATAGTTATATAATATCTCTGGTATATAGCAGAGATTATCCACTAAAAATATATCTTTAAATTATTTGGATTTATCTTAAAAATCTATTTACCCATCTAATTGGATACTTTCATAATGGCAGAATAAAAATGGATTAATGATCTCTTCTAGGAATTAGACTGTATCCAGAAACAAAGGAAATATAAAGAAATGGGCAGGTTACTTTCAGGATTAATTCTGGGTTAGTTTCACAGAATTAAGGCTTAACATAGCACCCTCTATTTCACAGACCATCTTGTTTTTTAAAAGACATGCCAACTCTCCCACCCCACCCCAAAAGTACTAAAATAGAAAGATAACCAAGGTGATAAGTTTAGAAGAGATTTATGCTTATTTGTTTTATCTTTTGGTAATTCAGTACTTTGTCCTTCTAACTATATTTTCTAGGCTGAGAGGCAGAGGAGTTCTGGGGAGAGAACAAAGTGGTGGAATAATTTTGGAAATCTAATAAATGGTCAAAATTCAAAGTTATTGATACGATTATTGTTAAGATTCACTAAGAAGAATATCTGTGAAAGTGGTCTGTAAACCATATGGTACCAATTATTGTCAGACAAATACGATTATGGGTTCAAAAGTCACCAAAGACATATCTTGTATATTGCAGCTAATAAGAATGGCAGGACATTCTCATCAAGAGATCTTTCCCTTTTGGCTGACTAGCTCATTGATATGGAATTGCTGAAAGATGGTAATAGAAGCATCCTCTGAGGACACTGCAGAATTACCCAGCAGCTGTCTCTTTCTTCTTACCACCTAATTTATAAGGGAAAACTGTACGGGCTGAAATCTCTATTTCATCACATGATTCCAGTATAGAAACATCACAAACTGATGTTTTCTCTTTGTCCAAGGATGAAAAGTCAACAAACTTAGCTGTATTTGACCCAACTTGTCAAGCTTGCAGTTATTAAGTGGTAACAGCAAAAAGGTAAAAAGAAGGCAGAACACACGATGTTAATGTATTGAACAGTATATATGTTCCTTATTCTCCTTACCCATCTCAGTGGCCACATTATTCATATGTCTGTGGCATCTTTTGGGTCCACAAATGCTTTTCTGGGCTCAACCATAACGGACTGTCTTTCTCAGTCATGTGACCAATGTTTGGGCAGCAGGCAGCATCCTTCCAGGTCCCGGAACATGACCGACCCCAGTCATCAACCAAGCCCTGTTCCTGTCTCATTTGGCACTGCTGCTTCTCAAGGACAATTTCATCCCGGGAACAGGGCTGGGTTGGGCACAGGGATCCCAGCTCTTCTGATGTTGTGTCTTCTGGTTACAGTACAAGATGTACCAGTTCAGAGCAGGAAGGACAGCGGAGGACAGCAGGCTGGGGATGGCACAGAGCACGGCACAGACATATTTTCTCTGTGCCAGATGATTTGGCATGACTGCAGTCCTATGCTTGAGTACTTTAGCACAGAATCCATAAATTTCCAGTACATTAAAAATTTTTAATTACTTGTATGCATTTAGTCTAACATATTTTTGTTTTGGATTAGCACAAAGCAGTAATAATCCACTTTCAACTGTTTTAGTTAATGCCCTCATCTATGGGTAAATGGATTACCGTAAGTATATAATTATTTTTTAAAATGATTCTTGTAAAGATCTTGGAAATGATACCCAGAGGAGAAACAAACTATAGTTGGAAAAACATTAGTGTTAATACATGTAATTCTGTTTAAGAATACTCATTCAAACAAAGCATTCCCCCCCCGCCCCAATTTATAAATTCAAAAATTTGGCGAAAAAGGGGGAGGTTTGGGGTGGTGTGGCTTACTATGCTTCCCTCCTTTTTCTCTTGGTCTCGCACCATTCTCTAGTTCCAGAAAGGGCCAACTACGAAAGAGAAAATTGTTACTATTTGATGGAGAAATGGAAAACTTTCAGGAATGTGGTGTCCTTTATTCAGTTATCACAGGGTACCTGCTCAAATGTATCTTCTCAGAAAAAGATACAAACAGAACCACAGCCAAAGACACAGGCCACTTAGGTGAATTACGATCCACACAGCTGAGGGCTCTGTCTCTGGGAAAAGGGATCCAGCATGATTTGGGGACAATTTGATAGTGTCCCATCATTAGCTTTGAGATGCCAGGACCATTCCATTTCCTATGTTCAGCTATTAAGGATCTCGTCTTATTTTTTTCGCCCCTAAGTTCATACAAATGATTTCTATTGATATTTTCAATGAGAACTAAGTTTAAGTTCTATACATAATCAAAACATACATTGTCAGCCATGAAAATTTCCTCACATATCATAGACTACTTAGACTGCCCATAAAAATATTTTATTTAAAAAACTATTGAGCTACAATTGAAATGCACTAAACTTTGTACACTTAAAGTGCTCCATGTGATTAGCTTTGACATAGGTATACACTCTCCATACTGTCATCCCAGTCAATAAAACAAATATTTCCATCACCCTGAGAGTGTCCTTGTGTCCCTTGGTAATCCCTCCTTCCCCCCATCCTCTTTCCCAGGCAGCGAGTGTTCTCCTTTCTGTCAGTATAGATTACACTGCATTTTCTAGAATTTTACAGCAAGGGATGCACACACAGTATGTGCTCTTTTTTCCCCGGTTTCCCTCACTCAAAAGCTCTCTCCAGCATTCATGAGATTCTTCCCGTTTGGCTGAGGTTCAGTAGAGAGTATTGTGATATTTCCGTGACAGTGTTTAGCCAAGCGTGGCCTGAGGACTGGCTGCTTTCGGATCATCCAGGTACGGGCTAAAACATGCCGGTTCACCTCCCCCCAGAGCTCTGACATCAGATCACCGGTAGCTTCGGCATAACCAACTATGAGAAGTGGCAGTTCTAGTCGAACCTCTTAGGGAGCAACTACTCCTGTCCCTTGGTTCAACTAGCTGCTCTTCTAATGTCTTTCTACTGTTTTCTGTAACTTGGGCAAGTCTTAGTCCTTTATGCCACAGCAGGACGAAATATCTTTAGGAAACAAGCTGCAGTAGTTTTCCTAGATGCCTCTGGACCACACATTTAGAAGTGTGGTTTGGATGACTTTTCCATAAAGTACCCGCATTGGGGACTTTCCTCCCTTTGCTGATTTGTTATCCATTTATAAAGTCCACCTTCAGGGCCAGGACTTGGGTGAAGAGTGAAGCACTGGCCTCAGGTGCAAAGTTTAAAGGGGTGCCCAAAACCTCCGTAATCCAGATGAACACTATTTTTTCAAAAATCAAAATTAAGGTAAAAAAAAAATCCATGATGAGCAAAATACCAAAATTTTAAATAAGGTCAGGACCAGTAACATTTGCCATGCTGAGCCTGAGACAGAAAGAAAAGATCAGTTAACAGTGATCCTATCTTTTTTTTTTTTTTTTTTTTTTTTTGCGGTACGCGGGCCTCTCACTGTTGTGGCCTCTCCCGTTGCGGAACACAGGCTCCGGACGCGCAGGCTCAGCGGCCATGGCTCACGGGCCCAGCCGCTCCGCGGCATGTGGGATCTTCCCGGACCGGGGCACGAACCCGCGTCCCCTGCATCGGCAGGCGGACTCTCAACCACTGCGCCACCAGGGAAGCCCGATCCTATCTTTTAAAAATTATGATGATTTACATTTTACACCCAAGGTGAGTGCCTCACCCTCATCCTGGCCCTGGCCCTCTTCCACTTGATATGTTTCTCTGTCTGACAGGCTGTTTGCCATCCTGAAGTCACCATCAGAATGTTAGTTCTGGCCAAGCGTTTAGAAAAGTGCCATGGACGAGAACTACTTCAAAATACTTTATTGAGGCACATTAGTTGTTTCTTGCTTTTTTCCCATGCCATTAACCACAAGTTCAGCCAATCCCAAACAAAGACATAAACACTGGTCACCCACAGTCCTGAATTTTTTAAAGGGCCTCAACCAGGCATTCAAGATGAGATGTATTCATGCTGTATCTGATTACATGTGCCTTCCACGTGAAACTAGAGCTGTCTTATCTAAACAGATACACAGAAACCCTGGCTCTGATTGATGTTATCATTTAAAACATGTAGTGTGCTTCTCATTGGACGTAAAAACACTTGAGGAAAATCAGTGTGTAAGAGTGATCTATATAATAAGAGTTCCAACTGTACTGAAAATATGCCTAGAAGCTCTTCGGCGTAAGGGTAGATACAGTGATTCTGCATGCTTACGTAAAACTGGGGGGAGAAAACATGCCACAGAGAGTACCCAAGCATCCCACTCCCTCTCAGAAAGTCTGCTCGGTTGTAACATTTTTACTGGAAATGAAAGGACTCATGTTTAGTCACTCATGGATGCATATAGAGAATTAAGTCATTTGCTACGTATTAAAGAACTTAAGAGGAACAAAGGGAATATTAGCTAGAGCTGGTGATAGATGGTGAACGCTGGTCTTCCATGTCCACACAGAATAGTGTAAGAATTAGACTGGACTGGGAATAAATGTAAAGTAAGTTGGCCGTCAATCATCATCGTCAACCACAAAAGCCTGGGGGGAAGGGAAGAAGCAGGCTTTGGAGCCAGACAGAACTACCAGGAAAAGCTCAGTACCACTCTCTCCTAGCCATCTGACCTTGGCCCCTTTCTGTACGCGCTTGCTCAACTGTGAAATGAGCCTAGTTTACAGGGTCACCACAAGAATGACGTGGCAACAAGATACGTAGAGCCGTGAGCACAGGCCTGGCTCGTGGGGAGCCCTGATTAAATTGTAGCTGCTGTTATCACCACCTCCAGCTCCATAGGCTTTGTGTGTTTGAAGGTTATGTGACCCCAAGACACAGCAATGGTGAAGGTTTTCAAGGAAAGTGAACAATAAAATGGGTAATTATTTATGTGTGGTGTGACTGTAGGATGGTGGCAGAGGGGCCCAGGTATTCTGTTGAAGGCAGAGCCCATCCTACTTGCCTACATTTTCAGTGCCAGGTACCTAAGTGTACACACTTCCTTCTTTTAACAGTTCTAGGGGAAAGCTCTTGAGTGACATCCCTTTAAAAAGAAGCTATTTTTTTTTCTTGCCAAAAAAGAGCAGCTGATCACAGTCATGGCTACTAGGTACAGTTCTGTTCTTGACATTTTAAAAGATCCAGGAAAGAGCTTCAAAAGTTCACGCGAAAATGGATAGAAAGCAGGTGGTAGGAAGAAGGAAGGCTACTAAAAGTTGGAGTCATTCGCTCCAGACAAAAGAGGGTTTGAAGTATTTCAAATGTGTTAGGTAAGTGTTAGGATGCTAATGCCACTCTGCTACCTTTCATGTCCATCGAACAGAAGGACTCCTATCACTACTTTTTCTTGGATGGATGATCTCCCTTCCTGGAGAAAAGGGGTTGACCAGATGACTTTTTGAGATCTCTTCTCATTCTGAGCCACCACACAAATATAGAAGAGCAAATGGATACCCAGCTCATCAATGTGGGGTGGCGGTTTCAGTTGCATTCTGTTTAAAATGAGGTCAAGGTAGCTTGTCACAATGGAAAGAGTAGGAGTCAGGCAGAGCTGGGTTTGAATCTATTTTTGAAACTCACTGTTGGGCAGGTTAGGGTAGTAAAAGAACTCAACTCTCTACTCAACTGCAGTAGAGATGATCTCTGCCTCCTAGGGCTCCTGGAAGGATTAACTAAACTAGTGTTGGCAAAGCACCTAATATTTTGACGGACACACTGTAGGGCTTTGATGAATTGGAGCTGTTAATCTAGTTGGCTAAAAAAATGGGTTGAATAATTACCTTTAAATTATGACAAGAGCTTTGACATTCTGGTTGTAGTTAATACCACATGAGGAAAATTGCAAATTCAAGTCAGCAGACTGGCACCGTCCTGGCCCACCCTGCAAACTAGAACGTGCCTGTGCCAAAGGAGGTTTGAGGGGGTAACCTGTTAACTAGCTTGGTGCTAAGAAGCCGAGGAAACTGAAGGTGAGGTCTAAGGCATCTTGGTATGAATCTGGTTTCTCTCACTGTCACCGTAAGAATCAAATGAATTATTTTAAAAAGGTTCCAAATACATTTCCGAGTCTCAGGAACGTATCACATCTCGCTGACTTGTAATTCATACCAAGTATAGTAAAAACATCAGTGAAAAAACAGGTTTGCAAACCAAACTGAATGTCAGAAACTGTAATTATGGTTTTGCTCCGTAACGAATGATAGGGAGCTAAAAATGGAAGTTATACAGAAATTAAACAGCTCTCACACAGCAATGAGATCCAGTGGTTGGAACCCTATACTGAGTAAAAGAAACTTCTACTACTACCAGACTTTTCCATACAATGTAACTTTTTGGTGCTATAGCAATGCGGTCTGACATATTTAGCGTTTATAGACAGAGACTGGAATCCGAAACAGAACAGCCCTGGTTTTTGTTCTTTACCAGTGGTGGGGTCTGTGGCAGGAAGCCTGGAGGCTGCGGAGAATCAGAAAAGACAGAGGAAATGCAAGGCCAGACATGCACATAAAAGTGAGGCCCACAGAGAGCTCGGTCAGAAACACGGGAGGGCTTCCTGAGCCCCTCTGTGTGGCTCAGGGAGTCAGACTTGGCTTGGAAAGCGCGTCCTGTTTCCACCAAAGGGGTGGGGGATGGCTACAGCTGACAGAGCAAAACACTGTCAGAGCCAGAACACTGCACTTTGAACTGATAGAGTCACATGAGAGACCAGCTTATTTCTGTTGGGAGGGACCAAGCACAGGCATGACATACATCAAGAAGCTGGATGAGGCCCAGTGTAGATGCCTGTCAGTATCAGACCTATGAAGGTCACTGTGCCATTAAATCACCCCTAAGCAGGAACCTCCCATAATAATGAAGCAGCCTTTCTATTACCACAAAACAAGTTTTACATGGTGGAACCAAGTTAAAATTCATCATCCCAAATACATAAATTTCAAGTGGCAATAAACCACTGAGCTGTTGAGACAGCATGTAGAAGCTAAACCCAATATCTCAGTAAGCTCATCTCTATTCACCACACCTTTTTGGAAGTTGGGTACAAACAGTCCTTTGAAATCTATTGTGCTGTCCTTACTTTGCTTCCAGTCATCATTTAATTATGCTTCCTTAAAACCACAGGTATTACAAAATCTGACGGCATAGTACTTACAAGCAGGTTCACTGATTCTTATTTTTGTGCGTGTGTAATAATGAGACAACAGGAAAAAACCCAAATGGCAACTAAGATAAGAATCAAGAACATCATGGAAAGGGAAAAAAAAAAAAACCCAGGAAACTCAAGAAGAAACCTATCTGTAATGCTGGATATTAAGTTCAACAGTTCTCGTTGTTCAAGGGGACATTAAAATCAGTTTTACTTCTACATGCCTCTTTCTGAGACCCCCTTGAACAAACGCCTAAATTGCAGATTCTTTCAGTGTGTGAACGACTTCTCAGGACTAGGGCAAACCCTTTCAGCGGTTTATTCAGTATTTTAGACCACTTGGATAAATGCCAATAGAAGTTCAGAGGCTTACGAGGGCTACTGGCTTGAAGAAAAGAGAGGTCCTTTCAGAAAAGCTTATCTCAATACAAAGGAGTAACTCGTTTGGAGTATCTAATCCAATCCTGTGAGGTAGCATGATGCTTGATGTTAACAGAGACCTAAATTCTAAACTTTCTAAACTTAAAAGGAAACGTCTTCATTTACTATTAAGGGGTAAGGAAATCTCCTCCTTATCTGGATTTTGATAGTTATAACAGATTCACTGAGAGGGACTTTAAGACCGCTGGAGTCCCGGAGACTCCTTTGGAGTTATGGTGACAAAGAGAAGTTGCTAAATATTTTACGGTACTTTGACCTTGTTCCCACTCATATTAATGTCCTAGATTTATCTTCCCTTTACTGGATTTTTCCTCCTCCTCCTTTTTTTTTTTTTTTTTTAAATGAAAAGTAGACATTAACGCTTCAGTTCATTTTGGAAATGTGCCTTTGTGAAGAACTTCAGAGATATTTTTCTTTCTTTTTTAAAAATGACCTTCAAATAAAAACAATAGACTTTTCAGACAACAAAGCCCAAAGCAAGTAACATCAGACGGCAGTATGGTCACAAAAAGACCAAAGAGACCTTCTGAAGTGGGGTGGCCAAGTGCTAAAAAAAACTTAAAACATTCTAAGAGAAGGTAAATTAAGTATTATTCAGGAAGACAACAATCAAAGCAGCCCAAGGTTGGAGAGCACAACAGAATCTGCATCCAGCAAACGTCCAGTTTAACTAGCACTGGTTGTTTTAAATAAAATACTTCCTGGGAGGAACCAAGTGGCCACGCAGAGCGCTTTTCTTGACATCAGGAAACAATGCTGTTTTGGGTTGCTCTTTTTTTTGGTCTTGTGTTTTCTTAGACACAGCGCAGCACCCAACACATCTCGAGGCCATATTATGTGATTTTTTGTTGATTTACGAAGCAGAGATGGGTTTGGGAAAGGAAATTGTACTGAAGTTGAACTGAACTGCACTAGTCTTGGTTTACCTGCCATATGCAAAACGCCTGTCTTTGTGATGATCGCCGAAAGTATCCCAAAGCCTGAGAGAGACGCTCACTTCATCAACGACGTCCCGGGAACGCTCCAAGACCTGCAGGAGAGACAGCACCCATGCTCACTGGCAGTCAGAGGCTCCCCCTCAGAGCCCCCGAGACACACTTGCATTTAGTCGTCTCCTTCTATCGAACAGGACTTAGCTAAGTCCTAATTCTGTTCCTGGAGCCACGTGCCTCAAAAGCCCTCCCTCAGGATACCATAGCCATACTCCAAGTAGGCCTTCTGGCTTTTGTTTTCGCTTGTGACACTAAAAAGGTGAGTTTTGTCTCGAATACACAAGTTAACCCCTTCCCCTGCTTTTAAAAAATCAGACTGGCTGCATTCAATTGCCTGTGGTAAACCGTAACGGAAAAGAATATAAAAGAATGTATACATAGGTATACCTGGATCACTGTGCTGTATAGCAGGAACTAACACAACATTGTAAAGCAACTAGACTTTGATAAAAAAAAAAAAAATCAAGTAACTAGAAATCCAAAAAAAGAAATAAAAATCAGACTGGCAACAGCAATGATGTACCCTTAGGATTCTAAAGAAACGCCGTCTGTCTTACCTCCTGGCAGACCCGGTACTGGTCAATGGCCCACACTGTGGGTACGTGGGTGGCCAGCAGCTGGTACTGTGTCAGCGTCGTATTACACGCTCTGGCGCAGATCAAGCGCGTCTTCCCCACGGCGTTGTCTCCCACGACCACGCACTTGATGGTTTCCACGTTGGGTCTTTCGTAGTCCATGTCAGTGTCCATTTATAAAACTCTAGAAGAAGAGAGCGGACACCACATTCAAGACACTGGTGCTTTCCAGAGCAGTCAAAGATGGGAGGGGGCCAGGCGGTTTTCCCTTGGTCCAGGTACTTCTTTGGAGGTACCCAGGCAGAAGCCAGAAGTTTGGAAGTTCCTACTAAGCCAAACTGAAACTCAACTTTTCCTTTTATGTCTCACACAAGTACAAAAACACCGGATTGTTATTTTGACCCCAAACGGTTGATTCCGGTTAACATGTTATTTTCTCCTTGGTTTTCTCTAAACACAACCTGCCTACTGGAGCTCCATCCAGGCAAGTCAGGGCTGCTTGCACACATTTCTAGCTCACTAGCTACTCACGTCAACCCGCTAAAGAGACTGGGCACCTGCAGGTTTAACCTTACACATTCGGTCATAAGCAGCCTTTGCAGTATGAGTGTCCGTTACAATCTTCCAGTGATCCAAGATCTCTCATTAAAAAGCAATTTCCTGTAGGTTCTAAACTATCCTGGTGACTTAGGGGAGAATCCAAAGTGTGAGCAGAAAGGGACTACTTGACTTTAAAGAAGAGTGAACTGTAAGTGTGAGATTGGATACATTATTATTTTAATTAATTTATTTTGGCTGAGTTGAGTCTTCCGTTGCTGTGTGCCGGCTTTCTTTAGTTGCGGCGGGTGGGGTTGCTCTCCGTTGCGGTGCACAGGCTTCTCATTGCGGTGGCTTCTCTTGTTGTGGAGCATGGGCTCTAGGCATGCGGGCTCAGTAGTTGTGGCGCACTGGCTTAGTTGCTCCGAGGCATGTGGGATCTTCCCGGACCAGGGATTGAACCCGTGTCCCCTGCATTGGCAGGCGGATTCTTAACCACTGCGCCACCAGGGAAGTCCCTTGATACATTATTAAAATTAATTTATCCTTATACTCATTCATTAATTTTTATTAATCAAATTCATTAAAAGATATTCTTAAGAGGAGCACTATAAAGAAAGATTTTGAAAAAAATTTCCCTTCCTCTCTGTTTTCAGAGAAGAAATCTGGAGCATGTGGTAGAGAATGATTTTACCAGAATGAGGAGCTACTTTGGAATCTTCCTGAAACCATCAAAAAGGGTTAAAAGAGGGTTGCTGGGTGAGGGGTGAAGAGGCAGAGGAAAGCTACTGGCAGCTCTGCTTCCCCAAAACAGGAACCCCACAAGTTGCAGAGCGGACTGCTTCCCAGTAGCAGCTGGATGGGCTGTAGCAGCTGGATGGGTGGCCAACCATGAAAGATTTTAATGTATTACGATTGCTCTTCTGAGGAAGTCTATTGTTAAACTGAGAAAACTGTTGGATGGTCATTTTCTTAAAAAGAATCCATAACGGTCTTAACAGCCATGGTTAAAAAAAAAAAAAAAGCTCAGGGTAGGGCCTAATACATAATTGGGAATCAAAACATGTTTAAAACATTTTTTTTTAATAGATTTATTTATTTATTTTTGGCTGCGTTGGGTCTTTGTTGCTGCACGCTGGCTTTCTCTAGTTGCAGCGAATGGGGGCTACTCTTCCTTGCGGTGCGCGGGCTTCTCATTGCGCTGGCTTCTCTTGTTGCGGAGCACGGGCTCTAGGCATGTGGGCTTCAGCAGCTGTGGCATGCGAGCTCAGTAGTTGTGGCTCATGGGCTCTAGAGCGCAGGCTCAGTAGTTGTGGTGCACGGGCTTAGTTGCTCCACAGCATGTGGGATCTTCCCGGACAAGGGCTTGAACCCGTGTCCCCCTGCATTGGCAGGTGGATTCTTAACCACTGTGCCACCAGGCAAGTCCCTCAATACATGTTTAATTCAATTGACTTAAGAAAAATGATAATTTGGATAATATGAGATTAAGGGTATAGAGGGAGAGATAGGAAAAGAATGTTAAAGAAGAATGCTTTTGCATAGTTAGGACCATCTGAATATGGGTAACACCATCACAGGAGGTGTTAAACCCGAGGCTGGAGAACTATCTGGCAGGAATGGAGTGGAGTGATTCAAGGAACAGATGTGTGGTGAGGTTAAGATCTGATCCTACACCCGTGAAGGGGCTTAAAATAGATACCCGTCCCCCACCTGGTAAATGCTGATTTTGAAGGTCTTGGGTGGGAAAAGAGTCTTTAAATATCTCCAATTCTGGTGATTAGCCAGGTGTGGTGATTCCAAAAATCAACCTCTTTAAAATCCAGCCTTAAAATTCTATGATTGTATTCTCGATTTAATAGTATAATGTGGCAAAAGCATTACTTTGGCATTAGATGGGTGGTGCTTAAATTCTAGAACATTTGGCAATGTCTGGAGGCATTTGGCAATGTCTGGAGGCATTTTTGGTTGTCACAATGGGTGTAGGGAAGGGCTACTGGCTTCAGGTAGGCAGAGGCCAGAGATGCTGCTAAACATACTACAATGTACAGGGCAGCTCCCACAACAAAGAATTATCTGGCCCCAAATACCATAGTGCGAGGTTGGGAAACCCTGCCTTGGATGGATGAGAGTTTGAATCCTTGTCTCCCTGCTTTCTAGTCATTTCTTTGACTTTAGGCAAGTCAGCGGCACTATCTGAGCCCTAGCTTCCTCGTCTGTTAGGTGGGAATGATAGTACCCATCTCCTAATGCGGTGAGGGTTAGGTGAACTGATGTTTTCAGTCCCCAGGGCCGTACCTGACACACTGATGGCTTCAAAATTATAATCATCATGCTGAAATGAATACTTTTAGATGACAACGAAATTGAGTCAGGTGGAAGATCAGGATTAGATGCAAAAATCATAAACTTAATAATCATAAAGATCTATAAAAAGGATACATTTTAGTAGAGCAATTAAAGGGTAATTCATTGAAAACTGCAGCACATAAATACAAGATGGAGCACAGCTGACCTGATGCAAAGAAGGCAGAGAAAGTTCTGGGTGGGGAGGGGGAGAGAGGAGGTCGCAGTTAACTGAAGGATAACAGAGTTGCAAAGGTAGGTTAAAAATATTTTTATGGGGCACTTCTAGATCCTAGAACAAAAGTGGTAGGACTTCACAACAGTCTTTGACAAGATTCTGGTGTTATTACCATGGGGTAGCCTATGTCAGAAAAAACCAGGTTCCATTTGGAGTCTCACAACTCTGGAACCTGAGGTCTATTACTCTGAATGTCCTAAGTGGCATCAAAACTTTATACTTTTGAGTGAATTTTATTTTATTTTTTAGATAGATAAAAGTCAAAGAGAACCAATCCATAAAATTGGGGAGACTGTTTGGATTTAGTAAAAATTCAGACATGACACAAAAACTGTAACATTGGTTTTCTCGTTGGCTTGCAAACTTACTCTGATAGCCTCCCCCCAAAGAGGAGTCCCCCAAATAATTTGAATAGTGGCAGCTCAGGTGGAATAGCTGTGTAGCTTTTACAGAAGATGACTTGGAGGGGGATAAAAGCCTTTCTGTTTTTATATTAAGGCCATGATTACAAAAATATCATCACTTTACTTATATATAGACACATCTCATGCACAGTCCTAAAAAGAATTTCTGCATCAAAGGTGAGAATAACAACCGTTGGTCCTCTCATCTCTAGCAATCTGCGCAAAACTGAAGTGACTGCCAAAGGTGCTGAAATTTGTGCAAAGGTGACAGCATATAAGGGAAGTGAAAGGCAGGCAGAATTATATTCTCATAGCCCGGATCATGCACTCTACATGGGGCACTTCCAGGAAGAGTTTGCTGGCTTTCCAAAATCCGAGGCTCCAAATCTTTCCTTTTGGGTAGAAATTTACTTAGTGGTAGTCTAAAAAGTACTTTAAGAGTATGACGTCACAGCCAAGGATGTAAACTCCTGCTCTTCTTGTACTATAAACCAAGTATTCATCTGTTACGCATAAACCAATAAACATTACATCATGGTCTAATTATAAAAATATGCAATTGTATCCTCTTTTGCTTGTTATGGGCTCAAACGTATCCATATCTAGCACTCTTATGGTTGAATGCGCGCTTACGACCATCTGGATAATGACTCTCTGGTTTCTGATTTTTATTCAGCCGGAAAAGAGAGTAATAAATATTCCTTTAACATTGTTAATAAATTTCACCACCATAAATCCTGCTGATCTATGAAGATACCCTTTTGCCTTTAGATCCATATCTGGGGAGACAAGGAAGGTATAAAAGGGAAAGAATAGCTAGGCGGAAGTGATACTGGTAACCTGATACTGTGGCATCTCTGTAATCTCACTCAAAACTGACTTGAACTTCATTTCATACCTTCACTGAATCTTCAGGACATGGATGCTGACGGTTAAAATGCTGCCTGAAAAATCTACTTGTACACTCTCTAGAAGTCAGAAGTTTATTTAAAAACAGGTAAGTGATAAAAATAAGAAATGAAAGAGGAGAAATAATATCTGATACTGCAGAAATAAAAAAAAAAACATAAGAGAATACTATGCCAACAAATTGGAGAACCTAGAAGAAACTGACAAGTTTATAGAAACATACAGCTCACCAAAACTGAATCAAGAAGATATAATCTGAACAGACCAACCACTAAAAATGAAATAGAATCTGTAATAAAAGAAAAAATTCCTTGAAAACTAAAGTCCAGGATGGGATGGCTTCACTGAAGAATTCTACCCAACATATAAAGGAGAACTTATACCAATCCTTCTCAAACTCTTCCAAAAAACTGAAGAGGAGGGAACCCTCCCAAAGTCATTCTATGAAGCCACCATCACCCTGATACCAAAACCAGACAAAGACACTACCAAAAAAATTATAGGCCAACATCCTTGATGAATATAGATGCAAAAATCTTCAACAACATATTAGCAAATTGAACCCAACCACACATAAAAAGGATCATACACCATGATCAAGTTGGATTCATCCTAGGGTCACAAGGCTGGTTCAACATACGTAAAATCAATGTGATATGCCATATCAACAGAAAAGACCAAAACCTCTGTTGATCATCTCAACAGATGCAGAAAAACCATCTGATAAAATTCTACATCCATTCATGATAAAAACTCTCAGCAAAGTGTGTATAGAGGGAACATACCTCAACATAATAAAAGCTATTTATGACAAACCCACAGTCAACATAATACTCAACAGTGAAAAGCTGAAACCTTTCCCACTAAATTCTGCAACAAGACAAGGATGCCCAGTCTCACCACTTTTATTTAACATAGTATTGGAAGTCCAAGCTACAGCAATCAGACAAAAAAAAAAAAAGAAATGTGTCCAAATTGGAAGGGAAGATGTAAAATTGTCTTTACGTGCAGATAACATGGTATTCTATGTGAAAACCCTGAAGACTCCACACAAAAACTATTAGAACTGATGAACAAATTCAGCAAGGCAGCAGGATACAAGATTAACATACAGAAATCTGTTGCATTTCTTTACACTAACAATGAAATATCAGAAAGTTAAAAAAAAAATCCCTTTTAAAATCATATCCAAAAAAAGATACATAGGAATAAACCTGACCAAGGAGGTGAAAGACTTACGTACTGAGAACTATAAAACATTGATAAAGGAAATTGAACATGACTGAAAGAAATGGAAAGATATTCCATGCTCTTGGATTGGAAGAATTAACATATATATTTTTAGCTTCATTTTTTATTGGAGTATAATTGCTTTACAATGTGATGTTAGTTTCTTCTGTACAATGAATCAGCTATATACATACCTATATCCCCTCCCTCTTGCACGTCCTTCCCCACCTCCCATCCCACCCATCTAGTTCATCACAGAGCACCAAGCTGAGCTTCCTGTGCTTTATAGCGTGTTCCCGCCAGCTATTTTACGCATGGTAGCGTATATATGTCAATCCTAATCTCCCAGTTCATCCCACCCTCCCCTTCCCTCCCTGTGTCCACATGTCCATTCTGTACATCTACGTCTCTATTCCTACCCTGCAAATAGGTTCACCTGTACCATTTTTCTACATTTCACATGTATACATTTCACATCTCTTTCTGGCTTCATTCTGTATGACAGACTCTGGGTCCCTCCACATCTCTACAAATGACCCAATTTCGTTCCTTTTTACAGCTGAGTAATATTCCATTGTGTATATGTATCACATCTTCTTTATCCATTCATCTGTTGTTGGACGTTTAGGTAGTTTCCATGTCCTGACTCTTGTAAATAGTGGGGCAATGAACATTGGGGTGCATGTGTCCTTTTGAATTATGGTTTTCTCAGGGTATATGCCCAGTAGTGGGATTGCTGGGTCATATGGTGGTTGGCAGAATTAATATTGTTAAAATGGCCATACTGCCCAAAGCAATCTACAAATTTAATGCAATCCATATCAAATTTTTCACAGAACTAGAACAAATAATCCTAAACTTTATATGGAGGCACAAAAGACCCAGAATTGCCAAAACAATCCTGAGGAAAAAGAACAAAGCTGGAGGCATAACCTTCTCAGGCTTCAGAATCAAAGCAGCATGGTATTGGCACAAAACCAGACATATGGATCAATGGAACAGAATAGAGAGCCCAAAAATAAACCCACACACTTATGCTCAGTTAATCTATGACAAAGCAGGCAAGAATATACAACGGAGAAAAGACAGTCTCTTTGACAAGTGGTGTTGGGAAGGCTGGAGAGCTGCATGTAAATCAATGAAATTAGAACACTCCCTCACATGGTACACAAAAGTAAACTCAAAACGGCTTAAAGACTTAAATATAAGACATGACACCATAAAACTCCTAGAAGAGAACATAGGCAAAACGTTCTCTGACATAAATCATGGCAATGTTTTCTTAGGGCAGTTTCCCAAGACAAAAGAAATAAAAGCAAAAATAAACCAAAGGAGCCTAAACTAACTTACAAGCTTTTGCACAGCAAAGGAAACCATAAACAAAACAGAAAGACAACCTACAGAATGGGAGAAGATATTTGCAAACGATGCAACTGACAAGGGACTAATTTCCAAAATATACAAACAGCTCATACAACTCAATATCAAAAAAAACAAACCACCCAATCCAAAAATGGGCAGAAGACCTAAACAGACATTTCTCTAAAGAAGACATACAGATGGCCAACAGGCACATGAGAAGACGCTCAACATCACTAATTATTAGAAAAATGCAAATCAAAACTACAATGAGGTATCACCTCACACTGGTCAGAGTGGCCATCATCAAAAACTCTACAAACAATAAATGCTGGAGAGGGTGTGAAGAAAAGGGAGCCTGTTGGTAGGAATATAAATTGGTGCAGCCACTAGAGAGAGCAGTATGGAGGTTCCTTAAAAAACAAAAGAGAGTTACCATATGATCCAGCAATCCCTATTCTGGGCATATATCTCAAAAAGATGAAAACTGTAATTTGAAAAGACACATGCACCCCAGTGTTCATAGCAGCACCATTTACAATAGCCAAGACATGGAAGCAACCTAAATGTCTACTAACAGAGGAATGGATAAAGAAGACATGGTATATATATACAATGGAATATTACTAAGCCATAAAAAATGAATGAAATAATGACATTTGCAGCAACATGGATGGACCTAGAGATTATCTTACTAAGTGAAGTAAGTCAGAGAAAGACAAATTTCATGACATCATTTATATGCAGAATGTAAAAAATGTTACAAATGAACTTATTTATGAAACAGAAACAGGCTCACAGACATAGAAAACAAACTTACGGCTACCAAAGGAGAAAGGGAGGGGGAGGGATAAATTAGGAGTTTGGGATTAACAGATACACACTACTGTATATAAAAGAAACAACAAGGTCCTACTGTATAGCACAGGGAACTATATTCAATATCTTGTAATAACCTATAATGGAAGAAAATCTGAAAAAGAACATATATGTATGCATAACTGAATCACTGTGCTGTATACCTGAAACTAACACAGCAGTGTAAATCAGCTATACTTCAATTAAAAAAAAAACTGGTAAGTGAACAAGATATTCTGGAGGTTGGGAAGTGAAGGACTTGGTGAGGTGCAGGGAGGCCACCACCGCTCTGGGTACCGGTGCCCTCCACAAGGCTGGCTTAGAACAGCGTGGTCCCGATCTTCTAGCTCTCAGGTTACGCCATCAGCTTGGTTATCCCATATCTGCCCCCGCCATTATTACTGCCATCTACTGGACTTCACGTCACTCCTGCACATCCACCACCAACTCAGTCTTCTTGCTGCGTCCACAGAATGATGCACCCCACACCCAAGCCTCAGAGCTTCTTCGCCTCTTCAGTGCCAGTGACATTCACCACACCGTACTGGAGCTATTCGTACCTTTTGACCGTGTGCTGGATATCGCTGTCCTTCAGAAACATTTTACCTCTGAAATCTCCAATTCCAAAATCCTACTCTAAGAGCAAAAAATCCTATCTTTACAGCCCAGTGCTGGGTGAAATATGGCCACGGCAGCAACTCCCATCAGGAGATGGAATCTATTTCCCTTCCTCTTGAATGTGAGTGACTTCCTGGCCCAACCCGAAAGAATGTGGTGAATGTGACACTGTGTGAGTTCCGGAATGAAGGCCTCCACAGGCCCCGCAGCTCCACCTTCGTGCTACTGGAGCAACCTCAAGGCCGTCATCTGAGGCCCGCCCAGCAGAAGATGAGAATTCAGTGAGGAAAACCGAGGCAGTCCGGCCGATGGCCATCACCAAATGCCACATAATGTGAGGCCATCTTGAATCCTCTAGGCCGGCCAACCCTCCAGCTGAATGTTGTTTTATGAGTGAACCGGCTGAAACCAGCTGAGGAATCACACAGCCAACCTACAGAATCCTAAGAAATAATAAACTGTTGCTTTAAGCCACCAAGTTTCGGGGTGGTTTGTTTCACAGCCATAGTTAATTGAAACATACACATTATTCTTTAAGAAAATCTCTAGAACCTCGACTCCTCCATTAAAAAATAATATATACATTTCCATATCAGACGATAGGCCCCTCTTGGATGATCTTTTCTACCTAGGGTTGAGGAATCATGCCAACTCTTATCTACACTGTCACCCTCAACTTCTTGTACTGCACCGTGCAGTAGGCAAAATAATGGTCCCTCGAAGACGTCCACGTTCTAATCTCTGGGACCTGTGAATGTGTTCTGTTACATGGCATGCGGGAATTAGGTAGCAAATGGGACTGAGGTTGCTAACCAGCTGACTTTACTATAAAGAGATTATCCTGGATTATCTGAGTAGGCCCCGTGTAATCACAAGAGTCCTTTACATGTGGAAGAAGGAGGCAAGAAGGAGGCAGAAGGTCAGAGTCGGAGAGAAGTAAAGGACGACTCTGAAGATAGAGGGAAGGGCCCTAAACCAAGAAATGCAGGTAACCTCTGGGAGCTGGGACAGGTAGGGAAGCAGATTCTCCCCTGCGGCCTCCAGCAGGAACACAGCCTGCCAACACCTTGATTTTTACCCCGGTGAGACCCGTTTCAGGCCTCTGACCTCCAGAACCATAAGATACTAAATCTGTTGGTTTAGGACATTTAACTTTGGGTAACTTGTTACAGCAGCAGTAGGAAACTAACACAGCTTGCTTTAGCCGCACAAAATGGCTTTCAAAATCCTAAACATTGGGGACTTCCCTGGCGGCCCACGGATTAAGACTCCGCACTCCCCATGCAGGGGGCACGCGTTCCATCTCTGGTCAGGGAGCTAAGATCCCACGTGCTGCACGGCGTGGCCAAAAAAAAAAAAAAAATTCTAAACGCTGTGTGTACCTCCACAATTCTTCATCTGCCTGGTGAATTCTATTCATTCCCTAAAATCTTATTCAGATAATACCTCCTCTAAAAAGCTTTCATAATAATTGCCCCACCTCCCCACAGACTAAATTACTTGCTCCTCTGTACCAATAAATGGTTTTGGGAGAAGCAATCAAAAACATAGATACTCTCTTTCTCTTCCTCTCTCTCACACTCATTTTTTCTTATATTAGCAAATCACTGAATGGTGGTCTGTGACCTTTTCATTTTTTTCCCTGTGGCTGTAACTTCAAAGTGCCCGTCTTGTTCACTGAATGAGTCATCAGCTGTTTCTGGGGTACTACTGTATACGGAGGTGCTTGGAATATATGAGCATACAATGCCTCTCTTCCATAAAGCTGGGTCATGGGTCCCTAATATACTCCTGGGCAAACCATGGGCAAAACAGTGATAGAGCCTAACATGACCCTAGCTGCCCTAGACTCCTTTTCAAAGCATGTTCCTTCCTGTGATGGTTCCCCACACCCACCTTCAGTCCTTGAGATGATGGCCTTTGTGCTGTCCTGTTCTTCTCTTAAGAAACAGGTTCTCAGGACGTCTCAGGCACGTTCGCTTCCTCAGTCACACGACGGCTAGGTGACCGTCAGAGTCTTGTCTCCATAACTGAATAATTCAGAGGCACCGTGGCTTATAAAACTCTAGATGTTTCCGCTTGTCCCAGGTGGGTGCACATTAGGATAGGTCCACTATCTGAGTTCAGGTAAGGGTGCAGATCTCTTCTAACACTAGAAATTCAGACATTAGAGCGGGTGGCAAGGAAAGATTTATCACTTGTCTAAGATGCCTCACTGAGCATCTCCTAATTCCTCCGCATCACCCCACTCTCGGAATATGCCGCCTCTTACTGTCACTTTTTCTGTATCTTTTGTTATATTTGCTACTGCAGTCAAGGCCAGGTGAGCAGTCTGCTTAAAGACAGAAATCTAAGGCCCACAGAGGGGCCTTTGTACTTTAAGCTCCATTCGGCTGTTATTAACAGTTTGAACAGGGCTCTTGCACAGCCACTAAACTTTCTTGTCCTTTAGAAAAGCATATACTCTGAACTTTAAGAAATAATTTAACTTGGTCATTAAAAATACTAGTGGAACAAATTTCAGCGTCTTTGAAGAGTTAACTTTGAAAGAAAAACTGAGAATTTTATATTATTGGCCGGAACAAAAGGGAAATATTAAGAGTTGCATAATAACTATAGCCACAGCCAAGTTTCAACTGTGCAGATTTCATTATCCTGAGCTCTTAATCACCAGTCCTAGTCAGGCAGGAGCTGCCTTATGCATTATATAAACATCTCAGCTGGAATGGAGAATGGGTCCAGACCTGGGGAAAGAGACAGTCAGGGCTGGGCTGGGCTGGGCTGGACTTCCCTAAATCAAAACTTCACCGAAATATATCTCTAGGATAATACTGCCTTTCATCATTCAAAGCAACAATATTTTTTCAATTGAAAGTTGTGATCAAAACAAAAAAGAGATTAAGTAACAGAAAAAGCACTGCAGAGAAGTCCAGGAATACAGATAATACAGAGACACTTTTAGAAACATTCACTCGTTCTCAGCAGAGCCCTGTAAAGACCTACACCAGATCACGTTCCTTCATTTTTTAAAACTCAGTGTCAGTGGGGAAGGTGGGCCAGGATTAGAAATAGACTTCTCCTTCTATCTATCCACTGCCCTTAATAAATGCTGTCCCAGTGAAAAAATAAACAACAAATCGGAAACAGCTTAAAAGGTGCATACAAATTCCAGGGTAGGTTTCAAAGCCACCATAAGTAAAGTGTGTGCTACATGCCTACAAACATGCCATGTAACCCCGCCTTTGATGTTGACTGTGCCATTATTTCTGCTCAAATGCCCTTTCTCGTGCCCCTGATCCACCCGCTGAAATAGTTCTTAGGACTCGGGCTGTCATAGTTAAAGAAACAGAGGCTGCACTTAGTGAGTGCCAGGCCTACAGATGGACAGCAGCAGACAGGCCAGGGGTGGTGCTGGCCCTCAGGGACCCTCACGGTCAGGTGGGGAGAGACCACTAAACCTGGGGACATAACTGTACATTTGATAAGCTCCCTGAGGAAGAACGAAAGGGGTTATGAGAGGAAATGATGGGTGGGAGGTCTCCACGAGGAGGCTCCATTTCCCTGCTCTCTGAAGAATGAGAAGGGCCCCGTCACGAGATGGGAACGAAGCAGGTGGGAAAAGCTCAAGTGTAGGGAACTGGGGCAAGAGAGGGCTGCAAGGCAGGAAGGGGCCAGGTCACACATGGCCTTTTAGGCCACGGTCAGGAGTTTCGATGTTATTCTCAATGAAGTGAGAAGCCACTGAGGTGTTTTCAGCAAAGGAATAACAGGTTCTGATTTGCTTTTTTTAAAGGATCATTGGTTTCACCGAGACTGCCGTGTGGAGAGCATGTGGGGGGATTCTGAGCAGTGGCCGAGGCCCAGCTAGGAAGCTCTAAGTTCTCCAGGAGGGAAAGGGTGGTGGCTGGGACCAGGGTGGAATCAGCAGAGATGGAGCAAAGCAGACAGATTCAAGTTCACTTTGCAACGAGAAGCACTTAGCACATTCTCCCTTTATCCTGTCTCCCAGGGTATTTATCATAATCTTGTTTTGTAATATTCACAGTTAGGCTTATATGTATCTCATTTCCACCTCACCACGATTATGCACTTTTGACAACAGAGACTGTTATTCACCTTTAAATCCTCAGATCCTTTCAGGGTGCCTTGGCTGTATGTGGCTTGCCGTAAATATCCGTTCACTTGCATACACAAGCACAGTCATTCCACCTTCCTTAGGAAACCTTCCACCTGGGGCTGGCAGAGACCTGGCGCTCGGCTGTCTCTGGTGACTGATCATTAAGCCCATGGCCTCGAAAGCTGCGGCATGTTGCCAAGCCTGCAGAGGAACACGTTGAGGGACATCTGTGTGGCCCATCATGAGAGCTGTCTCTGACAGATGGCAGTGCACCAGCCATGGCTCCCCCAGCAGGAAGAGCATCAGTAACCATGGGAACCACCACGGACCAAGGTCCAGGCCCCTCCACCAAACGGGAAGGCAGGGGGCAGGGAGGAGCCCCGATATAGGCAGATAAGAGTGGCTTCGGGCTGGACCTGATTTAGAAAAATAAAGGAATGTGGTCTTTCACTGTGCTCTAGTGCCTATAGCCAAGTTATGAATCTTGATAATATTTATGTATAAGGGACGTATAAAGTTCTCATCCACTTTTAGACTTTGACATCCTAATTCAAGGGATTCCCAACTCTATTCACTGCTTGGCTGAAAAAGAAGAGGAAAAGGGAGGCATATGTATCCACTACATAGGGAGAAAGATTCATAACTGATATGAACATGAGTCTGGAAGACAGAGTTCAGTCTATGCCTACAAGAGCCACATCACAAAAGGCAATTAGCTGGACTTAAGGCAAGTTAGCCATGAAAGCACAGATGCCTTGGACCCCCCCTCTACCCATGTCTCACTAAAATTAACCTTATTCTGTACAGATAGCAGACTTCAAAACAGTACCAGAAACTAAGAATAAGAAGTATCCATTCACCAGAAACTGAAAAGATCTCCACCCAGTTCACTTCCATGGAGCCAAATGAGAAGGTCACTCTTTTCCACGGGGAAAAGAGTTGGCCTGGAGGGAAGCAGGAGGCTCTTTGCCACAGATGCCTGTGATCTGGAGTGATGCGAGATGGACTCACTGGGACAGGGTGGAAAGAGGAGATTGTGGAGCCACTGGAGAGCCATTATGACACCGGCAGGCTGCCGTCATTGCCCCTTCCTGAGGCTGGGCCGGGCAGACAGCACCGAGCATGGAGGAGACTGGTTTTTGCTTCCTTCAGCTGGCTCCACCAGGCTGTTTCAGCTTTGACACTGCAAACAGAAGTGACTGAGCTTGTGATGCTGACGCCAGAGGGAGTGCGCTGAGGGTGTACAAGGCTGGACGTCGGTATTTCCTCTGTGGTGACACTCCTCACGTTAGTCCTTATCTCACCCTCCTAAGTCCTCTCAACCCGAACCAAACTGAGTAGCTTTGCTTGTCCGCTGGGGACTGGGTGGGTTCCTGGATCTCTACAGAGCCCTGCCTTGGTCCCTGAAAGCCTAAGGTTATTCCAAGCATTTGGAATGTAAATATACTTCAATCCTTGGCCAGCATAAATCCTTTTTTATATGGATGGACTAAACAGTGACCATTCAACATATGGTCTATTAAAAACCCGGACACAAAAAAATACATGCACCCCAGTGTTCATTGCGGCACTATTTACAATAGCCAGGACATGGAAGCAACCTAAATGTCCATCGACAGATGAATGGATAAAGAAGACGTGGTACATATACACAATGGAATACTACTCAGCCATAAAAAAGAATGAAATAATGACATTTCCAGCGACATGGATGGACCTAGAGATTCTCATATTGAATGAAGTAAGTCAGACAGAGAAAGACAAATATCATATGATATCGCTTATATATGGAATCTAAAAAAATGGTACAAATGAACCTATTTACAAAACAGAAATAGAGTCACAGATGTAGAAAACAAACTTATGATTACCAAAGGGGAAAGTGCGGGGGAAGGATAAACTGGGAGATTGGGACTGACATGTACACGCTACTATATACCAAATAGATAACTAATAAGAATCTACCGTATAGTACAGGGAACTCTACTCAGTACTCTGTAAGGACCTATATGGGAAAAGAATCTAAAAAAGAGTGGAGGGACTTCCCTGGTGGTACAGTGGTTAAGAATCTGCCTGCCAATGCAGGGGACACGGGTTCGATCCCTGGTCTGGGAAGATCCCACGTGCCGTGGAGCAACTAAGCCCGTGTGCCACAACTTCTTGAGCCTGTGCTCTAGAGCCCGTGAGCCACAGCTACTGAGCCCACATGCTGCAACTACTGAAGCCCGTGTGCCTAGAGCCTGTGCTCTGCAACAAGAGAAGCCACTGCAATGAGAAGCCCGCGCACCACAAATAGAGAAAGCCCGCGTGCAGCAACGAAGACCCAACGTAGCCAAAAAAAAAAAAAAAAAGAGTGGATATATGTATGTGGATAACTGATTCACTTTTCTATACAGCAGGAACTAACACAACATTGTAAATCGACTATACTCCAATTAAAATTAATAAAAAAAGAAAAGTACAAGCAATTAGCTAAAGACATAGAGAAGATTCTTCTACTGAAGTAGATATGCTTTAAGAAACATACGAAAAAAAATCCTATCCATGTACTTGATCACACAAAAGAAGATAATGCAGGTATACTAACAGCAGATGAGGCTATAAGTAGGCAATAGAACATGGTAAGTAAAGGCCATGTATAAATGGAATATGAGTCAGCCAAATTCAAAACCATACTGGCAACAGTCAATAGCAGCCTTGAAAATGCAGTAAAATGAATTCGTGAGGTAGAGGCCAAACAAGAGAAACTCTAAATATAGAAGGAAGGCCATCTGAAAATGATGTAACGGAAGATATCAGGTAAGAGGCTGTTGAAAAGCAATCCCATAGATAGTAGGGCTCTTGAAGAAATAAGGTTGCAAAATGTGATTTAATAGAACAAATTTTTCCCAGTACTAAAAGGAGGATGTAGTGGGGAGAAAAAGAAGGAGAAGATAAGAAGACTCCAAAGCTATACATTTTTCAGCAAAAAATAATTGTATAATAATCCTGTAAGTATCTTAGCAAAACATCTTCTAAAACTAATGGCGAAAAACATTTCTATCAAGAAAGGATAATACAGATGACCATATACTTCACGAATGCATTATTTTAATGCAGTAGAAACCACAGAGCTTTCAAAGGAAAGTGATATAATAACAAATTTGTGAATCAGGTCAAATTAATATTGGTGTGAAGGCAACATAAAGTTATTTTTGGATATTAAAGACTCAGGGGGTGGAACTTCCCTGGTGGTCCAGTGGTTAAGAATCTGCCTTCCAATGCAGGGGACGTGGGTTCGATCCCTGGTCGGGGAACTAAGATCCCACATGCCACATGCCGTGGGACAACTAAGCCCATGCGCCACAACTACTGAGCCCGCGCGCCTCAACTACAGAGAGAAAACCCACATGCCACAACTAGAGAGAAGACCACATGCTGCCATGAAAGATCCCGTGTACCGCAACTAAGACCCAATGCAGACCAAAAAAAAAAAAGTCATCTGCATTACTAAAAAAAAAAAAAAAAAAGACTTGGGGGCAAAACCTCAAATGTCTTTAAGGAATTAAACTGCTCAAAGATACTTGCCAAAACACCCAGAGATAATTAAAAATGAAAAAAATGGACATTTCAGTTTCAAAGAACTGTGGAAACCAGAACCAGTCGAGAATATAAGACCAGCCTACAGTTATTTAGCCTTTGGTTTCAAATTTATATAGAAAAATTATCTGTAAAAGATAATTAGAAGGTAAAAAAGGGCAATTCATAGTAGAAGCATAGCAGTAATAATGACCCTTCACAGACTAAAAGCCATGTAATAAAAAGGAGGACAAATTCTATAAGTAAAAAGAGAAGTTAATGCAAATAACTGACATGAGATGAATAATCAGAATCACCATCAGATGAAGAAAGCAAAAGTGAGATACAACACACGGAGGGCTTGAGTAGCATAAAAAGTGGCATTAAGTTAATAGATAACCCACATTTAAAAAAAAAATCTATAAGAGAGTGCTTTCTTTTCAAGTGTTCTTGCCACATTTATAAAAGTTGACTACATATGGACTGATCATAAAGACAAATATCCTTCAAAACATAAGTTATAGCAACCAAATTCTCTAGCCACAAAGAAATAAATGAAAAAGTTAAGAGGAAAGGTTTTATGACAGCAACCAAGAAACTCAACCACTTGGAAATTTGAAAAATACCCATCTAAGAACTTTATAAATGGACAATGTTTTAAAAGCAAATATATTTATCACATCTTTATTAAGAATAAGGAAAAATTGCAAACCACCTATCTATGATAAGTCGGGGGATAATTATTTAAGGTACTTGGTATGTGATCTTGGGCAAATTACTTAATCTTTCTAAGCCTCTATTTCCTTGTCTGTAAACTGGGGATAATGACTTCCCTCAATGGTGGTTGTGAAGATGAAATTAGATAATGCTTGTAAAATATTTTAATCACTATGCCAGCCATCAAGAGAACATTCAGTAAGTCTGATCTGTTAAGATTATCATTATTTAAAATTATGTTTACATTAAGTTTGCAGTAACTGAGAGAAGTGCTAATGTATCACTACGGAGGGGAAAGTGCAGGAGAGTCATCTGAAATATAGTTGACAAAAACTACATAAAATGAATATGTGTAACTCGAATAAAATCAAGCCTCCTTGTTCTCTCCCTCTAAGTACCACCTTACCACAGTGACACATCTAAAAGGGACAAAAATGTGACTTTTAGAAAGCCCTGAAAACAATACAGGTATTGAAGAATAGAGAGATGTGGTTCACATAATGTATCAGGCATCTTGCAGCGAAACTTCTAAAAAGTCTCTTTGGGATGTTTCCCTGAAGAGTTCTGCCTCCATGGCAACTGCTCAAACCTGTCTTTTTGCCTCTCGGGACCCTAGAGCTTTTCCCTTCAGGTGTTGCTTCATCCCCTCTCACAGGGCTGGCCATTGCTCTCTGCCTCTCTCACGTGCATTCCCCTCAGCCAACGAATGGATCTTCCTTGGGGACCCGCCCTTTGTTTGGAGGGGAAGAGATGGGTGGGTTTTGATAAGTGAATACTTAAAATTTAATAAATTGTGCGCTTGCCATCTAAAGGGCAACAATACCAGTCTCCTCCTCCTGCAACAATACATGCAAAATAAATTGGAAGGAAGTACACTAAACAGACGCCAGTGATTGTGGCTTGATCATGGGGCTGTAACTTGTTGCCAGTTTTCTGCTTTCCTGTAGTTTCCAAATTTTCTACAGTGAAAATATATTACCTCTTTTTGGTAAACTGCCATAAAGTTCACATGCCATAAAACTCACCCTTTTAAAGTGTGCAATTCAGGGGTTTTTTTTTTTTTTTACTATAGTCACAAAGTTGTACACCTATTCCCACTATCTAATTCTAGAACATTTTCATCATCCCTAAAAGAAACCTTGTGCCCATTAGCAGACATTCTCGTTCCCTCCTCCCTCCAGCTCTGGAAACCATTAATTTACTTTCTGTGGCTATGGATTTTCCTACTCTGGACATTTCTTATAAATGGAACCATACAAGAGATGGCCTTTTGTGTCTGTCTTCTTCTACTTAGCATAATGTTTTCAAGTTCATCCATGTTGTAGCATGTATTAGTACCTCATTCCTTTTTATTGGGTGAATAATATTCTTAGATGTGTTACTTCTATAATGGGAAAACTATTTTTAAAAAAGTAATGAGTACATAAGCATAACCCTTGATTGTTAATTCTACTAAGAGTACACTGGTACACTCCAGTAATAATAAAAAATGATTTTTGATGATAGATTGTTTTTCAAAATCATGTATTTAAAAAGCATGGTGAGCCTATTAAACCTGTTTTTTTCTGACTCAACCTCTCAACTAAAAAGAACATAGGAACCTAGGGCTTCCCTGGTGGCGCAGTGGTTGAGAGTCCGCCTGCCGATGCAGGGGACACGGGTTCGTGCCCCGGTCTGGGAGGATCCCACATGCCGCGGAGCGGCTGGGCCCGTGAGCCATGGCCGCTGAGCCTGCGCGTCCGGAGCCTGTGCTCTGCAGCGGGAGAGGCCACAGCAGTGAGAGGCCCGCGTACCGCCAAAAAAAAAAGAACATAGGAACCTAAATGATATCTTGCTGAATATCAGACATAGCAATTGAGCCAAAAGAGACAGCTGTGGACAACCAGGATACTTAATATACGATTCTATCTCAAAGAGATGAAAAATTCTTGGCTTTTAAATTCTGAGTGTTTAAAGGGAATACTTATGGTAACGAAAATGAGCAATTTTAAGAAATTGTTGGGAACTTAGCCCATGAACTATTCTGTGGCAATCAATTGTAGTTAAGATTTTTTTAAGTTGGATAATGTAGTATAATCAGCTTTATATTCATTAAGAAAAAAAGTTCCAAATTCGTTTGTATGCCTGTTGTGTATTTGTATACCTGAAAATCACAAACACATAAATATTGCACACTCAGTGCATGAATTTAATGTTATAATTTTTACTCGGAAAGGCAGATTCTACATATTCTCAGTTACAAGGGAGATAGTTTGATCAAAGCTGACTGCAGCTAGCTCATATTAAGGAAGGGTTCAGTCAAAAATCAAATTCGGTAAATGACTGACTTACCCAGGACATAAAATTTGAAGCAGTTCAGACATACTGAGGGTGCAGTGGGGTGGTGACCAGAAGTGGGGTTCTTGATCTAGGTATTGGTTACAGACGTATGTTCTGTTTGCAAAAATTCATCAAACTGTACACTTGTGATCTAGACACATTTCTCTATGCATGTTATACTTCAATATCCTTTTTTAAAGTCAAAAATATATATAAAGCAACAAAGGACACTATACATTGTTTTCAGAGGGCCTGTAGTCCTCATGTGGGTGAGCCTTAGCTAAGGGCTGGATCAGGAAGCTTCGTCAAGAATTGATAATTAAAATATTGGTCAAGTCTTTAAAGAGATGTCAAAGTGCTCGTTTGAGAAAGCTCATATCAAGTCTGCAGACTAGATGCCCTTAAAAATCCATCCTTGTATAGAGAAGTCTCTATAGTCCTCTGTCATAAATTGTTCATTCCAAGTATTCTCTAAAGATGTCACTTGGGTTAGCATCTGTAGCACCAAAAGACCACCTGCTGCGAAACCTTCAGATATGATGACAATCAAACAATTGCATTTAATCATTTATGAGACTATAAAACATGTCGGTTAGGATTAGCTTATGCTCTCATTCAGGCAAATGAAGAAAACTATTCCCCCACCACCACCTGCCCCCCAGGATTTCTTAGCAACATTAGACCAGAAACACAAAAATGCTGGTAGACAAAAACCTTAAAAATCTCTTATTTTATTCGAGGTTATTGGCTGCCAGCAACATGTGGATTCTAGCTAGTATTTTCAGAACATGTTCTTATACCCTCCAACTCTAGGTAGGAATTATTACATGAAAGATTGTACATTATTTAAAAGCAGGATGAGGCACTGTTAGTGGGAGTGGAAGATGGTATCATTATTTTGGAGTGCCACTGGCACTCAAAAGACTTTAAAATGTCCATAACTTTCATCCAATTATAAGACTTTACTCCTAAAAAACTATTTAGGATTACAAAAAGATTCCATTAAAGGAGTGTTCATCATATTACTGTGGAAACAAAATATTGGAAACAATTTTAGAAATCCAACCACAGGGGAGGGGTTTTTAAAAAGTGTCCATATAATGGGAGAGTATATAGCAGTTAAAAATACGTTATAGGAGTACGTTTATTATTTCAGTTAGAGGTTCATGAGTAACACCATTCCTTAAAAATCACGTACCTAAAAAAATTATGTACCTAAATATACACAAAAATATTTGGGGTAGAGATACATTAAAATATTAATGCCAACTGGGATTATAACTGATTTAATTTTTCTTTTTTTCTTATCTACATACATGTTCCATCTTTTCTATAATGAACATGTGTTATTTTATAACAAAGACATTTTACAAAAAAGTGAGGTTGGGGAGGTAGGAAAACCAGGGACTATGATATTTATGTGTGTGGGAATACATTCTTCTTTCATTAAGTGGAATTAGTGTCTATTCTTTACTTTTTCTCTGCATATCATGAAAGCTGTAAGTGACGTTGCCTTTCATATGGCAGGAAACAGCCTTGCTGCTGTTGGCACCTTTCTTTCCATTCTGAGCACCCATCCTACTCCATCAACAGCATCATCTTGGAGCTCCTGGTCATTCAGCTCCCTTGACTTCTATCAAAGGAACTAATATCTCAATAGGCCCAAAGACACAAATTACACAGCCACTCAGCCTAGAACAATGCAGCAAGGCTACACCGGCTGCACACTAGGTGTAGAACAAGCCCATGGGAACACCTCCTTCTGTACTCTTTCCAGATCAAATCATGAGACTTTGAGAGATGTCAGTTCTCATGTCAGAAGAGAGTCCCTGGTCTACTTCAAATAAATCAATTTTTTAAAAATTTAGAATTGGAAATATTCCAAAGGTTTGCCATTGATTTTTGTTTGATACACACAAAGGGAAACAATTTCCCTTCCTTGAAGCCTCTTTCCAGGAGCCTTAACGATCGGCTGCCAAATTTAGCCTTGGCTCCATCTCCACCATGTCTAATATTCCTCCATGCTATTGATGTGAGGCCAAATCTCCTCTCTATTTAGAGTGCACAAGAGCAGATGTCTTGATGAAAGGGGGTGTTGGTGAACCTATATTGAAAAGAGCCAGGAGAACATGCTGTAATGAATGGAAGCACACAGCTTCACGGCCTAAGGTGTTAAAAGTACATTCACACGAAAGAAGCAATAGCTTTGGTCACATCATATGAGAAATAAAAGACAGGAGGGGAAATTACAGAGAAGGCAGTCAAGAAATCAGCTGCTCATTCGAATCACTGGGGGAATTTGTTTTGTTTCAAATACTGCTGCCTGCGCAAGAATGTCCTTGGTAGCACTATTTGTAACAGTCAACAACTGGAAACAAACCATCGACAGTATGATGGATATAGAAATAGCAAATTGAGGCCTGTTCACACAATGGAATATTATACAGCACTAAAAATGGATGAACTGGGACTTCCCTGCTGGTGCAGTGGGTAAGACTCCACGTTCCCAATGCAGGGGCCCAGGTTCGATCCCTGGACGGGGAACTAGATCCCACACGCATGCTGCAACTAAGAGCCCGCATGCCGCAACAAAGATCCCACGTGCCGCGACAAAGATCCCACCTGCTGCAACTAAGACCTGGTGCAGCCAAATAAATAAATAAAATAAAAATTTTAAAAAAGATAAAATTGAAGAGCTTCTTTAAAAAACAATGGATGAACTATGGCTGCATATATTATAATGAATCTTCCAAACATAATATTGAGGGGAAGAGGCCAGACACAAAAGAGATTGCATTTATATAAAAGTTCACAACCAGGCAAAACTAATCCCTGGTATTAGAAGTCAAGGCAGTGGTTGGCTCGACTGGGTAGTGATTGAATAGGGGCTTAAGAATGGATTCTGGGTGCTGGTGATGTTCTGTTTCTATATTTAGGTGTTGGTTAGATTAGGTGAAGGTGTGTGGTCAGTTTGTGATAATTCTTTAAGTTATATACTTATGATTTGTGTATTTTTCTTGAAATAAGATACAGTTCAATAAAAATGTTTTAAAAATTCAGATTCCTGGGCCCTGACATGAATTTACTAAAGCTGTAGGTTGTAAATTCCTGGGGGTATTCCAGTGTATAGCAAAGGCTGAGAATCACCAGGACCAGATGAGCCATATCCAGTGGTGCACTGGAGCCAGCCTCTACAAGCCCATGAACCAACTGTTAAATTTTCAGGACTTTTGCAAGACTGTTAAAATAGGGTCAGTATTGAAAATTAAAGCAGATAAAGTTTCAATTCAATAAAGTATACTAAAAACAAAGGTACTACTCAGAACTCACCACTTTGTATTTATTTTACTGTTATCTATATTTTGAGGTTATTTGTGCACATTTTATCTGTATGGTGGAAATGCTATATAATGGTGTGCTACTGTACCATCTCTTTCCAATTCCAGCTCAGTCACAATGATGGCTTCAAATTGGCCATGATGGGAGTATTTATACCAGTGAAATTGGCAACCGCTTCACATCAGGGCTTGCTTTATTGTTCTGTTGATTGTCTTGACTTAAGAAAGTGATTTTAAAATGTTAATAATGCAGATTAAACTTAAAAGTGTGTAATATGTTTAGCTGTTACATTATGAATAGTACATTTAAGGAAATATCTTATTGTATTTAAAAGCTATTATCTGGTTCAGCAAAGAAGTCATTCATATCTTTTTTTTTTTTTTTTTTGCGGTACATGGGCCTCTCACCGTTGTGGCCTCTCCCGCTGCGGAACACAGGGTCCGGACGCACAGGCCCAGCGGCCATGGCTCACGGGCCCAGCCACTCCGTGGCATGTGGGATCTTCCCGGACCAGGGCACGAACCCGTGTCCCCTGCATCGGCAGGCGGACTCTCAACCGCTGCGCCACCAGGGAAGCCCCCATATCTTTGATGAATGCATACAGTTCTGACATATGTCTTCGTTATTTCACTTTTATCTTACTCATTAACATAAGGGAAAATATCAGACAACGTTTATATGGGAATTACACGCATCAGTTGTACCGTAGGTGAGTTCTCAAAAAGCAACGAGTGTTTTGTGAGACCCAATTAGCTAGATGGAGTTCACAACAGAGTATTCTTTATTTTATTATTATTTATAAATTGTATGCTACACACATCCTTTGTCAGTAAAATTTTTAATCAACTTATGTATGCACATAAATGCATTCCTTTTTTCCCCAGAGTGCTGGTTGATTTACCAGCATATCCCTTTCAAGTTTAAGATTCCATGACTCTCTATTATAATTTAAGAAAGAAACAAACAAAATAAGATGGGAGCCTTACAGCCTCCAAGGCATGAGTTTCAGCATCAGATAGAGTAATGACTATACTTTAGAGAGTACAGTATATTTCACTACTCAAAATGTGGTCCTCGGACCAGTAGCGCTGCCATCAGTGAGGAGCCCCTTGCTACACCTAAGACTGAAGAAAAGGACATACATCTTGCCATTTGTCACATCTGTCAAATACTGAAAAGGGAAACTGAGCCACTAGGAAAATAAAGGCCATTCTAGGCCACTTGGATTATTAATGTCAAAAACGGAGGAAAAGTACAAGTAAGAAAATAATCGTTATCAGTAGCTTTCCTGCATGTATATGATGAACAGGACACATTGCCAAAGGCTTGGTTCCTAAAACCCAAAGCAGGGCAGCAAGGGCCACATGACAAAGTGTGGTAGCTGGAGAGAGGAGTGTGATGAAACAGTTCCCAGAGATGTAATTTAGGCCAGGGTAGCTATCAAGTGCTGAGGGTGAAAGGGGGAAATTGTAGTGCTTATGTTTTTCCCAATCAATAAAGCAGTCGGCAACCCAGGACAAAGAGAAAAGACAGGGCCAATGCACAGGAAAGATTCAATACTAGAGTTAATTGAAATGATGGGAGGAAGCTCTCACATGTTTTGAAATTGAAAGCAAAAATGTTTTACTGGCAACACTATTCTCTGGAAATATTTCTTAGTTATTTGGCTGAAAACATAGTGGATGCTTTGAGATGCAAAGGTCTATGTGGAAAACACGTTAGATACTTAAACAGTGTCTGGAAGGAAATGAGAGCCACAAATCTCCAAGAGGAGCTTGGTATTAGTCTGAGGTAGAAACCGAAGCAATAAAATAATTCAAGTAAACCCTGGCAACCCTAGATCATGAAGAAGACAAATGTAATTGTACCCAGGCGTGCCCACGCCACGGGTACTCAGAGACGCCACTGGTACTGAGACACGATTGGGCCCATTTTCACCCAAGAAAAAAGGTCACTAATCATCCCTTGCAATAGCAGACTTCAGATGACTGAAGAACATTTAGCAGCAACATGACATGAATGCCCTTATGTATTATAACATTTTCCCTTAAGATACTTTAGCAAGCCTAGGAAGAGAACTCACCCTTATTGAGCACCTACTATCTGTTTTACATGTGTGATTTCATAGCATCCTCATAACCCTCTGACAGAGGTGATACTGTTAGCATTTTACAGACGAGCAAAATAAGGTTCAAAGAAGTATGTCACCCACATCACATAGTTAATAAAAAGCCAGAACTCCAGAGACAAAATTAAAAAGCTCCATACTTGATGAAAACAGGTATCTCAACAAAAACAGCTTGGAAGGGATCAAGAGTATGGAGCTGCTATGGTTCGAATACGAGGCAAGACTGGTCTATATTGGTGTCAGTGAAGATAAGCGAGGCTTCTCCTAGAACCCACCTTATCTTTACATTGCTGGAATCCTCTTATCACCCACTTCTGGATGTATATTAGGTTTCAGATGTATTTCAAACTTGATAGCTGTAATCTGGGCTAAGTTGGAGGCTTCTGAAGACTTGGCACGTTTCAGGCAGTGTTATGTAATAGAATTGAGCCCTGGGCTGGGCCTTGGAAACCTGGGTTCAGTTCCAGCTGTGCCACTTATGAACTGTAAGAGTGGTGAGTTACATTGCTTCTCTGGGTGGCAGATTTTTTTCACCTACATGAGGTTGGATTAAGTATCCTTAAGAACCTTTCTGGGTCCATGATTCAGCCCTCCATGACTCAACTGCTTACAATTGTGACTTCCATCAAAATGTATTAGAAATGACCCGAAGAGTTAACAAGTCTGTCCAGACAAGACTGCTGTGTGGTTCAAGTTACCAAATATAAAACAAAACAAAACAAAAAAACAAAAAAAACCCCAAAATTCAAAAAACCCTACAAGAATAATTACTTAACTCCTGTACTCTACCATCTGCAAGAATAACCTGGAATTTAATGTTTTTAAAGTGGTTTTTTCCCCCCAGGATATATTTAAAACAAATATATATTCAAGTTCTTAGACAGATCTGGGTACAAATCCAAGCTCTACCTCTAATTAGTTCTCTGACTTAACATATCTGAGTTTCCCTTAGGCTTCTGTAAAATTGGAATTAATAATGAATATTAGCTGTAATGCAGTAAAGTGTCTGGCATCTAGTAGGAGCATAATAAGTACTGGTTATTGTTATTCCAGTGGTCATTAGGGGTCTGGACTACCATTGGGTAACAATTCAAAGGAAACTTCTCAGGGATGGAGCCTGAGACTGTACCTCATTAGCACTGGGAACTTGCCATTCATCTGTGTCTATGCAATAACAAACTCAGGTGCAGAGTAGAGAAATGTAATCATGCTTCTTCTGTACCTACTGGCATCTATCTCTTTCTTTCTTTGTAAAACCTTCTAATTCACCCTCAGTGGATAAAACCTTATAAGAGAAATGCTGATGTATTTGACAGGACAGCTGGAGGGAGTGTCTGAAGACAGGAGTGTCCTGGGACATCTGGAAAGAGTGCCTGTCAGACCCACATTTCATTTTAGTGGCTTTTTTTTTTTTTTTTTTTGCCTATTTCCCAGTTTCTGCCCAATGCGCACAAAGAACAAAAGATTCTAGGAGGAGGTGACTTTACTTTGCTTATAAGCCCCACCAAAAAAACCAAACAATTTTGATGCTGACATGTCAATAACCAATCCATACACATCCCATCCGTTTGAGTGACTGCTTCTTGCCCTCCCTGCCAAAGCTCTCCCTTTCCCCATCCCCTTCCCCAGCACTCAAACACTCTCCCACCCCCTCCCCCTTTCTACATACGCCACACTTTTTGTGACTTATTTTTCCTTCCCCGTCCAAATTTTGCTTTGGTGTTGCCAGGTTGGTGGGAAGCCTGGGTGAACAAAAGATGAACACAAGAACCAGATTCCAATCGCCTGTACTCTTTGAACCCCATTCTTCACATAATGAGGTTGAACTGCCTGTTTTCTAAAAGGAAGACCAATAGAAAGGTTAAAGAAAAAATTCCTGTTTTCTACAGGTAAATTTCCTGAGCAAAAAAACATAGTAAAGTGTCAAATATTTCCAGGCGTATTTTAAGATAAGTCAAGCATATTAACCAAAGCCTCTGAAGTTCACAAAAGCAAACAAACAATTGCTAATTAAATTACTACTAGAGATACCATGCTCATTCTGAAGCTTCTTTTGGTGCTAACATCATATGATTCAGAGTATAAGTTTACTCTTTAAGTAATTATAGGTTTATAGCTGTTATACGGATAATTTACGACATACCATGGTCATAGCTAAGCAAATATCGGTTGATAACGAGGCCTTAACCTGTAATGGGATCTTCCCAGTCTAACAGCGCTCTTATGATCTATTTTGTAATGATACACTATATAACAACTTTTACAGGACAAAGGTGTAATAGGACAGCTTATAACAACCCCTTAAATGCTTAAAAGTATCTCTTAACTAATTAAGCTTTTAGGGTTATTAGCTTGAGTTGGGGTTTTTCAGTACATTAAAAAAGATGATATAGTAAAGCTTTCTCTAGTAATCTATTCCCTATTTTATTTTTGATTATCCCTTTATATAATACCCTCTGAGAAGGATTAACAACTGTTACAAATTATTCTACAAAAAGTAGGAGGGGAGTATGAAAGGGGGAAAGGAGATGGTTGTCAACCCCGGCAAAAACTGAAAATGTCCTGCTTAATCTTTAAATACTGGCCATTTTCAGAACTTTAGCTGGTATTTAACTATTAGGTATCCAAATCTATCTACGTGGCACATATCAGACAAACTGAGGTTTCAGAAGGAATCCAGTATGCCAAATGGTAATGCTTTCTCATTGATGCTGTGTCAGACAGCTCACAATTTTGTTTCGATGCTTTTGAAGCAATAACACCTTGAGTTTGAGATACTGTAATTTAGCAGTTCTAAATGAATGCATGTCTCCCTCTTGGTTTGAAGTTATACATTCTGTCTTTCTTCAATCTCTCACCCTTTTATTATCTATCCTGACAAAAATGTGCTTGGAAATTTTTTTCCATGCATACATAGAACTGCAAAGTAGTCCCACAGGGTGGAAAATGCTGAACTTCTCGTAATGTACCATTGACCCTCAGTTCAAACTTCTGGCATGTATGATCTTGATTTATTTTCTCACTTTTCCTACATGAATGTTTAATATCTTGTCTTTTAAATCTGTTTGTGAGATCCTTAAAACCAGAGACCCCATGGTAAAAACTTTCTTAAATTTTTGACAGGGCCATGCCAGAAAGTACATATGAATACTTAATATTTTGCTGTTTTACAATACTTAAGAGAATGGAATTTATTCTTTTGTTAACAGCTGTGCCACTGAATGTTACTACATAAGCTGTAATTACCAAGTTATCTCAGGCAAGTCGCTTAACCTTTCGTGGTCCCAGTTTCTCTACTGGAGATAAGATTTTTCCAATTAGAGAATTTAGGTTTTGGAGTAAGACAGCACTTGAAAAGAACTATTATTTCTTCCATTTACTAGAGAAGCAGGAATTGAACCTATTACCTAACCTCTCTGAGCTTTCAATTCCTCACCTGTCCTTTGGCGACCAAGGGAGTAGTTACACCTAACAGGGATTTTTTTTCATGCAGACTGAGAACGTAGTATAAAGAATGCGGCACGTTACCTGGACTTTGGTTCATGCTCAAAAATGTCAAGTATTATTGTATCAATTTTCTTTCAGCTTTAGAGCGCTAAGATTAGCATAGATGTAAAATCTTAATTATCAAGCACCCAAATCCCCAGTATCTTCAGCTATTTTGGCACCACTTGGATCCCCAAAGTGAAAATGAAAAGCCTTTAAAGAACATACTGATTCAAGGCCCATTTTAGTACCACTTTGCTCAGGGTAAATAGACTAATTTTAATAATCATTGAAATTGTGATATTCATAATTGAGTCAATAAAAACATGACAAAGACGAACCGTTTTAAGACAAATGACTAAGAAACTTGTTCTGAAATGCATGCTCAGAATTAGACACAGGATGTCAGCAATTTACGGTCATGGGTTTGCACAGAGAACACTGACCTGGCTCGCTGGAAGTGAAGAACAGAACGCCCTGCTCACAGCTGGACTTACCTACACAAAAGAGAGAAATACTTTATAAATCCTACTGCTTGCTAGGAGCACATGGGGAGCCACTGACATTTAAAACATACATTGTTTTCCTTTTTTTCCCCCCAAAAGGGCAGAATCTGCTTTACTTCTGCCAAGTGTCAGTGTTAAAATGGCATTTCTTGGGGTCATATACATCCTGAAATGGCTAGGTTAACTTTTTGCAGCATTTCTGGAAGTCTGTTTCTGATTCTTTGGGGATGATACAGAATAAAGCATGTAACCACAAACTCAGGAATAGGAACAAGGAAAACCTTACAGGCATTTAACAATATGGAAGTCAACGAAGTGGACACGCTATTCTTCCAAAACAGCATTTTTTGGACATTATCGTAAGTAAAAGTCCAAATGATTCTGGTTTTTACTATTTGATTACATTTGTATAGTTAATAAGTTATGCTGTTGTGCCAGTGACATCAAACTACCTATGTTTCTATTTTCACCTCTGTGATCACACACAGCCCCTATGCACTTAAATTTACGCTCCTCTCAAAACAACGATCAACGGGGCAAGCTTAGAGTACTATGATTTCATTGCTTCCGACTGAGTTTTCAGAGTCTTCCACGCTGGGATGAACAAGTTAAATCCCCTTCCCACGAATACGTCCAAATACAATCCAGGTATCTCAGAGGAAACCCAGTTGAATAATAATTTGCCGCCCACTTCACCTGCGGAGCGGTGTGTAGACATTATTTACATTGAAAAGAGCTTGTGTTTCTTTTCTAGCAATCAGTGACCCTCTTGGGCATCTACAGAGTTACCGGAAATGAAATATAACTCCACATTTCTGAAGAGTGTTTTTAAACAAACTTATCTGTATGTTTAGAAAAGCCTAGCGTTTGCTGCGCACACAGCCGATTGGCTATTTATATCTGCTGATAGAGCACAGTTATACAGAGATGAAAACTACTGATAACATACTTCTGCAGCTTAGAGAGGATCCACAATACGGTGTAGAATATGCAGCACTGCCCGGGGTGGTGGTGGGGAGCCCCAAACTAGTGAAACCTCAGGCTGAGCGTCTGGCTGGGGTTCAACAGAGCTGCGTGAACAGCAAGGGTTGGGGGAAGTTCAAAGTCAAGGCGACTCCTCTGGTCTTAACTTCCTAGGTCTTCCTAGGTCTGGGTGCCTTTGTGTATATACCGATCTTCGTACCTTTCCCCGCCCCCAACCCCAGCAAACGTGTGCAGTCAGCTCGAAAGGCACCGCTCGTGTGCTGACGTGCAAAACCAAGTCAGAACCCTGCGCCTGGCGCTCCCCTCTAAGTTTCTGGCTCCTCCAAGTCTAAATATTGACACTGCTCCTCGGTTGAGATGTTTGATACTGCTGAGGGTAGAAACGGCAGAGCGACAGTAAGATCGGGTGGTCCATTTTTACACAGCTGGGCCTTCCACTTCGTCTTCTGTAGTAGGGGTTGGATTCCCTGTCTGCATATCCCCACCCCCCGTTTTTCTCCCCGAAAGCTGAGCGCGCAGAGACAAGGTAAGGTGTTTTGCCAGCCCCTCATGGCAGCTCCCACTGTTGTCACAGCAACTCACAACAGACTCCATGGACACCGGCTGGTGGTGGGGAGCGCCGAACTCTGGGCTGACCGGTCAGGGGGGTGCAAAAGCCCAAGGGGCTCGGGTATCCCCCTCTGCAGTCCCACCACCGTCCTTCCAAGGAAAAGAGCCCTCTGGTCTGCGCGGCACCCCGCCCCGCCCGCCTGCAAAGGGTGCCTGTTGTGCATTTTCTCAGCTCCAAGTTAGGGGTGCGGCTGGACGGGCGCTCCTAGGAATCTCTTCTGCTTGCCTCTGATGGCGGGGCTCCCGGCCTCGCGAGACAGGCGAGGGCGGCTCCCAGAGCAGCTCGGTCCCACGACTCTCGCTCGGGACGCTGCCCGCCGCGTGGCGCGCGGCCCGGGGCTCCCACAGGCCACCCGCCGGGGCCGGGGCGGGTGGAGCGAGGCTCCGCGGCGGCCGCTCGGAGAAGTTTCACAGCATAGCGCACTCACGACACAGAACCTACCCTGAAGCCGAGCGAGACGCCAGCTCTCTCCGCCTTCAAGGGCTGGGGGAGCGGGGGGCGGGGGGCGCGCTGGCCCCCGCCACTCAGCAGCAGCCACGACTGCGCGCGGTCGCGGGTGTGCGGGGCCCCTGCGCGCGGCGCGCCGCCCGCCGCCCAACTTTGCACAAAGGCAGCATGGCACTGCCTCGCCTCCCGGGCTCGCCCGGCGCCGCTGCCGCTCTTCCCGCTGCCGGGCCGGAGGGGCTCGCCCCTTTCCGCCGCCGCCCCCCAGCCCTCCCCTTTTCCTCCCGCCCCCACCCGGCTCTCAGGCTGGCTGGCCGGCCGGGCGGAACAGAGCGCTCGGCACCCAGCTCCGCCGCCTTGGCGGCCGCCGCTCGCTCCGTGACGTTAGCAGCCTTCGCGGCTATTTATAGCCACACGGTTGGATTTCATTCATGAAACCGGGGCCTGGTGTGTCTGTGCGCTGGGGCGCGGGTTGCAAAGGTGCCTCCGCTTGACGCGGACCCGGGGGGGGGCCCGGCCTCGGAGGCAGACTGCCCGGGGCTGACGTGCGCAGTGCCTGGCAGACCCCAGCCCCGCTCGCTAGCGGCCGGGCGGGGAGGGGCAGGACGACCAGCCCCCCACCCCGCACCTCCACCCCACCCCGTCCTCTGTCCCCAGCACTCCACCCATTCCCGTACAACTGCTGGCCCTTTGTCCCAGGCTCCGGAAAAGTAAGTTGGGCCACTAACCGGCTGGGCGGCATGGTTTTCTTCCCCCAAGGAGCTGACCGGCCGCGGACTCCGAGGGAGGACATGGGCTTTTGTTTCAAAACCGAGCCCAGCTGCTGACTAAGGCCTGCGTTAGCCCAGCCTGCTCCTCCCCTGGGCGCTGCACGTGTTGGCCGGCTCCCCCCTCTGGGTTACCTTCCTCTGTGACTTGGCTCGTGGGGGTCCCCGCAGGGGGCGGTAAGGTCACACGGGCTGCCCCCCTCCCCCCCCCGAGTAAGTAGGCGATTTACAACCGCCTACAAATGGCTGAGTGAGGAAGTGAAATTGATTCTGGCTGCTCGTGGGTTGTCAAAATTCTTGGATGCCCACGACAGTCCGTCCTTCCTCGTGAACTCTTTCTTACTCTTCCAGGCTGACTTTGAGCTTTGAGGACAGGACCAGGGGCAGTTTTCATGCACGCACGTAAAAGGTACTTATTTAGTGTCTACATACAGTGTGCCAGGTACCCTGTCAAGCTCTAAGGAGGTGACAGCGAACACAACCAACCTGGTGCCGGCCCTCAACGTGCTTTCAGTCAGCCTATTAAAGTTACTGTGTTTTAAACCTCCTTATATTCCCAGCTTATAAAGAGGCAATTAGGAGATAAAGGTATTGATGTGTTCAGCTACCTTAAGGGGCTTGTTCCTTTAAGAAACCTTCACCGAGGAGGCTGTCTGTGTACTAAGGGCTGGGGATACAAAGATGGCAACAATGTCCTCAAGGAGTTCTCAGCTAATGGGTTCCTGAAGGTTTGCAGGGCTGGGAAAGAGGGACCCACATTCTATTGCAAAGGCTGCCTCTTTGTGTTATCCCTCAAGAAACAGAACATTAGAAAAAAATTATACATGCGAACATACCCCCCTCTCCCTCAGTTTCTTCCAAGAAACCATCTTCAGATTCCCAGATGGAATACTTGCTCTCCCTTCGTAGGCTCCCCAGATGAGTTTTACTACATTGGATATTCCTACTCTTCCTCACTAGTTTATATTCCCTTTGGGGACCAAGTCTTGCCTGGTGCTCTCTGAATTTCCCAGAGACCCCGGAATATAGTGATATTCAGTGTTTTTACAAGGAAGGTTATTAAGGGCAACCTGCTTTGTTTAAGCCATCCTCACTGAACTGTCTGTTGGGAATGGAATTATTAGTCCCTAATCTTTGATACCCAGAGAAGAGGATAATGAAAAGTCAAGTATGGGCGTCTACTCTAAGAACTTCAACACAGATACATGAGGGGGTGATCATTTACTTGGCACAAAACAGACTTTGCTTAGTCTATTTAAAAGTGACTCCATTTTGAAAGGTTTAATCAATATATTATACATTTTTTTCAGGAACACATTTCTTTCTTGGGAAAAGTTAATTAACCCTGTTCACTCCTAGCAATCAGTTCTCTTTATTGCAAGCCATTTCTCTTCAGAGGGGCTAAAAAATAGCGTAAAACCTCAAGAGAAATAGGAATCAACATGTATTATGGCCTTCACATGTGGCAGGCAATGGGTTAGGCTAGGAGATTCCAAACACATTGTCTCAAGCCTCACAGCAGCGGATGAGGTAGATGCCATTGTTAACATAACCATTTTATAGATGAGGAAACTGAGGCACACAGAGGCAGTTTCCTGAGATTTTGACAGCTGCATTTCCACCTGGGTCAGCCTGTGCTAAGGCCTTATTTTACCACTAATTGGCTTTTTGACATCCTGCCTCTTCTCAATTTCTTTCACTTCCCCAGTTAGAAATTAAAAAGAGTTAAATGGCTTGTTTAAGCAGCAGGTAGGTTGTAGGACCAGAAGGACACCTATACAAAGACCCCAGTTGGTAGGCAACTGTTCAGACGTTGCCCTCCACCCCTAGGGGGCACTGAGGCTCAGATAGGCCTTTCAAAGGATGCTTCTTCTCCAGGGGGCAAAGAATTAACCATCATTATGGAATTACCCAGTTGGATGCCTACATCTGAGGGAAAATGACCGGAAGAATGTCCAGGAAAATAAATTGGTGTAAACAATAATTCAGGTGTGGCAGAGGAAAGGTCATGATTTAAGGAAGTCCTTCCTAACCAGGGCAGTGATTTGAGAAAGAGGTTGCCACAATGGTGCTATGTAGCCCCCAAATTTTACACATGAAACTCAGGATTCTAAAAAAGTTGGACAAAATGAGTACAGACTATTTTGCCAACAGGAAAGGAAAAGAACAATAGCAAATAATCCTCTGAAGCACTGCCATGAATCTTGTTATTGCCCTGTTCTTGTTATTATCACAAAATAATCCACATGCGTATACTAAAATTGTGGCTTGCTAATAAAATCAATACCATTCGCTTTTAATAAATATAAAAATTGGTGGGACTTCCCTGGTGGTGCAGCCATTAAGAATGCGCCTGCCAGTGCAGGGGACACGGATTCGAGCCCTGGTCCAGGAAGATCCCACACGCCGCGGAGCAACTAAGCCCGTGTGCCACAACTACAGAGCCCACGTGCTGCAACTACTGAAGCCTGTGCACCACAACTACTGACCCCGTGTGCTGCAACTACTGAAGCCACACACCTAGAGCCCGCGCTCCACAATAAGAGAAGCCACCGCAATGAGAAGCCTGCGCACCGCAACGAAGAGTAGCCCCCGCTCGCCGCGACTAGAGAAAGCCCAAGTGCAGCAACAAAGACCCAATGCAGCCAAAAATAAAAGAAAAATTTGGTACTTAAGCTTAATTAAACCAACACTGTGTATTTAAACACTCAGGATTGTACTGCACAAAAGTGGTGTAAAGACTTTTGACTACCTTTTATGGTAATTATTTACTGAAGTCACAGGATTAAAAAAAATTCTCACAATCAAGATACAGAAGTTTCATCATCATAAAAGAACTCCTTCATGCTAAATCTTGGTATTTGCATCCCCCCACCAACCATTTATCTTTTCTCCATCTCTAGAATTTTGACATTTTGAGGCTTACTTTAATAAGAGCATACAGTATGTAACGTTTTGAGATTGAATGAAAAATTTGTTTTACTAGGCAGAATGCTCTTGAGGTTCATCCAGGGTGTTGCATATATCAGTAGTTCATTTCTTTTTATTGCTAAGTAAACTATTGGATGGATATACCAGAATTTGTTCATCCATTTTCCCATTGAGGAACTTTTGAGTGGCTTCCAGTATTTTGCCATTAAGAATAATACTTCTGTAAACATTGCATTGTAGGTATTTGTGTGAACTTAAGTTTTTTATTTCTTTGGGATGAATGCCCAAGAATGCCATTGCTGGGTCATATGCTAAGAAACTGTCAAACTATGTTCCAGAGTGGCTGTACCATTTTACATTCCCACCAGTAATGTATGAGAAATCTAGTTTCTCCAAGATCTCACTAGTATTTGGTATTATCTGTATTAAAAAATATTTGTTTTCAATTGTACAGTAGCTTTGTAGGGACAAGTCATTGTGGTTTTAATCTGGATTTCCCTAATGACTAATAATGTTGAACATCTCATGTCCCATGTCTCTTTTTGCTGAAATATCTGTTCATCTCTTTGGCCTACTTTGTAATTGGATTTTTTTAACTACTGAGTTTTGAGATTTTTTTTTTCCTTCAAAAATATATCCTGGAGCAGAAGCAAGAAGAACTACAATCCTGCAGCCTGTGGAACAAAAACCACATTCAAAGACAGATAGACAAGATGAAAAGGCAGAGGGCTATGTACCAGATGAAGGAACAAGATAAAACCCCAGAAAAACAACTAAATGAAATGGAGATAGGCAACCTTCCAGAAAAAGAATTCAGAATAATGACAGTGAAGATGATCCAGGACCTTGGAAAAAGAATGGAGGCAAAGATGGAGAAGATGCAAGAAATGTTTAACAAAGATCAAGAAGAATTAAAGAACAAACAAACAGAGATGAACAATACAGTAACCAAAATGAAAAATATGCTAGAAGGAATCAATAGCAGAATAACTGAGGCAGAAGAACAGATAAGTGACCTGGAAGACAGAATGGTGGAATTCACTGCTGAGGAACAGAATAAAGAAAAAAGAATGAAAAGAAATGAAGACAGCCTAAGAGACCTCTGGGACAACATTAAACGCAACAACATTCGCATTATAGGGGTCCCAGAAGGAGAAGAAAGAGAGAGAAAGGACCCGAGAAAATATTTGAAGAGATTATAGTCGAAAACTTCCCTAACATGGGAAAGGAAACAGCCACCCAAGTCCAGGAAGCGCAGAGAGTCCCATACAGGATAAAGCCAGGGGGAAACACACCAAGACACATAGTAATCAGATTGGCAAAAGTTAAAGACAAAGAAAAATTATGGAAAGCAGCAACGGAAAAATGACAAATAACATACAAGGGAACTCCCATAAGGTTAACAGCTGATTTCTCAGCAGAAACTCTACAAGCCAGAAGGGAGTGGCATGATATACTTCAAGTGATGAAAGGGAAGAACCTACAGCCAAGATTACTCTACCTGGCAAGGATCTTATTCAGATTCGATGGAGAAATCAAAAGCTTTACAGACAAGCAAAAGCTAAGAGAATTCAGCACCACCAAACCAGCTCTACAACAAATGCTAAAGGAACTTCTCTAAGTGGGAAACACAAGGGAAGAAAAGTACCTAGAAAAACAAACCCCAAACAATTAAGAAAATGGTAATAGGAACATACATATCGATAATTACCTTAAACGTGAATGGATTAAATGCTCCAACCAAAAGACACAGGCTTGCTGAATGGATACAAAAGCAAGACCCATATATATGCTGTCTACAAGAGACCCACTTCAGACCTAGGGACACATACAGACTGAAAGTGAGGGTATGGAAAAAGATATTCCATGCAAATGGAAATCAAAAGAAGGCTGGAGTAGCAATACTCATATCAGATAAAATAGACTTTAAAATAAAGAATGTTACAAGAGACAAGGAAGGACACTACGTAACAATCAAGGGATCAATCCAAGAAGAAGATCTAACAATTATAAATATATATGCACCCAACACAGGAGCACCTCAATACATAAGGAAATGGCTAACAGCTATAAAAGAGGAAATTGACAGTAACACAATAATAGTGGGGACTTGAACACCTCACTTACCCCAATGGACAGATCATCCAAACAGAAAATTAATAAGGAAACACAGCTTTAAATGATGCAATAGACCGGATAGATTTCATTGATATTTATAGGACATTCCATCCAAAAACAGCAGATTACACTTTCTTCTCAAGTGCGCACAGAACATTCTCCAGGATAGATCACATCCTGGGTCACAAATCAAGCCTCAGTATATTTAAGAAAATTGAAATCATATCAAGCATCTTTTCTGAGCACAATGCTATGAGATTAGAAATCAATTTCAGGGAACAAAACGTAAAATACACAAACAAATGGAGGCTAAACAAAACGTTACTAAATAAGCAAGAGGTCACTGAAGAAATCAAAGAGGAAATCAGAAAACACCTAGAGACAAATGACAATGAAAACACGATGATCCAAAACCTGTGGGATGCAGCAAAAGCAGTTCTAAGAGGGAAGTTGATAGCTATACAAGCCTACCTCAGGAAACAAGAAAAATCTCAAATAAACCATCTAACGTTACACCTAAAGGAACTTGAGAAAGAAGAACAAACAAAACCCAAAGTTAGCAGAAGGAAGGAAATCATAAAGATCAGAGCAGAAATAAATGAAATAGAAACAAAGAAAACAATAGCAAAGATCAATAAAACTAAAAGCTGGTTCTTTGAGAAGATAAACAATTTGATAAACCATTAGCCACACTCATCAAGAAAAAGAGGGAGAGGACTCAAATCACTAAAATTAGAAATGAAAAGGGAGAAGTTACAACAGACACTCCAGAAATACAAAGCATCCTAAGAGGCTACTACAGGCAACTCTATGCCAATAAAATGGACAACCTGGAAGAAATGGACAAATTCTTAGAAAAGTATAACCTTCCAAGACTGAACCAGGAAGAAATAGAAAATATGAACAGACCAATCACAAGGAATGAAATTGAAACTGTGATTAAAAATCTTCCAACAAACAGAAGTCCAGGACCAGACGGCTTTACAGGTGAATTCTATCAAACATTTAGAGAAGAGCTAACACCCATCCTTCTCAAACTCTTCCAAAAAATTAGAGGAAGGAACATTCTCAAACTCATTCTATGAGGCCACCATCACCCTGATACCAAAACCAGACAAAGATACTACAAAAAAAGAAAATTACAGACCAATATCACTGATGAAGATAGATGCAAAAATCCTCAACAAAATACTAGCAAACAGAATCCAACAACACATTAAAAGGATCATACACCATGATCAAGTGGGATTTATCCCAGGGATGCAAGGAATCTTCAATATACGCAAATCAATCAATGTGATACACCATATTAACAAATTGAAGAAGAAAAACCATATGATCATCTCAATAGATGCAGAAAAAGCTTTTGACAAAATTCCACACCCATTTATGATAAAAACTCTCCAGAAAGTGGGCATAGACGGAACCTACTTCAACATAATAAAGGCCATATATGACAGACCCACAGCAAACATCATTCTCAATGGTGAAAAACTGAAATCATTTCCTCTAAGATCAGGAACAAGACAAGGATATCCACTCTCACCACTATTATTCAAGATAGTTTTGGAAGTCCTAGCCACGGCAATCAGAGAAGAAAAAGAAATCAAAGGAATACAAATTGGAAAAGAAGAAGTAAACTGTCACTGTTCGCAGATGACATGATACTATACATAGAGAATCCTAAAGATGCCACCAGAAAACTACTAGAGCTAATCAATTAATTTGTTAAAGTTGCAGGATACAAAATTAATGTACTGAAATCCCTTGCATTCCTATACACTAATGATGAAAAATCTGAAAGAGAAATTAAGGAACCACTCCCATTTACCATTGCAACAAAAGGAATAAAATACCTAGGAATAAACCTACCTAGGGAGACCAAAGACCTGTATGCAGAAAATATAAGACACTGATGAAAGAAATTAAAGATGATACCAACATATGGAGAGATATACCATGTTCTTGGATTAGAAGAATCAATATTGTGAAAATGACTATAGTACCCAAAGCAATCTACAGATTCAGTGCAATCCCTATCAAATTACCAATGGCATTTTTACAGAACTAGAAGAAAAACTTTTAAAATTTGTATGGAGACACAAGAGACCCCGAATAGCCAAAGCAATCTTGAGAAAGAAAAACGGAGCTGGAGGAATCAGACTCCCTGACTTCAGACTATACTACAAAGTTACAGTAATGAAGACAATATGGTACTGGCACAAAAACAGAAATATAGATCAATGGAACAGGATAGAAAGCCCAGAGATAAACCCATGCCCCTATGGTCAACTAATCCATGACAAAGGAGGCAAGGATATACAATGGAGAAAAGACAGTCTCTTCAATAAGTGGTGCTGGGAGAACTGGACAGCTACTTGTAAAAGAATGAAATTAGAACACTCCCTAACACCATACACAAAAATAAACTCAAAATGGATTAGAGACCTAAATGTAAGACCGGGCACTATAAAACTCTTAGAGGAAAACATAGGAAGAACACACTTTGACATAAACCACAGCAAGATATTTTTTGATCCACCTCCTAGAGTAATGGAAATAAAAACAAAAATAAACAAATGGGACCTAATGAAACTTCAAAGCTTTTGCACAGCAAAGGAAACCATAAACAAGATGAAAAGACAACCCTTAGAATGGGAGAAAATATTTGTAAATGATATATATAATGTATATATTTATATATATATAATATATATAAATATATATATAATATATAAATAACTATATATATAAATATATATAAATACCAAAATATATAAATAGCTCATGCAGCTCAATATCAAAAAAACAAACAACCCAATTCAAAAATGGGCAGAAGACCTAAATAGACATTTCTCCAAAGAAGACATACAGATGGCCGAGAAGCACATGAAAAGCTGCTCAACATCACTAATTATTAGAGAAATGCAAATCAAATCTACAATGAGGTATCACCTCACACCAGTTAGAATGGGCATCATCAGAAAATCTACAAACAACAAATGCTGGAGAGGGTGTGGAGAAAAGGCAACCCTCTTGCACTGTTGGTGGGAATGTAAATTGATACAGCCACTATGGAGAACAGTATGGAGGTTCCTTAAAGAACTAAAAATAGAATTACCATAGTAGCAGTCCCACTACTGGGCATATACCCAGAGAAAACCATAATTCAAAAAGACACATGCACCCCAATGTTCATTGCAGCACTATTTACAATAGCCGGGTCATGGAAGCAACCTAAATGCTCATCGACAGATGAATGGATAAAGATGAAGTGGTACATATATACAGTCGAATATTACTCAGCCATAAAACGGAAAGAAATTAGGTCATTTGTAGAGACGTGGATGGATCTAGAGACTGTCATACAGAGTGAAGTAAGTCAGAAAGAGAAAGACAAATATCGTAGATTAACGTATATATGTGGAACCTAGAAAATGGTACAGAGGAACCAGTTTGCCTAGCAGAAATTGAGACACAGAAGTAGAGAATAAACATATGGGGGAAAGTGGCAGGGGGTGGCAGTGGTGGTGTGCTGAATTGGGCGATTGGGATTGACATGTATACACTGATGTGTATAAAATGGGTGACTAATAGGAACAAATAAATAAAAATAAACATAAAAAAATATTCTGGGATCACAGAATTCGCAGATGCAAATTAAATGCTACCTTAAGATAACTCCGTTTTCAGTTCAGTCACTATCGTTCAACGCTTCTATTGCCATCCATTTTATAGAGAATATTCTCAGGTGTTTATAGTAAGTATTCTCAAGTATTTACAAAAAACTCCTATAGAGAGGGTCTTTCAGGATTATTTAATGAACTTGGTTTTCAGCTGTCAGTAACCAACACGCAGACCCCGCCCCACACGTGGCCGCAGCACAAGTAGTGGACGTCTGGTCTCCGCGCAGTCGCAGACGCCTCTTCCGGCGATGTGTGTGCGTGCTCGACGCAGCTACGCCTGCAGCAGAAGCCTGAGTGAGGCCGGCTTTGCTTCGTCTCTCTCCTTCTCCTTGGATGCCCGGTAGGATGCTGTACTTGGCTGTTGAGAGCATGTTATCCTGGGTGGCGGGTTCCAGGTGTTACGGAGACAAGCACTACCAGCGTTTGAAGACATGCCCCTGTTTTAAGGAGAGATGTGTTTGGTAGAACAATGTTGAAAAACAGCTATTGGAGCAGATTCCTGGTGTTAATGTGGAACAGCCGACAGCTCTGTGGTACTCTAAAGAGATGGTGGCTGGAGACCTAGTGAGTGGCATGCTGTCTCATGTATTCGGGTGTTCTGGCTTTTGAAGAAATGCTTCTGGACCAGAGAACAGAGTGAGGCCCGTGGGCACCGGACTTCAGCATTGGCTGAGGGGCGGCTTCCTCGTCCCGTACAAATAGTCTTGCTCGCTGGCTGCCCGGGAGGACCGGGGCTCTGACTCCCACCTGCAGGCAGTGGCGTCTGTCTGGACCTAGCTGGCAGGAGGGGCTGTATGCAGCTCCAGCGACCGGTGGCAATAAGGTAAGACAGCCCCTGTTCGGGGCTCTAGATTAATGCAAAGTATTTCGGGATCTAAAAGAAAATGACCTGATCCTCCCGGTCCCTCTGTTTCTCCTGAAACTCTTTCTTGTATTCAGGACCTTTAGTACTTCTGCCGGAGTAGGTGCTTCTCCCAGATGTCAGACTGCTCTGGGGCCTGTCGAGCATTGTGTCTGGGGCCCCCTCGCCAGCTCTCATGTCATTGATAGCCACATGGAATTACGTACCATCACGAACCCTTTCTGTCCCAAATACCACAGGCAGGCTTTGCCCAAATTGCTTTCACCTGGGTAGAGTGAAGACCCTTTAGCCCCAGGAGCCCAGCTGTGTGGGGTTTTGACTACTTGGGAATTTATCTCAGCTGTTACTCAAACCAGCCCTTGTGGTCCCTGAAGTTCCTATTTTCTGGGGAAATCCAAGCCAGTCTTGGCTGTGGGAATCAACTGAAGGAGACTGTCCTTTACCTAAAAGCTACAAGTGTAAATTAACTAGTCCTTCAGTCTTGGCATTTCCTTGGTTACCCATTTAAAGACAGAAGCGCTAAATACAGTCAGTGTGCTTTTTAGTTGTCAGTTCTATGAAGGTGAAAATGCTTTTTACATTGGCGTTCCTGTATTACTGGGCACCAGTGTATATAGGCCATGTGTTGGAAATAGACAAAAAGGTATCCTTTGATTATAGCATGTTAAATGTATTTGTGCAGGTTTGCATAAAATCCTTTCTGTATGCATCCCTTCATTAGGTTTTCTGTTACGGTGGGGCAAGTTTGGTAAAAATGTGGTTTTGCGGGCTGGGCAGTTCTAACTACATTCATCTTCCTGTCAGAATCTCTCTTACTAAGGTGGTGTTCCGCTGGTCTAGCTCAGCATGCGTAAGAGGAGGTAGCAAACAGCTTTTATGGGCCTCTGGCTGGCTTTGTTTAGTATGGCGTTGTTAATCGTAACCCCGGTATGTCACACCTCTAGAAAAGAAAAACACAGTAGCCTAATGCACATTATCTTTGCTTTTAAAAAAAAAAGTAAAAATAGGGCTCTGTACTGGGAAGGAAGTCTGCATTTGAAAGGGACATTTGTTCAAAATCAGCTATGTTCCTAATATTACAAAAGGTGTTATATTAGGCTTCAACTTTACCTAATTACAAATAAATGACAAGGTTTATGTGTCATAGCATGTTTAAGGCTATCTTGCCCGACCAACTGTTTCATACAAAAAATACAAAACTGTATTTCTCTTCATGACGTAAGTTAAAAAACAAAAAATACCCCGAAAAACCCCAAACGGAAACACATTAAAGGGGGCATAGAGTAGTGGAAAGAGGAGGAAGGTGGGGTTGTGTTTTGGCCACCCCACTAACTAGTCATGTAATTCTGTGCCAGCTCCTTCATCCATTGCATTTCAAATTTCCATATGTAAGATGAAGATGGGAATACTAACTTTCTAAAAAGTTGTCAAGACTAAATGAAATAACGTTTGTGGAAAATGTCTTGTAAAATGTGAAGCTTTATACACACTGGTAAGTGTAAAATGACTCATCCTGAAGCCATTTAAAAATCTTGTACAGCACAGGGTATCCTTGGATTTGGGAGTAGCAAAGATCAGTCTTATAGGAACTATATCATTCCCACAACTCAGCCCCAAATGCTGACTGTAAGTATTATACAGAATAGCCTACACCAAATTCTATCCATAAGGTAGAAGGTTTAGTTTTTGAGATTTGAGGTTTTTGCTGTGCCAGTGACTTGTAATTGCTGCATTTCCCTAGAAGTGAGCTAAACTACATGCGGAAACTAGAAAAATAAATGGACTACACACACACACACACACACACACACACACACACACAGAGCTCATGTCAGAAAACTAATTCCACCTATATTCATATCACATTTTTCTTCTTACCAAGCATCTCTAATATACGTGTCACTTAATCTTCATGACAACCTTGAGAATTATTATCTCAAAATTCGAGAGATGGGGAAATGAAGTTTACTAGAGGGTAAGTGACTTGCTGTGTGTTAGCAGACGGGGAACCTGAATTCTGTCTAACCCAGAATTCTAACCCAGATCTTCTGACCACATGAAAGTAAATATTCTGAAGTAATTGAGTGCATAGTACGCTAATTTATGTATAGATACCACATTAAAAGAAATACAAATTTTTTTAGAAACACCAATGACCTGGAAGGAGACCTACCAATCAGTCCCCAGAAAAAAGCTGAATTGTGAGGCTTTTTCTAAATTGTCGTCACTTCTGCTTTCATCATGTTTCCTTGTCTAAAAGCGCTGAGGATCGGACTTCTTGCTCTGGAGTCAAGACCATGTCTCGTGCACACAACTGCAATCGCTCCTTAGCTCTGTAAATATTATATTTATCTTAATATTTCACAGGACCTCTGATTTACTACTTGGTAAACTTCCCGCTTCATGAACAAGCAGTTAACTGAATCACATGTGAGTGATATAAGCAGTTAAACACGTCGTGATCAACATTGCAGGAGTCTAGTCCTTTAGCTTGTAAACATAAGCGGATAACTCCTGGGGCCAGGGACAAAATCTCACTTCCCATCACAGATCCACTTTAGAGGAGCCTGGAGTTTTGGTGAAAGTGTCGTGTCTCTGTGGGCGAGAAAGCCCAGAGTAACTGGTTTATAATAAAGGTGAATGATAAAACTTTCACAAGTTTCCTTAGTTATAATTTCTTCTAGTTACTCATATATACAAGGCCACCTATGTGACTTAAGACAGAGCTGCAGTTTTAATGGAAAATTATCCTTTATGGCTTTATTTGTTCCACTGTAACCGCTGCCAACATTACGTTGATCATCCATGAAAGGGCACTTTGAGATCATGCAAATATTCTGCAAAGAGTAAAGTATAATAAACAAGTAAGGTACTACTGTGCATGAATAATAGTAATAAATGCCGTGATCACTACCTGACTTTCTTTTTGAGATATAATTATTTTAATTTATTTTTATTGAAGTACAGTTAAATTACAGTGTTGTATTAGTTATTGCTGTACAGCAAAGTAAATCACTTATACATATATATACATTCTTTTTCATATTCTTTTCCATTATGGTTTATCACAGGATAATGAATATAGTTCCCTGTGCTATATACAGTAGGACCTTGTTGTTTATCCATCCTATATATAATAGTTAGCATCTGCTAATCCCAAACTCCCATTCCTTCCCTCCCCCACCTCTCTCCCCCTTGGCAACCCCCAGACCATGTCTATTCTCTATGTCCCTGATTCTACTTCTGGTTCATAGATAGGTTCATTTGTGTCATATTTTAGATTTCACATATGAGTGATATCATATGGTATATGTCTTTCTCTTTCTGACTTACTTCACTTAGTATGATAAACTCTAGTTGAATCCATGACCACCTGACTTTTTAAAAAAATTTATTTATGGCTGTATTGCATCTTCTTTGCTGCACGTGCACTTTCTGTAGCTGCAGCGGGCGGGAGCTACTCTTTGTTGCGGTGCACAGGCTTCTCATTGCAGTAGCTTCTCTTGTTGCAGAGCACGGGCTCTAGGCGCACAGGCTTCAGCAGTTGTGGCACGTGGACTCAGTAGCTGTGGCTTGTGGGCTCTAGAGCGCAGGCTCATTAGTTGTGGCGCACAGGCTTAGCTGCTCCGAGGCATGTGGGATCTTCCCGGACCAGGGCTCAAACCTGTGTCCCCTGCATTGGCAGGCGGATTCTTAACCACTGCGCCACCAGGGAGGCCCCCACCTGACTTTTTAATCTGTAATTATACTAGTTAATGTTTAGGTAGCATCCACTATGTGTTGGGCGTGGTGCAGCATGTTTTCGATACCTCAGTCCAAATAATACCTCTTTTTAATAGTAAAGATGATATACCATCTGTGCGTGTAAATAGTTCTTCCGCTTTCTGTGGAAAGGAACCCATCACAACAGTTGTTCTTATAAGCGTGACTTTCATACTGTTTGATTATTGCTGGCCTTGATGTTTCTTCCCAGTAACACGTTTGAGGTGGCGAATGGATGGGAAAAAAAAATGTGCATATCCTGAACAATAGTTTACGAATAGAAACACATAGGCACCCAAAAGATACCTGGAATTCTCTTTAAATTTGTACTCTTGCATACTATATAAAAATGGGGGACTGGGATACTGGGACATACTCATGTGCCTTATGAATGATAAAAATTTAAGGTATGTTCAGTATAATTTAAGCTTTAAATGTATTTTAATGTATTCAATTTTATTGTGATTTTATCAATGAAAATGGTAAACTTAGCTAACTCTATTATTCAGAACATTTATTAACCCGTTCGTCACCTTTTTTTTTAATTGGTATTTTCTGGCTCTACCAAATACAGCGTACAACAACGAAGACAGCCCGGTTGGGGGTTCAGACCATTGGCTGGAGAGTTAGGTAACGAGAACTCAAGACTGGCCGTTATCAACTCCTTGTGGGGGAATTTCCTTGGGCAAGTTAAGCCACTCCTCTCAGGGCCCAGTTTCCTCATCTCTAAAGTGAAAGCGCTCAGACTGGAGTACCAGAGTTCATGGCAGTCCAGAGCGAATACACTTTTCATGTTGAAATTACGATAAAGAGACCAAAGACTTAGTGATCTCAAAAAGCGCTTCACACTTCTGTTATTGTGAAAGATTCGAAAAACATATTCAGCAAACATTGAATGAATTCTTTCCATGTACTTGTTACTAAATTAAGCTGACAGTTTCATTAATTACTGATGGCTCTCCTTCGGCTTGGGGTCAGGGTTGCTAGATAAAATACAGGACCCCCAATTACATTCAGCTGTCCCATGCAATGTTTGGGGCATACATTAAAAAAGTTGTTCATTGTTTTTCTGAAATTCAGATCTAACTGGGGATCCTGTATTTTCATTTGCTAAATCTGGTGATTTAGTGGGTCAGAAAGGGTGAGGAGAGGGGAGCAAAACTGAATTGAAGGAGAGTAGACCGAAGAACTTTTGGAATTATCTAGTAGTGAATTTAGTAATAAACAGAAGGAGATGAAATGGTCAAGTAGCATTTCCCAAAGTTGATTCTGTTGGACCAGCGCTGGGTGAAACTCTGTTAATGAAGGGGAAAAGTCCTTCTTTATAAACGGTAAAGTCAGTTGGAGAAATACTTTACATTTTATCCTCCTCTTAAGCAAAGCTATTTTTCTTACTGCAAGACTTCTCAGGGCATTTATCGGTGAAAGTTAATTTCTCAGTGGGAAATAGTCTATGTTGAGCTGCCCGTGCTTATTTGACCAGGATCCCTTCTTTGTGGTCTTAGAATACCTATCAACAATCCACAGTGTTCCTCAAACACACTTTGTGAACATCAACGTTAAGAATACCACAACGGTGTACCGCGCGGATCAGTCGTTCTAAACAGCACGGAGGCTCCTCCCTGATTGGGCAGACGTGTGGGTCATTCTGGTTAGTTATTCAAGGAGTAACTGTCCTGGGTTACTCCAAACCACAGATAACTGCCAGCCATCATTACACAGCACAAATATATTCATCTAAAACGCCAGTTCAGTGCATACCAGCAATGCTGATTATAAAACACTGTAAGTAGTTAAGGTAGCGTGGTAGCAGCAGACCCAGTACTGGAAAAGCATTCTCAGTCTAAATTTGTCATCTGTAACCTGTTAATGATAGATACTCAAAAGGGTCCAGCGTTTGATTGCAAAGGAAACAAAAACCCATGTGTACACCAAGTTTGTTTGTTGTTTGAAAAAAGAATGTCACTACTTTGAAAATTAATATGTACTATCATGGTAGATGAGGTATTTTTTGTTTAAACATGTTATTAAATTCATAACCATTTTTAGCCATTAACTTTTATCAGTGAACACACTGAAATACTGTCATGTGGACCTCATCTGTTAATAGGCTGGTAATCCTCTTCGGAGTGACTACAGCTGTTCCCAAACAATTTGGTGCAGTGGCTTAACTGCCGCTAAGCCTTGGAAGTCAGTTCGCCTTCCGTCCTTCTCCCATCCTCAAAACCAACCTGAATCAAATGCTAGTTGATAATGAGAATGCTACGGAGCAAGTCCACAGAATCAGTAAGGGGGTGGAGCCCAAGGTTTTAGGATAATCACAAACTTAGTAAATCTATTTCTGAAAAACTGAAAGTATTCTTAACAGTTTGTCCGCTGGTAATAATAATAACAACAACAACATGCACTGAATGTTTACTCCGTGCCTGACACACTGTTCAGTGCTTTGCAAGCTTTATCAGATCCTGTAATCCTCATGGCAGCCCTCTGAGGTACTAGTCTCCTCTCCACTGTACAGATGAGAGAGCTGAGGTATAGAGAGCTAAGTCATTTGTGTAAGATCATATCCGTAGAAAGGGCAGTTCAAGGGTTAAAATTCTAAGTCTAGATTCAAACCCAAATTCATAACCACTATACAATACCTCTGCAAAGTGGAAGGCCTTACTGTGAGCACACATCACTTGTGAGTGTATTTTCTCTGCCAGGACAGACACAGACCCCCACCGTTAATCGGATTACAAAGTCAGTAATTGGGTTCTCAGAACATGTGGTTAAAAGACCGAGTACAGAGCACAAGAAGGCTAATGCCAAATTTAGGGAGGTGGGAAAGTCAAGCACCTCTGAATGAGGAAATCACAGGGAACTTGATACCATTTTTATAAGCATACAGTCGAAGCCTGAAAACACTGAATTTTGAGCACAGTGTGTTGTAAAGAACACTAATGTGATTGTAAATTTTCTGAAGATTTGTCCAGTATAAAATTGCTAAACTCTCATTTCCTTTAGAAATCAACATTTCTGAGCTGGTCTCTTGCAAAAGAAACCCAAAAGGTTTGAGTTCTTAAAGGGTTTGGGACCTTGATATTGCACAGGTCGGAGGAGCTAAGTTTTTTCTTTTTATTTGATGAGTAAGCATAACTGGATCTATAAGGCAAAACTTGGAATTAAACGATATGAACTTCTAAATTTGTTTTCAAAAACATCTCAGAAAATATCAACCATCAACAGAGAGGAAAGAGTAGGAGTTTGAAGTAAAAATGACTTCAGTTTTACAATTTATATGGTGATGTCCTCATTGTGGTAGCATGTTACTTTGGTGGTCCCCAGTGGACCCTGCCTCTCAGTATTCCACGAGGGAGGTCCCTCGTGGAAGACTGGCCCTTGGATCTGCGTCAGCCAGTAGAGTGTGGTTGAATTTCTGGGCCTAAGCCTTAAGAAGGCCTGGCAGCTTCTGCTTGCAGACTTCGTAGGAAACTACTTACAATGTAAGAAGTTGGACTGCGCTGGGACTGCCGTTCTTAAAAAGCGTAGCCTAGCCATGTGGAGAGGCCCCATGTATCCATAAATAGGCAGGCCCTAGAAGACAACCTCAGCTGAGCTCCCAACTGACAACCAGCACCAACTTGCCAGCCAGCTGAATGAGACTGTCTTGGAAGTGGCTCCTCCAGCCCCAGCTGAGGCACCCCAAAACGATGCCATGCGGAGCAGGTACCCCTACAGAGTCCCACCTAAGCTGCAGAATGGGGAGCAAATAAGTGAAATAGTTGTTGTGTTATGCCTCCAAGTTTTGAGTTAATTTTTTTTTTTTTGGCTGCGCTGCACGGCATGTGGGACCTTAGCTCCCTGATCAGGGATTCAACCCGGGCCCCCTGCCGTGGAAGCACAGAGCCTTAACCACTGCACCGCCAGGGAAGTCCCTTGAGTTAATTTTTAATGCAACAATACATAGACATAATTATACCAGATCTTTTCCCCTCCTCCCAAAATTGTTTTGGAGGAGACATTCATCTGTTTGTTTATTGGTTTTATAAAGTGGTAACAACTTTACCATATTATACTCTTTCCCTTCCCCCAGCTTTGTATTGGAGGAAGCATTCATTCTTTCAGTGTTTCCAAGTCCTCCTATTGCGTGCTGTTGGGCCCTAGATACCCAAAGATGAGAAGGAGACTCAGAAAATCATTTAGCCTAACAGAGGAGACAGAAACATTCACACACAGCATCTGTTTTGTGTGCTAGAGCACTGTGTGCCTAGTGCAATGGCAGCATGGAGAAGGGATCAACTCATGTGCCAGTGGCTGGGCTGGGGTGGGTGGGGGTGTCAGCATCTTCCAGGAAATGTCCTAGAAGGAACAGCATTTGTGTTAAGCCTTGAAAGATGAAAGGAATTCTCCCAGGTGGAGAAAGAGTCATATGGGGGTCATTCTGTGCCAGAGGAAGAGCAGTAACAAAGTTCTGAGAGCGTGAAATAATGTGATGGTTAGAGCAAGCGAAGTCTTCTGCGGCCATAGTGTAAGGTGCAGGAACAGTGGTTACCCAGCTGTCCAAGCAGACAGAAGCCTTGAAGGCCATTCTCATCAATTTGGCTTGAGGACAAGGTAAAGCCTTGTGAACGATTTTTTAAAATTGTACTTAAATGAAGTGTAATTTACACACAGTAAAATGTCTAACATCTTAAGTTCAATGACTTTTAATGTATGCAAATACCTATGTGACCACCACTCGGACCAAGGTGAGGCCAGCGTAATATGAGAAACCCTGACAAGGATGTCAGGAGCATAGAGCCATATGTCCCGAACAAAATATTAGAAAATGCAGCAACTGAACAAAGGATGATACATCAAGACCAAGTGATCAAGAATGCAAGGTTGGTTTACTATTAAGGAAATCAATAATGTAAATCACCACATTAGTAGAATAGAAAACCACATGATCTTGATAGATGCAGATAAAACAACTGATAAAATTCAACATTCATTCATGATAAAAATTTTCATCCGAGTTATTTAATGCAAGGAAAAGCCATGGCTACATCTGTGCTGTTCAGAGTAGAAGGCTCTTTATGAAGCAGTCACAGTTCTTGGTCCTTGAACAGGGAGCTACAGTATGATGTTCTCTGGGAAAAGTTTCCAGGGGTATGGGAGAAAGCAAAATCCACAGATATCCAACTCTACCATTGGAGGAACTATGCCAAGTGCTGACTCCCAGTGAGCAATAAATTAACTCCAGACCTCTTTAAGAGCTATGCAGGCAAGGAAGGACTCAGACAGAGTCCATTAAAAATGTGATTGCTCTACACATCACAGGCAGCAGTGCTAATGGATATTGTTTACATGTCTCTGAGCCTCGCTGCTCTATGCTGAAATAGAAATGAAACAAATTAAAAGTTGAGTAGCTCAGGTCTTTAGTAATGGCTCATGGCAATAAAGGTAACAGATGGAAGCCTGAATCCTAGTTTTGTATGCCACTCTCCAGCTGTGTGCCCTTTGGAAAGACAGGTTACCCCCGGGGTTTGTTGCTGGATCTGTGAAATAAGTGGGTTAGATTAGATGGGCCTTGGTATGAGTCACATCTGGATTTCAGTCCTGGCTCTGTCCTTTACCATCTATGTGACTGGTGCCTCAGTTTCTACATCTGTATAATGGACAGAAACCGCAATGTGTTCCTCTGAAGATTAAGTGAGATCATGTAAGCAGAGCACTTAACACATTCACTGTACATATTGAACACTAAATAAAGGTAGATGTTATTAATGTTCTTAAGAATTAGCTATTAGGGTCTAAAATGCCGTAATGATAAATAGTAGACTGGAAATACTAATTTTCTCTGACATGGAGATTGGTAAGTGTTGCGGAAAGCTTTGAAATTCTGCATGTCCCGCCTATCACAGGTGGTACTGCAAGAAGCTTGAATAATTTTAGCAGGAAGGAAAACAGAAGGGTAGATATTCTTTCATGATTTAATCTTGGTAATGTACCAGTGATTTCATTACTATGTGCAAAGAAACTATGACATTTCCTATACTCTGATAAGTACTAAGTGAAAAATCTAATTAAATGATGCATGCATAGAATTTCCATAGAATGTAATTAATGAGACAGCCAGAGCCCCTATTGATTACACTGGTGAAGTTAATCAAATAGTATGTTTATCTAAGTAACCCAACAAGAGTCTGACGTCCACAGTCAGGCATGTGGTTTTGCCAGTTGTAAATAAGCTGCCCACAGGAACAAAGTACCCCCTTAGAGAATGGGAAATTTAATGATCTGTGTTTGCAACATAGCACGTTGTATCAAATAAATGACTGCTTTTTCCGAAAGTCATATTCATAGTATCTGAGTTTGAACTATTCAGTTGGGCCAAATATTTAAACTGGAAATATTCATGAGAGAGTTGTAAATGATACTACTTTTGGACCATGTCCCCACCCTCCATCCGACACGTTCTTACTTACGGGCAATCACAGCCCAAGTCATGAAGCACTTGTAATGGCTACAGTGGGACTGCGTTTTCTGTGGCCTTCTGGGTAGTCCTAGAAGCTTAGCTACCCCCCGTCCCCCCACTGGCCTGCTGCATTGCTTACCACCTCTAATACCCTTGAACTTGTTATTACGGCTTCAGGAAGATGCTGTCCCCATCACGGCCACAGTGGTGAGAGCAGGCTTGTGGAGTCTTTTTCAAACTTCCTTCTACAGCTCTTCCGTACCTTTCGTGACTTGGGGTTGGGTTTGTGGGTAGGGGAGGGTCACTAACTCTGTTCTGTACTCAGAACAGAGTCAAGTTTGCTTTACTCAGACCCTCCTTTTCTTCTAACCCTTCCGCTAACCACAGGAACGGGAGGGGTGGCTGTCACTTTAAGAGGGCTAGGCTTCCGGGATTACTTCACTTGGTCCTCTGTTGATGTTTGGGAGGTGCCATGCCTTGCAAATTACACTTTAAATAGAGGGCCCACCCCAACATCATTTGGAACGTGTAGAAAACCTCGGATTCAATGAAAATGTACAACCTCGAGGCAGAAGTCAGCACAGAACCGCCGACAGTTTTAGAATAGAACAACTAGGGGAGTGTGAAAGCCCGGTCTAGAATAATAGCCGCCCTGGAAAGAAAGTGCTTTTCTGGCAAGCAGTGTGGCTTTGGAGTTGGACTCACCTGGCGTGTCCCTGGCTCCACGGCTCACTAGCTGTGTGATTCTGGATGCGTTTAGACTTGCTGGGGCTCTGCTTCCTCCTCTCTAAAAAGGAGACCTGTGCTTTGAGTCTGCTGCCCGCCACATGATAATAGCACTACGTTACGTCAGCTAGAAGTAGGCTGCCTTGTATGATAAAATGAATGCAATGATTGTAAATACTGACTCACTAGAATGTCACTTAGATCTAGACTCAAAGTGGGGAGACCTTGCCCAAGAATGAGCTCAGCCATTTCCTAGCTATGTGACCTTGGGAAAGTCCCCCAAGTTCTCTGGAATGGATTTAACTACACCCACCTAGGATCAGCGTGAAGTTTAAATGAGTTGCCATGTGTGGAAGTGCTTTTAATAAAGCTATAAATTTAAACTTAAAAAAAAGCTATAAAAGTAAGATAGGGGGGCTTCCCTGGTGGCGCAGTGGTTGAGAGTCTGCCTGCTGATGCAGGGGACACGGGTTCGTGCCCCGGTCCGGGAGGATCCCACATGCCACGGAGCGGCTGGGCCCGTGAGCCATGGCCGCTGAGCCTGCGCGTCCGGAGCCTGTGCTCCGCAAGAGGAGAGGCCACAACAGTAAGAGGCCCGCGAGCCAAAAAAAAAAAAAAAAAGATAGGTTATTCTATTAATATGTTATTGCAGTGCTATTAAATATAGTGATTGTTTATAATATTTTTAAAGGAACTGGTCATTTTTCTGCACCTGAGATCCAGTGGTAGGACTGTTATGAGCAGAAACTTTCAAAATGAGCCACATGGTAGAAAATGGCTGCCGATGAATTATTTGCAGTTAGTGATCTGTAGTTTTTGTTGGAACCAAATTAAAATCATCTGGCTATCTCTGACCTCCCATATAACCCTTCTGAACAGGAAAAGAGACACTTTTCTACAACAGATAATACATCAAAAGACACACAATGGTTCTATTTTCCTTTTTTTTTTTTTTTTTTTGCTGTACGCGGGCCTCTTACTGTTGTGGCCTCTCCGTGGCCTCTCCTGTTGCAGAGCACAGACTCCGGACGTGCAGGCTCAGCGGCCATGGCTCACGGGCCCAGCCGCATCCGCGGCACGTGGGATCTTCCTGGACTGGGGCACGAACCCGCGTCCCCTGCATCGGCCGGCGGACTCTCAACCACTGCGCCACCAGGGAAGCCCCTATATTCTTTTTAAATATAGCACTCAGAAATGGTGGTGGAGAGAGAAATGATTAATGTCTAAGAGTAGCCATTTTATAGGCTCATCTCAAACTACAAATGCAAAATAGTCAGGAGGGCAAATTAGCTTTTATACCTACTCTTTGTACAAACAATTTTTTTTTTTTTTTTTTTTTTTTTACCTTTTAGGGGAAATTTCCACATCTTCAGGAGGAAGCAAATTATATAGTGTTTTTTCCCCCCTCATAAAATGTCTAGAGTAAATGTTTAAGTCTTTCTCAAACAGCCCTCATTTTCTGTTTTCTTCTAAAGAAGTTTTACACTTGACAAGTACTTAGACGCTCACCCGTCCTTTGATGAAGATTTAAGGTTATTTACTGCAGCCCTGGAAATAAAATTTGGCTTAGTCAATTTTGGCCAAATAGAAATAATTTAAAAAATGCTATGGTTTCTTGTCCACTTGTAACAATTTTGTCCCCTTGCTGGATTGGTCCTGGATTCCTAAACATAACCTGTACATAACTGACAGCGCTATGATTCTGCTACTTGCCCTCTTCAAAGCAATATCACTTAAGCTATCCACAGATTTCAATGTACTTAAACAAATACGTCATTCCTAATCTAGAGTTGGACCATCATAAATGGTTAGTTAGACCGTCTGCGATATCGTTAGGACTGGAAGTCCATTTTCTAATGTCTCAAAGCCTTCGATTGTAGTGCAGACCATGGATTCAGATGTGATGCCAGAAGTCCCCCAGGAAGTATTGCAAATATGTGTAACTTCCAGCCAAAGCAGTCTGCGTAAACAAGCAATCACACAAACCACGTCATTTGGTTTGACCCAAAGTTATGGCAGGAATGTCCTCAGAGCCACTCATTGCCATATAGGTAGACCGTTTTCATTACCCTCTGCTCATACAGAAAACCCAAATGGCTCAGCAAATATTGACTGAATTATAATTCTGACATCGTTAATCTTTTTCTTCACAGACTTGAGGTTTACATCTTACTCCCAATTGCATAAAATGAAAGTGAATAAAGAAGTTTAATCAGCAAATAATCTGAATACAATAAAAAAGATCCCAGAAGATAAATTCCACAAGCATGATAAGAGGCTTTTAGGGCAGCCCTGCAAAAAGTCTCTTTTGAAAGTTGCACCCTTTGCGTAAAAATATCTATGAGCAGAATAAAATATTTAAACAAGCAATATTAACTAAAAAAGAAAACCTCAGCATTAGAAAAGCGCACACACTCAGGCTCTCCCTTCCCATTAAGGAAGCTTCCTGTGTTTCGTCATCACCTTTTAAATAGAAAGTTTTGTGCTCTGTTGGACTGGGCAAGGATTTCAGACCCATGGGCCTCCAAAAGAAATCCACACCATGTGTTAGGGGAGCAAAGAGTTCTATGGCACATTGCTGCTAGCTGGGTACACTCCTGTGTCATCTTTCTCTGTATCATGTGATTTAGCATCGCTTCCTTATTTATAAGCTCCCTGCTGTAGTTGCTTTATTTCACACATTACCAAATGTAGCATCTAATATGATGGTTCTTACAGGTAGATAACTCCTGAGTGAATGAATGAATGAATAGGCATTCAGTAATAACTATGGATTGTTTCAAGCCAACTAAAGGAAAAAAAACTTTGATTTCTTTGTCTTGACCCATCTTATTTCCCCCCCCAAATGTTTAACACCATTCTCTACTCCAAAATGCATGAAAATGCATAAAAAGGACCAACTAGGGTATGTGTGTGTGTGTGAAGTGATATACACAAACATAAAATAACAATCTTCATATAATGTTCTTTCCTTCCAGTCTCTGTAAAAATATGCTCCATGCAACGTTCTTTTCTCGTATTTAATGATTTTACTAGTTAGGTACTCAGAAATAAACATAGCACTGCCAGCTTGCTTACAGAAGGCAGAGCAGCGAGAGATGGTAAAGGGACTGGAGTGAAGGTTGTCACCAGAGGATGAGACTGACAGAAAATCCTTTCCTGTGTTTTGGGCCACCACTGCCCTCTAGGGGACACATGGAAAATAAGCAAAGTCTCTCACGCTTGTGCTAGAAATTTAAGACCTTGGAAAGTCATCTTGTCTGCCTAACTTTTATTAAGGAAAGCTTAATGAAAAGCTAATTAAAATTACTTCAACGATAGCTGTATCATCCTAAGAAATCTTTACATCACATGCTTTTCTAGGATCAGCTAATTTAGAGTCACAGCTGATAAGAAGTTCTTCATTCTGTCTATCCTGACTTCCCTGCAGAATTTTAAACATGTTATTTCTTGTCCTGTTAAGGAACAGCTGCTTGTTATGACTAACGTGTTAGTCACTGTTTGTACTTTTACCTTTCAGTGCTCCAACAACCAGAAACCCCGGCTCTTTCAGCCTTTCTTTATAAAGTCATTTTGTACCGAGGAAAATGTGCAAACATTTCCGAAGTTGCCAACTTGTTACTTATTTCTAGACAAAAGAATTTGAAGTGAAGAGCAAAAATCAACTTGTGATTTTTACATGGGAGATACAACTTAAAATACCCTCAGGGCTTTCAAGCTTCTTTATATAAAACTTGAAAAATTAGGGACAGTATCTACTGTAATCCTACTGTATAGGCAGAAATCAATCTGCTTTCATTTCTGAATCTTAAAGGAGAATTTAAATAATACTAAAGTGAGGTTTCTGGAAGTAAATATTCTGCCTTAAGAGAAAATTTCATGACTTTAGGGTGATATTGTGGAAGAGTCACTTATAAAATATCTACTTGTTCATCCGTTTAACATTTGTTGAGTATTCCATTACTCAAAAGATACTATATTAGGGGTTCTAGGTGTGCAAAGAAACTTACCATTCAGTAGAAAAGTTAATATAGTATTACAGTATCTCATTTTGTCCTGTATTAGATTTGATTTTATTCAATAAGTATTATCGAAACGCTTAGTTTTTATGTATATTATCTACTAGACTTCAAGCATCTTGAGAAAAGAGAATTTATTTTGCTCATCTTTATATCACCAGTACCTTGGATGATTTAACTTCTCAAGCCTAACAGTAGTCCTTTAAGTGTGTGTTGTTAGTCTTAGTTTCTAGATAAAGTAAATTATTCAGCAATTTATAAGCTAGAATGTAATTGAGATTTAAATCCAGGTGTGTCTGATCATTGATATTATGATTCCTCCCTGCTTATATGCCTAGCATAGTGCCTGGCACATAGTAGGTGTTCAATAAATATTTGTAGAAGAATTATTGGTGTGCTTTTCCCAAGTAGTATATTCTTTGCTTTCATTTTGGTATCTCAAGGGCTTCAAACAGGTCCCCAATAATTAAGTGTTGAATGAATGAATATAGATTTCTTAGGAAGTCTCTTTTGAGCATTTTTCCATTACCTTCATTCTTATGGTATATCCTTAATGGTAGAATAAAGTCTGAAGACTAAATGAGACAATATTTTATGACATATGATATCGATGGTGATCTCTAACCAGCTATCCTGGAATTCATTTTCAGCTAAACTCAGGACATCAGATAGGTCATTGACCTGCCTTCTTGGCAATTCCATTGTCCCAAAATTGGAGGAAATGAATGGAGGAACTGATAGTTCAAAAAAATCAAGTTCTGACTCATAAGGGAGAGCCAGTTGAGCAGGTGGAAGTAACAGGAATCTTAAAGAACGATAAAAATAGAGTTTTAAAAACTGTGATGGGGGTAGTAGTTCTGAAAAATATCAGAGAAGTATGGTAAATTTATGAGAACAGATTTTAAAAGTTCAGGGAACAGATTAGAAGAATTCTATAGCATATAAGTTTCAAAAGGAAAAATGCCTTGAAAAGATTGAGGAGCTTGCAGAAATTCTAAACACACCCTAAAGCTCTTAACGTCATTTTTTTCGGTATTAGGATTATGAGTAATTTCTTTAAAATTTTACCTCTCCACATTTTTGTCTATGAAGTGGTTTTCAGATGGTCAGAGCAATTCTGATTATATTATCATCTAAAAAAATAAAACAAAAGTTACTTTAAAACAACTTCTGCCATGTAGCTGCACATCATTCTGCTGTGGTGGTTTTTATAGGACCTTCTTTCCAGTGTCTCTGCATCTCTGCTCTAAATAATCCATTTATTGCTTCATTCAGTAAGCGTATGTTTACCGAGAAACTTCCATGTAGCAGCAGTGTTCCAGGCGCTGGGACTCTGATACGAACAAGGTCACATCCTTGTTCTTAGAGGGCTGATATTCTAGTAGGGGAGAAAGACAGCAAACAAATAGAGCATGTCTTTAATTCTAGGCAGCAATCGTGCTTTTAAGAAAAATGAAGGAAGGTAAGAGGAGAGGGAGCAACGTGGTGTTGTAGTTTCAGATGTGCTGGTTAAGGAAGTCAGTCCTCTGAGAAGGGAGTGACTCTTCTTTTTAAATATTTATTTTTTTATTTGAATGTGCCGGGCCTTAGTTGCGGCATGCGGGATTTAGTTCCCTGGCCAGGATCGAACCTGGGTCCCCTGCAGTAGGAGCGTGGAGTCTTAGCCACTAGACCACCAGGGAAGTCCTTAGGGAGCGCCTCTTGATGGGAGGCTTCCATGGTATGAATCGGCCTTGGGAGAATCCAGGTGAAGAGTTGTGCAGACAAGGGAATAGCAGACATAAAGGAAAACCCCCAAATGATCTGAGACCAGTTTAAAAAAAAAAAAAACAAACCTCAGGATACACATGGTTTTCTTTGTCTGCTCTTTAAGTTCCAGGAACACATTGTTCCAGTAAAAGATGGACCTGCAGCTTAGAGGGGATGGTAACATGGGTAGATGAGAAAGAGAGCAGATTTGTAAGATTTCTATTTTCTTTGTGTCTTTGGAATGGAAATGATAGTCTGCTGTTGCTAAGAGGGAAGAGAAGATGAAGAAAGAGAATGTAAGAGGGTGCCTATGTTCTAGATGCTTTCAAGGATTCCGCTTGGTGGGAACTTTGTCCCTTTTTTTTTTTCATCCCTTAGAAATGATTGCAATCTTGGGGCAAAGAGATGATGTTAGCATTCCTATAATTCTTTTGAGTAATCTCAGTGGCCAGGGCTTTACTGAAATCTGAGGTTTGGTCATCATCATCTATTTGTTTTTAGAAGCTGTTCCTCCTGAAATTCTCTCTACCTTCTGGCTTAAATTTCCCTTAAGGGGTTGATGAAGGGAGAGGTGCAGGTTAGATTATACTAGTAGAAGAGGGGCCAGGTCCTAAGAGAATTTGTCCCTAGAGGAAAATAAAGAGAGAACAGAGGGACTCCAGTTGTGTGGGGCACAGAAAGGTGAGGCTTCAAGGGACCGAACTGGAAACCTGCATCCCTTTCTCCTCCTCCAGACCCCGACTTCACCTTCCTCTTGTGTTCTTTAATGCCCCCGCCCTTCGCTCTCCCTCCCAGCAAACAGTTCAAACTTGGCTCCACCTTAGCCCCAGCAGGAAAACTAGTGCCCCAAATGTTTCCAGATGAATTTCCAGAAATCATCTTTCTGGAAACCCGGGAAATGCCATTTACAAGCACAAGAAGAGAACTCAGAAGGGCGTTCAGTAGGTGTGCCACGTGGTCAGGTGTGGGAGTGTTGCTTTGTCCAATCAAAATTCTAATGGGGCTTCCCTGGTGGCGCAGTGGTTGAGAGTCCGCCTGCCGATGCAGGGGACGCGGGTTCGTGCCCCGGTCCGGGAGGATCCCACATGCCGCGGAGCGGCTGGGCCCGTGAGCCATGGCCGCTGAGCCTGCGCGTCCGGAGCCTGTGCTCCGCAACGGGAGAGGCCACAACAGTGAGAGGCCTGCGTACCGCAAAAAAAAAAAAAAAAAAAAAAAGATGAAAAATCCAGATGAAGGAAGATGATTTAGTATTACATTGCTTGCAGAGAACATTTTGGGAGAGAACTGAGTTACATATTAGGAAGAATTTATTCAAAGTGGGGAGGTATGGTAAACACTGAAATGAGTTCCTGTTTAGGTTATACAATTTCAGTCTTCGGTGATGATCTTTTTTTAAAGAAAAGTTTCTAATATTTGAACTAGTTTAGGCAAAATTATTGGAAGTTGGAAAGATGACCTCATTAAATTAAATCAGAATGATTTAATAAATGACATTTGATACCTATCATTTTCTAAGATGAAAAAATAATCTCCAAAATTTTACGTCTATCTCCATAACATGAAATACAGTCGTCCCTCAGTATTAGCAGGGGGATTGATTCCAGGACCCCACAGATACCAAAATCCAAGAATGCTCAAGTTCTTTTTATAAAATGGTATAGTATTTGCATATAACCTCTGCACATCTTCCTGTGTACTTTAAATCATCTCTAGATTACTTATAATACGTAATGCAGTGTAAATGCTGTGTAAATAGTTGTAAGTACAATGTAAATGTTATGAAAATAGTTGCTGGCATGGCAAATTCCCGTTTTCTTTTTTGGAATTTTCTGGAATTCTTTTTTCCTGAATATTTTCGATATGCGGTTGGTTGAATCATGTGGGGATGCAGGGTCTGTGGATTCGGAACCTGCGGATACAGAGGGCTGACTATAAGACTCCTAATACCTAACATGCATGGTCAAAATCCAGAATATTTTATCTGTGTGTCACTAAGCTTATAATTAGTTAGTAGTAGCCTCACTCCTACCAGCTCCAATTAAACAGATTTAAGACCTTTTTTCGGATTAGTTTTAGGTAAATAATATAAATGTATACTTGGACGCAAACAGATATTATTAATTAACAAAATGTGATCACTGGAATTGGACTCATAACTAATTCTATAGCCAGACCAAATAATGAGGTATGAATAGACAATGAAAGACAGCTATGACACTGCTTGGTATAATAACGGTTGTTTCTCTTTGCCTTTCCAATTCCCTGATAAGGAGTGTACAATAAATTCTTAAGTTCACTACGAACACATGTCGTTGTGTTCACAGTGTTCAGTTTAAAATCAGATTCCAGGGACTTCCCTAGTGGCGCAGTGGTTAAGAATCCACCTGCCAATGCAGGGGACACAGGTTTGATCCCTGCTCTGGGAAGATCCCACATGCCACAGAGCAACTAAGCCCGTGTACCACAACTACTGAGCCCATGTGTCACAATTACTGAAGCCCGCGCACGTAGAGCCTGTGTTCTGCAACAAGAGAAGCCACTGCAATGAGAAGCCCGTGCACCGCAAAGAAGATTAGCCCCCGCTCGCCACAACTAGAGAAAGCCTGTGTGCAGCAACAAAGACCCAGTGCAGCCAAAAATAAATAAATAAATAAATTTTTAAAAAATCGGATTCCAAAATATACCTACAGGTGAATGATCAGACAGGGTTTCTCCAAACGTCCATGGAGATAAGAGTACCACTTACAGCAGTGGTCCCCAGCCTTTTTGGCACCAGGGACCGGTTGTGTGGAAGACAATTTTTCCATGGACTGGGGGTGGGGGGATGGTTTCTGGATGATTCAAGCGCATTGCATTTATTGTGCACTTTGTTATTATTACATTGTAATATATAATGAAATAATTATACAACCTCACCCTAATGCAGAATCAGTGGGAGCCCTGAGCTTGTTCTCCTGCAACTAGATGGTCTCGCCTGGCGGTGACGGGAGACAGTGACACCTGACGTGTGTTGCTTATGTCCAGTCTACTCTGTAATCTCGTTTTGGTCGCTGTCACTGCAGAAAACCCTGCTTCACAGAGATGGGATGTAGGAAATGGAAGCAGAGTTTTCAGTGCTTTTGTGGCAATCTCAGGATATCCCACCTTGACTTTAATCCAGAATGTATAGAGATCTGAAGTTGTCTCAGACAAACTTTTAAGGCTACCGTCATTTGCGATCTGAAGCAGTTGATCCTCGTCTAGCACGGACAAAGTCGATTCACCTGGCTTATTCACAAATGGGTCCGTGGATCCATTCCTTCCCAGTTACGGGTCTTTTATGGTTAGGAAGTAATGCTCAAAGTCTTTTGAAAATTGGGATAGGTGGTCATGCACCAGCTGGGAGAAGGAAGGCCCTGGCTCAGTCTCTTTCAAAATCTCTGCTAATGTTTCAAACGTGTCAAAAATCCCAACGTTCACTCGTCACCTTCATAATTCCAGTTTGGCTTTGAATTCAGCCACTTTATCTGTGGACCTGAACACAGTTGTCATTCTCCCCTGAAGTGACAGATGGAGTTCACTGAGCAGGTTGAATATGTCACACAAGTAAGCAAGTTTTGTGACCCATTCTGTGTCACTGAAATGTGCTGTCAGTGGTGACTGTTTTTCTAAAAGAAATCTCTGGAGAGGCTCTCGTAACTCAAAAACTCTGGCCAGTGATCTACCTTTAGAAAGCCATCTCACTCTTGTGTATAAGAGAGGACACGTATGCTCTGCGTCTGTCTCCTCACAGAGCTGCACGAACAGACGTGAGTTAAGGGCGTGTACTCTAACACGGTTGATAATTTTAATCACATCCTCCAAAACGTTAAGTTCAGGTGACATTTTTCGGCTAGCCAGCATTTCTCTATGGATGACACAGTGCGTAGACTCACATTCAGAAGCGAGCTCTTTGACCCAAGTAATGAAACCAGAAAGCCGTCCAGTCATGGCAGCTGCTCTGTCCGTGCATATACCTACACAAAATGACCAGTTCGGTTTTCCTGATGTAATCATTCAAAGACTTGAATAGTTCTGCAGCTGTAGTGTTGGTTGGCAACAAAAGTGCACATGACATATCCTTGTGCACATCCTCCTGAAAAATACATCACACAAAATGAAGCATTGTTGCCTTGTTGTCAACATCGGTAGACTCGTCAACCTGGATTGCATACCACGGTGACTCATTAATCCTCTCTAACAGTTGTGTCTGTCCTCTGCTGCTGTTGCATCAATTCGTCTAGTTATGGTGCTAGCCGAAAGAGGAACATGTGCCACCTTTTGAACTGCAGCCTCTCTTAAAAGTTCATAACAAATGTCCTTAGCAGCAAGCAGGATCAACTCTTCACCAATAGTAAAGGGCTTCTTAGCTTTAGCCATGTGGTTAGCCACTAAGAATGACGCTCTCAGTGCAGACGCATTTGATGAAGTGGTGGCCTTCAATAATTGCTTCTGTTCTTTGTGTTCACATTTTTTTTCTTTTGGAAAACTCCACAAAGTCTTGTCGTTTAATGCAGGGTGCTTGGTCTCCATGTGGAGAAGCAGTTTTGAAGGTTTCATGGCTTCCTTGGGTAGCCGGTCACCACATATTATACAAAGCAGGCTTGGAGAATGTGAATTACCTGTTGCAGTGAACCTGTAATTTAAGTAGGACCCTTGGTATTTTCTTTTAAATGCAGCTTTCTTTTTGTTGGCAGTCTTAGAGTCTTCTGCTGTCTCATCATTGGGTCTTTCCCCCTTTACAAAGAAGCTCTCCAGCGACGTTTGTTTTTTATTCATTTTGGCTAGGGTTAGCTTGTTGGCTTACTCATTGCGGGAAAAAGGCGCAGACGGAAGTGGTAAATGAAATAATGGGAGGACTAAAATAAGTGTCGGATTCTGACTTAAAGCCTGCCACCAGATGCTGCTTAATTGCCACTTGCTACTCACTGATAGGGTGTTGATATGAGTCTGCAAGCAATTGATTTATTATGGTCTCTGTGCAGTCACACCTCTCTGCTAATGATAATCTGTATTTGCAGCCGCTCCCCAGTGCTCGCATCACCGCCTCAGCTCCACCTCAGATCATCAGGCATCAGATTCTCATAAGGAGCACGCAACCTAGATCCCTCGCATGCGCAGTTCACGGTAGGGTTCGCGCTTCTATGAGAATCTAATGCCGCCGCTGATCTGACAGGAGGCGGAGCTCAGGTGGTAATGCGAGCAATGAGGAGCGGCTGTAAATACAGATGAAGCTTTGCTCGCTCGCCCGCCACTCACCACCTGCTGTGTGGCCTGGTTCCTAACAGGCCAGTACCGGTCCATGGCCCGGGGGCTGGGGACCCCTGACTTACAGAACACCCACTTCTTGGGTGAGATCTGGGTTTAGAGTTGTTTAGAATAGCCCATAGGAGCAGTGTTCATTCTCCAGCAGACAGGGAACTTGTTGCTAGTAGTAGAAGGTAAGTAAAGACATAAGTTTAGTTGAAAGGACATCTGTCAGACCCGAGGTTTTTTTTTTTTTGGCTGTGTTGGGTCTTCGTTGCTGCACACGGGCTTTCTCTAGTTGCGGTGAGCAGGGACTACTCTTTGTTGCGGTGCGCATGCTTCTCATTGCGGTGGCTTCCCTTGTTGCGGAGCACGGGCCCTAGGTCCGTGGGCTTCAGTAGTTGGTGCACGCAGGCTCAGTAGTTGTGGCTCACAGGCTCTAGAGCGCAGGCTCAATAGTTGTGGCGCACGGGCTTAGTTGCTCTGTGGCATGTGGGATCTTCCCAGACCACGGCTCGAACCTGTGTGCCCTACATCGGCAGGCGGATTCTTAACCACTGCGCCACCAGGGAAGTCCCAGACCTGAGTTTTATTCTCACCTCTGTTTACCTACTGGCTGGGTGAACCTGCACGAGGAGCTTTATTTCTCTGAGGACAGCGTTAGACTCACTGTCATTTCTTACAAGCATTAGTTCCCTTTCCTGTGGGGTGGGGAAGGCATTGTGATAGTATGTATGGGAGTGGCTGTATTTTATAAACAAATATATGGGATGAGAAATGTCTATCTCCCTCTAGCCTCAAGTTCCAGGAGTGGAACTTCTACCTCTGTATGTGTGGCCAAGAGTTACATGACTTTAAAATGAGGTCATTGACAATATTCACGTTAATTAGAAAGCTTTTTACAGCAGAATGTCAATATATTACTTTACAGTAAGAAATATATCTATCAGGCTAATGAGTTATATTGACTGCTGTATTTTCTCCCTGTAGGTACAGATATAGATGTAGATATAAATATACGTGAAGAATTATTATAATCAATGAACTGGTTACCAAGTGGATCTGACTTCAGAACCAGGGGAATAAGTTGGAAGGTGTAAATGGCTGATGATTCAAAGCCATGGAAACCTAAGGGATTTTGCTCTTTCTAGGGATCCATTTGCCACATGGTCTAGAGACCCATGTTCTTGGGCCGGGATCTTCTTGCCCTATTGGTGCTGGAAAGGCCCTGTCCATATTTGCTGCTTTGAATTTCCCTTTTCAGTACCAACTTCTGATGGACAAGAATGTTTCCTTGTAAGAGTTTTTCAGTTCAGTGTACACTAAAGCTGAAATTTTAGGCTGAAATACCATTTATTAGTTTGCATGGAAATGCTAGGTAATAATTGTGTAAGTGCTGGGCTGACTTTATCTGGAACCAAGATTAAGTTTCAGCAACTTCTGCAAATGCACTTCCGAAAAATCAAGAATACTTGGTACGTTTTCTTTTTGAAAAGGAGCACAGTGTTTTTACTCAGCATGAACATTAGTTTTCAGTTTTTCCATAAAAGAATCCTTCCTCGAAATGGTTCTTTTTCACAGAAACTAACAGAATTATATAAAAAGATGACAATCAGTGAAAACAGAAATACCGTAATAGTGGGTCCTGGGGTTACAAGACTGAGAACCTGGGAATCAAGCCCAGTTCAACATTTACAGTAATGGGACGCACATTCGTGTCTCATGTTCTGTGAGGGGTGGTGGAGAATGAGCAAGTGTAAGGGAGTCTTACCTGGCTCTCCACCCATTTAGTCCATTGTTGAACCAGAAAGTGACGTAAATTCACGGTTCTCCTGTAAGGCTGTGTAAGGACATGGAGTTCTCAGAGGAAAATGATACATCCAATTTAGAAGCGGCAATATGGGTCAAATAAATGTAAATGGGAAGAATAACTGCTGTCGAAAAAGTCTTGGAGGCTTCCCTGGTGGCGCGGTGGTTAAGAATCCGCCTGCCAATGCAGGGGACATGGGTTTGAGCCCTGGCCCCGGAAGATCCCACGTGCCGTGGAGCAACTAAGCCCGTGCACCACAACTACTGAGCCTGAGCTCCAGAGCCCATGAGCCACAACTACTGAAGCCTGTGTGCCCAGAGCCCGTGCTCCACAACAAGAGAAGCCACCGCAATGAGAAGCCCACGCACTGCAAGAAAGAGTAGCCCCCGCTCACCGCAACTAGAGAAAGCCCGCGTGCAGCAACGAAGACCCAATGCAGCCATAAATAAATAAATAACTAAAAAGTCTTGGACTGGAAAAAGCCTTGCAGTATTAGATATTGGAACTGCAGTATGTGAGGGAAGCTATAATGGCATTTCATTTGGGTATTTTATTAGTAGGAGGGATTTTTAGAAGGTTGAAATTTGTATACTCCATATATTACTCCCATATTTTGAAATGTTTCTTTTAATTGTATGTGTATTTTTTTCTATTTTTATAGCAGAGTAAGATGGCTAAAACCTCCCAATTTGTCTCTCTGTCTTCATTATATGAAAGTAATCCACAGTGTCCATTTAAAGGTCAACTGTATCTAAGTCTGAGTTAGAAACCTGCACGCTGAGGTGCTGATTCCTTTTTTAACTGATGTCTAAGCAAGTAGCATGGGGATAATATTTCAATGACATTCATCTGTAGTAATGCTCCTGTTTTTTAAAAAAAATTCATTTTCAAAACTTCTATGCCTTGATTCAATAGGTACTGTACAATAGATCCCATAACGAATGACACAAATTAAAAAATATTACTTCATAATATACTGTCTTACTGGTAGATCTGATGTAATGGAGTTTATATTTCAGTAGGTACAACATTTTTAATAATAAAAGTACTTGCATAAAATTCATATCATAGCACTTCCTGAATCTTTAGGCGCTCTCTTAGTTTCAAAAATACATTTTAGGGGCTTCCGTGGTGGAGCAGTGGTTGAGAATCTGCCTGCCAATGCAGGGGACACGGGTTCGAGCCCTGGTCCGGGAAGATCCCACATGCCGTGGAGCAGCTAAGCCCGTGTGCCACAACTACTGAGCCTGCGTGCCGCAACTACTGAAGCCCGCGCGCTTAGAGCCCGTGCTCCACAATGAGAAGCCACCACAATGAGAAGCCCATGTACTGCAACAAAGAGTAGCCCCCCCGGGCTTCCCTGGTGGCGCAGTGGTTGAGAGTCCTGTGAGCCACGGCCGTGAGCCTGTGGCCGCTGAGCCTGCGCGTCCGGAGCCTGTGCTCCACAACAGTGAGAGGCCCGTGTACCCCCCCCCCAAAAAAAAAAAAGTATCCCCCACTCACCGCAACTAGAGAAAGCCCACGCGCAGCAGCGAAGACCCAGTGCAGCCAAAATCAAATAAATAAAATAAATAAATTTATAAAAAGAAATACATTTCAATTTTGAAAGAGACAATTTCTGGGAAGAGTTTAAATACCCAGCACACACAATGTGTTGTGAATCACCTGCCTTTGACAGCTAACATGCCAGTAGTTACACTTTATCAGAAACGTTTGCGTGTGAAATTAGGGCAGGGACCCTCTGCAAGGAATTTTTTAGACTCTTAGTTTTATTGGCTAAATATAAGAGTCCTGAGATCAATAAGTGAAGGAGAATTACATACTATAAATTATCATGAGAAGAAAGCACGTTTCTAATTAATTAAAAATTTTTGACTTACGATCAAATGACTGAACTTTGTGGTGTTTTGTCCTCTAAATTATAAGATAAGCGTGGCGAAATGACAGTCGAGGGGGTCTAGCTGAGTCAGTGCTTAGGAAGCTTTTTGAGAACCTTGGACTGTAAGTGCTGCACACATTGAGGGAGCAGTTACAGGAATAGTATAGTAGAGTGCATTATGGAGAAATAATGCAAACGATAGTGTTGCCAGAGATGTTTCCCTTTTTTATTAAACCTTTAATATATCACTTAGGTGTGATTAGTTTCTTCTCCGTACAAGCAGCCACAACAGTCATCGCACTGATGGAAAAAATTGATAAAGAAGAGGAAAGGAAGAAATGAAGGCAGAAAAATAAAGACGGCAGAAGGAAGAGAGCCAGATAGAAGCCACACAGCCACAGTTATTCCATGGGCACAAGTCACTGATCAGACGTGCTTGCTCTTCCACTCTTGCCAGATGTAGTTATAAGCCTTTAGGTTCTTTATTTTACAGTTAAGATTTTAAACTCTGAAAATCTCAGCATATCTTTTCGCTGTCACTGGACAGGTGCCATGTGGTCATTTTGTAGAAGGACCATTTATGACCCACACGGACCGGAGAGGGGAGAAAGGGGGATGGTTGATTTAAATACCCTAATGCAGAATTTACTGTGGATTTAAAGTCTCTGACTTAATGTTGCATTAACTACTGGTGGCTGCTTTACTGCCTTTAAAACATGCATATATAACTGGATACTGTAATGCTTTGAGGGTAAAATAAATACCAACTCACACTAAAATAAATACTCTGCACGGTGAAGTTCATGTAGACAAAAATTAATCATTTACCAGTTAACCAATATGCACAGGAAAGAAACAGATCACTTATTAAAGGTTGCCTCATCTATAAAATGGGGAAAAAATGCTGATATATTTTACAGTGGTGCTGTGAGGGAAAATATATGAAATTATTGCTAAGCTGTCTATAAACCATAAAATACAGTATGAACATTAAATTAATAATATTTATACTAATTCAGATTCAACACCGTCTGCCTTAAATATATCTCTTTGCCTATCTAAGTATACACATAACCAAGCTGAGGCTTTTTATTTAATTTTTATTGGTGTCTTTGGAATTCTGCAGAGCATCGCAGAAGTTACTGGTTATGTTAGAAACTTTTCAGTCCCAACATTTCTGAGACAAAGTTCTTGGCTGTTCACATCCCCAGTCCCATTTTTAAGGTTCCTTCCCGAAGGGACTTAGGTCTTTCTAAGTCCTAGAAAGACTTAGTTACTACTAAGTAGTAGTTACGAAGGGGACATCGGTGTGAATTTTTCAATCAGGTGGAAGTGATGAACATGCTCTGTGGCTTGGTTGATTCTAAATTATGGATTGAGATCGGGAAGCAATGTTAAATTAGCGGGGATGTACGTCGGGTCTCTGCACGTTGCATTGAACTCATCCGAGATGTAAACGTTCTGTGCTTCAGCAGCATGGCCTGAAGCAGCAGGGTTTCAAGGATATCATGCTGCTCCAAACGTTACAGTCTTCAGAGATAAATCAAGCTCCTGTTTCTCAGCTCAAGTTCAGAAATGTCGTTCAAGGGCACAAGGGAGAACTAAGCAATATAAAACATATTTCCCTCACTCTTCTACCTTTTCTTCTTCTTTTTTAATGGAATCTTATCGTTTAGAAGACCAACTTGTACGAAACCTGTAATCCATTCAGCGCATTTTTAACATTGTCAAGTGTCCCTTTGACTCTCAATGATAAAACGCATCAGGCATTTCTTCACTCACTTCCTTTTTATAGCGGCCGTTAATACAGAAATACCTCCTCATCTTCCACTATGAAATGACAAATGGCCGACTGGAGAAGTCTGAAATATTGCCAGATCTCCTCTATGTATCATGTGTTATCAGCAATGATACACAGCGACTAATCTTTGGTCATGAGCTATATTGATGGCTTTCTTGTCATCGGGAGGTATGTATTTGCTCGAATCAGATTTAAGGCTCTAATATTTATGCTAGGAATGTGTGTGCTAGAAAAAGTCTACCTAGGTCCAAAGGGAAATAACCCTCACGTTTTCTTTCATTTAACTATTTTTAGCACTTGGCATTTTCATCAGTATCTCTTTTTTGCATCACGATTCACCCAGGAGTGTTCTGATCAGGAATCTAATCTATCCCAGTCAATTTACCCTTTTACTGATAACAGTCTCCTTGTCTAATAGGAAAAGTAACAGGGGAAGGAACATGGCTAAAATGCATACTTATCCCAGTTGAAGCTTATCAGAGATCAAAAGGAAACACAGTGAAACTGTTTCCTCCATTTCCTGAATCCAACTCGGGGTTAGGGGCATTGAAGTTTTCCTAAAGGAACTATCATAAGGGCAGAGCACCAGAAGAAAAAGCCAGGGAGGGCAAAATTAAGGCTTTGAGGGAAACAAAATAAGGTCAGTAAGGCAACAGTTCTACTTCAGTTCAAGTTAACTAATATCAAGTGCGTGATACCAGCCAAAACTAACCAAAATCACTGCCCGCATAGAGCTTACATTCTAGTGGAGGGAGACAGACAATAAATAAATGAGCAATAAATGAGTCAGTTATATAATTTATCAGAGGGTGGCGATTATCATGGTGAGAAATACATCAGGGGAGAAAAATAGGAATTGGTGGGAAGGGGTTGCATTTTTAGAAGGGTGGTCAGTGAAGATCTTACTGAGAAGTTGACATTTGAGGGAAGACTTGAAGGAGATAAGAGAGCAGGTCATGTGGATTCCCTGGGAAGCGTGTCCCACATGGGACGTAGCATGTGCAAAGGCCCTGAGGCAGGAACATGCCTGCTGTGCTGGCAGAACTATAGCGAGCTGTAGTGATTGGAGTGGAGTAAGTGTGGGGATGGGGGCAGGAGGAGAGAGTGGTCAGAGCGGGCTGAAACATAGATGGACTGAGGACCACTGTTAGGCTCTAGCTTTTGCTCTGATTGTAACAGGGAACCACTGGAGAGTTTTGAGTCAGGGAACAAAATGACCTGACTTATACTTTATTGACAGATTGGGAGTTTGGGATTGGCGTGTACAGACTGCTATTTTTAAAACATAGATAACCAACAAGGGCCTACTGTATAGCACAGGGAACACTGCTCAATATTGTGTAATAACCTAAATGGGAAAAGAATTTGAAAAACAATAGATACATGTATATATATAACTCAGTCACTTTGCTGTACACCTGAAACTAACACAACATTGTTAATCAGCTCTGCTCCAATATAAAATAAAAATTAAGAAAGAAAAGAAAAGAAAAGAGACGGTAGGGTGCAAGGGTGGAAGCAAGGAGATAATTAAAATGAAAAGTTCAGCTCTCCTCTCTGCATAAATTTAATGAATATGAGCCAGGAATTGTGAGACAGTAGTTCAGAGTTATATGCAAAGACACTGAAGTTGTAACTACACGAAGCTAAAACTGGTTGGAAGAGAGAGTTCAATAAAGCAATCCATTTCCTCAGCACCAAATGTTAAGTCTGAAAACATTTTAAACTAAGTTGATGGATAACCAATGATAAAATTTTAAGGCTTGGGAACTTTGCATATCTCTTGCTAAGGGATAGATTAAAAAAAAAAAATCTCCTTCCTTAACACAGGGTCTGGGTTGTGGAATCAAACAGATGCCTATTATGATGTTGAAATTGTCTCCTCAAGTACCTCTTGGTCCTAGAAACCGAAAAAAACAAAAAAACAAAAAAAATCAAGACCTTTCAGTTGGAAGCTGTGGAAACTTGAAGAGTTAAGAAGAATGCAAACCGGCAAGAAAAATGAAGGAAGCCATAATTTGGATTAATTGTGTTTTTATTTTCAAATTTAAAACATACGAATGATGGGAAGAAAAAAAATAGTTGAGTCTCCTTCAGGGAACAAAGAAATGGAGAAATAAAAATACTGACGCAGTGGTTGAGAGTCCGCCTGCCGATGCAGGGGACACGGGTTCGTGCCCCCGTCCGGGAGGATCCCACATGCCGCGGAGTGGCTGGGCCCGTGAGCCATGGCCTTTGAGCCTGCGCGTCCGGAGCCTGTGCTCCGCAGCGGGAGAGGCCACAGCAGTGAGAGGCCTGCGTACCGCAAAAAAAAAAAAAAAAAAAAAATACTGACGAAAGGTGAATTCAGCCTTATAGTCTCCCTTCCTGGCAGTCTGAATTATTAGGTTATGCAACAGAGCTCTCCCCGTTTCTCCTGGGTGGTTTAGGTTTGGAACAAATTGGACCTGAAAAAGTGTCAAAACTCACAGTAGGATCGCCTACTCACATCACCATTTCTCTTCTGAAGTAGGTTACTACATTCATCTAGGGAAATTTCTATTGAATTATAATTAGGTGGCAAATTAAAAAGTGGATTATCAACTGTATTAAAATAGAGAAAGATGTGCACATCATTTGTTCTTTAATTTAGGAAATCCACTGTTTCCTTAAAAATATTCTCACTGGAAAATTCCATGTATAATATGTATGTTTTCCTTTTTCATGTGAAATCAGTTTTATTGAAGCAAGTCTAAGATTTTGTTTATTGAGGTAATGGAAATAATTTGAGCTTCCTCTGTTAATTAAAAAAAGTACCTATATATCCTAGTTATCATTCTTTAGAATGAGAACTGATGGCCATGCAAAGCAATGCAAGGTTCCCGGAAGAAATAATAATAATGAAAATAATAACTGCTGTCATTTATTCACTGCTAATATCCCTCAACAATCCTATGAGGTAATTTTATGCCTATTAAACAGATGAGGAAACTGAGCTCCGAGAAGTTAGGCAAATTATTCAAAGTCACACAGCTTGATGGTTATAAAGCTGAAATTCAAACTCAAGTCTTTTTGACCAAAATAATCTTGCATTAAGCAAGAGTTCCCCCGCCCTCAAAGCTAAAACTGTATGGTTGCATTCAACTGGTTTTGAAATTGATAATGTTCATGTACTATATAAACAGTTAATCAGGATCTTATATTAATCAGAAGACCATATTTCCTAGCTATTTGTCCAAACATCAGTTTATTTTATAAAGTAAATGATCGTCAGGAGACTCCTGAGCCATTCCTAACAGCAGAAGTTAAAAAGTAAAAGTCACCTGTGACTGTAAGTTATTATTTGTCTTTCCTATTTTCTTCGAATTTCTAAGAAGGTAAAAATTAAATGATAGCCCTCGAACTTTGGTATGATCCTATTTATGAGCATGCTACACTAGTCAAGTATTAAGTGGGTCAGTCTGTCCCTAAAAATTGGCCACCCCAAGTAGATGACGTAGCTGACAGGCAAGACTGACTGTGCTGGGATGGGCTTCCCGAATTGCTTATTCAGTCCTGATACCAGGCAGGTTACTTGGAGTTCCTTCTCAAATAAATAATGACAACAATAACAATGTAACTACGCTGATATTTACCGTGGGCCTGTTGTGTGTCAGACACTGTGCTCATTGTGTACACCACTTCACTTTGCTCCGGGCTTTCTCAGTCTTGGTACTACCGACCTTTTGGGCTGGATGACTTTTTGGAGTGGGGAGGGTTGTCCTGTGCATCTTAAGAAGATTTGGAACATCCCTGGCCTCTACTCCCCAGCTGCCAGTGGCGCACCCACCCCCTCCAGTTGTCACAGCCCAAACTATTTGCAGACATTGCCAAACGTCTCCTTGGAGGGCAAAATCGCCCCCAGTTGAGAGAGAACCTCTGTTTTACTTCCTCAACAACTCGAGGGAGGTCAGTACTATTAGATTAGTAATATTACTGTTGAGGAAACTGTGGCTCCAGGAGGGTGAAGTAAACGGCTGAGGTCTCACAGTTAGTAAATTACAGAGATGGAATGCACGTAGATCACCTGCCTCTAGAATGCTGTTATTCCATGGTTGAAACTCATAAGTGAAGGCGTGCCCTCTTTCCCACCCTTTTCACTCTTTTTTTTTTTGCGGTACGCGGGCCTCTCACTGTTGTGGCCTCTCCCGTTGCGGAGCACAGGCTCTGGACGCGCAGGCCCAGCGGCCATGGCTCACGGGCCCAGCCGCTCTGCGGCATGTGGGATCTTCCCGGACCGGGACACGAACCTGCGTCCCCTGCATCGGCAGGCGGACTCTCAACCACTGCGCCACCAGGGAAGCCCCCCCCTTCACTCATATTTCATCATGGGGTGGAGCATTGGGAAGGAAGAAAGGGTGCACAAGACATAGTACACAGAATTTCTATTGAATCATGGTCTTTTATTTGACAGATTAATTCCATTTTAGTTGGAATTCTGAAAACTAATGAAAAAAATTACAAGTGTTAGATGGTCTGTTCTCAGGGTTTTTGAGTCTGTCTGATTTAATTCTAACCAATTAGCATGCCATTAGGGAGGAGTATTACGTTGAGAATCAATATTACACTAAACACTAATATTTTATTCAGTATTAAAAATCTGTACAAATGGTAATACAAGTGCTTTATTCCTACTTTCTCTAAATGAGAAGCGCTTCCTTAGGGCAATTCCAGCTACAAAGAAAATGTTATCTTCTGAGGAGACTATTGGTATTAAACTTAACATAGATCATTGCTTAAATGAATCAGTAAGATTTAATTGAATGAAATTTGTTTATTTTATTGTAAAGTGTATAAGTTTTTCAGGGTATCAAAAATTGTTTTCCTTTTTATACCTATAGTATAATCCCAGGTTAAGATGACAACAAAATTACATTATTGACCAATACTGCTAAACAGGACAAAATAGCTGTCATATTCTGATTGTAGGATATCATTTCTTTCTTCCTTTTTTTCTACGGTATTTCTACACATTTTTTTATTCAGATATAATCTTAGGCTGGAATTGGAACCTATATCCAGATTCTGCATTTTACGTCTTCTTTGCAAAGAGGAATTAATAAACCCAGATAAACAGTAAACTAGATAAACATCTAATAAGCACCTAGATATAGGTCACTGAGGCAAGATTTAACACCAGGATTTTAGGAATTCCCCGGCAGTCCAGCAGTTAGGACTCTGCGCTTTCACTGCTGAGGGATTGTGAGGGCATGGGTTCGACCCCTCGTTGGGGAACTAAGATCCCACAAACCGTGAGGCGCGGCCAAAAACAAACAAGCAAATAAAACCGGGATTTCAAATCTGCTTTCCATATTGTGCCCCTCTGTGCGTTTCCCAGCATCTGACCTTGCCATGTTCTTTCATTTTAGAGCCTGGGTCCACTGTGCGCGTCCGGTGGTTCTTCCTGGCCCCTGCTTTCATCTCGCCTGTCCTGCTGCTGCTTCTCCTCTCCTAACCTCAGTAGCTTTTTCAAGGTTCCAAGCTAGGGTAGCACCGCGAGATTACTATAGTTTGGATCTAATGAAGGCATTTACAATTTTTTTTTTTATGACTTGTGTACTTTAATTCCCAACTTCTCAAATATTTGAAAACCTTAAGCAAACGATGCCTTTAAAAACATACCTAACTTTGTGAATTACTGTACTTTGTCCTTCAGTATTAGAAAAGTTTTTCTCCATACTTTAGTGATCTCCCAGTTGGGTTGGCAAGATCAGTTAATATGCACATACTTTGAAAAAGCTACTCTTTAGGAAAGGGATGCTTATAATCCCATGGCATGATTAGAAGTTAAAAACTGCCATGCAGAACGAAAGCAGGACAAAAAAATATTGAACAAGTGAAACTAACCGAAAAATTAGAAATTGAAGGTATATTCAGCATGGCAATCACCATTACAAATAGGAAAATTTAAACTAAGAAAGCAACATTGGTTGACTTCTCTAAAATATTGATTGGATTTCATTAATAAGCATTTTATGCATATGGCTATTCTGAAAGTTCCTTTAAAAATGAAAGACTAATGCCTTAATGAGAGGTATTATCACATGAACATATTTGAATCTGACTTATGAAAAACGGGACTTGAGAATTTAAAATGTGTGCATAAAATGCAAATGGATTTAATTAACTGAAAGCCCATAAGACAGAACTTCTTCAAATAAGCAATTACTTTGGGGACTAATCGTGTAAATAGGATCCTGATTCATTAGCACAAATACCCATATGAGAGACGTATCAGCAAATTTTATTCTTTAGATTATTTATGCACACATGGTAATATCTCATTAATTTAGGACTTCAGTGAATTTAAAATCTTTTGATAATTTGATCATGAGCTGGGCTGATGTTTACCTTTCTTTTGCAAACATTTTATTTATAGGTAGATAACATACGGTGTTTTAAATATTTTTTTCCAGTCTTATGTACTCTTTTAGACACAATAAGCTATTTTCAGTGAACCTCGGGCACTTTACAAGCTCCTACATACACCCAATCTATATGCTAATAACAGAATGCTCATATGATTTATTATAACAGGTCTCCTTAAGGATTTCTGTTTTATAATGTTTTGTTGAAGTTGCTATATGTAGTTTAAAGTAATAAAGCCACATTTGTTTAACAGTTATCTATAATTCATCCTTCTCACAAATTAAAATATGCCCGCATCCCTAATTCATTAGAATAAATGTAATTTTGCAATATTCACATCTCTACATATAGAATTTTTCTTTTCAATATGCATTAGAACCTATAACGAAAAATAAACTACAACGAAGAGTGAAAATAAATGATTTTGTGAGTGTGGACAGAGGAGAGTGAACTGTTTCAGATCATTTTAAGTCCTTTAGGCACAATGCACTGGTGAAAACTCAATAATATAGCCCTTTACTCAAAAGCCAATTTCACTCACTTTGGATGACTCAGTTCTAATCACTTGCAAAGTGATAATAAGTTTTTCCAATTAAAGACAGTCAGTGTCCACACCAAAAGGGGTGGATGCTCCAAACTAGGGCATCTGGGATGAAGAGAAGTGCCACTGCACAGCAATCTGGCATTTTGAAATCTTTCTTATATGTGGCCATGACTTTTCAGAGTCCACATGACAGTTTTCTGCACAGATGCCACTCACTAAGGAATCTCAAAAGTGTTTATAAAGTGAGTAGAAGAATTATGTTAATTTAATGATCAAAACTCATATGTAGGTCTACATATGAGTAGATCAAAATGACTAAAATTCTAAACCATGTAAAACATATTTAGCATCGATAAAAACCACAACTGAACTAAAAACTTGAAATTCCCCTCTTTTATGAAACATTCTGAAGACAGATCTAGATATTGGAAGTTATGCCATGTTCACACAAGAAGTATTTCCATTTCTTTTTGAATATTATGAGAGGATTAGAATTACCCATAGTAGTAGTTACTTACCCCATGAAGGGGAAGAATGAGCTTCAATTCCATTTTCATGACTTAATCAAGAATACTTGCTGAAAGAGGCCTCTTTCATGTGCTTCTGGGTAGTTATAAAACCTGGGTAGGAGGTACAAGCATGGAATGGTTTATCATCAAGAAGAAAAATTTACAAGGAATAATAGATTGTTATGTCAGTGATTGTTTCCCGTCTGAACGAGAGCTATCCCAGCCAACCATATGCTATTTACAGATCAACTCGGTGCCCACAAAAGTTTGAGCAAGAAAGGCTAAAATGACTACCGCCATTAAAGAAAGGAGACCGGGGGCCGTCCACATCCCATTTTGTACTTGTCTGGGTGAAGTGAAGGTCCTTAACTTCACCCAGGCTCAGCTCCTTCATCTCTATTGTGGGAGTACTCACGCCAGCTATTCGATGGACTGCTCTGATGAGCAGATGAGACAATGTGTAGAAGGACATTTAGTTAACAGTAAAACTATTTCACTTATTTATGCTCTGACTCTATCGTAAAGATTTGAGGTGGCTTTCAAAAAGAAAAATGAAGAAAAATGAATAAAAATAAGAAAATAGGGTTGAGAGTAAAAAAGGAAGAAGTGTGTATACGACCGACGTTGGTCAATACTTGAGATGACTGAAGTTACAATTTGGATTTGAATTTCTTGGTAATTTAGGAAAAAGGAAAACATAATTTCTTTTTAATCTCCTATTATTAGAAAGGAGAAAATACATCATTTCCCCCAAAGAAGCCAAGTATTTTATCCTCTTGATACGAAATTCATAGAAAATTCTTACAAGTAAAACACGATAGAGGGACCCTGAGATACAGTGGGCTAATATCCCATTTGATAAGAGTAGAGCTGACTACCTACCGTGACAACTGAAGGGCAAAAGAGTACTTTTGCTTGGAGGTAGTTATTACTGCTATGAAAACTGTATTACTCCTAGAGACAAACCTGAAGCTTGAATTAGGGAAATCCTAAATGTAAGCCCACCTCACTCCCAGTTAACAAATCATCCAGCTCTCCTTCCTCGCTGTGCCTTCCTAAGAAACACAGAAGGAGCTCCGTAAGTCATGTTGTCAGCAATGAGGATAGTTTCTGAAGGAAGTCACTGATTGCTCATGACTCTAGGCCGGTCGCTGTGCATGAATAAACAGGTGGTAGAGCTGCGAAGATAATGAACGCAGACGTGATACAGGACTGACCTCCGCACAGCCCATTTTGTGAGGCCATTCCAAAGGGAAAGGATGAGAAAGGGAGAAGATACAACCGCATGATTATACTGTAAACGAAACAAGTCACAGCATGGAGCTCTTCCTTGAAATCCACATGTTTTCCATGTTTTCCTGACTTCCTTGAAACCTCACTTCCAATCTTACAGGAAACGCCTCTCAATTGTCCTCTTTTGGTTCTTCTTCTTCCCCTTAAATGTGGACCTTCCTGAAGACTCTCCATTGGCAGCAATTTCATTCACACTCCCACCACCTTAAATTGTCTTTTTTGATGCTTCTCCAGGCTAGATTCTCATCCCCATCCTCTCCTGAATTTGCTCTTCTTTTTTGTGCCTGACGTCAGTGGCATTGTCACCCTCTGTGGCTTGAACCCTTGGTGTCATCTTCATTCTTCTCCTCCATCACCGCACCTCCGCACAAAACATTACCCGCCTGACTATGGCCACTTTGCACACAAACTTCACTTCCCTTTTACATGTCCAAGGCCGTTGGTGATCAAAAAAGTCACCCAGCCTCCACCATCTCCCATCCAGGCAGTGGGCTCCAATCTCATGTACCCCTGCTTCCAGTCGCCATCATTTCGCAGATTTCGGGATGGATCTTAGTTTTCTTCCTAAACCTCATGCTTCCCCACTTGCTTGAAAACTTCAAACAGCTCTCCAGTCCCTGTAGGATCAAGTCTAAACCTTCTCGGCAGAACTTGCCGATAGCTGAGATCAATACATTTACCACTTTTCACAGAACCTTTCTAGTCCTACTAAGGCATTTCCCCTCTCTGTGCCCCTCTCCCCAAAAGCTGTTTCCTGCCTCCTTGACTTTGGTTACTACCTTTCTGCTGATGAAATGCTCCTCTCAACAACAGGTTCAAATACCACCTCTTTCAGGGATCTTCCTGAATTCTTGTGCAGAATCCATTGTACCCTCCTCTACAAACCCAAGGATGCTTAACTATACCCTCACTACAAGAATCACACTTATAGTACTCTGGCTTTATTTATTTACTTTATAGAGCAATTACAATATTTATTAAGTATCAGATTGTATTATACAATTCTATATTTCTGTCATCTGAATTATTTTTTCAAATCGAAATTGGTTTTGGTTTTTTCACTGCTAAGGAAATTTATATTCCCTTATGCTTAGTAGTAATTTAATATGGACATGTCAGTTGAAAGCCTCACAGTCACCATCATGTGAAGTCCTATTTTCTCTTTCCCTATCACTTTATGGAGGGTCTTCATCTTCCATTAGATTATTATTATTTTTTTAACATCTTTATTGGAGTATAACTGCTTTACAATGGTGTGTTAGTTTCTGCTGTATAACAAAGTGAATCAGCTATACATATACATATATCCCTATATCCCCTCCCTCTTGCATCTCCCTCCCACCCTCCCTATCCCACCCCTCTAGGTGGTCACAAAGCACTGAGCTGATCTCCCTGTGCTATGCAGCTGCTTCCCACTAGCTATCTGTTTTACATTTGGTAGTGTATATATGTCCATGACACTCTCTCACTTCGTCCCAGTGCTACCTGTGCTATGCAGCTGCTTCCCACTAGCTATCTGTTTTACATTTGGTAGTGTATATATGTCCATGACACTCTCTCACTTCGTCCCAGCTTACCCTTCCGCCTCCCCATGTCCATTCTCTACATCTGCTTCTTTATTCCTGTCCTGCCCCTAGGTTCTTCAGAACCAGTTTTTTTCTTTTTAGATTTTTAGATATATATGTGTTAGCATACGGTATTTGTTTTTCTCTTTCTGACTTACTTCACTCTGTATGGCAGACTCTAGGTCCATCCACCTCACTACAAATAACTCAATTTCATTTCTTTTTATGGCTGAGTAATATTCCACTGTATATATGTGCCACATCTTCTTTATCCATTCATCTGTCTATGGACACTTAGGTTGCTTCCATGTCCTGACTATTGTAAATAGAGCTGCAATGAACATTGTGGTACATGACTCTTTTTGAATTATGGTTTTCTCAGGGTATATGCCCAGTAGTGGGGTTGTTGGGTCGTATGGTAGTTCTATTTTTAGTTTTTTAAGGAACCTCCATACTGTTCTCCATAGTGGCTGTATCCATTTACATTCCCATCAACAGTGCAAGAGGGTTCCCTTTCTCCACACCCTCTCCGGCATTTATTGTTTGTAGATTTTTTTTTTTTTTTTTTTTGTGGTACGCGGGCCTCTCACTGCTGTGGCCCTCTCCCGTTGCGGAGCACAGGCTCTGGACGCGCAGGCCCAGCGGCCATGGCTCACGGGCCCAGCCACTCCACGGCATGTGGGATCCTCCCGGACCAGGGCACGAACCTGTGTCCCCTGCACCGGCAGGCGGACTCCCAACCACTGCGCCACCAGGGAAGCCCTGTTTGTAGATTTTTTGATGATGGCCATTCTGACCTGTGTGAGGCGATACCTTATTATAATTTTGATTTGCATTTCTCTAATGATTAGTGACGTTGAGTATCCTTTCATGTGTTTGTTGGCAATCTGTATACCATCTTTGGAGAAATGTCTATTTAGCTCTTCTGCCCATTATCGGATTGGGTTTGTTTTTTTGACATTGAGCTGCATGAGCTGCTTGTAAATTTTGGAGATTAATCCTTTGTCAGTTGCTTTGTTTGCAAGTATTTTCTCCCATTCTGAGGGTTGTCTTTTCATCTTGTTTATGGTTTCCTTTGCTCTGCAAAAGCTTTTAAGTTTCATTAGGTCCCATTTGTTTATTTTTGTTTTTATTTCAAAAATAAGGAGGTGGGTCAAAAAGGATCTTGCTGTGATTTATGTCGTAGAGTGTTCTGCCTGTGTTTTCCTCTAAGAGTTTTATAGTGTCCGGCCTTACATTTAGGTCTCTAATCCATTTTGAGTTTATTTTTGTGTATGGTGTTAGGAAGTGTTCTAATTTCATTCTTTTACAAGTAGCAGTTCTGGCTTTATTTTTGATAGCTGTAAATACAGCATCGTGAAGAGCTCTCAGCTTATAATCTAGGGAAACCCTGCTTTATTCACATTTCTAACTGCCCTCGTGTAATATTTCATGCTTGACTATTGTGGGTACCATATAAAAGGCGGTAAGATGGTTTTTTTTAAAGTCAAATGGCACCATGAAAAGCTCTGAACATGGGTTATGGACACCATTTTAGAAGATATTTTCTGAATAGGTGACAATAGCAAGACTGTCCAAATTTGGAAGACAAAAGTAATGAAAGGAGAGAAGATGAGATAGAAACCCAAATAGCGGTGGAGTATTACTTTCCTCTCTTCATTATTTTGACAAATGTGTTTGATCAATTTATAAAAATCAAGTAAGTGTTTACATCTGATCTCCCATTAGGGATAGAAAATGTCTTCCTGGTGCTGTCCCATTGCCCGACGCATATAAGATAGTTTCCTATTTGTTGAATGAATAAGTTGGTGACTCATCCACTTATTTCTCTCCAGTTGGCCTCCAGTCTCTCTTCCCCTTTATAGCTGCACTGCTGTAAATAAGTTCCGATGCTCGTCTTTTTTTCTTACCTTCCGTCTGCAGCTCACACCGCTTCAGTCTGACCTCTGCCTTACCACGGTGCTCACTGTGCTGAGATACAGCTTTCCACTCCTTGCCCTCTGGGTGGGCTTACATGTTGGTATTGTCCAGGGGCAGGGAGGGAAGTTGAGGCTGCAGCTCATGCCACAGAAGTTGCGGAGAATGTACTCTGCAGTGTCTCAGCCCATGGCCTCCTCCCCCACTACAGCAATGCTAGCAAGTGGGTGAGGTGAGTCAACACTGCTTCATGAACATTCGGTTTATTTACCCTGCTCACAAGAGCACCATCAGGCGGGTGAACAGGCAGCTCATAGAGTTCCCTGGTGTCAGGGTCTGATTTTCTCTCCAGTTCACATCCCCAGATCCTCAGACTGTTCTGTGCACAGATTCCACCCAGTTCCACTCTCTCTCTAGTGGTTGCCAACATGTCAAAATGGCTTTCCTCTCTATCACACCTTCTCCCTAGCATCTTCTTAAGATATGTGTAAAATATGAACGTGTGAAATCGTCTCAAACATGCATGACCACATTCAGAACCAGTTATAGGTCTGTTTCCCAGACATATCATTTAGTAATTTCTCTTTGTTTTTTTCTTTTTAGTCATCCTTTTTTTTTTTTTTTTGCGGTGCGCGGGCCTCTCGCTGTTGTGGCCTTTCCCGTTGCGGAGCACAGGCTCCGGACGCACAGGCTCAGCAGCCATGGCTCACGGGCCCAGCTGCTCCGCAGCATGTGGGATCTTCCCGGACCAGGGCACGAACCCGCGTACCCTGCATCGGCAGGTGGACTCTCAACCACTGCGCCACCAGGGGAGCCCGGTATTTTATTCTTTTTGTTGCAATGATAAATGGGAGTGTTTCCTTAATTTCTCTTTCAGATTTTTCATCATTAGTGTATAGGAATGCAAGGGATTTCTGTGCATTAATTTTGTATCCTGCAACTTTACCAAATTCATTGATTAGCTGTAGTAGTTTTTTGGTGGCATCTTTAGGATTCTCTGTGTATAGTGTCATGTCATCTGCAAACAGTGACAGTTTTACTTATTCTTTTCAATTTGGATTCCTTTTATTTCTTTTTCTTCTCTGATTGGCATGGTAGGACTTCCAAAACTATGTTGAATAATAGTGGCGAGAGTGGACATCCTTGTCTTGTTCCTGATCTTAGAGGAAATGCTTTGAGTTTTTCACCATTGAGAATGATGTTTGCTGTGGGTTTGTCATATATGGCCTTTAGTATGTTGAAGTAGATTCTCTCTATGCCCACTTTCTGGAGAGTTTTTATCATAAATCGGTGTTGAATTTTGTCAAAAGCTTTTTCTGCGTCTATTGAGATGATCATATGGTTTTTATTCTTCAGTTTGTTAACGTGGTGTATCACATTGATTGCTTTGCATATATTGAATAATCCTTGCATCCCTGCAATAAAACCCGCTTGATCGTAGTGTATGATCCTTTTAATGTGTTGTTGGATTCTGTTTGCTAGTGTTTTGTTGAGGATTTCTGCATCTATCTTCATCAGTGATACTGGTCTGTAATTTTCTTTTTTTGTAGTATCTTTGTCTGGTTTTGGTATCAGGGTGATGGTGGCCTCGTAAAATGAGTTTGGGAGTGTTCCTTCCTCTGCAGTTTCTTGGAAGAGTTTGAGAAGGATGGGTGTTAGCTCTTCTCTAAATGTTTGATAGAATTCACCTGTGAAGCCATCTGGTCCTGGACTTCTGTTTGTTGGAAGATTTTTAATCACAGTTTCAATTTCATTCCTTGTGATTGGTCTGTTCATATTTTCTATTTCTTCCTGGTTCAGTCTTGGAAGATTATACCTTTCTAAGAATTTGTCCATTTCTTCTAGGTTGTCCATTTTATTGGCATAGAGTTGCTTGTAGTAGCCTCTTAGGTTGCTTTGTATTTCTGCGGTGTCTGTTGTAACTTCTCCCTTTTCATTTCTAATTTTAGTGATTTGAGTCCTCTCCCTCTTTTTCTTGATGAGTCTGGCTAATGGTTTATCAATTTTGTTTATCTTCTCAAAGAACCAGCTTTTAGTTTTATTGATCTTTGCTATTGTTTTCTTTGTTTCTATTTCATTTATTTCTGCTCTGATCTTTATGCTTTCTTTCCTTCTGCTAAGTTTGGGTTTTGTTTGTTCTTCTTTCTCTAGTTCCTTTAGGTGTAACGTTAGATTGTTTACTTTAGATTTTTCTTGTTTCTTGAGGTAGGCTTGTATAGCTATAAACTTCCCTCTTAGAACTGCTTTTGCTGCATCCCATAGGTTTTGGATCATCGTGTTTTCATTGTCATTTGTCTCTAGGTATTTTTTGATTTCCTCTTTCATTTCTTCAGTGCTCACTTGGTTATTTAGTAACGTATTGTTTAGCCTCCATCTGTTTGTGTTTTTTACATTTTTTCCCCTGTAATTCATTTCTAATCTCATAGCGTTGTAGTCAGAAAAGATGCTTGATATGATTTCAATTTTCTTAAATTTACTGAGGCTTGATTTGTGACCCAGGATGTGACCTATCCTGGAGAATGTTCTGTGCGCACTTGAGAAGAAAGTGTAATCTGCTGTTTTTGGATGGAATGTCCTATAAATATCAATGAAATCTGTCTGGCCTATTGTGTCATTTAAAGCTTGTGTTTCCTTATTAATTTTCTGTTTGGATGATCTGTCCATTGGGGTAAGTGAGGTGTTCAAGTCCCCACTATTATTGTGTTACTGTCGATTTCCTCTTTTAGAGCTGTTAGCCGTTGCCTTATGTATTGAGGTGCTCCTGTGTTGGGTGCATATATATTTATAATTGTTAGATCTTCTTCTTGGATTGATCCCTTGATTGTTACGTAGTGTCCTTCCTTGTCTCTTGTAACATTCTTTATTTTAAAGCTTATTTTATCTGATACGAGTATAGCTACTCCAGCTTTCTTTAGATTTCCATTTGCATGGAATATCTTTTTCCATCCCCTCACTTTCAGTCTGTATGTGTCCCTAGGTCTGAAGTGGATCTCTTGTAGACAGCATATATATGGGTTTTCTTTTTGTATCCATTCAGCAAGCCTGTGTCTTTTGGTTGGAGCATTTAATCCATTCACGTTTAAGGTAATTATCGATATGTATGTTCCTATTACCATTTTCTTAATTGTTTGGGGTTTGTTTTTCTAGGTGCTTTTCTTCTCTTGTGTTTCCCACTTACAGAAGTTCCTTTAGCTTTTGTTGTAGAGCTGGTTTGGTGGTGCTGAATTCTCTTAGCTTTTGCTTGTCTGTAAAGCTTTTGATTTCTCCATCGAATCTGAATGAGATCCTTGCTGGGTAGAGTAATCTTGGTTGTAGGTTCTTCCCTTTCATCACTTGAAGTATATCATGCCACTCCCTTCTGGCTTGTAGAGTTTCTGCTGAGAAATCAGCTGTTAACCTATGGGAGTTCCCTTGTATGTTATTTGTTGTTTTTCCCTTGCTGCTTTCCATATTTTTTCTTTGTCTGTAATTTTTGCCAGTTTGATTACTGTGTGTCTCGGCGTGTTTCCCCTGGGTTTATCCCATATGGGACTCTCTGCGCTTCCTGGACTTGGGTGGCTGTTTCCTTTCCCATGTTAGGGAAGTTTTCGACTATAATCTCTTCAAATATTTTCTTGGGTCCTTTCTCTCTCTCTTCTCCTTCTAGGACGCCTGTAATGCGAATGTTGTTGCGTTTAATGTTGTCTCATAGGTCTCTTAGGCTGTCTTCATTTCTTTTCATTCTTTTTTCTTTATTCTGTTCCTCAGCAGTGAATTCCACCATTGTGTCTTGCAGATCACTTATCCGTACTTCTGCCTCAGTTATTCTGCTATTGATTCCTTCTAGTGTAGTTTTCATTTCAGTTACTGTATTGTTCATCTCTGTTTGTTTGTTCTTTAATTCTTCTAGATCATTGTTAAACGTTTCTTGCATCTTCTCAATCTTTGCCTGCATTCTTTTTCCAAGGTCCTGGATCATCTTCACTATCATTATTCTGAATTCTTTTTCTGGAAGGTTGACACTGTCCATTTCATTTAGTTGTTTTTCTGGGGTTTTATCTTGTTCCTTCATCTGGTACATAGCCCTCTGCCTTTTCTTCTTGTCTATCCTTCTGTGAATGTGGTTTTTGTTCCACAGGCTGCTGGATTCTAGTTCTTCTTGCCTGTGCTGTCAGCCCTCTGGTGGATGAGTCTATCCAAGAGGTTTGTGGAAGTTTCCTGATGAGAGGGACTGGTGATGGGTAGAGCTTGCTGTTGCTCTGGTGGGCACAGATCAGTAGAACTTTAATCTGCTTGTCTGCTGATGGGTGGGGCTGTGTTCCCTCCCTTTTGGTTGTTTGGCCTGAGGCCACCCAACACTTGAGCCTACCCGGGCTCTTTGGTGGGGCTAATGGCCGACTCTGGGAGGGCTCACGCCAAGACGTACTTCCCAGAACTTCTGCCAGTGTCCTTGTCCCTTGCTGAGCCACATCTGCCCCCCGCCTCTGCAGGAGATCTTCCAGCACTTGAAGGTAGGTCTGGTTCAGTCTCCCCTGGGGTCACTGCTCCTTCCCCTGGGTCCCGATGTGCACACTACTTTGTGTGTGCCCTCCAAGAGTGGAGTCTCTGTTTCCCCCAGGCCTGCCAAAGTCCTGCAATCAAATCCCGCTGTCCTTCAAAGTCTGATTCTCTAGGAATTTCTCCTCCCGTTGCCAGACCCCCAGGTTGGGAAGCCTGACATGTGGCTTAGAACCTTCACCTCAGTGGGTGGACTTCTGTGGTATAAGTGTTCTCCAGTTTGTGAGTCACCCACCCAGCAGTTATGGGATTTGATTTTATTGTGATAGCGCCCCTCCTGCTGTCTCATTGCGGCTTCTCCTTTGGCTTTGCATGTGGGATATCTTTTTTGGTGAGTTACAGTGTCTTCCTGTCGATGATGGTTCAGCAGTTAAGTGCGATTCCGGAGTTCTCGCAAGAGGGAATGAGAGCACGTCCTTCTACTCCGCCATCTTGAACAAGTCTCCAATTTCTCTTTATTTTAATTCAAAACAAGTGTCTCCTTTGTCAGTCTTCCACATTCAAGGCAACTGACCACTCGCACCTTCTCAAAAGGAAATCCTTGTTTTCTTGCCCCACAAGCCAGCAGTCTCCTGGGTTTCCTTCTTTCTCTTGGTTCTCGCCCCTCACCCCCAGCAGGCTCATCCTTCACTACGTGGCCACGATGGATTTGAATACCTCAAGGCTTTGGTCGTAGCATTCTCTCCCGTGACTAACTTTATACCCTTTCTGTGGCGTCATCTCCAGCTGTGGATCCTGTCGATCATATCCAGACCAGTGAATGTGAAGCTGAATCACAAGTTTCCATCTCTGGTTCGGATCCCAGAGCTTTCTGACAAGCTCCACACCCATAATCACATGTCTGCTTGCTCTGCCCTGTGATGACTGCAAGCCATCTGAAACACAGCATGTGCAACACTGAACTTACAAACTTGTCTTCACAGACTTGTTCTTCTTCCAGTGTTCCCTGACACTTCCTTGTGGGCTCTGCATAAATACTGCAGAAGGCGACCTGTCAGTTTCACCTCCTGCACATCTCTGGAATCCACTGACCCCTTAGAATTCATCCTTCCTCCCCTAAGTCAAGCTACCAGTATCTCTGCTCAAAAAGTTCAGTTGGTCTACATAACTTTTGCCACTGGCCAACCAGTACACTCTGCATTATAGCCAGAAATACTTTTTTTTTTTAATTAAAGAAGATGTTGGGGGTAGGAGTTTATTTATTTTTGCTGTGTTGGATCTTCGTTTCTGTGCGAGGGCTTTCTCTAGTTGGGGCAAGCGGGGGCCACTCTTCATCGCGGTGCGCGGGCCTCTCAGTATCGCGGCCTCTCTTGTTGCGGAGCGCAGGCTCCAGACGCGCAGGCTCAGTAGTTGTGGCTCACGGGCCTAGTTGCTCCGCGGCATGTGGGATCCTCTCGGACCAGGGCTCGAACCCGTGTCCCCTGCATTGGCAGACAGACTTTCAACCACTGCGCCACCAGGGAAGCCCCAGAAATACTTTTTTGAAATACGCAATTGATGATGTGACTGACTGTAATCCTCCCCCTGAAAAAAGCCCCCCCAAACCAACCTTTTTTATTGGTGCTAGGTTAAAGGGATATGCTTTGCTACGGCTAAAAAGCCTTTCATGGTGATGGCTCCTGATTACGTCCTCAGATTCAAGTTGTTTATGTTGCTCCCTGTCATTCGGCCACTTGGCTTCCCTTGTCTCTCGCGTTGCCCCTGCTCTCTTCTGCTTTCCTTACATTTTGGCTGTCCCATACATCATGCCTTCTGCCTATACTCCTTGTCTGTACATCATATAGATCTCATTTTCTGGAATCTTGTGTCTCTCCTTTGTAGCATTTAGAACAGCTGCAATTTCAAACCTACTTGGGTGATTCTTTTACTGTTTGTCTGCCCCACCAGCCTGTAGGCCAAATGAGGGCAGAGAATACCTGATGCAATTCATTGCATCCTAACAGTGTCTGGCACATAGTAGGTACTCACTAAAGACAGCTTTATTGAAAACATGCGTGTATGAAATGAATATGAAAATAAACCCCGATATAAATTCAGCAAGAAAAATGTACCCATAGCCCAGTGTTTAAAAATTCTAAAGATAAACACAGTATTGAGATTAGTAACAAGAGCACTGAAGGCTTTTGATGGATTTAAGAAATCAAAGTAGGAGGGCTTCCTTTCGCACTCAGTTTCAGCAATGGGTGGATGGGAATGATATGGATTTTTTAAGGAAAAATTTTATCTGGGCTGAAAAGCAAGTGGTTTTAGCACGTAAAAATATGCTAAGATATGAAGGTAGTACTTTCTAACCCTACTCCTGCCATTTTTGTCACTGCATATATTGAACCAGAGCCATTGCAAGGGCAGGAAGAGAAGAGAAGAATAGGACCAGAGACGAGCTGGGGAGGCAAAGGAGAGATGAGATTTCAAAAATGTTGATGTCTCTGGATTGTGGCTATTCTGCTGGGTATAGCTTTTTATATCCTTGCTTCTAAAATCCATGTCATTACATGCACTATAATTGTCTCTGCTTCCATATGGTGACAGAATTCTATCAACTGTATCAGGTTCTCAATAAATAGGCAAAACGAAAATGTTGCCTAAGTTGTCTTCCCTCAGTTACATTCCAAATACAGGACCCTCCCTCCCAATAATGAAACGCAAATTTTGTCAATTAGAACAGTATCAGTTGTGAATGTACTTTTGCAATTATGAGAGTAAAAACATTCCACATTGAAATAAGAAATGCCATCTGATTTCGATTTAACACAAAGGGGGAAAAACACATTCCATTTAAGAATGACAAATAAAGCTGTCAGTGTGATCCATTTATAGCCCCTCAGAGAATGCCACAAATCCACATAATGTTCTGAGAAGCTAGTTTTTGTATTTGCTCTCTCGAAGAGAAGGCATAGAAGTCCCAGATGGACTGCTATTCAAGGAAACTAAGGTTAGGTGGAAAAACTTATGTTAGCGTCCTAGATGCACACCCCCTAAAGGGGAGCATGAAAGCTCCAGTTGTTGTATTTAAATTGTGTGCACCGGCAGGAGGGGGGGAATGCTGCAGGACTGATGGGGGTGTAAGAAAATGGAGAAAGACCTTCGTCTCCCTTGTCTGTTCCCCCTATCCGTCTACCCTTGTGTTCTAGGAGGGTCTTACTGGGCAAACAAAGCCTCTTTCTGCTTGACCCGCTGCTCACAAAAATTACAGAGAGCCATCAAATCTTGATTATAAACATTCACAGTGCTAGTTCTTTTTGAACATTTTACTCTAGGTTATTTCACGCTCAGGTACAAGGGCACTTACCAAAAACAAACACTGGAAACGTAATCTCTATTCCTTATTCCTGCACTCAAGCTTCCTTCTTTCAAGCAGCAGTGTGCTGTAAAATACATATACATATAATCATACATACATATATATAAAATATGACCCTCTGCAAGGCATAACTGATTACTTTTTTCTCCTTTGCATTGGCTGCTAAAAAACTGAGAATAAAATTTGTTACTGTCTTCTAGCGAGAGTATTGAATTTCATGGCATAAGTTTTGAGTATGGTTAGAATGGGCAACATCAGAAAATCTACAAACAACAAATGCTGGAGAGGGTGTGGAGTAAAGGGAACCCTCTTGCACTGTTGGTGGGAATGTAAATTGATACAGCCACTATGGAGAACAGTATGGAGGTTCCTTAAAAAACTAAAAATAGAATTACCATATGATCCAGCAATCCCACTACTGGGCATATACCCAGAGAAAACCATAATTCAGAAAGACACATGCACCCCAATGTTCATTACAGCACTATTTACAATAGCCAGGTCATGGAAGCAACCTAAATGCCCATCGACAGACAAATGGATAAAAAAGATGTGGTACATATATAGAGTGGAATATTACTCAGCCATGAAAAGGGACGAAATTGGGTCATTTGTTGAGACGTGGATGCATCTAGAGACTGTCATACAGAGTGAAGTAAGTCAGAAAGAGAAAAACAAACGTTGTATATTAACGCATGTATGTGGAACCTAGAAAGGTGGTACAGATGAACCGGTTTGCAGGGCAGAAATTGAGACACAGATGCAGAGAACAAACGTATGGACACCAAGGGGGGAAAGTGGCGGGTCGTGGTGGTGGTGGTGTGATGAATTGGGCGATTGGGATTGACATGTATACCCTGATGTGTATAAAATGGCTGACTAATAAGAACCTGCTGTATAAAAAAATAAATAAAATTAAATTTAAAAAATTAAAAAAAAAAGATTGACAGCAGAGCCATTAAACCCAGCCCTGAATTGGATCAATGAGGAGACTGAGGCAAGAAAATAGTGAGGACTGTCCTGAATCAGCCAGTCTTGGTAGCAGATAAGGGAGAACAGCCCCATTCCTATGATTCTACTGCACCTCTTGTCACATTTCACCCTAGGGGGGGAAAAAAAAGTTTTGAGTATGACTCTCTCTCCTGGCTCTATCTTACATTTCTAGCCTTATTTTGTTTTTCCTGTGACTCATTTTTTTCATACCTATTTGAAATATATTTTATATTGCTCTACAGTATGTATTTTTATTAGCCTTTCTCTGTAAGCTTTAACTCCTTTCCAGTATATAAATAAAATATACAACACTAGTAGGCAGCTTTGTTTTTCCCTTTTGGAGGGTTGCAGAATTTTCCCAAGGCAACACATAATTCATTACCATAAATGAGCGTTAGGACACTCGTGTTCATAGTAATTAAAATTTTTTGTGATATTCAGCTCAATATTTCAGTTATGTTTTCTTAATCTATACGTACACTTTTAGAGCTGGAATTCCTAGCCTGAGGTCTATGGACTCTCAAGTTATATGCAAAAGTTGGTGCATATAAATTTTTATTATGGAGGAGTTTCATTTTAATCCAATTCTGAAAGGTGAATTAGACCCAAAAGATAAGAAATTACTCCTTTGCAGCGGAATAACCCTGGAAGACCAGATCTTGGTCTTTTGACATTCAACTAAGTGACAAAATATTTACTGACTACCTACTAAGCACGTAGCACTGTACTAGTTACTCGGAAAACAGCCGAAACATGTAGACTTGACCTCTGACCTCAGGGTACTCCTAGTCTAGTGGGGATGAGGGAAGGCAATAAAAAACAAGGTGAAATAAGTGGATGGTAATGTACTGTAACGAATAAAACAAAGTAATGTAATAGAAAATGAATGAGATTGGATGGTCAGGGAAGAGCTCTCTGAGGAGGTGTCATCGTAGCTGGGCCAAGCAGGATTGGAGGGAAGAGCATTCCAGAGAGAGACCAGCTAATGCAGAGACCCTCATGGAGATACAGGCTTGTTATAATCCATATCTCTTCTAGAAAATAGGAATGGTCGTTCTCCAAATTCACTTTTCAAATTCATTTTTAGTACTTCAGTCTAGAAATATCAGACTAATCTGTGTGAAGGTTAGATAGCTTTTCCTTGTTTTCATTTTCTTTTATTTAAAAAGTTTGATTTCCTAATGTGAGGGAAAGGTATTTTCAGAAAAAGAGTGCCATGTATTTTATTACACATGAAATTCACTCGATAAATAGCTGAGTCTGCCATCTTGAAGGCACTGTGGGAGATGGCCTCAAGGTGCTCAGCACAGGCCAAATAAAATATAACTGCCATACATGTAACCATAATGTACCTTAAACAGATCTTGTGTTGTTCCGTAACATAGGTTTATGAGCCAAGTAAATTCTAGGGCCCAGATGCTTTAATGTACAGCTTGAAACCCAAAGGTCTTTAGCAAGGCACCAGTCATGCTAGAAAAGTTGAAGATGGGTGAGGAGGGGAAAGGAACACGTAATGAAAATTGGGATTAAAAATTCTTTGAAATAAGAACACTGTACTCTGTGGCTTGGAAAATGCCCTACACAGCCCTGGCTGTGTAAATCAATAAATTAAGATGTGACTGAAGATTGTAAATCTCTCCCACATTATTAGCTGTTTTCCTGAATTAAACTGCCTATAAATATGTTAAAGAAATAATATACTGGTGAGATGAAGACAAGACTGAGATCACAGAATTCTCTGTGATAGTTAAAGTGTGCCAGGTACTGTGTGAGACCTCTATGCTCATGACCTTCGAGGTAAAGGCTGTTACTACTTCTGGTGTACAGATAGGGAGAAACTGAGGTTTAAAAAAGCAAAACGACCTGCCTGGTCACAGAGCTAGTGGGAAGAGCCAGCAGGGTTTGCTACCTAAGAAGCCTGACTCCAGAGCCTCCATGATCCCACCTCCACCGTTATCAGTTAGCTCTGTGAAGGGAGGTTGTTTTGTGAGTTCTATCTAATAAACTCATCTGCCTTGCTGTTTAAAAGGCTCTGGGGAACAACATTCTGAACGATTAGTCTGAGCTCACTGTGTGCAAATTAAATACTAGCCAAGACGAAACAAGTAAGACAGCAAAGCTGCTATTAAGAGTAACAGGTGAAAAAAGAAGAAGGTCATTTGACTTTGGATCAGAGCAACTTATTTGGGTTATCTTTAATACACCCTCCCTTCGGAGAAGTAATGAAGAGCCTGAATGTATTTATTTTAAAATTCTCAGTCAAATAGAAAACAAATTTATGGTTACCAAAAGGGATAGCGGGGAGGAGAGGAGATAAATTAGGAGTTTGGGATTAACATTTACACACTCCTGTATATAAAATAGATAGACAACAAGGACCTACTGTATAGCACAGGGAACTATATTCAGTATCTTGTAATAACCTATAATGGAAAAGAATCTTAAAAAATATATATATATATATATTATATCTGAATCACTTTGCTATACCCCTGAAACTGACACAACGTTGTAAATTAACTATACTTGATTTTAAAAAAATGGTAAAAAAAATTCTCAGTCAAAAGTAGAAACATGATTTTACTAACTTGTTTCTGCCCTCACTGATTTTTGATAATGAAATTTCAACTTGGAAAAGGGACATTTTAAAGCTTTGTTCAAATCTAGATCAAACAGTCATTTTCCTTGTCTTTCACTCTCCTCGAACCATTCTTGCCGGCTGCTCAGAGGCTAATCCTACTTAAATAACAAGAGCAGTAGTAGCTGCAGTAGCATACGATAGTACCAAGTACCACGGATTGAATATTTACGCAGTATCATGCACTGTGCCCGTCACTGTACAAGCTCACTTTATCCTCGCAACAACCCCGTTAGTAGCCTTTATTATCATTCTCAATTCCCAGCTCAAGACATGGTGGCTCACAGAAGTTGCCCACATGTTGAAGGGGTCCCAGCTTGTTCATGGAGGAGCTTATACCAAGCCTGTTGATCCTGAGCCCAGGCTCCCTGCGGTCTCCCCACACCATCTCCCTTTGTTTGATCATGTTTTCTCCCCTAATTGACACATGGATGAGGTCACTCTATTTCCCAACATAGGCTGCCTAAACCCTTTAGAGTCCAAGGCTGTCCATGATCTGGACTTTTTTTTTTTTTAACCTGTCCAAGCTAATTTCTCTAAATACCCTCAAACCCTGTGGGAACCTGCTTCCTCTGAAAGCTTCAGAAGCCCCTTAAGCCCACAATCCAGCTTAAATGCTACTGCTCTTAAAGGCCCTGTTCAAATTCCACCGATCCAAGCCATCTTCCAGGCCTCCCCAGCCCAGAGTGAATACTTGAACCGCTGGCCTCTTTCGGCTGGTGACCCTAGTGTCCTCAAGAGCTTTGGCAGCCTGGACTCCATGGAACCGTATGAGAGTTCTGTTGGAAAGTGCCATTGGACATTTTTCTCAGGAGCATGTCCAGAGCTTTTATCAGTTTTTTAAAGCTTCACCACCACACACACACACACACACACACACACACACACACACACACACAGAGTCACACAGTTCTGGAAACTAATGACATTAAATGCTAATGTTTCTTGAGCAAGGTGGCCAGATTTAGCAAATAAAAATATTATATGGGACATGCCTATACTAAAACATAGTTTGTTGTGTTTTAAATTGAAATTTAACCGAGCCTCCTGTACCTGACCTGCAACCCTGTCCTTGAATGTCTCGTGGATATTAATCTTATTTCTCAACCATATGGAATATAATCATGTAGAGGGCAAGGGGCGTCATTACTTCTCCACTGAACGGTTTAACCCTCAACTTTTATTGCTAATTACTGATTCATTTTTGTGGTCCAACAGAAACATTTTGGAACATTGTCTTTTTTTTTTTTAAGATTTTTTAGAAATTTCATGTAATGTCTGAAACATTTATATTAACATATTTCCATACAAATAACCCAAAGAAAGTTTAGTATTAGTTGTTTTTTGTTTACTTGTTTGTCTCTTTATACTGCAGGTTCTTATTAGTCATCAGTTTTATACACATCAGTGTATACATGTCAGTCCCAATCGCCCAGTTCAGCATTTTTTGGAACATTCTTGATTTGGGGCCAATATCAAACCTAGTAGCTAAAGCATGATACGTATATGGCTTTTACTATAAGGAAATGGATGTCCATAATACCGAATACACTAATTTTGATCATCTCTTCTACTTGCTGGATTCAAACCATCGATTTTTTGTTTAAAATGTCCTCTTAGAAGGAATCTGGGAAAGTTCAAAACGTACCAAAATTATTATTGGACCTCAAAGTGAGATCTTCCGCCCATTCAACTGAGAAATCACAGAAGGTATCTGTTAAAAATGCAGCTGTCTGGGTCCAATCTCAGACCTATTAATTCAGAATGGCTCCAAGCTATCTGGGTTTATAAAAAGCCTATTGGATGATTTTTATGACCTGTAAAGTTTAAGGACTGTTTATTTATGGGATGTAATACTCTAGCAAGGATTGCTCTCTAGTTAGAGGTGAAAAGTTATTTTTGTCCTTAAAAACAAGCCATCATTATTTGGAGTTCAAAATATCAATCATCTTTTAAATGTATCTGGAATCTGTCACACTAGTGTTAAATGCTCAGCACTGTAGATTTCCCATTCGGAGCTCCCAACTATTTGACTTGGTAAACTAATGGTAGGTATTAAAGGGCTACCTGATGGATCATTAAAATAGTAAATGAGTCACTGAAGTTTATAGAGGCCATACAAAATTTAAAAATAAGATTATATGAAGTAGGGTGCTCTGCTGTGTACCAATGCTGCTACCCAGGATTGGTCTGGGAAACCTAAGGATCTCTGGAATTTCTGAAAGAAAGCATCATTGTCTACTACTCCCTACCCCTGCTGACTGGGTGGTCCCCGAGATTTTTGATTCTTGGTGAAAAGAGTGCTGGTCTGGAAGTCGGAAGGCATAGGTTCTATACTTTCAGTTCTGTGTTTTTCTGAGCTTTCGTCTCCTTGTCAACAAAACAATGGTTTAGACCATTGGATGGTCCCTGAAGTATCTTCTAATCTCAAGTGTCTATTATCATCCTGAGGTTGTTTTCTCTGCTGTAGAATATGGGGGTTGGACCATATGCCTGCGTCCATTTGTCCTGCTGTCCAAGGGTAGCCCCGCTGTCTCCATCACTATCCTTGGGTCCCCATTCATAATTTGGATTTACTCTAGCAGCATAAGATAGATGATAGCTCATTTAGGTTATCCAAGGAAGGGACAATATATTGGCCATCAGCACATGTCCTTTCTAAGAGACAATTGCCGCAACTAGAGAAAGCCCGCACACAGCAACGAAGACCCAACGCAGTCAAAAATAACAAAGAAACAAAATAGAACAACCGCCACATGTAAACTGACACGTAAATAAAATAACCACTGTTTGTAATCAGTGGTCTGAAGGATCACTAAGGATGAGACAGAGAATAACAGAAGGCTGAGCAATGACGGGGAAAAGCCTCGTGGGGTAGATGATATTTTCTTGGACCTAAAGGAAGAAAAAAGATAAATGAGGGAAAGGGGTTGGAGGAAAGGGCAGGGCAGGGGAGGGCATAGTCAGGAGTCCCCTGGAAGGAGCAGCTTATGTGCTTGGCAGCCAAAATCCTGGAACAGTCCCTTCCGTCCCTGAGAGATCATTTAATCCAAGACTACAGAAAGGGAATCAGAGGCCCAGAGAGTTTAAGGGACTCATCAAGGGGCGAATTAGTTAATGGGAGAACTCTTGCATGCTTCAGTCCAGAAGGGGAACCTCTCTTAGGGATCACAGTGCATCAGGAAGTGCCTAGGTGTCTTGGTCCTGAGCTTCAGTTTCCTCTTGTGTGAAACACAGATGACATCTACTGCCTCAGCTCGTTAATGGGATTTAATGAGATAATGCCGCACAGTGCCTGGTAGGTATATCATAGCCGCCTGATAAATGCAGACTCTCGTGATTTTTCACCTAGTGCGCTTTCACTCATAGCCAGCTGTTGGAAAATAGGTAGAGCAGGTGAAGAGGAGGTGGCAGAGGGGAAGTTCTGGGATACTGGACTGGTGTCTGTTTAGCAGCTATCCATCTGAGAGGCTGAGTAAAGGAAATGAGAAGAAAAGGCCACTGGAAGTGGGAAGGTATCAAGGAAAAGCATCCTCAACTTCATGGTTTTGCTCTCCCCTTAATCTGCTAGTGGAGAATCTAGAGTTGTCTTCATAAGACAGAAAAGACCATCCATAGCAATATTTATACTTAAAATTAGCATATAAGAAACAGGTTTTACTCTAGGAGACTGGTAAACAGAAGAATGATACACTTTATTATTAAATACATGCAAAGAGAACAATGTTATGTTAATATGTCACTCAATCCACTGGGAACAAACTAATTCAATTATCTGCATAATATTAAAATGATTGCTGGTGTTAAGGATGCTCAAAAACCAAGCCCATGATATTGGAAGAATGAATAATTTATCCAGGCAACTATGAAGCTTTTCTTCTTTGTTTATGAACAAAACCACAGATTGAACTTCAGCCTTAAAGTACCAAGAGGCGTATTTCATGGATTTTAGCGGACAGCTATAAGGCCATCCCACAAAACCTGCTTGCCCTCCCTGTTGACTTATCCATAAACGTAAGGGAATATTTATGGTTCAGGCACACTTGAACCAGGGCTGAATATTTCTGTTTCAAAGTTCACTGGGTCCCTTTTCCCCTAGCCATAAGATAAATGCCATTCCATATATATAGCTTTTTGAAATGGTGCTTTCTGCCAGTGGTGCCTTATGGGAGACATTTTATTTCAAAGTTTCATAAGATGAGAATTGAACTCATTATTTTATTCCAGACTCATTGTTTAATTGACAGGAAACATGCATTCTAAATCATCTTGTATGCATGGCAGAAGCCGCTATATAAATTTAACAATGGGTGGATTATTACTGTTTAGCATATTTATGGAATTTTATATTCAGGAGGCATTTTACAAGTCTTTTATTAGTTAATCCTTACACTTCCCTGTGCATCTGATAGGTGGTAAACAATGCTTTGGGTTCTAAATTGCCAATACGTGAAAACTTTAATGAGGAAAAAAAAAAATCTGCGCCGTTCCTCCGTGCTCCCAGACTTGCCAAGGGCACATTTCTGATCCCTTTTTTTCTCACTAGAGACCAAGGCTAGAGGCCTGGGAAACGGGCTTGCACCCTGAAATATAAAAGGGAATATATTGGGCTCTGTCGCGGGTCAGGTGGCCAGCACCAGAGGAAACCTCACAAGACACCAAGGTGATACGACAGGATTCCCAACAAAGATGCCTCCCAGTAAGGCAGCGCATGAAAAGGCACACAAGGAAGCAGTTAATTTTTCTAAAACTATACAGTGAACTTAGTTTTCAAATCTGACGATGCCATCCGTACCCTCTGGACTCGCTATCTAATGATAGCACCAGTTACTGTTAAAGCGCACACACGCATATTGAAAACTAAAACCTATTTCAAACCAAGAGAGTCTGTGTTTTCTTCTTTTGAAAACTCACACGTTTTAAAAACGAAGCTTCCTTCAACACCCACCTCAAACTCTTTAGGATCCTCCAGTCTTCCCCTCTTCCAGACACCAGAAGGTGTTGGAGAGCGGGGCAAGGAGAGCCTCTGTGGATCAAAGTTTCCTTCTAGACCCAACCGTTTGACAGCCGGGGACTTTCAGAGCTAAGGAACCAAGAAAAATCAATCTCGCGTCACCTGAGGGCCGGACACCAGGAGCCGCAGATGCTGTGCCGTCTTTCTGAAGACCCCAGCGTGGACACGTCCAGCCCAGATTCTAACCTCTTCTGACTGAAGTGACTGTATCCCTCTAATCCCTCAGGCCCCCGCCTGCGTGTGTGTGCGTGCGTGCGTGTGTGTGTGTGTGTGTGTGTGTTGGGGGACAGTTGGTAGGCAGGTGCAGAAAGTACCCGAAGTATTCTGGAAGCAATCACCCTCTGCGACCCCGTGCGTTCTCGGTGCAGCCGGGCAGCTGTCAGGAGGTCAGTGTAAGGTAACCAGGTCACCTCCCTTTCAGGGGTGCAGGGGGGTGCAACGAGCTCCAGCGTCCCCGAGTCTGCGGATACAGGGGGTGCGCTGAGAGCCCCCCTAACCCCGCCCCCGCACCTCCGGCACGGTCCCGCCCGCGCTACCTGGGGACGCTGGAGGCCCCGAGGCGGTGGCTTGGGGGCTCGCGGTCCTGCTGGCCACGGCTTGGGGCTGGCGCACGCGCTTTGTGAAGCCTCGGGGGAGGGGGTCCGACCCCGCCCCACCTCCGGCCCCCTCCGCCCTGCCGCGGCCTGCTCGGGAGTCATCCGGGTGGGGCCCTGGGCCGCCTCCCCGCCTCCACCTCCGGAGCTGTCACCCCCTCCCCTTGCGCCAGGGCGCCCCCCACCCCAGGCTTGGCCGACCTGCGCATGTGACCCCGCCCTTCTCCGGCTGGGCCCGAGGGGCCTCGCCCCGCCCCAGGGTCGGCATCCCCACCACCCACCTCTGGCATTCCCTTCGGGCGCTGGCAGGGATGCGACTCCTTCTGTAACTGGAGGCCAAGGCTCGGGAAAGTTTCTGGTCATGTCAAGGGTCAGCCTTTTCTTGTAGGGACCTTCTCTAGCCAAGAAATGGGCAGTTAAGCGATTCTATCTGCGGGTTGTGCTGACATCACAAACCACACATCGCTTGGTGTCGTGTCTCTCTCGTAGTTTGCACAGAGGCTTTCCATCATCCCTGCAGCCTTTCGCACGTTCGCCTTTCAAAGCCCCAGTCCAGTGACATTTCCGTGAAAGGGTTAAAGGAACTTAATTTTTAAATAAAAAGTTAATGCTAGAAACCAATACATGGCGTGTTAGCTCTGCCCCCAGCTCTAAGTATGGTCACCTTTGAATAATTCAGGCTTTCCAGTGACCAGGAATACCTAGGCTGGTCACTACCTTGCTTCCACATCACTAGAACTTTTGGTCTCTTTATTCTTCTTTTTTATTTCCCCAGTGATGGGAAGCAGGGGTGAAAATGAAGCGCAACAAAATCAATTGGAAGAGCTGTTTAACACCTGGTATAAAAGTTTATGGGAGAGGCAGTCTGCAATCACTGAAAATGAATCAAAAATTGTCTGTGGTCCTCACACTTCGGTTTTACTGTTTTGCTCGAGTTTGAATAATGGAGGGCTATCTATTTTTAGCAGAAACAATACTTTTCTAAGAATTATTAAATAGATTAAATGTATAATGTGGTTATGATACCATGTCAGATCACAGTAAAACTGTCTACAGAAGAATGTGTCAGCCAGCTGATAGCATAGAAGACACAACATCTTTTTAAAGTGGTAAAATTGGTTTTGTCAGTCAAAACCAATTAAATAGAGTTTAAATAACATGTAAGGATAAGCTGGAAAACATTATACAATCTTTATAGTCGTGTCTGCCATCTAATGAAAATATTTCCTTCTCAGCATCCCCGCTTCCTTCAACTGTTTTTAATAAGATGTAATTTCAAGATTGCTCAAAGCTTTGGGTATTTGTCATTCTTTAAAGTATTCAGTGAAGGTTCCAAAAGTGGCTGGCATTGAACTTGGTGCAGGTGATATACGGGTGAACTGGACAGAGGGATACAAGCCCTGCCAGGAGCTCACATTCTAATGGGGGAGAGATAGCTACTGACTAAACAAGGGCAAACATAATTAATTTGACCTGTGAAAAGTTGCATGCAGAAGTATAGAGCGCTAGGAGAGGACACCCTCCAAGTGGTCTTCTACATTCCTCTTCAGTTTTGAACCCTAGAATTAACTTCAGTGCAAAGTTTTGGGGGAGGGCATCCTTTCTTTCATATCTCATATCCAGTCTATCAGGAAATCCTGATGGCTCCATCTTCAGAAGGTGTTCCAAATCTAACCTCTTCCACTACCCCTCTTCCAGACCAGCATCACCCATTTGGATTTTTGCAGAGGCCTCTAAACTTATCTTCTCGCTCTCACTCCTGCCTGCATGGGCTGTTATCCAGGTAGAATTTAGGGTGACCCTTTGGAAGTATATGCATTAGTTCATGTCAATCCTCTGCTCAAAAACCACCCACTGGTTTGCCCTGGTGACGACACAGACTTGACCTTAGCCACCAAAGCCTTACCTGCCTGCCCCTTACCTCTGTTCCGTCCTTCTCCATCACTCTCCCCTCCCACAGCCTCTCTGGCCTTTCTGTTCTTCCTTCTTCACACTGCTGCCCGTTGGCCTTTGAGCCTGGATTTTCTTCTAAACGTGTATTTGGAGGCTTGTTCCTCAGTTGCATCAGATGTTTACGCCTTTGTCCTCTTTTCAGAGAGGCAGTCCCCGACCACCTATTCTACAATAGCCGCATCTCTCAACCCTCTCACTCCCTGTCTCTAATCTACGTAAGTTTTCCTTTTAATATACGTGTGCACAAGCACACACAGGCATACCTGTTGTCTGCTCTCTTCTAGAATGAGAACAGCAATTCAGCTGTAGTGCCAGGCACATGGAAGGCACTCCATAAATATGTGTTGAAAGAAAGTATATAAATTATATTATGGACTGAATGTGTCTCCCCATAACTCATAACATTGAAGGTCTAACCCCCAACGTGACTGCATTTGGAGATAGGGTCTTTGGAAGTAATTGAAATTCAGTGAGGTCTTAAGCATAGGGCCCTGATCTGATAGGATTAGGACCCTTATGGAAAGAGACACCAGAGAGCTCACTCCAGGGCGGGAGGAAAGGCCATGAGCACACAGTGAGAAGACAGCTGTGTGCAAGCCAGGAAGAGAGCCCGCACTGCGATCTGAATCCGCTGGCACCTTGATCTTGGACTTGCCAACTTCTAGAACTGTGAGGAATAAATTTATGTTGTTTAGGCCATTCTACCTGTGGTATTTTGTTACGGCAGCCTGAGAAGACTAAGACAAATAAAAAATACAAAAGAAGGAGGTTAGGTACAATCTATAGTCATACAGTGGCTAATCATTTCAAGATCTCTAATTCACGGAATGGTGTGATGTTCTGACCTTTAACCAATGAATGAACTTTGCAGCACTTCCCAGAATAAGCTGAGGCTTGAAGATTAATCTTATCTGGACCTGAGAATAGAATAGTATTCAAGATAAACAAATGTCTTTTACAACTTTTTTGTTGTCTGTTTCTGAGGTCATGAATGATTGAAGCTCAGAGGAGAAAGAATGATCCAGCAATATGGTGACAAATGGTGTTTCAAAGAGAGAACTCAGCCTCTTAACTCCTGAAAATTTCCCTCCTGGTCAAGCTGAAGGACTCATATGCTGCTGTGTGCCTAGAACATAAACACTGCTCACTGATAATCAAACAAAGGATCAGATGTTTCAGATAACAGCTTTGGTTACCTATCACTACTCTTTTTACTCTTGGTCTCCAAAGTAGGCTGTGGGGAATAAATACTAGAACCTCCATTTATGTTTTTTTATTTAAAAAAAAACATAAGCTCTTGCAAATATGTAATATACAGATTGATACTGGCACCCTCATTTGCCCATAGGTCATTTGGTGGCCTGTCCTCCCTTGCAGAGGTGTCTTGAGGAAATCCTGAGAGATCCACAGCATGCACAGGCTAACGTGGTCCTTATGCTTATTTCATTTCCATTGTGTTGCATCTTATTGATTTTATGTGTGTTCAAGTAAGGAATTAAGGATTCTATTACCCAGTTTTAACCAAACCAGCAATCACAAAATGGAAAAGTGGCTTAAAAGGATTTAAAAGTGGCTCAGATAATTAGATAATACTAATAATGCAAGCATAAGCAAACAATAGAAAATTGGTGGAATTGAAGCATTTGCTATTGTTAGTGAGAATTCTTAGCCATAATGGGAGGTTAACAATGCTGATGATCTATTTAATTCCGTCTGCCAAGAAGTCAGCTTCTCCCTCTCATTGAAATAGTGAAGAAAACACATGAAATACCGATTTATATCCACTTTTATTAACAACAAGCATTGCCTTAAGTATATATGGTACTTTGAGATACAGGTTAATGATAATATGAAGCATTGTACTAGCAAGAAGATAACAAATATGATCTAGTTCATCATGAAATCATTTTTAACAGTTTTATTTATGTGTATGTTTTATAATGTCTAATGGTACATATAATAAGCCACCTGATGAATAAATAGATAGATGAATAAATATTGAGGATATACACAGAACATTTTTTTTTTTTTTTTTTTTGCAGTACGCGGGCCTCTCACTGTTGTGGCCTCTCCCGTTGCGGAGCACAGGCTCCGGACGCGCAGGCTCAGCGGCCATGGCTCACGGGGACCAGCAGCTCCGTGGCATGTGGGAATCCTCCCGGACCGGGGCACGAACCCGCGTCCCCTGCATCGGCAGGCGGACTCCCAACCACTGTGCCACCAGGGAAGCCCTACACAGAACAGTTTTAACTGATGGAGTGTCCTATTGGAAAAGTTTGGAAACACTGATTTACATAAACCAGGGGTAAAATAATTGATTAGAACACCAAACGCTGGTCCTGCAAGAAAAGAACAAATAATACCTATTCAGGGAATGGATTATCCAGAACCTTTTTATAGCTTTCTTCTCTTTACAGTATCTTGATCATTCCTAAATTTCAAGGGAAATAAGAGAAGAAAGCTTGTTAATTTGCCGTGGTATTTGACAGAAAACATTAAACTTGCCAAAAAAAAAAAAAAAAAAGAGTTTGGGGTTTACTTAGCGGTGTTGGTTACCCTGCTCTTCTAGTTTTGAATTACTACCGATCATGATTAGTATGACTTTATATTCACCCATCTTCTTTAAACTGGTTGATTTTTTTCTTACGATGGAATGTGCCCACAGAGCCTGTGATTTGAAGTAATATTAAAACACGTTCATACTCCTCTTACAGCTCTTTCTCACATAAAAGAATGGTTTGCCCCATTTTTTCAAGCTCTCCAAAAAAATCCCCCTCCCCATTCTAAAACTTAACATGTTGCTCTGAAGGATGAATTTATAACGTTTCTGTTATTCAGCCACCAACGTTGTATAGCAACTGTTACCAGCATATCTTTAGTAGAAGGACTATCTGTTTAGCTGTATTTTCTTCGATGAGTATCAACACACCTTAACATTTGGAGGGTGAAAAGAGACCTGGCTACAGTTCCTTGTGTAAGTGAAGGCGCTGAGGCTCAGAAAACCAGAGGGCTTGCCTGTGGTCAAACTGCTGTATCCTGGCAGAGCTGAGACTAGACTCAAAACCTTCGGATTCTTGTTCTGAGTACCCTCCACTGTGATAGGCCACCTCAGAGGGAGCCTGGTAGGATGTTGTTTTTCTTTGTAAGTATGAGTTAGAGAAAATAGGACTCCTTGGACTCTGCCTCATTGTATCCATACATATATGTGTTAGGCAGCCCAGGGTGCTTGAATTCCCCAAAGATCCCTACCCCAAATGGTGCCCATGAAGGAAAAGGGATCATTCTCTCCTAGAGGTTTATTTTACAATTAAGAAAGGGCGAGGGCTTCCCTGGTGGCACAGTGGTTGAGAGTCCACCTGCCGATGCAGGGGACGTGGGTTCGTGCCCCGGTCCGGGAAGATCCCACATGCCGCGGAGCGGCTGGGCCCGTGAGCCATGGCCGCTGAGCCTGCGCGTGCGGAGCCTGTGCTCCGCAACGGGAGAGGCCGCAACAGTGAGAGGCCCGCGTACCGCAAAAAAATAAAAAAGAAAGGGCGAGAAGAAACCTTACAGAGTATGTAATTTTCCGCTTTGGGGTCTCAGAATTTAACTTGCCACTAAGCCACTGGCAGCAGCTGTTTTCCCAGTTAGAACTTTAAGCTTCACAAAAAAGTATTATTTTGGTACTACAATCCTAATGAAAGAATAGTAATAAAAATATCAGTAAGACACAGGCAGGCTGAGTACTTTAAACTGGTTGGTGGGGATTATTGGTTACTACTTAGCAATAATATGTAATCGTTTGGTAGAAAATTTTCAAGGAGAGTGATGAAACCTAATTTCCTGAGGTACATAAAATAGGACCAAATAAAATAGTGAAGAGTGTATTGTAAAGATAATCTAGTTGCCCAGATGGCCTTTCCTTAGTTACGGCTTTTATGTGTATGTTCTTTATTCTTTTATGAGAAAATAAAGGTTTTCTTTTTCCCAGGGGCATGAAGTTACCCTGCAGTTTAGTTGTTAAAATATGCTGAATAATTTTGTTTTGTTACTTCTAGGACACTCATATGTATTCTGGAACTCACCTTAGGTCCTGTGTTTTCCCCCTACATATGAATTTCTGGCTCTAGACTCCAGATTTCAAACTTGTTCGTTATATTTCTTACGATATTCCTGATAAGCTAGTTAATAATAGATTTTATGGCATGGGTTAAAGGAAAAAATTGCTAAGATTTGGTTATAATCTGATCACTCTAACTTTGATTCTTCCCCTGCCCCAAACATTAGCAGCTGCAATAGGGTAGCATATTTCTGAGAGAAATTCAGAAGTTTATCTGTAGTTCGTATAAATGTGACTTATAAGTTCTATAACCAAATTCCCATGGATTGTGTAAAAGTTTCATTTTATTTTCTTAATAACAAAGTCTCAGAATTTGTAAACTTCATATTTTTACAGTACTATGGCTTCTGGGTTTTATTGCAAAAGAAAACATTGTATGATAAAATGACATCTCTGTAATGTCTGTCCAGATAGGTTTTGTACTAGTGACACCATCTTTTTTCCTTCCATAAAAGTAGACAAGTCCTTGATTATAAGGATTCTACTTCTCTTTCTCAATATGCAGTGCTTAATAAAATTATTTTGTGATTGTAATGTATTCATTTCCACCTATAACATGCTTTGTGAGTAGAAACTGGAATTTATTGCAAGTATTATCTTGAATTCTGAAACCATACTTTTAGAGTACCAATATGAGAGAGGAGATTTCACCTTGGGAGAATGTGCCCATTGAGGAGATGACACCCATTGATATCGCTTAATATTAGTAAATGAAAGTCTGATCCTTCATCTCTCAAAAACTCCATTCTTTTCTGGGATAAAGCTGATTGCTTGGGGTGCATTTGCTTTTCGGGTTTTTGTGCCTTGGTCTTTTGGGGTACCTTATGCATTGCAGTCTTTCTCTCCATATTCATTGTTAAAAATTATGCATTATCTGTATTTTAAAAAGTTAATGTTGTAATCAGATCACTTCCCCGCTCAAAATGTGGCTTCCACGCACCTAGAGTTAAATGCTAACTCAGCACAGGCAACTAGGCCCTGTAGGAGTAGGCTCTGCTGACTGCTTTGATCTTTTCTACAGATGTTCCCCTGGGTCGCCAAGTTCAGTGACTCAAGGTGACTTTCTGTTTCTTGAAGACAGCGCACTGATTCCTGACCCTGCACCTGTGAACTGGTACTTCACTCGGTCTGGAATGTTCCTAGCCCAGATTTTCAAATGACTGGCCCCTTCCCAATATTTCTTTCCTCATCATCCATCTAATGTTGCCCCCTATCCCCCGAACTCCTCGCCGGTGCTTCTCTGTCACTTTAAACAGTTTTTATTTTCATAGCGTTTATCACTTTCAAAAAGGATATTATTTATTTGTTTACATGTTTATGACATGATCTCCATTAGAATTTAATTGCCATGAAGTTAGAGACCCTGCCTGTATTGTTCATACCTGTATAACCATTATTTAGCACAGAATTTGGAACGTAGTAGGTGCTCAGTAAATACTTATTTTTAGTGAAAATATGGATGCCACAATATAAGCAGTAGTTAAAAGATTAAGATTGTAGGGCTTCCCTGGTGGCCCAGTGGTTAAGAATCTGCCTGCCAGTGCAGGGGACAAGGGTTCGAGCCCTGGTCCGGCAAGATCCCACGTGCCGTGGAGTAGCTAAGCCCGTGCACCACTACTACTGAGCCTGTGCTCTAGAGCCTGCGCTCTAGAGCCTGCGAGCCACAACTACTGAAGCCTGCACGCCTGGAGCCCGTGCTCCACAACAAGAGAAGCCACTGCAGTGAGAAGCCCGTGCACCACAACGAAGAGTAACCCCTGCTCACAGCAACTAGAGAAAGCTCCTGCGCAGCAACAAAGACCCAACACAGCCAAAAATAAAATTAAAATTAAAAAATAAATTTAAAAAAATATCAAGAAAAGATGAGGATTGCGATCTGTGATTAAATCTTGGCCTCTTGCCATATGCTCTTTCTCAAGTTCCTTGGTTGTGTCAATCACAATAAGATGGTAAAAATACTTATCAATCAGGTCTATGGTGGGTATTAGTTGAGGTAATGTATACAGAGTACCTAGCACATGCCTAACACATGGCAGTTGCTCACTCAATATTAGCTATCACAGTTTTTCCTCAAGATAGGAAAGGAACAGGATGGGCTGGAGACCAGGTGCACTCTGAATATTAGGGTATGCCAGGGGTCGAGAGCCAGGAAGCAGATTCTTTGATCAAGTTCAAAAGCACAAACATCCAATGTTGAGAATTTGGGTAGAGCAAGGGAGAGCAAGAAGCAAGGTAGAAGGTTTGAGACATTTGCTGCCAGTGGAATCGGAGTTCTCTGAGCCCATTTTTATGGGCAGGGTTGCACAGGGATAACACTGTTTGGCTTAAAACCTCAGGATCAAGGCTAGAAACGTTATAGCTGAAGCATATTACTTTGTTGGTTAATATTTGAAATTATTTTGGATATTACATGCATCGTGTTGTAAATAAGAAGAGTCCAGTTTGATTATTCTGTAAACTATCCCCTTTTATATGTCTTATTGTTTCACTTTCACCCTGAAACTTCAAGGCCAGGTAAACCTTATTTGATGACTTGATGGTAATTGGTTCTAAGATAATAGAGGCATAGATAGTGCTTAGGGCACTAGCAAATAATATGCAAAGTCCTGTTGAAAACAATTTATCTCTGTTGGTTAAAAAATGAAAAAGAAAAAGACGGAACAGTGCAGTAGTCATGGGAAAAAAATTAAAACTTCCTTAGAATTCCTTACACATACTTAGGACTTTGCCTGGCCATGTAGACTTACTTATGGGCAGAGGGGTCAGGGCCAAACAAAATATCTCCAGTGCTTGGGCCTCCAAAAGTTTTAATCCAGTCCTCTTTAGACACATTTTAGAAAACAGGATTGAGGATTTTAGAACTCAGATCTTATGTCCCAGTTCAAAATTTTCCTCAAACCCTAAATAACTTTTCCTTAAAACCGAAGGAAACAGAACTAAAACCGGAACCCAAAGAACCACACAGCCAAATCCTTTCCGGAAGGAGTTGGCAGGGGTGGTGGGTGGCGGGGAGGAAGAGTGTTATGAGTTTTAAATTTTTTGTTTTCATTTTTCTGAGAAAATCTCTAAATAGAGAAAATTTGGAGAATTGACAAAAAAAAGCACATTCTAATTTCTGATGTCATTTTAGAGTATTTCCATTCAGTATTTGTTCTCTATGCATTTTTTTAATAGCCCAGCAGTACTCCATTAAGGAGAGGAGCAGAGGGGTAATCAGTTGTTCTGGTTAGTTTCAAAGGTAGTGGTAGTTAAGGTAGATTAGGTTACTTTGTGGTGACAACCCCACCCAAACTCTCAATGCCTTTAATATAATAAAAGTTTATTTCTTGCTCATGCAGGGACCCAGTGGGTTTGGGTGGCTTCATGGCAGTTGTCCTCCTTGAGGTGCCTTGGCAATCCGGGCTGTTTTTATTTTTATTTTTATTTTTTTGCTGTGTTGGGTCTTCGTTTCTGTGCGAGGGCTTTCTCTAGTTGTGGCAAGCGGGGGCCACTCTTCATCGCGGTGCGCGGGCCTCTCACTATTGCGGCCTCTCTTGTTGCGGAGCACAGGCTCCAGACGCACAGGCTCAGTAGTTGTGGCTCAGGGGCCTAGTTGCTCCGCGGCATGTGTGATCCTCCCAGACCGGGGCTCAAACCCGTGTCCCCTGCATTAGCAGGCAGATTCTCAACGACTGCGCCACCAGGGAAGTCCAGTCCGGGCTGTTTTGATCCTGTGATTCTGCCATCTCAGTTGAAGATCTCCCTGGTGGTTGCAGAGCAGAGAGGGAGACCACAGGGGCCTTTCCCGTTCTCTAGCACTGAGACGTGATACCCATTATTCCTGCTCGCATTTCGCTGGCTCTAACTATTCATATGGTCCCACCTAACTAAGTGCCTGGGGAAGTGAAGTTTTCCGTGTGCCCTGGGAGGAGTAAAGAACGTGATACTAGTGTGGACTAGCTGTGTCTCTCATGCCTTGAAATTGATTTTTTTTTTTTTTAAAGCTGAGAATTTAGCTCAGAGCTCAAAATTATTCAAAAGGGGGCCTTGACCCTCGTGTAAATTTATAACCGGTAAAATTGGATTATTGGCCACTCAAGGATTGCACTGAAAAAATTCGTTCTTCAGGCAGATGTGACATAGCCAAGTATACTGACATCATGTCATCGTATTTATGTTCTTTTGCTTCCTTCAGAAAACTGCTCTGTGTTTGCTGTTTCGTCTAACGTCCTCCACTTTGGCAATGACTCCAGAAGGACTGGATTTAGGCTATTCCATAGTCTTAGACTTGAATAAGTGGTAGACTTGCAATGCTTCCCTGAACTCATACGTGAAAAGCCCCAGACAATTAGGTTGAACCTTATGAAATTATTGCTATTTAACCATTTTTAAAAAAAACTTAACAAAGGTGGCGGTTTTATATGGTTCATCCTTATAGTTAATACTAGTTATAAAAAATAACTAGGATATTGACATTTCCCTTATTTTACCTATTTGCCTCGTTGTAACCCTAATTGAGGTCTTCTAATAGGAGCTTGGAGGAATTTTGTACATAGAATTCTGAATTGTAAGCACCATTGTTTTACACAGCCTCTTCAAGCATGACCAGGTTTTTCACAACATGACAAGTGGCTAATTTTAGTGAGTTATTTAACAAGTTAATTATCCACAGTTTCCTCAGAGCATGTGGTTTTTCCTTAGGTCAAGTACTCATTGAACGTCTCTTAACCGCATGGCTTATGGTGATGAAAGATACCTGCCCTTCATTCTTCAGTTCAGCCCAAACTTAGTGGCTTTGCGATAATAAACCAAAGAAGCCTAATTTTTTTGTGTTATGTTTTTTTGTTGTTGTTGCAACTTCCCTGAAAAATGACACATTTTTTCCTCCCCAGTTGACCTCTTTTCTAATCGTGAGGGTCACTGCCGTTTATTGAATATGTGCTTTGTACCCAGCGTTATACTAAGTGCTTTACTTATATCACCCAATCCTCACAGCAACTCTGTTAGGGAACTAATGTAATTCTGTTTATTTTATGAATGAGGAAAACTGAGGTTTAATAAAATTAAAAAACTTACTCAAGGCTTTGCATCTAGTACATGGCAAAACTAGTACTGGAATCCGGCTCCACCTGCTATAGACCCCCAAGTTCACAACTGCTTACCATGCTGCCTCAGCTCCCCTTCTCACTCAGTTTCTTTTTAAAAGCAATACGGCTCTTAAAAATGTACTCATGTAAATTCACCTTTTGTACTGAAGTATCATCTATCTCAATTGAAGGGAAATTTCAGTAGACTGGTTTTGCAAACCCAAACATGGTACTGCTATAGGCCTCAGAGGTCTGAATATATAAGGAGTTCAAAGCAAAAAACTGAGTTGTTGGTTCTAGTATCTCTGCCTGGATTTTTGTGTAACAAAAACAGGCTGAGAAATATTTAACCTTTCTTAAATCTAGGTGTTATGAAACAGTATCTGTTTTATTATTTTCATAATTAAAAACAGAATAAACTAAACAGTGCAAAAGGTAAGCTCTTGGAGAGCATGTTCCGTAGAGTATGCCTCACAGGGTCTTCAGTATGACAAACCTTAATAAGTTTTAATGTGTAGATAGAGCAGTGGTATTGAAATGGATTACAATGCATTGTTTTGTTCTAAAGGCTATTTGGGTGAACTCCTATAGTCTCAAAGTACTTACTTGCTTCCCAGAGTAAATATTTAAACTATTTAGGTTTCATAGTTTTAAAAGCAAGGAATATTTGGTTCTTAAGTTGCATATAGTTTTGGCTTCAGATCATAAAACCAAGAAATCTTTCTGACTTGTAAGCTGTTAAGCATGTCTTCTAAAAGGCTCATAGATTCTTTGAACTTTCAGAGGGAATGTGGTTTCATACCTCTTTTATGCACATAATTCTTACGAATGTGATACTAATTGGACCAGCAAATGGAAACTAATAAAGGCAACAATGAATATCAGACTTTACGTATTTGCTTTTTTACAAAAATCAGTTCATAAATGGATGGGATGTGATGCGGTACTATCAAAACCTTTGTGGTTAAATTTACTTTTAATCCTTTCTGCTGTATTATCTTTTGGCAGCTGGAAAATCTTTGATTAATCTTTGCGAAAAGAAATTAAACTTTAAACCTTACACACTAAAAAGAAAAAGCTGTTAAGGTACACAGTTAATAAGCTTATTAGCTGTAAGGTTAATCAGTCAATATTAGCAAATTCACAGTTGGAAAACTATGCTGATACTTATACAATACTATATTATGCCCTTACTTTGATTTACTCTATCTGCTAATTTCTCAGTAATAATGATTCAGTATATTTTTGATAGCTTGTAATTCCTATTGCAAATATTTCAGTTTGCACTCTCTGTGTACTTTTGGTTTTAAGACAGAGTTTTAAAACTATATGCAAACTTGAATTTGGAGAAGTAATTATACAAATACAAAAAGTATGGTACCTTCCAAAAGGAGCAAGTTCATCCTCTCCCCCCAGACACAATAATCTGGAGTGAAATTATCTGGGTTCTGAGTTATAGCTCCATCGTTTGTTAGCGGTAAACATTTTAGTCATTATTTAACTTGTCTAAGCCTTCGTTTTCTTATCTGTAAAATGGGGTTAATTTAAGCTTCTACCTCATAGGATCCTTGGGAACATTCATGAGATGATCCATGTTAACTCATTTAGTGCTGGCACATGGCAATGCTCAGTAAATCTTAGCCATTATTTTTATTAGCATGACAGTAATTTTTTAGGAATAAAGGATTGTCTGGTTCCTTTGAAGTTTATATAGACATAAATATGTCCATGTTGATTATGTGGGACTTGATGAAACAAATAGTAAATACATTAAGACTGTTTCTAATAATTGTGGTTTATTGGCAGCTTTTATAACAGTAATATAAAGTACTGCTTATAATAATGAAGATCCCCATGAACAAATCATATTTGTAATAATGAGTATAATTAGAATGAATTAATAGCATAATTAGAATTGTGATGACTATTTAAAAAGTGAGCTAGAAAGTATTAACATTATGTATGCGTTAATATGGATTGTTTATGCCAATAGGGAATCGTGAATGTGTGAAAGTTGTGAGACAGCAATCGAGAAACTGATGTTGCCTGAAAAAGAGGACTGCACGTAGGGAAAGCTTTCCTCAACCAGAGGAATGGACGTGCCTGGGGGCAAAAATACACCATCCTAAAGTGAATACCCTGGCATCATACGATAAGTCAAAGGAGGGCAGGACATCCCACCAGGAGTCAATATTTCTGGTGCTATTCCGTATCACTCAGAGTAATGAACTGTTAACACTTGACAAAGTCCCTATTGAAGCAACATAGAGACAATTTGTGTACAAGGCATCCCATACTGCTGGATTTCATATAAACGGAAACCATGCAAATACTGTGTCTTCTTTGTTGGAACTGCAACTGAAGTATAAAGGAGTCTTCATGCTTCCTGTCCTCTGCGAGACCTTATTAGATTATATTAGACCTCATTATATTCCATTAATTATGAGCTGATGGAATTATGAAGGAAAATACAGTCACTAGGAATGAGTGACTTTTATAGGGGTAAAAATTTGAGATGAAGGAAAGGGTAAAAGGACAAAAAGTTGGAATTTTATCATCACCGATAACTTGTTCCAAGCCTTTTGCCCTGAAAAAAATTTTTTACTTTGTTACCAGATGTATCACTTATTTGGCCACCATTATACTGAAACTACTCTTTTTGATTCATTTAATTAGTTCCAGTTGGTGGAAGACCGCCTAAGTGCAATGAATAGGTGCAGAAAGTTGGGATGAATCAGGCATAGATCTTACTCTCAGAAAGCTTATGGTCAAGAAGGAAGGTTAAGAGTGTAAGGTAAAGCAGGAAGAGATCAGGCTATAAGAGATGTACTGTGAAGTCCATTATGCTGTAAATAGGCAAAATTACATGTAAGTGCTAGCTCTTCTGATAAGGTTCAGGATAATGATCTCTGGGCCATTTACAAAGATAATATAAACATTATTAAGATAATGTAAGCTCTTCTTACTCTTAGGCTGTGGCAATCATCCGTCCTTCTGTTCATATATCAAACATTTATAGAATGTCAGCTCTGCCAGGCACTGAGCCTATAAAAATGAATTAACCTTTTATGGAGTTCATGGTGTAGTAAGGGAGACATCACATTTTACTGTAGTTTATTTACTTGTCTCAGTGCTAGGACTGAAATACGTACCAGGTGTATAGAGGTAAATGGGGCGGAAGTTTAGGGTAGAAGCATAATAGTTATTGTTAGGATTGGCTTTAAAATGATCAATTTAGAAATGTAGAGTTTTAGATCTTAGGGGTCATGAAATTGACCTCTTACATTTTACCCATGAAGAAATGTTCAGAGAGGGTAAATGATTTGTTCAAGGTGACACGGCTTATTGGACCCACCCCTGGCTCTTTCAGCTCCGCTCTGTTCCTCTTCCGATCAAGCCCACTGCCTCAGGAGGGTTAATAGTTAATGTAAATGTTTTATGTAGAGCCTGAGCCAAAGAAAACATGCCCAAATTGCTGTTTAAAAGGGAAATAAATTAGTGATATGAGCAGCTTAATGGCAGGTACCAGATTAGAAGTAGATTTACTCTGCAAAGACCAACAAAGGAATTAATGCAGCTTTATGGAGACATCACCTCACAAATTAGGGAGTTGTCAATATTCCACATGACTCTGTGTGAACACAAAGAGACATTTTATAGAACATTGGAACATGTCAAAGCTGGGGGCAGATTCATAAAAGCCGAAAGGAAAATGTCCCAAGTAAGGTGACTGTACATGGAATCTGATTCCTTTGCAATCTGGAATTCCTTGTGATAAGGCTGAGGGAGGTTTTCAATAAATTAAGACTCCTCTTTGGCCATTTAGTTTTTTGTTGTTTTGCCAGACAGGCATGTGTAGGCCAGTGTTCAACAGTTACTAGTAAAATAATATTTGGACTCTAAGATAGTCTGCTGTAGTAGAACATCCTGGAAGCATGACATCTACTCTGCCATTGACTGACTGTTGACTTAGGACAAGTTACTTAACCTTTGTGAACCTCAGTTTCCTCACTGATACCATGACGTATGGAAAATGAAAACATTTAGGATTCCTTCCAGCTTTAAAACTGTGTCTTTGCAGTGGATAATCCTTGCCCGTTCAGAAAGTACAACCACAAATGGTTAGCTGAGCTTTGTGTTCTACTTAATATGCCCTGGTAAATAAAGTTGCTGATAACTAGGAATAGAAAGAAAAATGATAGCTCAGTCATTTTAATGAGAATGCTGAAAGCGTATGCAATGGCTTATTATTAAACTATTCCACTAGTGGAGAAATTGGAAATATCACAATAAAAATTTTCAATTTTCCATTTCAGTAACTTTATTGAATTGCCAAGGCACACAACAACAGCCAAAGTTGATACATTAAAATGTGGTTGTTTAAGAACAAAGTTAATATGTGATATTATTGTTTCTCGTTTTAGTCCCTTTCTGCCAACCCTCTCCAAAGTTAAATAAATCTTCTTCCTTACTTATTGCCAAAAGTGTCTTACTATTTCTGATAGTTTGAATATTTTTTCACCTAATTCTATATTCATATGTAAAGATAGTAAATCACTGTAGATTTCTATTTCTTCACTGCCAAGTGTAATACAATGTTCAGTATTCCCTTGGTTTCCACTAGTCTGTCTTCTGGTTTCTATTTTCAGTTTATGATCCTTGTGTCTATATTTGGTAAAAGTCTGCTTATGTTTTTCAAATAAGATGTAAGGCAGTCTTTTGACAAAATGTTTCTGAGTGGAACCTAAAGCAATCTGATTTATTATAATTTTAGATATATGCTTCCTAAGAAGGCAATATAATGTTTTTGAAAAGGACAGAGATGCTATTTGGTTTCAAGTATGTTACATTTTATGTATTTATTCTATATTTAATAATATTCTCATCCTTTTCTTTGATGCTAATGTTACTGTAGAAGCTGTCTCGCTCCTGACCCACATTTCCTCTCTGTGTTTCCCTGCCAGGACAGATGAAATTTCTTCTCCTGGGCTCTAGCCTCTGTTTTCTGCATCACTTTTGGACCTTCATCCTGGCCACTAGGGGACTTTGGCTTTGATCATATTCTAAAGATCTGGTAATTCATTAGAAGGAGCAGTATTGTTAAGAAGTTACACAGAGAGCTCAGAGTCAGTCTTATTATAACCGGTGTTCCTTTATCTTAAAAATACTCTGAGTACATGAGTATGATCCACAAGGAAACATGATCAAATAACTCTGAAGATCATCACCGATGACCCGAATTCTTGCTAGTATTTGGGGAGTGGTCAGCTATGTTGGCAACATTCTTCAAAGAAGCAGTGATTTCTAGTGAGCCTCAGTGGTAGCTGGACTGGAGATGGTTTTGCCATCATTGAATTCCATGGGAGGTGGGAGGTCCTCTGATTAATTGGACTCTTGATTTAGAAGAGGAAAGCTTCTCTCCTCTAGAGTGGAAGAAACCTCCCTGGGGAGTAGGAGGTATAATAAAACTGCCTGAAATCAGGTTTTCCTTAGCAGTTTAGGGATGGGTTATACAGAAGGTGAACTGTTAACTATTTCTCTTTGAATAGAGGATGGGGCTCAAGGGGAAGCACACAGCCTGCCTCCGCACCTCACCCCCATCTGCTTCTCCGCTTTTAGGACGGATCTTTAGAAGAGGAAGAGTAGATAACGGAGGACCCGGCATTTGACATTGCAGAACCTGTCTGAAGATAACAGCTCCATCCTTAGATAAGATTGGCCAGGCCTTGCCTTAGGGGCTGTGATGGGCACTGACCAGGGCTGTCTCCAGGGGCTTGTTTGCTTCAGTCTGTGTTGTGGAGATCTGCTTCCCATGAGCTAGCTGTGTAACTGATTTCTAATTAGCTTTCCAACCATGTGCATGGCATGAGTCCTTCATCAAGGGTCACATCTTTCTGTATTCTCCTGTTATTTTCCTCAAAATTGGTGCCTGGAGAGCACAGACATTTTCTGAGTCTGACCAATAGCTACATCCATCCTCAGTCTGACAGGCATGATTTTCATTTAACATGTAAGAAATGTTTATTGATCACCTAACTGCGGTATGGTAATTAGAGATGCAAAGATGAATAGGAAACAGTCTCTATCTTTTTTTTTTTTGCAGTACGCAGGCCTCTCACTGTTGTGGCCTCTCCCGTTGCGGAGCACAGGCTCCGGACGCGCAGGCTCAGCGGCCACGGCTCACGGGCACAGCCGCTCCGCGGCATGTGGGATCTTCCCGGACCGGGGCACGGACCCGTGTCCCCTGCATCGGCAGGCGGACTCTCAATCACTGCGCCACCAGGGAAGCCCTGCTTATTTATTTTATACATAGTAGTTTGTATCTCTTAAGCCTCTACCCCTATCATGCTCCTGCTCCTGTACCTGTCCCCATGGTAACCGCTAGTTTATTCTCTATGTCCGTGAATCTCTTTCTGTTTTGTTATATTCATTTGTTTGTTTATTTTTTTAGATTCCACATATAAGTGATAACAGAGTATTTGTCTTTCTCTTTCTGATTTCTCTAAGCATAATATCTACCACATTGTTGCAAATGGCAAAAGTTCATTGTTTTTTATGGCTTAATAGTATTCCTCTGTGTGTGTGTGTGTGTGTGTGTGTGTGTGTGTATGTGTGTGTAAATAAAACATCGTCTTCATCTGTTGATGGACACTTAGGTTGTTTCCATATCTTGCCTATTATAAATAATGCTGCTATGAACATTGCAGTGCACTTATCTTTTTGAATTAGAGTTTTAGTTTTCTTCAGATACATACCCAGGAGTGAGATTGCTGGATCATATAGTAATTGTATTTTTAGTCTTTTGAGGAACCTACATATTCTTTTCCACAGTGGCTATAGCAGATTACATTCCCACCAACAGTGTACGAGGGTTCCCTTTTATCCACATCCTTATTTGTAGACTTTTTGAAGTTAGCCATTCTGACAGGTGTGAGGTGATATCTCACTGTGGTTTTGATTTGCATTTCTCTGATGATTAGCAATGCTGAGCATTTTTTCACGTGCGTGTTGACCATCTGTATGTCTTCTTTGGAAAGACATATGGAAAAATGTCTGCCCACTTTTCTTGTGTTGTTCGTTTGTTTTTATATTGAGTTGTGTGATCTCTCTATATATTTGGGGTATTATCAGTCATATTATTTGCAAATATTTTATCATATTCAGTAGGCTGTCTTTTCATTTTGTTGATGATTTCCTTCAATGTGCAAAAGCTTTTAAGTTTAATTAGATCCCATTGGTTTATTTTTGCTTTTGTTTCCATTGCCTGATGAAACAGATCCAAAAAAATAAATTTTGCTAAGTCTTATATCAAGGAATGTACTGTCTTCTTCTAAAAGCTTCATGTTTTCCAGTTTTATATTTGGGTCTTTAATCCGTTTGAGTTTATTTTTGTATATGATGTGAGAAAATGTCCTAATCTTATTCTTTAACGTGTAGCTGTCCAGTTTTCCCAGCACCACTTATTGAAAGACTGTCTTTTGTCCATTGTATATTCTTGCCTCCTTCATCATAGATTAATTGACCATAAGTGTTTGGCTTTATTTCTGGGCTCTCTATTCTGTTCCATTGATCTATGTCTGCTTTTCTGCCAGTACCATTACTGTTTTGATTACTGTGGCTTTGTAGTATAGTCTGAAGTCAGGGAGCATGATACCTCCATCTTTGTTCTTCTTGTCAAGATTGCTATGGCAATTTGGGATCTTTTGTGGTTCCATATAAATTTTAGGATTATTTGTTCTAGTTTTCTAATAAGTTTTTAATACTTAAATTATCCTTTTTTTGGTGCTTGCATCCCAGGAATGCTTGTGATGTGTTTGTATATTATTTTGTCTTGTTTGTGTAATCTAGAGAAACGTATTACCTATGCTCAGGTGGTACCCACCAATTCTGTTATTAACTGCAAATGCTGTGAGAAATGTGTTTGACTTCTTACAACTCTGTTTCTTCAGATGGTAACAGCAGAATTCATATCCCCCTGGTTTCTAGGTCTAATGGTCAGGGGAAGAGAGAAAAGGTGTCAGGACATCTTTCAGAGCTTTTTCTGCTCACCTCTCTGTACAGAGGGTGCCTGCTCAATTCAGGGGTAAATGATCTATGGGAGAAGAGGACCCCATCCTCATATTTTGCCATTGCAGTGTTTCCTAGCAAGCCAGGACTCTCACTCTTAGTTCCTAAAACTGATCTGGTTCTGATGTTTGCCTTAGCTGGGCCGGGAGCCCCACCCACACCGACTCCCTGTCAGGCCAGTCCAGCTCTGCCCATTTACCCGGAAACTTGTTGTTCTCCACTGAGTTTTCCGATAGGTCCTGAATTCTTTCTATGAATTGATGACTGTTGGTGTGGATTTTGATATGGCTCCTCTCCAAGATGAGGCCTCTTAAGTCCCCATCTCGTTGTCTTGCCCCGCAGCTTGTGTGCAAGTGGCACTGTCCCCTTTGCTAATCTAGACTGAGGACTGCCACTTGGTGAGCTATCTTAGTATTCTTATATAAACCATTAGACTGGAAACTTTCTAACTGTCTGTGTCCTCTGCATCTGGCAAGTCTCCCGTCCTCCTCCTCCAGGAAACCTTCTGCCGCCACAACTCAGAGTGATGACACGATGTGACTTTGAAACTTACGGCACTGAAAAATATATCAGCGATCTTAAAAAAATAATGTGAGCCCCTTCCTTGATAGGGAATTGTATGTGAAGGTCCACTATAGAAAGTGAAAAACAAAAACAGAGAACAGAAAACAAAAAGCACGAGAGTGACTCTGGTGGAGGTGGAGACCGGGATGGGGGGCTCAGCTGAAGCCCCACTTACTTGGTGCTTCTCTTTTTTGTGCCGCATCCTTGACAGTTGCCCCCACCTGAGCAACTGGGGTCACCTGAACAGCTGGGGTTACCTGGAGCACAGTGTGCAAACTACAGGTCTCAGTATCACTCATTTAGCATTTAATCAGTTACTGCTTTTTGACATTTCTCATACTTCAGCCACAATACATTTTGCATGGTTATTTAATTTTTCAAGTATATGTTTTAACTTCCCCACTAGATCGTAATCTCCTTGACAGTAGGGAGACTGTGTTGTCTTCGAGACGAGCCACATCCAAGTGAACACAGACAGACGAGGTCAGGGCTCAGCTTGTGGAAAGAGAGCTCTGTTAATAATTATTGACTGATCGCTGATTCTGTCTGGTCTCTAACAGTCAAAGAGAGCAGCCTGAGCTATGGTTACTCAGTAGGTCTAAGTAGCACAATCAGGTGGTAAGTTGGGCTCTTGTTCTGGAAGGTTGAAATATTGACCCCACGCTGTTGACAGTCTTCCAAAAGAATGTCATGAGGCACAGCGACTCAGAAAACTGTGTGTACTTTTTACTGATGACAATGTTTACTTGCTGTAACTGGCCAGATACGCTCGTATCAGAGTATGGCTCCGCCTTTTATTCCAGGTGTGACTTTCATGTGAGCAAAGTTTCGAATCACAAGCAGAATTGAAAGCTGATGGTGTTCTTGTCCCTTTGCAGAACACTGTTCAGTACCCAAGAAACCGGAAAAGATATAGGAAACCAAACCCTCTTATCAGAGCTAGCAATACGACTAATTATATGGAGAATGAATGGGGAATGTTCTGTGCAACATTCAGTAGTTGGCTTGGGATGAAATTTTTCCTTCTGTTCGTTGGTCTTACCACTGATTAATAGCCAGCATGACTCAGAAATGTATTTGTATCCACAGTAGTTGGCTAACTCACATGACTGAGTGTTATTTATTCAACATATGCTGTCTAATGATGGTTGTATTTTTCACTGTGCTTGATAATCAGAAACCACTTGTTTCTTTCAATATGAACTAATGCTTCATAAAGAAAGAATAAGCTTATATAATATCTACTACAGAAAGGGATTTCTTTCACTGATATCTATTTTAAAGTCTCGACTTGTTACTTCAATTAAGTTAAAAGTAGCTTGAACAAGGCTCTTGAAAATATTAGTGGGGAATTATTATATGCCAGTGACGTCCTGTTGCTTAAAAATATCTTCATATTTCCAAAGCCTAGGGTAGTACAAAGGACTGGTACCATTACAGAGGAATTATGCTCTCCTGGCCTTTAGACAAAGGTTTCTTGACAGAATCTTGGAGTCCAATTTTTATTATTAATCATAGAGGGTATGCATATGTTCTCTTCTGAAGAGGGACTCCATGCATGCGATCTCACTCCACTTGATGAGTGTCCTATACGGAAGAAGTGAACAGAAATGGCTGCGACCCTTTTGCAGCTAGAGCAGCGAAAGGACAAAGAAGCGGATGATTTGTCACAGTCACAAGTGCACTGGGTTGAAATGAAGGTTTCTGGCCTCCTAACCCAGTGCTCTGTCCACCAGCCATGGATTCCCAGCCTTGCTTGTCCACCGGTGTCCATCTTGATGTATGACACACTCCACTGGATACCATGGATCACAGTGCCTGTGTGTGTGTGTGTGTGTGTGTGTGTGTGTGTGTGTGTGTGTGAGAGATAGAGAGAGAGAGACTGTCCAAAGGGTAGGTATCACAATCATGGTGGGGTTATTGAGTTTAGTTTTTAAATGCTCCAAGAACAAGTCTCCAACTCTTTGAAGCTCATGGGTAGTATTAATGTATTTTCTGTACTTTTTCTAAATATTTCTTTCTATCCCTCCTGCATCTTCCCCTGGGAGTCTGGAAATCTCTTATTCTGGAAATTAAAATGCCTTCTCATTAGACTTACTGTTTATATAATACATGTCGGCTGCTTCATTTATGCAGTGAACCCTTTGCCATGTTGGTCATTTTTGGTTCAGTTCAAAGCCAACCTGCCAACCGGTGGAACCCAGCTTTTCTCTCCTGACAGATCGGTTTTTTTTTTTCTTTTATTTATAGTTGTGGCTCACGGGCTTTAAAGTGCAGGCTCAGTAGTTGTGGTGCACAGGCTTAGTTGCCCCACGGCATGTGGGAACCTCCCGGACCAAGGATCGAACCCGCGTCCCCTGCACTGGCAGGCGGATTCCCAACCACTGCACCACTAGGGAAGCCCCGACAGATCGGATTTGACTGGGCTCCTGCTGTCCATTTCCCCACACCCTTGAGAAAGCACAGCGTGTTCTTCTCTGTCTTCTTCATTTGCTGCTCACTCTTTGGATCCCGGCTGAATTAACCAAATATTTCCCATGTAGCAAGGATTACGAGGTAGCCCTGTCTTCCTGGGCTGAGGGCAAGGGAGGGATGGAGAGAATGTGACTGTCCATTGCTAGGACAATGAAGTGTCCTTCTGCTCAAGACATGCTTGGTGGGATGTGGAGACTCTAAAGGAACAGGACTGGATCCTGAAGAGTGCAGGAAGGCATATGCCGAGCTGTGAGGTGGTGTGGGGTGGGGGTGCTGGGCAGTGGCGGTGTCGTATTCATTATCCCACACCCCCCGCCTTCCAGAGGAAAAACCATTTGTAACTGTGAGGAACATGACAGACTCATCAGAAGTACATGCAAGTATTTGTTCATTCAGTAAATATTTGTTGAGAGCTTCCTAAAGTAGAGAAGGCTGCCAGTGTGCCAGGTGGTGTGTGGAAAGCTTCACATCCATTACTTTATTTAATCCTTACAGCAAACTGAAGCACATCGTTATTTTGCAGAGGAGGAAATTGAGACCTAGAGAGGAAGAGTAAAATGCCTGAGGTTGCACAGCTCGTAAGTGAAAGCTGGGTTTGAACACACGTCCTCTGACCCCAGAGACCCCCGTATTTGACCACCACGCTCCATTACCAGGGGTCCCACACTGCAGATCCTCTAGAGCGTAAAGCGGACGTCTGCCTTTGTGAGAGTTCCCTGCCATTAAGATGGCCAACTGTCCTGGTTAGCTTGGGACTGTCCCAGTTTTATCATCAAAAGTCACTCCCTGGGACATGCCTCAGCCCCCAGGCAAACTGAGGCAGTTGGTCACCAGTACTGCTAGTGCAAATCTGTTTCTCATTTGGGCATGGAGAGGCCTGTTACAGCTGTCCAAGGGATTGATGCCTCCCTGATACGTGCGTCCATACTGAAGGGGGTCAGTGGTGCGGAGTCCCCAAGACTCTTTGGAGTGTACTTTTCAGCCCTCCTAGCTGCCCATGAGGATGTAAATGTAGCACAGGGACATGGCTCCAGGGCAGAGAAGACTGAGCCTGGACAGCAGTCAGGGGGAGTATTTTCTACTCTCTCCTAATTTCCCTCTCCGCATCTTTCATGACCTATTACCCCCACTTTTTTCTCTATTTGGATTTTTCTTTTAGGCAAAGATTTCATTGCTTAATAGTTGACTCTCCAGTGAGATAGGTGAATCCTGCTATAGTTCTCTCAACGTATGCAGGTAGAAGTGTATTAAAGGAGACTAACTCCGTACATGTTTAATTTTCTTTGAGGATATCCTTTAGTGCAGGGAAGGAAATACCTCTCTTCTTGCCTGGCAGCGATTCTGGTTGCCACCTATCATAAGCGCAGGTTTAAACTGATGGAAACTTTGAATATTACATCTGTTTTACATCTCTTCTTCTCCTTCCTGTCATCATCACACACATTCTAACTGTGTTTTATTTATAGTTTGAACTGTTGCCTGTTAGACTGTAAACTCCTTGAGGGTAGAGACCACACGGGTTTTATGTTTCACTCTTTTTTTTATTACACGTTAGCACAAAGCATGACATATGGTATTCACTCAGTAATTGTCTTTTCTTTTTTTTAAATTGAAGTATAATTGATTTACAATGTTGTGTTAATTTCTGCTGTACAGAAAAGTGATTCAGTTATACATACATATGTATTCTTTTCCATTATGGTTTATCGCAGGATATTAAATATAGCTCCCTGTGCTCTACAGTAGGACCTTGTTATTTATCCATCCTATATGTAATAGTGTGCATCTGCTAACCCCAAACTCCCAATGCATCCCTCACCCCCCCCCAATAAGTATTTCTTGAATGAGTGAATAAATTCTGTATCGGAGAAACAATAGCATTTAATTTAAGTCCAACTTTTTAGACTTGCCTTGTGAAAAGCAAAAAGGGAAGAATTTACAAAGTAACGTGTGTGATCCCAAGTTGCCATCTATAAACTTTTCTGTTGTGTACAAAAGGGCTAATATTTATTGAGTGTATATTATGTGCCAAGTATATGCATATATACCACACATACTCAGGTTCATCCATTTCCCACCTAATTTCATGAAAGATAAAACAGAGGCAGAAAGAGATTAAATAACTTGTCAAATATTAAGTAATAAGTGATTTGAACCTATTGCTGACCAGAACTTACACTTCGGAAACCTGACTCCAGTTTTTAACCACTATGGAGAACTGTCCTATCTACATGCTTTGCGGCTGACTTCGTGAGTGTGGCTCAGCATCTGACTCTGGGCTGTGCACCAGATTCCTTATGAGGCTGTAGATCAACATGGAAGGGTCAGAAGGTATCCTCTTTCATCCCCAAAGGGCTCTAGAAAGATGCTTATATAATCCAATTTGTTATTCTCTCATTAAAGAGAAGTATGTTTTTGGCCCCAATAAAATTTATCTTGGCACTTGTATATTTCGTATCAGTCTTTTAGGAAATAAATGTTTAGCTACTATGTAAAGCATTCCAAAGGCATCGACTTCTTGTTGACAGTTGCAGAAAATGGAATTTGGAACCATTCAAAGATGGGAAAGAATATAAGGCTGCTTAGATGGAATTATTATAAAGGACCATGTGATTAGGACTTCAGAGTCAAACTACATTAAATCTAAATACAAAATTTTGACGGAGAGGTCACATGATATATTAGTTCAGAGTGTCCCTAGTGGTCACTCTTGCACAAGTCTTTTCTGGCTCCAATGAGTCAGTTTTCTATGGAGCTGATTGCACATCCTGGCCTTGGAATCACAGGTCCCCTAGTGATCCTGTCGCTGATGCTGCCCTAGATTCCTGGTACCCTTACAGCAAATCTTGAACTTGCCTCTTGCAGCTGTCATAAAAAGCCCAAGTAACATAGCTATGCGCTAAGTGATGGACAGACATATACTTTAAAAAATGATAGCTTTTGAAGGCCATGGCAGAGCTTTCAGAGGCGGAACTCGGGACAATTCCCTATGATGAGTTTTACTCAGTAGCTGACACGTTCACTGACCCTTTGCATCTTGGGAATACTGTGCTTTTTGGGGGCGGAAAAAGTTAACTATGAAGCAATAAGAGCAGCTATACCATATTTTAAGTTTTGGCTACTAGTTGCTATGATAACAATATAGGTGGGCTATTCTACTTGAAAATTTTGGCCAAACAGCCTTAAATAGGGCAAAGAGTGGGCAAGACAAAACCCTCCTTAGGAAACCCTGACATTTTGATTCCTGGTATTTACATGTACTTTTCTAGATATTAGCTATGCTCATAATGAGATTAAAGCGCTCCATGATACTTTGCTTTTGTAAGGGTGGCATGAAGAACAAATGAAAATCAGTCAACAAAAACTGCCCCCAAATCTTCAAAAATCTGTTAAATCTCATCCAATACTGATTGCTGTAAACGTACAGTTAAGATAAACAAAATTTAAATAAACTGATAAATTTGGTGAATTGACTCTTTGCTTAATTGATTTTTTTTTCAGCAAAATGAGTTTTTGAACATGAGCCCGGATCCCCAAAGGCCTCCTTTTCCCAGCTGCCATCTAAAAACATGTCATGTATCTCAAATGGGCATCGAATGGGAGCTACTGAAATTGTCTGGTTTTACCAACCCCAACAGAGGCGTAGATGCCTCTCCTGTCGGCCGTGCTGGCAATCATCCTTTCCGATGTGCCCTGTTAAGGATGGATGTGGGCTTTCTTTTTTTTTTTTTTACTAACTTTATTAGCAACTTCTTGTTATTTCCTTGTCTGTGCTTTATCTCTTGGATGCCGTTTCTTCTCCCCAAACCTTGCTTCATTTGTTAGATTCTCCCTCAGTCTAATTAACAATTTCTTTGCCCTTTCTCCCTGTCCTAGCCTATGACCGTGTTCACCCATCCTGACAAACTCGTTTCTTGGCCCTCCACATTCCCCCAGCCACCCTTCAATCTACTTGTTGTTGTCTCGTATTCACTATTCTGTTAACCACTTCTTAATTCAACTCCCAACCAGTTATATTTGGCTTCCAAAATTCTACTCCACTCCACTGCAGCTGTTCTTAAGATTATCAGTTATTTCTTAATTTCCAAGCTCTCTGATCTTTTATTGGTCAATATCCCTCAAAGCATCTATCAACTTTTGAATCTCCTCCTTTCTTCTTTTAGCATCATTCTCTCACAGTTCTCTTACCTCTGTCTGGCTGTCCCTTTTGTCACTTTTGTTAGACTTTCTTCCACAGTTCTCCTCTTAATGTAGAATTCTACACAAATGTAAGTGGAATTATTGTCATTGATTTATTGATGCTTAAATTCAAACAAGGGACTAGAGGCTTGTTTTTTTATATCAAAAGAGTACCTACACATACATACACACAGTCAAGTAGAAGAAAGAAGTCACTCAGAATTCTACATAGAACTCTTTTGCCTGGTCCCTAGTAACTATGGCAGCAGTAAGAAGGTAAGCAGAAGTGAATCTGTAATAGCATCAGAGACACTGTGGGCCCTGGGGCCAGAAAGAAGTCTTGGGATTCTAAGCCTGATCCTTGGAGAGTAAAGTGTAGCTAGAGGTGGTCAGTGAACACAGGGCTATGAGAGGGCAAGCTGTCAGATTCCTGGATTCTGGAGCACTATGGGATGAATTGTGTCTCCCCCCCAAATTCATATGTTGAAGTCCCATTTCCTCAGAATGTAACTGTATTTGGAGATAGTCTTTTTTTTTTTTTTTTAGTGCGTACATGTCAATCCCAAACTCTCAGTCTATCCCTCCCACCCTTCCCCCCTGGTAACCGTAAGTTCATTCTCTAAGTCTGTGAATCTGTTTCTGTTTGTAAGTAAGTTCATTTGTGTTATTATTTTTGAGATTCCACATAGAAGCAATACATGATATTTGTCTTTGTCTGACTTATTTCACTCAGTATGATCGTCTCTAGGTCAATCCATTTTGCTGCACGTGGCACTATTTCATTCTTGGAGATACAGTCTTTATAGAGGTGATTGAATTAGAATGGGGCCATTCGGGTGGGGTCCTAATCCAATAGGATCACTGTCCTTACAAGGAGAGGGAGGGACATAGGGGGTGTGTGCAGAGGCTGTAAGAGGGAGGCCATCTGTAAGCCAGAGAGGCCTCAGGTGAAACCAGATCTGCTGAGCCCTTGATCTTGGACTTCCTGTCTCCCGTACTGTAAGGAAATGAATGTCTGTTGTTCAAGCCACCCAGTCTGCTGTGTTTTGTTATAGCAGCCTCAGCAAACTAATGAATAAATGGAGGAAGCTAAATTCCTGGATAATCAGTTTGGCACCTCATAGCTGAGAGGCTTATTGGTAAAAGGGATTGTGCTGTAATAAGGTGTTCCTGCTTGGAGTAAGAAAAAATCCTTTCTCATGAATATTTTCCGCTAATCAGGAGATTGGAATTTTCTGCCATTTCCAGAAGAAGAGTGAAGTAATCCCCCTCAATATGCTATTTGTTTCCTTAGTTGAAGCCACTGGCTCTGTGTTGCCTTCACTTAAAGAGAATTCTTTGTGACAGTGATCTAGCAGACTTCAAAATTTGTCTCAGCAAAGAGCTAAAAAAGAAAGGCAGAACGAAAAATGCCTGATGTTTGAAGAGTTCACATCCCTTACTGCAGAAAAAAAAATTTTGGCAACTGAGACAAGTTTCCTGTATCAGGATTTGTGCTAGCTTTCACAGAAGATACACTAAAACTGGAATAGGGTTTTAAATTGGTTTCGTGACAAAGGCTATAAATTATACTAGGTGACTCAAATTATTCATGAGAGAGAGGAGATCTTGATTTATGCCCTAGTTTTGTGTAAATTTCATTTTTGTAAAGTAAATCACTTTTCCCATTGACTCACATTACAGTTTGAGATACACTTTATCTTCTTTTCTGAGTAATCTTCAATTGACAGAGGCTTTTTGCACATTCACGCAAGCTTTTAATGACCTAAATGCCAGGACTTAAATGAAGCAGAGCTATTTACAGAAACTGCAAGGGAGCCATGTGTTCATCCAACACACAGCAACAAATTCTCACCAAAGGCCAACTGTATGGTAGAGACTGTGACTTCAAAGACATGACGCCCTGGCTTCAAGATGCTTACTGTCTTAGGTAGCTTGAAAAAATTTTTTGAGAAGGAAATAATCAGGCTCCACATTTGCTTCTTTTTTTAAAATAAATTTATTTATTTTTGGCTGCGTTGGGTCTTCGTTGCTGCGTGCGGGCTTTCTCTAGTTGCGGCGAGCGGGGTCTACTCTTCTTTGCGGTGCGCGGGCTTCTCATTGCGGCGGCTTGTTTTGTTGCGGAGCACGGGCTCTAGGTGCGTGGGCTCAGTAGTTGTGGCTTGCGGGCTCTAGAGCACAGGCTCAGTAGTTGTGGCGCACGGGCTTTGTTGCTCTGTGGCATGTGGGATCTTGCTGGACCAGGGATCAAACGCATCTCCCCTGCATTGGCAGGAGGATTCTTAACCACTGCACCCCCAGGGAAATCCCAGGCTCCACGATTTGAATGCCCTGTAATATTCATACAATGGATGTTCTTAAAATTGCATTGTATAACACTATAAAGGTTTTGGTTGTTTGCTCACATCTAATCTAGTACATATCAATAAAGTTGATGTCATGTGAATCACCGGCGCTTCTGTGACCATTTTATTGCTTTGAGAGGTCAGGGATTTTTAACCTGGAACCTATGATCCTTTAAAAGGTTAATGGAACCACCCAAACCTGTATGTAAACTCAGATGTGTATGTGTACATGTGCATTTTTCTGGGGAGAGAGCTCATTACCTCCATCAATTTCTCAAAAGGATCTGTCTTCTTAAAAATGATTAGAATAATAAATAATGAGTTTCAGTCCAGTTTGTCTCAGTCCAGTTTCCACAGATAGTTTTCCTTTGAATCCAGCTGTACTACCAGCAAGTAATTTTGAGAAAATAAACTACAATTATCAGAGCGGATTCATTTCTATATACAAAGCATTTATTGAGCACCTGACATGTTCGTAGCATTGTAGTAGGCTTTGCAGGGTCAATAGGCAGTGCTGAGACAGAGCTGAAAAAGCCATAGCAGTTTTTTAATTGGCTACTAGCCTTGTCATCTGGGGATAGGTAAGGCTAGCTTAGAAGGATTGAATCAAGATGGACAGTTGACATGAACAGCTAATAGCTCGGTTAGGGATTACGTAATATTTGTGCAGAAAATCCCATTAAACATAGATGGCCAGTTATATAAGGGAATTTAGAAAATATTGTGCTGACCCATAAGTCGTAAGCAAGTTATTGACTTAAAATGCTTTACTGCCTGGAAAGCATTACTAACGGAGAGTATTTTCCATTTTCTATTCATCTTTTTCCTCATTATTTCTCTTGGGTTAGACTGTTTGGATATAATGAACACATTAACAGTCCCCACCCTTGAATGCTCTTTAGAAAAACACAAAGTGTTTATTGATTCTTTATGGGTTTTTATACCTAATGAAAGCTAGTTAGAATCAACAACCTTAACAACAATGTGTTGTATTCTCCCTGCTGCTACAAAACAGCAGGGAAATGTTTTTCAAGCGGCAGCCTCATGCTGCAAGTTAGAAGACAGTAAGCACCTTCCAACAATAAGGTCTGCTAAATTACTGTATTTATACCCTTTCTTTAATCCCTATTATGAAGATCACACAACTGAAGAATATTTCTGTATAATGAAGACCGTTGCTATCTCTAACACGGTAACACAAAGCAGGATGCCATCTGTTAGAATAATGTTGGAACCTCTAATTTTACAATTGTTCGGAGCCCATGATTATTTCCTATTTATTTAAAATATATATTCAAAAACCTAATGCTTCCAGCTTCATAATAAGGCTTTGGTGATATGTTCTATAAAAACATGTCACTGTACTTTTCTCTATGCTTGTCAGGCAGTGGCTCTTACAAGGGAGCAAAGGAAACCTCTAATATTGAATCCAAGACATTCAGAACTTAAAGGAAACAGATTGACAAAAATAGTCCATCAACTATTTATTGTGAGTTCTGGTACATGGGGTAGATACTCGGACTCCATTACGGCAGTAGAGGGTTTGCATTTCAGAGAATTCTGAATGCTATGTTGTAGCACCTTGGTCTTGATTTTTCAGGAAGTTTGAGAACTTTCACCCTGAGCCCTTTTTAGGCAACTTGTGGCCCCAGAGGCATGACAGACAGGAGCTCAGTTATCAAAAAACTTAGAAAGATGGAAAATACCGGTTGCAATCCAGGGGGCTTATCATGCTGCTGAGTATAGGTTCTGGCTTAACAGAAACCGTAGGAAGCTGATTTGTCAGGTGTCTGAAGGGAGACTCTCTCTAAAAGCTCAGTTCTTCTAGGCCATTTGGTTTAAGTATGTTTCACTTATGAACAGAGAGATGGAGGGGTTGCAGACAGAGAGGGAGGGAACTTCCATTCTTTGGCAAACAACCTCAGATCAGAAGGCACCTCAGCAATTTGCTCGCTGTCATTCAGACCTTGAGGATAGCAGAACTGGGATTAGAATCCCAGCCTGATGGCCTTTCAGCCCAGGGTGTTGTCTTTGTGTTACGGTGCCTACCTTCAGGAGATGTCATTCTATTTCATCTCTTCTGAGCAGATCTAAAGCACTTTCCCCAAGAGCTCCAGCCACAGAGTTTTCCACGGTACAGAGCCAGGACTGTAACTCCCGGTTCGACTCTTTGACTTTGATGCCAACAACCTCTCCTCCCTCCCCTCCATATTTTACTTTATCAATATAACTCCTCTTCTACTTTCCTTTCCTGGTAGTTAAGGAATAGTCCATAGAAATGAGTAAAGTCAGTTGGAGAAAGAGCTCAAGGTACTATTTTTTTTTTTCAAGGTACCACTTTTAATCCCTTTGTTCTCAAGTTCTAGGGGTAATGATATCAGAAATTATGAGAACACACTTTCCCTCTTGGCTGTGACGGTGACTCCCCACTGCTCGGTTGGCTGGTCCCGTTGCTGAAACTCTCTCTGTTTTGCTTTCTTCATCTCTCAGATAGAGATAATACTGTCTATCTCAGTAGAATGGCAAGGAATTTAACTGATAATTGTCAAAAATTTTTTCTTTCTTGGCTGGGCGTCGTAATACCCCTGTAGATTAGGGTCGGTTTATAGCTTGAAGAAAACGACAGCATCCCCTGACGATGCCCAGAAGAAATGTATTCTGCACAAAATGCATTTTCTTACGCTCTAAGGACTTCTTCTCACAAAGGCTGTTATGTTTCACAGCCCTGCAGGTTGTGCAGTTGAATTTCCTAATGTGACAGCTGGGTCTTCTGTTGTACAGATGTCGCAGGAGCCGGCCTGGTGGCAGAGGGAGGGGAGCAAGGCCTGGGCCATGTGTAGGGATCCCCAGTAAATGCCCGTTCCAGGTGCTGGGGTGGCTTAGGTGCTGGGCAGTCCATCACCAACCAAGGCAGAGCTGCCTCCAAGGCAGGAATATTCCCAACATTTCTTAGCTGCAGATGTCGAGGTGGTGAAATATTGCGGTGTACACCTGCATTTTTATTTTTCTAATATTCCTTGCTTCTCTGCTGTTACGTATGTCTTCCCCTCCGCGCTCAGCCACATTGGTTCTTGTTGCTCATTTGGCATTGCTGGCTTCATAAATATAAATTTTATGGTTTATTTCCTTGACTCTATCTTAAATGCTTCCCACTCTGTCAGTTTCCCATGCATTTTTGAGCTGCAGCCAGTTTTCTTTAACAAGCTGTAAGTTCCTTCACAGTCTGTTAAAAACCGCTCTTTCTTTACTGCCGTCCTATAGACTCTTATCAATATTTCAAATCTTGTGATCACCAAGTTGCCCAAGAATAGCATCTGCAGTTAAATTAAGGGGGATAAAATTACAAGATCTATCAATCTTCATGCTTCACGAGGTAAGGAGGTCATTAACTGAGGTCAGGAGAAACTTTCCCCTGACAGCGAGCTTCTTCAGAATTAGTGCATTATGGGAACATTTACAAATTAGTCTCATTATATTTAGGAGCATGTGGTATGAACCTCTTGTCACAATCATGATTCTGGGAAGGCAATTAATAGGTTCTTGTGAGACCTACTAGAGAATGGACTTGAGGATATGCGGAGGGGGAAGGGTAAGCTGTGACAAAGCGAGAGAGTGGCATGGACATATATACACTACCAAACGTAAAAGAGATAGCTAGTGGGAAGCAGCCACATAGCACAGGGAGATCAGCTCGGTGCTTTGTGACCACCTAGAGGGGCGGGGTAGGGAGGGTGGGAGGGAGGGAGACGCAAGAGGGAGGAGATATGGGAACATATGTATATGTATAACTGATGCACTTTGTTATAAAGCAGAAACTAACACACCATTGTAAAGCAATTATACTCCAATAAAGATGTTAAAAAAAAAAAGGTTCTTATGAATTCTCAGTAACCTCCAGCCTCATTTAAAAAATAAATTTGGATGAATTTCAGCTATTTTATCCAACCCCCCCCCTTTTTTTCTTTTTGCCTCTCCACAGTTGTTAATCCAGTGGCCAAGGACTGCATGCTGAATCGTGGGTCTTGCTGTAATTCTGTAATAATGTCAGTTAACACAGGGTGACAGTGTCGTGACTTGACTTTTGGCTGCATATGTCCTATGCCTTCCTGCTCATTACTGGTGAGAGTCACAGAATGCCGGAGCCGGAGAGAACAGAGGTCCCCTTCTCCAGCATTTGCCAAAACCTGTTCTGTGGAGGACCACTTTTGTGTGATGCTGTATGGTGCAGCTCACAGGGGAAAAGGTTTGTGGTCGCATCCTTGGGTCATACCATTTTCTTAGACTTCAGATTCCAGTTGGGTTGGATCAGTGGGTGGTCTGAGTAGGAGTGAGCTGGGATATTTATTCCTCTGTCTCTTCCTGGCCTTGGTCGCCACAGGCTGTCGGCACTCCTCCGAAGGCCGCAACTCCTTGTCAGGTGGCCTACTCCATACACCCACTCCCCACAGCTAATTGTTCTGGAATCTGGTTCTGGGAACCGCTGGCCCCTCTTGCCTTTCATGTCTACTGGTAGTAACCACACCCCACTATTGCTAGTTCCGGAATACTGTACCATCCCTTTTTGTTGTTGTTGTTATTATCTTAGACCCTGCCCATAGTTTTATAAATAAGTACCTTATTAACTTCTCTTCAGATTACCGAGTTTGAGTGTCCCATCTGTTTCTTGCCATGACCCTCACTGATACAGACTGGCTTCTGCCCAGGCAAAGTGACGGCATGGCTTTGCGGCATCCTCTGAGAGCAAACGGATCCTGCAGTTAAGAAACTTTTCTTCTTCCGAGTGCTGGAATGGAAACTAGGTAAAGGGACCTCTGATCTTGGGCAAGACCTGTAACACTGGTAATTGCGAGTAGGAATTTCTACCCAGCATAACTCAGGACTAGTGGCTCTTCAGTTTGGAAGCTCAGATAATTATGTGATAATGCTTTGAAAAGTAAGACTTTATAGTCTTAGCATCGTTCTGAGGTGGACAGAAATAATTGGGGACATAATTGTCTTTGTAGCACCAAACTTTTAGGTAGGCTGTATATAAAAGTTAGAATCTAAGGTGGAAACATACAGGACAAGAGGGTAGGGGCTGCAGGATTGTCTCCCATCCTGCCTAGCCTTCTTACTTCTAGATTTGAATTTACCAGTTGCTTGGTGCATGTCCGGGCAGCTGTTGGCAGTTGACACAGAATGCTGTATCATGACTCTTAACCATTTTCAAGGAGATGGATATCTGAAAGGTCTTGAGATTGGACCCAACCCACGTTCATGGAATATACGAGAAGCACTTTCTCTAATTAAGCCTGATCTGGAACCTCTTTTCCTGATCCTACACCTGGATATAGCTTCAGTTTAGCCTGAAAGTTGTCCCAATTAGGCTATTTATCCAGACTGCGTACATAGAGATTTCTTTAATATTCGTTCGTTCTTTCATTCATTCAGTGACTATTTATTGGCTTCTATGAGGCAGGTAGTGTACTTAGTGAGCCAGACAGGCAATGCTTTTGTGGAGAATGTGGTAGTGGGAAAGTCTGATAGAAACCAGCAAGAAATGAAAACAATGACAAATCGTGATGAATGCTATGAAAGATGTTAGCAAGAAACAGAGAGAGAGAGAGAGAGAGAGAGTGACAGGGAAGAGACACTTAAATTTTGAGGAGGTGCAGGTATGGCCTCCTAAGTCTATGGCATTTAGGCTCAGAGGGGAATGATGAGAAGATGGCAGCACGGAAGAATTCTGTAGGCAAAGAAAACGTGTCCAAAGACACAGGCTGTCAAGAGCCTTTGAGGGACTGAAGGACTAGAAAACAGCAGGTGTATGGAGTGTAGGCAGCAAATGGTATGGGCTGGAGTGGCGGTAGTGAAGACCAGGGGCCCCACTGGGTTTGAATCCCAGTTCCAGCACCTACTAACTCTGTGACCTTGGGAAAGTCCCTTAACCTCTTGTGCGCAATTTCCACATCTGTATAATGGGGATGAGAATAGTACCTACTAATATTAATTAAGTTTATTAAGTTAATATTTGTAAAATCCTTAGGACTTGGCACAAAGTAAGTATTCTCATTATGTAGCCAGTGCTCTTAAAGGGAGATTGCGTAGAGACAGACAGGAAGATACACAGGCCCGGAACACGCATAGGATTTCATCCAGAGAAATAAGCCACAGCTTAGATGTTTAAAAAAATAAAACATAACAGAACACGTCTTTTTCAAAACATATCATAAACTTATGACTGATGATGAAATGTGTAGTGTATAAACATGACTGGATTTATTATTATTATTTTTATAATGTAACAATGCAACCTTATATTCTTTTTTATTTTTTTAAATTTATTTATTTTGTTTATTTTTATTTTTGGCTGTGTTGGGTCTTTATTGCTGCACGCGGGCTTTCTCTAGTTGCGGCGAGCAGGGGCTACTCTTCGTTGCGGTGCGCGGGCTTCTCATTGCGGTGGCTTCTCTTGTTGTGGAGCATGGGCTCTAGGTACGCAGGCTTCAGTAGTTGTGGCACACAGGCTCAGTAGTTGTGGCACACGGGCTTAGTTGCTCCGCGGCATGTGGGATCTTCCTGGACCAGGGCTCGAACCCGTGTCCCCTGCACTGGCAGGTGGATTCTTAACCACTGCACCACCAGGGAAGCCTGACTGGATTTAATTTTAAAGACAAATGATGTCTTATGGTCTTTGGAATTCATCATGGACAAATAGGGCCCTCTTCATCCTCTCCTAGCCAATACTCCATTCTGGTATATATAGATCATTTTTCTCAAGGAGATTTGAAAGTACAGAAGTATGAGGTACTATCGATTATTGTAGTAAGTGTACCATGCCTGTCATTTTATCCTGCTTTTATACCTCATCAGAATTTAAAACTATTTTTAGCCCCACATGGGCATAATTGCATGGCATCTAAAAGGGTCATGGAAAGAATAATGCTGGACAAAAATCTCAGATGCTCATTTTCACTGTATACCAGTAGAGTTCATTGCAAACTTTTTATATAAGTCCTTCAGGAATGCCACTTGTTAGTGTATTTTATTGTCTAATTTTCCCCATATTTTGAAAGGAAAAAAACCACGTATCATTTTCATATGTGTCTCTACTTACAAAACTGGAATACAAAATGGTGAGGGAGACAGAAAGATAGAAAAAGTGTCCTTAAGCCATATGTTCAAAAATCTGCTCTAGAGAGATGGAGGAACCAGAATAAATATTTTGGTAAAACCTCCAAATGTGGTTGCACACCAGAAGTTTTCCAAAGCCTCTCTCATTTTTCTTGGTATGAATTCTGCACACAGTTCGAAAGAAGTTCTTCTCCTGACTGCAGAATTACCTCTTTGGAATAGATTTCAGAATTGGTTCAGGCAGGCTGCCCACTCCTACTTCAGAACTTGGTATGAATAGTTTAGAATATCAAATATGACACCCTTTCCGGTCTTGGCCAAGAAAACTGCTCCTTTAAGGCCCTTGACCAGAAAAGCCAATTGGAATAAAGTTGAAACAATGTCTTTTACTATCTTGCATTTTGAAAATGCACGTTCAAAACAATAGATGGCAGAGATATTCTGGGTTGTCAGGAACCTGCCTGCGTTTCTCAGTAGTTTTTAGAAGAATGGGGGCAAAATGTGAGGTTAGATAACATTTTGGATACTGCCAAGATGCTTAACCTGTGCACACAGGCAGTCAGGACGCAGGGCAGTAGCTGGCTGGGTAGAGCAGAAGGGTTATCCAGTTGTATTCCTTGACATGTTCTAATCTTCTTCCCCTGCCTCTTTACTCACCCATTTTACCTTGCTGTTATTTGTCTCCTGTGTACAGTGTTCTCTGAGGTGAGATATAAACTGGTGGCCATCAGAGGCAGAAACATGTGTTTTAAAGCGCTTACCTAGGCTTACCTCATATTCCTGAACTTGGAGAAGAGGGGTCATGAAAAATTCATAGCCGGCCGTTGAACAGTTCTTAACTGAAACGTTTTTAATTTTCTGTGAGTGAATATAATGTCCTAATGACTCACATTTTAGCTCTTTAAATAGCATGATATTTTAGGGTGGCAAACTCTCCCAGCTTGCCTGGGACTCAGGGGTTTCCCAGGGCATGGGACTTCTGGTGCTAAAATCGGGACAACCAGGAGAGTTGGTCACCCTACTGACATCATGATATCAGGATTTTTTTCTCATCCTTTCCCCTCCGGTCTTTCTCCCTTCCTTCCCAGAGCTGCTGGGAAGTGGTCTTGACTTACTTCCATATCTGTAAAGATGGGGAAACTTTCAGGTGTTCTCTCTCGTCCCCTCCGGCGGTGCTCTGTCTGTTAGGTCAGTGGAATTTGAGAATCATTACACTTAACGCTTTTCACAGCAGTTTCACATTCCCTGTATCCTTTGACTTTCACAAGAATTCAGACAGGCACCAAAGACAAGTATTAGCCCCACTTGACCAGTGAGAAAACAGGAGCTCAGAAAGGTTGCTGGTAGCTTCCTGGGAAGTTCCACACAGGTAGACTTGACCCCAGGCCTGACATTAAAAGCAGTGGTCCTTTCAGTTCACGATGCCAAGTCTTCTGAATTTTTGTCGTCACAGACAGCTGGAGGATAGTCTGAGGATAAGAGTCAGAGCTATTCTTGGGCCTGGTAAACTGCATCGTGGAAAAGAACATTAGCCTGATAGTCATGGAACTTGGGGTATGTTCTAAGCTCTGGCCTTATAAGCACAGAGTCCTTGGACATGCTTTCGTCTTTCTGGGCCTCATTTCCTCATAGTGAAATGATGTGATTGGACTAGATGCACTCTGAGTTTCTTTCTAGTTCTAAATTATATCCTGTCTCTTCTTTCCTGTCTCCTGCCCCTTTTTGGATCTTCTTGAAAAATCCTTTGAAGGTATTTTACCTGGATATAAATTTGGAGGATGATGGGAAACCCACAGCTGGCTGGTAGCCGCATTGCATTGGTTCATGTCCACGTCAGGTCTGTTGAACACCTGCTATGTGTCCCAGATCTCTACCTTTTGGGGGGTAACTCTGGTAGGAGGTTTTAGCTCATTGACCTCTCAGTCATACCTTTTAACTTGGTTATCAATCATGTTGAGGTATTAGAAGGAAAGAGAAACAGAGAAGTTGGTCACACAAACCAGGAGAGCAACTACCTTCAAGGTTCACGTCCTTAGATATGTGAGTCGAAAACTGCAAATTCAGGCTAGATATTCCATCTAGAATATAAGGTCTAAATTCTAGGTGAACTGGGGTTTGTCTGTGTTCCTTAGAGCTAAACATAATCCTACTGATAATCAAATGAGTCTTCCAACACACTTCCAGGAACCTGTCACTCTCTGAGCAAAGTTTATACTACGGACATATTGGTCTACAACATGAGGTAATACTTGATCTTTAGATCTGTGCACATGAGCTAAGATAATGCTTAAAGGTTCTTCTAAAGAAGAGTTTACAGAGCTCTAGAAATGGGGAATTGGGACAATTGCCATCTCACTTCCATTCTGGGGCATCAGTAAAAGGAGGCAGGGCAGTGAGTCAGGGAAAGAGACATAAGCTCCCTGGAAGCTTATGTATAGTCTATCCAATTCAACCCCAATAATGACAAGATAAAGGAATGGGGATGGGGGAAGTTGGGGAGTCCCTCTTTACAGCATCTCCTACGATTGCTCTTGATGTTCATTTTAAAGGACTTCTCAATTACAACCCCTTCAATACATTGCATGTAAACTAAATACCTCTTTTCCCTCCCAAATCTCACCCCTGATTCAATGCTTGCCGAAAAGTTTGCAGTAGTTTGGAAAGACACTTGTGGGTGATAGATAGCCTGTGATTTAGACTTGAAAAGAAATATGAAAAGTGAGGGACTTCCCTGGTGACACAGTGGTTGAGACTCCACGTGCCAATGCAGGGGACACGGGTTTGAGCCCTGGTCCGGGAAGATCCCACATCCTGTGGAGCAGCTAAGCCCGTGCGCCACAGTTGCTAAGCCGGAGCTCTAGAGCCCGTGAGCCACAACTACTGAGCCTGTGTGCCACAACTACTGAGGCTGTGCGCCACAACTACTGAAGCCCACGTGCCTAGAGCCTGGGCTCTGCAAGAGAAGCCACCGCAATGAGAAGCCCGCACACCGCAACGAAGAGTGTCCTCTGCTCGCCGCAACTAGAGAAAACCTGTGTGCAGCAACAAAGACCCAACGCAGCCAAAATAAGTAATAAAAAAAGAAAGAAATATGAAAAGTGGTTTGGTGGATGGACAGAAGGTTGTGTCGGGCATTTTGAATGGAATGGGTGTCTTGGGGCTGAAGGAGTTCATTCACTTCCCTAACAGGGAACAATCTGCTTATTGGGACAAGTCACACAATTAGACAAGAGAAAAGACATCCCATCTTTTACCCCGAACCCATTTGGATTTGGTTGGTTATTGCTATAGCTGATCCGAATTCTCAGAAACAGAATCAGTAGTAACCAGGGAATACTGTTTGTATTTCATCCGTATGTAGGTATAAAAATGTTTGAGGTTGTATCTGCATGCCATTCCCTGCCCACTCTCCCTCCCAATAATTTCATGGTGTACAAATCTCTCCTCCAGTGGCTCAGATTGAGATCCTTGTGAAGCAGCAAACCATTTCCCAGGAGCTGGGCTTAGCAGTTCATGTTATAGCCTGAAGGGGACATCCTTGAAAACTTTCAGCCTGTGTACTCTGTTTTTGGAAAAAGAGCTGCATTGTAAAGGCTGAAGCTGGTGTTATTTGAATGTATTCAGAGGTTCTGTTTGGAATCTCAAACAAACCAGTGGTTCTGCTTTCAGAAACTGTTTTAGTTTATGAACTTGGAGATATTTTATTTCATAGAAGGAGTCATTCTAGAGGGAAAATAGTTCAGACTAAAGAAAGGTTTCCAATTTTGCCATTGCCCCAATGATATCTTATGGAGAATAGATTTAGTTGGGACTCAGAATGTGGAGATTCTAATTTACAGAAACATATCAGTTATGTTGCAGAATGAAGCATAAGGGATCATCATTTAACCCATGGGTGCCCAAGGATCTTGGCGGCTCACACTTCCTACGCCTTAGCTTTTCCAGGCTAGGAGTGCAGTGTAACCTCTTCTAAAGCGTGATCAGACCTAGAATTGTATAGTATTCATTGGTTGAGGGGCTGCCACGGGCTTCTGGGATGGCTACTTCCTCCAGATCCTCTAATTTAACCCTCAGGACAACCCTAAGGACAGGTACTTTTATACCCTTTTTTCGTATAAAGAAATGGTGACTTAGAGCGTGTCAGGGTTGTGTAGTTCAAGATCATACAGCTGTAAGTGGTGAAGCTGAGGTGATTCCAACCCAGATATCTTTGCCTCCCAGGTCTGTACTGTTCAGCCGTCTCTGTAAAGCCATTTGAACCACAGACAAAAGGGCTTGCTAAGCGTCTAACAAATGTAATGAAGACAAAATGTTCAATAATTAAGAGGAAGAGAGGGAAGGGAAAGGAATTAAGAATTTCTTCCTTCCTTTCTCAAAATGAACAATGTTGTCTAGATGCCTGAGGGCAAACTTGTGTCTCCAGTTTGTCAAATAGCTCAAGGTGGTGATTGCATTTCTCCAAACTCACTTCTTCTGTGAGCCACTGAGCAATAAAGAGCAGCCCAGAAAAGAGTGGCAAAGACATCACACATCTCCTGGGAAATCTTTTTGGCTTCCTCTGTGTACTTTGGGTGAAGATGACTGAGGAGACCAGAGGGAAAGAGGCCTGAATCTCAGGTGTGAAGACGGGAGCTTCAGTCCCCACTCTGTCTTACACACGGGGCATCCTCAGGCAGGTCCCTTCAACCTTCTGGGTTTTTGTTTCTTCATCTGTATAATAAACACTTTGTTACAATTTTATAAAGAGAGAGTCATTGGGAAGATTAAATGGGGTGATGATGTATGTGACAGTTCCTAAAACAATGGTTGGTACCCAGTAAATCCATTATGGAGCCTAAATAATACTTCTGGTAAATGTTGTGTTGTAAGTATTTTAGTGTTCGTACATCCCGAGTCGGCATCTGCCTCAGGGTTTTGGGGCTTGCTGTTTCTTCCTTGTGGGCCGTTCTTCTCCCAGATATGTGTCCAGCTGCCATGTCTCATCATTCAGGTCTCAGCTTAAATGTCACCTTGTCTTAAAGATCTTCCTTGACCACCTTATGTAAAGAAAAACATTCCAGCAAAATTTCTTATTTTATTATCTTCATAGCACTGTTACCTAAATTACTTGCTTGTTTATTCTTTCCTGCCTTCCTTAGAGTTCAAGTTCCTTAAGACTGGGGATTGCTAAGCAACCAGGATCTAGGCCAGTGCTGTCTAATAGCAATAGAATGCAACACATACGTGACTTGTAGTTTTCTGGTAGCCACATTAGGAACAGAAAAGAGAGATGAATAAAATTAATTTTGATAATACATTTTATCTAACCCAGTGCATCCCTGATATTATATCCAATGCAATCAATATAAAAATTATTAAGGAGATATTTTGCATTCTTTTTTTTCATACTGCGTCTCAGTAATCTGATGTGTCTTTGACACTTACAGAACTTCTCAACTGCTCTATAGTCACATGTGCCTCAGCGCTGCAGTGTTGGCCATATCAGGCCTAGAAAAGTAGCATGCCCAGGTATTCGGCATTTGCTGAACAGTATGTGTGGTTTTCCGTCTTTGTGTGAATTTCTCCAAGACCTTTGTTTCTAAATCAAACAACTTTAAAACTAGAACTTTATTTTACTTATTTATTTATTTTGTATTGAGGTATAGTTGATTTACAGTTTACAATAGCTGGAGAGATATACCATGTTCTTGGGTTGAAAGAATCAATATTGTCAAAATGACTGTACTACCCAAAGCAATCTACAAATTCAATGCAATCCCTATCAAATTACCAATGGCGTTTTTCACAGAATTAGAACAAAAAATTTTACAATTTGTATGGAAACGCAGAAGACCCAGAATAGCCAAAGTAATCCTTAGAAAGAAAAACAGCTGGAGGAATCAGACTCCCTGACTTCAGACTATACTACAAAGCTACAGTAATCAAGACAGTATGGTACTGGCACAAACCCAGAAATATAGATGAATGGTACAGGATAGAGAGCCCAGAGATAAACCCACGAACCTATGGTCAACTAATCTATGACAAAGGAGGCAAGGATATACAATGGAGAAAAGACAGTCTCTTCAATAAGTGGTGCTGGGAAAACTGGACAGCTACATGTAAAAGAATGAAATTAGAACACTACCTAACACCACACACAAATATAAACTCAGAATGGATTAAAGACCTAAATGTAAGACCAGACGATACAAAACTCTGAGAGGAAAACATAAGAACACTCTTTGACATAAATCACAGCAAGATCTTTTTTGATCCACATCCTAGAGTAATGAAAATAAAATCAAACAAATAGGACCTAATGAAACTTAAAAGCTTTTGCACAGCAAAGGAAACCATAAACAAGACAAAGAGACAACGCTCAGAATGGGAGAAAATATTTGCAAATGCAGCAACAGACAATGGATTAATCTCCAAAATATACAAACAGCGCATACAGCTCAATATCAAAAAAACAAACAACCCAATCAAAAAATGGGTAGAAAACATAAATAGAAATTTCTCCAAAGAAGACATACAGGTGGCCAAGAGGCACTTGAAAAGATGCTCAGCACATTATTAGAGAAATGCAAATCAGAACTACAATAAGGTATCACCTCACACAGGTCAGAATGACCATCATAAAAAACCTACAAACAATAAATGCTGGAGAGGGTGTGGAGAAAAGCGAACCCTCTTGCGCTGTTGGTGGGAATGTAAATTGATACAGCCACTATGGAGAACAGTATGGAGGTTCCTTAAAAAACTAAAAATAGAATTACCATATGATCCAGCAATCCCACTACTGGGCATATACCCTGAAAAAAACATAATTCAGAAAGACACATATGGGGCTTCCCTGATGGTACAGTGGTTAAGAATCCGCCTGCCATTGCAGCGGACACGGGTTCAAGCCCTGGTCCAGGAAGATCCCACATGCTGTGGAGCAACTAAGCCTGGGCGCCACAACTACTGAGCCTGCATGCCGCAACTACTGAAGCCCACACACCTAGAGCCCATGCTCCGCAACAAGAGAAGCCACTGCAACGATAAGACCACGCGCCACAGCGAAGAGTGGTCCCCGCTCGCCGCAACTAGAGAAAGCCTGCACGCAGCAACAAAGACCCAACGCAGCCGAAAAAAAAGAAAAAAAGACACATGTACCCCAATGTTCACTGCAGCACTATTTACAATAACCAGGACATGGAAACAACCTAAATGTCCATCGACAGATGAATGGGTAAAGAAGATGTGGTACATATATACAGTGGAATTTTACTCAGCCATGAAAAGGAATGAAATTGGGTCATTTGTAGAGATGTGGATGCACCTTGGTTCTGTCATACCAACCGAAGTAAGTCAGAAAGAAACAAATACCATATATTAACACATATATGTGGAATCTAGAAAAATAGTACAGTTGAACCTATTTCCAGGGCAGGAATAGAGACGCAGTTGTAGAGAACGGACATGTGAACACAGTGGGGGGAAGGGGAGGGTGGGATGAATTGGGTGATTAGGTTTGACATAAATACACTACCATGTGTAAAATGGATAGCTAGTGGGAACCTGCGTTATAGCTTTGTGATGACTTAGATGGATGGGATGGGGGAGTGGGGTGGGAGGGAGGTCCAAGAAGGGGGGATAAATGTATACATATAGCTGATCCATTTCATTGTATAGCGGAAACTAACATAACATCGTAAATCAATTTTACCCCAATAAAAAAGAAGACCTTTGTTTTTAAATGAAGGAACTCTAAAACTAGAACTTTATTTTGTTTATTTTTATTGAGGTATATTTAATTTCTAGTGTTCTGTTAATTACTACTGTACAGCAAAGTGATTCAGTTATACATATATATTCTTTTTTTTAATATTCTTTTCCATTATGGTTTATCATAGGATATTGAATATAGTTGTCTGTGCCATACGGTAGGACCTTGTTGTTTATCCATTCTATATATAAAAGCTTATATCTGTTAATCCCAACCTCCCATTCCATCCCACCTTCAACCCCTCACCCTTGGCAACCACCAACCCGTCTGTTCTCTATGTCTGTGATTCTGTTTCAGAGATAGGTTCATTTGTGTCCTAGTTAGATTCCCCGTATAAGTGATATCATATGGTGTTTGTCTTTCTCTTTCTGACTTACTTCACTTTGTATGATAATATCGAGGTTCATCCATGTTGCTGCAAATGGCATTATTTCTTTCTTTTTTATGGCTGAGTAATATTCCATGGCATATATAATACTACATCTTCTTTATTCATTCATCTGTTAATGGACATTTAGGTTGCTTCCATGTCGTGTCTATTGTGAATAGTGCTGCAATGAACATGGGGGTGTGTGTGTCTTTTTGAATTATAAAAACTAGAATTTTAGAGATCACTTACTCCCTCGTGTTATAGGTCAGGAAACTTTGACCCTGAGAAGGGAATGCTACTTACTACATTGTCTTACCCAAGGTTGTAAGACGGTGCAAGAGCCAGGCCTGGAACTCATGTTCTTTTATTTTAAAGTAAAGGTTCTTTGCAATATTCACACTGATCTAAAGATTTTCACTCTCTGTGATATATACCACATCATTTTATTTCTGAACCTGCCAAACAATTACGTACAATCCTCCTTGACATAAATAGGTGTAATTCCCAGAGTCTGGCATCAAACAAGTGATCAAATTTTAGGTAGCATTGTTATGAGAAGTCTTCATTCATACCTTGCTTAATTAAATCATTTCATCTCGATCACTCTGAAAACTTCTCCAGAACTTCAGCTTTAGCTGAAAACACCAAACTATTCATTTTCTTTCCAGGATTTTACAACCCAAAATGTTAAAAATTCAGATGCCACCCACACACCTGCAGAGCACATGGCCACCTTATTCTCATTCCTTCCTCTCTTGAATCCCTAGGAAGCAGACGAGCAGCTACTTGTAAGATGGCATAATATTGATTAACGGTGTCTACAGGAAATCACCCCAAGACAGTTAATTTTTACAGTGCCAGTCCTGTACTTTCAAGCATTCTATTAAAATTATGCATTGTTAATTAATACTGCTGGGAATTAGGAGCAAAGACCAGTTTGCCAAAAAACGAAAGCAGGACACAACTCTGTTGCATATTCATATTGACTTTGTACTTAATAATCCAGTGGGGAGGGGAAAATCAGAGCTCTGATCTATCAAACCCATTATAGATGAAAAATTATTTCCCCTTTCCTTTTATTTTAAAGCCATGAACATTAGCTATTGTGTTCTCAGATAATGAATTGTCACTTCTGCCGACAGACACGGTACATACTTTGTCTTCCACTTTTGAACCTCCAGGGGCAAATAAAACAGGCCCTGTGCCGCACTGTGTTTGCCGATTGCGTTCTCTCTTGGTATCTATTTGCATCTCCAGGGCACCAGCGTATGTGGCATCACTGCCATCTTCCCCGTGCGGTGTCCAGGGAGTGAGGCCGAAGGGAGATGTCCACAGCTGCTGTGCACATCTCCAAGGCACCAACGAAAATGTGGTATGGAAAGGATCACATTGGATATGGATCCTAGGAATGCGAATTTCCTTGCCATAGAGAAAACTCATCATTCTTTATTTTAAAGCCTTCATTTTAGTAGCTCCAGCAAACAAGGGAGAAATCATCTGTTAAAAATGGGGGAAGTGGATTAAAATCCTGGATGTTACTGCTGAACTAAAAATTTTTGAATTTCGAGTCGGGCATTTCAGTTCTGTTTTAGATTCCAAGCTTTGCTTTTACATTTGAAAGTTGTTAATGGCTCATCATTCATTGGTTCTTTATTTGAGAGGAGGCCTCTGGTCTCAGTGAGATTGAAAATAGGGTGAAGTTGGATGAGAAGTGTAACTGATGGGGAATCACCTGACAATTTAGTGTGTTCGCTCAGAAGATGTTCAGAGTGGAGTTGAGGCCTCAGGCTGTGGAGACTAGTAGACGGGAGCCCCACCCCTTGCCAGCTGTGCTCTTGGGCAAGAGATGTATTCTCTTTAAGCTCAGTTTCTTTTTTTTGTAAAGTTGGGATCATCTTAGACCCTATCTTAAAGGGTTGTGGGGAAGGTAAATGAGAAAATACATATGAAACTTCTGGTATGTGCTAAATGTCCAGTAAACGCTAGTGACGATCATGATTGCCCTTCTGGGTAAGTAAAAGGGCCTTTATCTCAGAGTAAAGCAACTGATGCCTGTGCACTGAAATAACTATATATTTTTGATACATTACTAAGCATTGCAGGCCTTTTGTCACGTTTCATTTTCTTAATTGAATTTATTTTTAGTACTTATATATAACTGAGTCTTGAATGTGCACAATATTTGAACATAATAAAGCTGTCTTTTAAAATCACGTAAAATATGGCCTTCCACTGACTCCTTGGCTTTCCCATTGCAAATTTCTGAGATTTTTTTTTAAAGAAACTGTGTTGTGATTCTATGTCATCTGAGAACAACCGCCCTAATAGAATTGCAGTGTAAGGGTCAAGGCAGAATGTCCCAAATTTGTTGTTGTCTGAAGGCTCAGCCTAAGATTCTATCTGCGCAATACCATGACAACCAGTTAGAAAGAGAAAAATTTAGTCAATCAGGCAGTTGTTTTAGCTGCACGAAGCCAAACAACTGGCTTCATACTTATTTTCTTCTGCTTCATTGCATTGATGAGATTCAACTCGTAGTTCTGACATCATGCGTGTGACCTAAATCACAGTCTTGTACATTCTTGAAATGGCTTTAATTGAGTATTTAAAGGAGTATTTGCTCTATTCGAAAGACCTTCCTCTGCGCATGTGTATGTGAGGAGAATTGTAATCCAGTGATTACGTGTGCTCAGAGGAGCTCTGCTTCGATGTTGGAGCTTTAAGGTATTTTTCCTGTGGCTGGATGAGGGTGGGTGATTTTAGGTTAGGCCCTCCTGGAGTAGTTGCACGACAGTGAAAATGTGTTTTGACGATGGACGTTTGTGCATATTTATTTCTTGTTTTAAGTTCTACCCAGACCTACTCATGACTGTTTGCTATATATTGTGCTCGATAGGAATGCAGGTTGTCAATTAAAATAGACTCTGCCGAGTCTAAGAGGAGAGACTCTTAGCAAGTCATTTTCCTAAACTTCTGTTTCCTCATCAATGGGGTGGATTTTTGGTTAAAAGGAAGTGAGACAGTGCAGTGACTATTTTTATTTTTGTGCTCATACTGATGGCCTCAGCATGTAGAATGCACACATAAATCTTATTTTCCCATTCATGATTCCTACTTATCAAAACCTTTTTAAAAAACTACTCTGTTTGGACTTCCCTGGTGTCCAGTGGTTAAGACTCTGTGCTTCCAATGCAGGGGGCGTGGGTTCGATCCCTGGCCGGGGAACTAAGATCCCACATGCCGTGTGGTGGCACGGACAATAAAAAAATAAATGATAAGAAAGAAAGAAAAAGAATTGAAAAAATCTCTTTTGTTCAAAGGGAAATTGGAAGCTGCTGGCATATAATTTTCGATTAAAAGGAAGCTCACCTATCTTTCTTGTGCTAGAGGCTTGGGTTCCCAGAAGAATTCCGCATGGACCTTCTGATCTTGTGTGAAAGAGCAAATAGGAAAAGCGCCTGGAGACGGGCTGAGGAAGGACACTGCAGTTTTCTCTCCCCACGTCTCCGGGATTTTGTGGCAATGACAAATGGCAACTCCAAAGCAGTTTACCAAAGGCTTCTTTAAAAACAAGCCAAACAGCTCCTATTTGATTCGGCTGTTTACTGTCATCCTTACATGAAAAGAAAGAAATATTTGGCAAGAACAGACTTCAGAATGCTGCCAAAAGGGAGTTTCCGAGAGTCAGTTTGTCACTGGGCAGTTGTTCAATCCACCAGGGGAAACATTTCAACTCAGCTTGAAAGGGCCCCATTTCTCTGCAAACAGCATCTCCCATAACAGCTATTTAGATGCACACATGCGTCTTAGGTGCATGCACACCCTCATGACTGTTTTAACTTTTGATTTTGAAATAGTTTCAGACTTACAAAAAGTTAGCAGAAATAGCATAGAGAGGTCCCATTACCCTTCTCCCACAATAACTGTGTATAACCACTGACAGTTGCATTCTTATTAATTCAGTCCCTATTATGAATTCAATTCCTATTATGCAATATTTCTACTTGCAATATTATTGATAATAATATTCTTCATTCTTTTCAGACTCCTATGAGTAGGTAGAATGAATTTTTTTTTTTTTTTATATTGCTGAATGAGAAATGGAGACACAGGTCATAGAGCCAGCAAGGGCTGAGTCAGAACTGAACTTAGTGTGCTTGATTCCTGACCCTGAGGCCTCTTCATCAAAATGCAGTATTTTTTATTAAGAGGTAAAAGTAAATAAGTGTTCAAAGTGAAAGAAGTTATTATACATATGCGCTGTGTGCATCATCATTTTGATTGTTGGTGGACTAATAAAATTCTGAGTGTATCCATATCCCCCCCCACACCACCAAATTTAATCCACCCCCTTTCCTCCAAATAACTCTAGAAACTTGCTTCCTGCTTCAAACACCACAGTGCTACCTGGAGTTCCTATCTTTTCCTTTACCTGTAGTTTTCCAAAATTCCTTATTCACGTCCCTGACTCCACACTGTTGCCAGAGAAATCTTTCCAAACCACAGATCTAATCACGTCGTTCTCCTGTCTGAACTCTTCAAGGATCCCTTGTCTGTTGTCCTGACACCATCCAGGGCACTAAGCATGCGCCATCCTCGCCTTTAACCCACACAGCTCTGTGGAGAAGGCATTTTATCGTTATCTTGATTTGATAGGTCCATGGGTTGAGATCATGTGGTAGCTAAATGGCAAAGCCAAGATTTGAATTTAAGACTCTGCAGTGCATCAGATCACCCAGTCTCCCCATGGCCTTTAGGATAAAGCCTAGATTCTTGAGCCAGTCAGCTCTGGCTTGACTTTCAGTCGTCTTTACAGCAACTTGGTTCCTTGTTCCTTCCTAGCACTTTGGTGGTTAGCTACACCAAACTTCTTATCCTCCTTGTTTTTTCATAGCACTATGCTTGTTCAAATATAGAACTACTCGTCTCTTTCTGAAATGGCTTTCCCTGTCTTCTCTGTATGGCAAGACCTAGTTCAAATTCATAAGCAACGTACCAGGGTGAGGAGGGTGGTGGTGGTGATGGGAATGGTCCACCTGGATGTAGGCAGAAGCCAAAACATTGTCTGTAGAGAGTTTAACACGAAACAAAACTGACTAAAAGGCATCTGCTTGTTATTAGTACCATGTGCCAGTAATTGCAAAGAATGTCGGTGACAAAAGACTCCTCTTTGTGGGGTACTTTCTTGCAAATTCATCACCTCTGTTTTTTCAGCTTTATTGAGACATAATTGATACCTGAATAAACACTGTGTATCTCACTATAACATTGTGTGAGTTCAAGGTTGTTGTCAAATCAACATGTTGATTGGATCCACTTATATATTGGAATATGATTATATCATGGTATTAACACCTCCATCATATCACATAATTACCAGTTCTTTCTTTGTGGTGAGAACATTTAAGATCTACTCTCTTAGCACCTTTCAAGTATATATATTGTTGTCTGTAATCACAGTGCTCTGCATTAGATCCCCAGAATCTATTTATCTTATAATTGGAAGTTTATACTCTTTGATCAACATCTCCTCATTCCCCTTACCCCGCAGTCCCTGGTAACCAACAATTCTACTCTCTGTTTCTACGAGTTAGGCTTTTTTTAGTCTCCATGTTTAAGTGATAACTTACAGTATTTGTCTTTCTCTGACTTACTTCACTTAGGATAATGACCTCAATATCCAATTATTTTGTTGAAAATAGCAGGATTTTTTTTTCTCATGGCTGAATAATGTTCCAGTGTGTGTGTGTGTGTGTGTGCGTGCGTGCGCATGCTCGCATGTGCAGTTGACCCTTGAACAACACAGGTTTGAACTGTGCAGGTCCATTATACAAGAATTTTTTTCAATAAATATAGTACCTTTATTTTCATTTTACAGATATTTAAGTGTGTGCAAAAGTTTGTGTTCCATTAGAGATCACTATATGTGGAACCAAAAGAACTAGGGTTTGAGTCCTGGTTTATCCAGCCTGTTTACTGTTTCGGCTTCCTCTTACCCAAGTGAGTCATCTCTCAATTTCTTTGCTTTTGAGATAGAGATAGCAGTACGTTAATTTTTTACTGTGAGTGGTCAGTGCCCCTCATCCCCACGTTGTTCAAGGATCAACTGTGTGTGTGTGTGTGTGTGCGTGTGTGTGTGTCTCACATTTCGTTACACTCTTGGTGGACACTTAGGTTGCTTCCATGTTTGACCATTGTGAATAATGCTGCAGTAAACATGGAATACAGATATCTCTTTGATATACTGTTTTCATTTCCTTTGGATATATAACCAGAAGTGGGAATGCTGGATCATATGGTAGTTCTGTTTTTAACTTTTTGAGGAACCTCCCTGCTGTTTTCCATAGTGACTGTACCAACTTACATTCCCGCCAACAGTGTACAAGAGTTCCCTTTTCTCCAGATCCTTGTCAGCACTTGTTATTTGTTGTCTTTTGCATAACAGCCTTTCTGACAGGTATGCGGTGTTATCTCAGTGTGGTTTTGATTTGCATTTTCCTGAGGAATAGTGATGTTGAACATCCTTTCATGAACCTCTTGGCCATTTGTACGTCTTCTTTGGAAAAATGTCTAGTTCTTCTGCCCATTTAAAAATTGTTTATTTTTTTTGCTTTGAATTAGGTAAGGTCTTTATATATTTTGAATATTAACCCCTTATAAGATACATGGTTTGCAGATATTTTATCCCATTCAGTAGGTTTCCTTTTTGTTTTGCTGATTGAATGATGTGCAGAACCCTTTTAGCTTCATGTAGTATCACTTTTTAAATTTTTGCCTTTGTTTCTTGTGTTTTTGGTGTCATATCCAAACTGTCATTGCCAAGATCAATGTCAAGGAACTTCCCCCTATATTTTCTTCTTAAAGTTGTACAATTTCATTCTTACGTTTAAGTCTTCAATCCATTTTTGAGTTAATTTGTGTAAATGGTGTAAGAAGGGGTCCAATTTTATTTTTCTGCATGTGGTTATCCAGTTTTCCCAACACCATTTGTTGAAGAGACCATCCTTTCCCCATTGAGTGTTCTTGGCTCCCTTGTCAAACATTAGTTGATTATATATGCAGAGATTTATTTCTGGGCTCTCAGTTCTGTTCCATTGGTCTTTGTGTCTATTTTTATGCCAATGCCAAACAGTTTTGATTATTGTAGCTTCGGAGTATAGTTTGAAATCAGGAAGTGTGATGCCTCTGGCTTTATTCCTCTATCTCAGGATTGCTATGGCCTTTTGGGGTCTTCTGTGGTTTCATACCCTTTTGGGGATTGTTTTTTCTCTTTTTGGGAAAAATGCCATTGGAATCTTGAGAGGGATTGCATTGAATCTATAGCTAGCTTAGGACAGTATGGACATTTTAACAATATTCCTTCTTCTGATCCCTGAGCACAGGATATCTTTCCATTTCTTTGTAGCTTCTTCAATTTCTTTTATCAAAGCTAGTAGTTTTCAGTGTGTAGCCTCTTCCACCTCCTGGTTAAATTTATTCCCAAGTATTTTATTGTTTTTGATGCTATTGTCAGTTGGTTTCTTTATTTCTTTTTCAGATATCTCATTGTTAGTGTATAGAAGTACAACTGATTTCTGTATGCCGTTTTTATATTCTGCAACTTTACTCAATTCATTCATTAGTTCTAACAGTTTTTTGGTGACGTCTTTAGGATTTTCAATATGTAAGATCATATCACCTGCAAATAAAGACTGTTTTTTCTTTTTTTTTTAACTGACGTATAGTTGATTTAAAATGTTGTTTTAGTTTCTGCTGTGTAGCAAAGGGATTCAGTTATGCATATGTATACATTCTTTTTCAGATTCTTTTTCCATATAGGTTATTACAGAATATTGAGTAGAGTTCCCTGTGCTATACAGTAGGTCCTTGTTAATTATTTTATATATACTAGTGTGTATATGTTAATCCCAAGCTCCTAATTTATCCCTCCCCCCAACCTTTCCCCTTTGGTAACCATAAGTTTGATTTTGAAGTCTGTGGGTCTGTTTCTGTTTTGTAAATAAGTTCATTTGTATCATCTTTTTAGATTCCATATATAAGTGATATCATATGATATTTGTCTTTGTCTGACTTCACTTAGTATGATAATCTCTAGGTCCATCCATGTTGCTACAAATGGCATTATTTCATTCTTTTTTATGGCTGAGTAATATTCCATTGTATATGTATACCACATCTTCTTTATCCATTCCTCTGTCGATGGGCATTTAAGTTGTTCCCATGTCTTGACTACTGTAAATAGTGCAGCTGTGAACATAGGGGTGTGTGTATCTTTTTGAATTATAGTTTTGTCTGGGTATATGCCCAAGAGTAGGATGGTTGGATCATATGGTAATTCTGTTTTTAGTTTTTTTGATGAACCTCCATATTGTTTTCCATAGTGGCTGCACCACCTTACATCCCCCACCAACAGCGTAGGATTCCCTTTTCATGCCCTCTCCAGCATTTGTTATTTGTAGATTTTTTAACGATGGCCATTCTGACCAGTGTGAGGTGGTACCTCATTGTAGTTTTGATTTGCATTTCTATAATAATTAGAGATGTTGAGCATCTTTTCATATGCCTGTTGGTCATCTGTAAAGACAGTTTAATTTCTTCCTTTCTGATTTGGTTGCCTTTTATTTCTTTATCTTGCCTGATTGCTCTGGCTAGGACTTCCAGTACTCTTGTTGAATAAGTGTGGTGAGAGTGGTCACCCTTGTCTTGATCCTGTTCTTAGAAGAAAAGCTTTCAACCTTTCATTGTTGAGTATGATGTTAGCTGTGAGCTTGTCATATATGGCCGTTACTGTGTTGAGGTATTCTCCTTCTAAACCCACTTTGTTGAGAGTTTTCATCACCTCTTTGTTCTCCGGTATTTACTATGGATCTCTTTTAGAAGTGTTATCCTGTCATCTTACCACTGCTTAATTAACACTTCCCCAGCCGGATCCTGGGCTCCTTGAGGATGATAACCATGTTGTAGACACCTTCGCATTCTCAGTGCTGACCCAGAGTAGGTGTCTGAATGAGTAAAGCATCCCAGAATTATTCCCTTTATGTCCTTCCTTGGAATTATTTTCTTATTAGTAATACGATCTGTATACCTTTCTGTTCTGAAGAAATTTTGTAAAGGAGCATCTAGTATTTTTAAATTATATAATTGCATATTATAACCGATGATTTTTAGAAATTGTATGCAGCAGTTTTAAAACATAAAATCCAGATAGTCTAAAGAATCTGGGAGCCTTCAGTTGAGTAGCATTAAAGTGACATAGTCTATGGGACTCCTGTTAGGATCGTGAAGATGAGTACCAGCTTTGGAACTCATGAGGCCAGAAGCCAAGTCCTGGCTGTGTCCCTCACATCACAGACAGTGACTGTGGGCAACATATTTATTATCTCTGGCACTTAACCTTCTCATGTGAAAAATGAGTGCTGTGAAAAATAACTGTATTAATATAGATGGTGTGTCTATGTTTATTAGCAGTGTCTGGTAGATAAAATTACTAATGATTAACAATTCTCAAAAATTTGACCTAATTATGAGTATTTCAGAGATTTATATAGCATAATCCATTTTAGCTAATATAAAGTAATTTGATAAGTTTATTTTAATTACGAAACAAACATGTAAGTTTTCATGAAGTCAAGGAGAAAAAAGGCAACTTCATAGTAGAGAATTTTCCATAGGTATTACCCTGATTTTGGTCCACTGAAATGTAAACTTATCAATTGATTGCAATGTGAGGATATTAGGCTGACGACATTATTTCTATCTTGACAAGGGTTTAAAATGCAAAGGCTACAAATACCAAAAATTTTGGTAGAAATGTTACCTTGTTCTTACTGAACACAAGATTTATTTGAAATGAGCATAGTAGAAGCCCTATTGTCCGATGTGATGGGCATTAGCCAGTGAATTTGTCAGTAAATTGAAAAGGGATTCATGAAAACAATATATACATATTTTAAATTTTCATGTTGTTGCCAATATTTTAAGGAGAATTCAAAGCCTTGTCCGTGATTAGGATGCTCAGTCATCTTTCTTGCCTAAAGCATACTCACAATGCATTGTCTACTATTTCTACTAATTTCAATTTAACTAAAAACAGAGCTAGAAGTCAAAGAGTTGTGATGTGGTCTGAAAGCACAGTCTGTCTAGAGTTTTATGAATATTTCCCACTCTTTCACAGATATCTGACCCACAGTAATTTTCTTTCCAGTCTTGGCTTTATTAACTCTTTGCAATGTATTCAACTGGGTTTTCATAGAAATCCCAAACTGTCTGTCTATACTTACGTTTGGTCAGTTCGTATAATATTTAATCAAATTACGTAGTTGCAATAGCAAGAAAACTGGCATAAACTGACTTGAGAACAACATAGGGAACTCATAGTAAACATAAAACTCATGTGTGGGCTTTCAAAAAAATAACCTATGAGTGGTAATGGTCCAGTGTAATATCGGTCAGATGTCTTACAGAGGGAAGAAGTCCATGACTTAGTCAGGTGGGCTGGTTAAGTGGAAGTGGTCAGGAGTGTCAGCTGGATTTAATCTTGAGAGCTTAGTGCCCTTCTATGAACTGAATTTTGCTAATTAGAAATACTGTGGGATTCTCAGCGTTTGACCTTAAAATGTCTTAAACTTTTAAAACCTTGTTGTTAGGTTATTTCAAGGCAATTCAATTTAAGATGTTGCTTGGTGTTTGAATTTTCTCTTTTGCCAACCCATTTTTCTTTTCATGATCTCCTCTCATCCATGTGCCCCAGTAAAATACTAGTGTAATTTTAAAATTTGAGATCAATGAAAGGACTGGACAATCATATCCTGTGGAAACAGTGTCTGCCAAACACTCGCTGAGGAAGAACACCAAGGATGTCCTAATGTTCTGCTGCACACTCAGATCCCTAAGCCCAGCCTGAGGGGTCAAACTTTTAAGAATACCTAAAGAATACTTACACGTTTACCTCGTTTGACATCAAAGTTTCGATGCAAGCCACAGAGGACTTATCTTTTGTCAATTCACATAAGTCTCTTTTTTTGGCCTCGTATTAGTACAAATATTTTCTTAAATAGAAATAATTCAATATTCTTTGTTTAGGCTAACATCCATGTTTCAAAGGACTGTAAAATAAATGCCTTTTGATATAGGACAGGTAAAAAGGTCTTCATTTGAAAATCTTGCCATCATTGATCTGATAAATTCTTAACTCCTGCTGACTCTGATGAGAGCAGAGTGTATGCAAAGAGCCAGAGGTCACGTTTGAAGTATTTGAAATTTGGAACTTTCTTTCAGAGAGTTATCTAAACCTTCCTGATAACGTTCTCTTCTTGAAGAGCCATTTAGCTGGGAAAGATAAAACTGTCTCCCCGTAATGTGATACATTTGGTTGAAGTTTACAGATTTTCTTTTTCCTTTCTAGTGTTGGAAAAGCTGAAAAATTGTACAATTCAAGAGTGAAACATAGGGTGACAGTAGGCAGCTACTGTCGCATGAGAGCAGTTGGCTGGAGCAGGGCAGCAGCTGCCCAGGGACAGGGCCTCCTCATTCTAGTTCCTATTTCCTCACTCCTGTGCCTGTGTGACCAGTAATCCATGTTACCTCCTGACTCCTGTTGGCAGGTGAATTTTTTTTTTTTAACATCTTTATTGGAGTATAATTGCTTTACAGTCGTGTGTTAGTTTCTGCGCTGTAACAAAGTGAATCAGCTATACATATGCATATATCCCCATATCTCCTCCCTCTTGTGTCTCCCTCCCACCCTCCCTATCCCACTCTAGTTGGTCACAAAGCACCGAGCTGATCTCCCTGTGCTATGTGGCTGCTTCCCACTAGCTATCTGTTTTACATTTGGTAGTGTATATATGTCCATGCCACTCTCTCACTTCGTCCCAGCTTACCCTTCCCCCTCTCCGTGCGCTCGAGTCCATTCTCTATGTCTGTGTCTTTATTCCTGTCCTTTGGCAGGTGAATTTGCAGTCCCTGTCAGGGACTTGCTTTCTTTATGTAATCTTTGTGTGCAGAGATATATTGATCTAGAAGGATTAGGTCCTTCCAGCGTAATGAATTGTTCTCTCTGCTGTTTGCATGCACATTTTCAGGCTGTTGAGCTGTCCCTTAATCTACTGCAAACATTCAACATAGACTTTTTTTTTTTAATGGTTCTTTATTCATAAACTTGATGCAAGTTTTCCAAATTTACTGTACATTGCCAAATAAATCTGCAATGAAAAATAAAGTCCAATAAACCCCAAAACCCAGAAAAACAAAGCATGCCAAATGTGCAGCTGTCAGTCCGCTAGCCATCAGGATATCAACGAATTCAATAATGTATTTAGCCTTAGGTTTAAGGAACTTTAATGCTTTAAAGAATCCTGTCTTGTCACTTGCTATCTGAGCAGCTGGCAATCAGAACTTTATACACATGTAACCAAGTGAACAAGAATGCCAGAAAATCTTTTTCTGCTGTCCTCTTAACCAAAATAGAAAAAAAAAAGAAATTAAACACAATAATGCAGAAGCAAATAATGTACAAGTGCCTCTCTTAGACATTAAGAATCCCAGTTCAGCCAGATTTCAAAATGTACACCTTGAATGTAAATGTAGCATCTTGTAAACACACCTTCAGATGCAAATCTCTCCAGGCTTGTCGCATGTGGTCCTTCAGTCACCTTTTGACTGCCCTATTCCCGGGTTTCCTGACATTTTAGGTTTCATGTGATTTTGTGGAGACAGTACTGAATGAAGTACAAGGGGAGGCCCAGGTTGGACTCTCGGTTTTTGACCTGAAACATCTGAGCAGGTTGTCCTTTGTCAGCTTCCTTGTCCCCAAGACTTGTTGATGGTGCTTCCCCTGTGGTTTGGCATTAAGGAGCAGCAGGGGGTAGAAATCCTCCCGGAAGGAGAGGGTATCTAAGGACAAAGACATACCAAAAATTGCGGGGAGCTTGGAGAAAGTGTGGCAGGTAGGATCAGGCCAGGTACCCCAGGACAGATCTTGCTGAGGGCAACAACTAGAATGGAAGTAAAGGCAGAAACTAGAGAAAAGATGAAACGAGAGTTTCTGGGTCTCCTGTTTTTATAGTCACTCTTCAAGTTGGATATTCACTTTTGCCGAACAAGAAATGTATGGCCAACATGGTCCCTAAGATTATATGAAGATCGAAAAGAAAAAATATGATTTCTCAGGAAATCCATGTTAATTCCCACTTACATAGAACACCTCACCCATGTTTAAGGCTTCATTTTTGGTCATTAGCAAATGCAAAGATAAGTTGGCTAATGACAGTCTTACGCTTCAGTGTCTTCTTAATCCTTAAATTCCCTTAGTTTGCAGAGCAGTGGGCCTGTCTATGAGAGATGCCAGTATAGCTACGGCATTTCTGGTCAGCTTTTAATGGCTCCTTCTCTGGGAACCACGGTTAGCGCACGGGTTAAAGCCACCTAAAAAGGAATTTGCGCATGCAACAGGCTGGGGAGGTGGGTTGTGCTTTGACTGGAGGAAGCACAGCTTATTTGGCCAAATAGCCAACTTTTCAGATCCTGATACAAATACAGTATTTTTCTAAATATAATTGTTTGGCTCTTTTTCCCAGGGAAATGCATGAACCTTCACATCTTTGACCTTGGCTTTGAAATACGATTGTTCATTTTTAAAGTCTTTGGGGTCATAGGTTATAGACCTTAGGTTGTTTGAGCTGGAAAGGACATAGAGATCTGCCTGTCTGCGCCTTTATTTTATGGGTGAGAAAATGATTCCCAAACTCTGTCATATCTAAATCTCTCTCTCTTTTTTCTTTGAAAATATTTGAAAAATGTTTCCAAGCTTTGTTGGTATATAGTTGACATGTAACACTGTGTACGATTAAGGTGTATACTGTGTTGATTTGATACACTTGTATGCAGCGAAATGATTATCGCTACAGCGTTAGCTAGCACCTCCCCTCATGTCACATGAGTACCAGTTCTTTTCTGTGGTGAGAACATTTAAGATCTACTCTCTTAGCAACTTTCAAGTATATATTAAAGTAGTAACTATCATATCTAAGTAACTCTTAATACATTGAAATGGATTAGATACTATGTCAGTTTTAATTCATTTTCTTGAAGGAGGGAACTTTTGGAGAGCCCTCGTTGCGTCTGCTCCTGTCTGGATTAGGGCTTTCTTGGCCTGGAAACAGCAGTCACTCAGGGACAGCCCGGATTTACCATCCTAGAACACATTTTGTTTTGCTCTTTCGTGGGAATCTTGAGTTTCCTTATTTTTATGTCGTTCTCTTTCTTGGTTTACACCGTCGTTTTCGTGGAGAACATTTTTTATCCTGTACATTCTAGAGTAAGGGCCAGAGCAGGTAAGTGTCTTGAGAACTTGCATACTTAAAAAGTCTTTATCCTCACATTTAATGGTTAATTAGTTTTTTCACTTTCTGCTCTCACAGTTTTAATTTCCAAGAGCTCTTTTCTCTCTCTAAATATTTCTCCTTTTTGTGGCACCCTGTTCTTTGACAGATCTCTGTTGCTATAATAATTTTGTAAGTTATTTTCAGATAACATTTTTGTAACTTTTCATCTTTGTCATTTTTAAAGTATTTTTCCACTTTCTCTCATGTTCAAGAATTTCCTTATGTTTCCTTATGTTTCTGGCTTTTCTCTTCCTGTTAAGGACTGAAGAATTGAGAACATAAAAACAGTTTTAGAGTGTAGGAGCATAAGTGAAGCTGGTGAACTGCTGGGCTTGTGTGTTTATAATTCTTTATTGTATTAATAAGTTTGGGGAAGGAATGACAGTTAATGCATACATTCAGTTCACAATGTTTAACCAGGTGTTCTGGTTGATATACTCTTAGACTAGGTGCAGTGTTACTAGGACCTAATAAAGCTTTGGTGCTTGTCTCCCAACTTTCCTCTTCTCACCAGCATCCTATCTCCATATCCTTCCTTATCTCTCTGTGTGCATCCCTTCTGCCACATCCACGTCATTTTCAGGGAACACTTGTTCAGTAGATCTGTTTTTCTTTAGCATCTTGAGCAGTTTGGAAGAAGTTCTTATGAAATACAATCCAAAAAATAGCTAGATCCATAACTGTCAGTCTTTGTCTAAGACCAGAGCTTTAGGTTAGTATGATTTCAACAAATATCAGGCACCTTCCCCTTGATTCAGAGATATTTATTGACCTCCGATTATTAGAATTGTGTATAATTACCACTGAAAGAAAAGTAAACAAACATAAAATAAAAGGGCACATCTATTCCCAAAGGCTTACATGCTTATACTTTCTTCCTGAGCCATGACATTGCACCTACTACTGCTTATTCTATTCTTTTATTCTTTTTTAAAAAATTGACGTATCGTTGATGTACAATATTATTTAAGTTACAGGTGTACAATGTAGTGGTTCACAATTTTTAAAGGTTATACTCCATTTATAGTTATTGTAAAATATTGGCTCTATTCCCTGTATTATACTATATATCCTTGTAGTTTATTTTATACATAATAGTTTGTACCTCTTAACGCCCTACCCCTATATTTCCTCTCCTTCCTTCTCTCCAGTGGTAACCACTAATTTGTTCTCTATGAGTCTTTTTCTTTTTTGTTATAGTTGCTAGTTTGTTTTATTTTTTAGATTCCACATATAAGTGATATCATACAGTATTTGTCGTTCTCTGACTTATTTAACTTAGCATAATACCCTCCAAGTCTATTTGTTTTGCTGCAAATGGCAAAATTTTATTATTTTTTATGGCTGAGTCCATTGTTTGTGTGTGTGTATATATACACCACATCTTCTTTATCCATTCATCTGTTGAGGGACACTTAGGTTGCTTCCATATCTTGGCAACTGTAAATAATGCTGCTGTGAACATTGGGGTGCATGTGTGTTTTTGAATTTCCATTATTGTAATATAAACTCTGAATTAGCTCATATAAATATTAAATTAGTTAAGGTCCTCAGAAGTTTGAAATTGGAATCTTATATAAGCATTTTTTTCTTTTATCATCATAAGATTTTTTGAAGCTACCAACCTCATATGGAACTCTTTTGTATTGCCTCACACTGTCTTGAACCTTGGTTTACCTGCCAGGTATGCCAGGTATGCCATGTATGTTTGTGGCTGATGATGCCGACAATAATAAAATCCTAGTCGACAGGACTACAGCCTACGGTAAGTCCCCTACACATGAACGAGTTCTGTTCCGAGAGCACGTTTGTAAGTCCAATTTGTTCGTAAGTCCAACAAAGTTAGCCTAGGTACCCAGCTAACACAGTTGGCTATACTGTATAGTATTGTACTGTAATAGGTTTATAATGCTTTTCACACAAATAATACATAAAAAACAAACACAAAAAATAAAATATTTTTAATCTGACAGTACAGTACCTGGAAAAGTACAGTAGTGCCGTACAACAGCTGGCATCCAGGGGCTGGCATCGAGTGAGCAGGCAAGAAGAGTTACTGACTGGAGGAGGGAGAGGAGGTGGGAGATGGTAGAGCTGAGGGATCCTCAGCAGTAGGAGACGGGGGGCAGGCTGCAATTCCTCTCATGCCTGAATGCACGTTCGCATCTTTGAAAGTTCACAACTTGAAGGTTCGTATGTTGGAGACTTACTGTATTAGATTTTGATAGAAAAATCAATACCTTGCTTCAACTTGGGAGGTAGGGCGCAGCCACAAAGATTGCCACTGTAATTGCCACACGTGGTGAAGGAGATTCTGAGGTTAGATCAGGTTCAGAGGAAGGGAGCCTTGTTTGGCTGTTTCTCAGATAAGCAGTTTCTGTGGTTCCCTTGTGAATATCATTACTGAGACTCATGAGGGAGGCAGTGATTAACTGGCTCAAAGTCAGGTCGCTCATCTCTTATGCCCATTGCGAGACTGCCCCGCGCTGGGTATTTTATAACCTATTATCTACTGCAGCCGGATGGAGCAGCTCTATTTCTGGACCTTCCTTTTGAATATAGGAAGGGCAGTGTAGCTCTTCTCTGAAAAAAGGCTATTTGAATGAAGGTCTGTCTGTATATTTTGTCAGTCAAATGTGTATGTGTCTATACAACATACATATGCATATTATATACGTTGGTACAGTCAAGTCTCGTTATTCGCCCTAGGTGTGTTCTGTAAAGTCACTGAACCGTTGCTTTTAAGGGAAAATATGGGGTTAGACTCCGGTGAGCCACTAGTCACATTTTCGTCAGCTAATCAATATATAACCTTGTTTCATGTGACCATTTAATATATGTTCTTGATTCACTAGCAGTGAATTTCCAGCCAACAGTGTGATAACTCATGTCTGAATGAAGCTTACCTAACGCGCTTATCTTCTCCTAAGGCATGTCTTTTTGTGCTCGGGAACCCTAGGCCGCACTTCAGCACCACCCTTGGGGGCCATTTAAGTCAGTGGAATCACCGCCAAAACCCACAAAAATGTGAAAATAAATGGCACCAAGGAAACTGTGAAAAGGACACTGGTTTACAGGATGGGGGAGGAAACAAGAAGGCAGAGCATCGCCTTGTTCACCCTATCTGGAAAGAGGCGTGGGCAGCTACAGTTTTTTGCCTGCTTTGCACATGTCTCTGAATGTTCACAAAGCACCACAGGTGTTGATTTGGGGGTAACAAATAAATTTTAGCAAGTAGCCAACTTGCAAATGCAGAATCTGTGAATAATAAGGTTGTGTGTGTGCGCGTGTGCGTGTGTGTGTGAATTATGGGCAAAATGGCAAACAAAACAGAATTAGTCCCCAAAGCATGGTGACCTGTTCAGCTTCACCTGTGCATGAGAATTGACAAGCCTGACCTTGACCTTTAACCCAATGGAGGGACAGATCCTATTTTTATCAGCTCTGGCAGCTACTAACCAACACTTGCCGTGAGCCTCCAGGTTTGTTTTCCTTTCCTCTTGTTTCATTGGGTTCTGGTTGGTGAAAGAAGCCAGGTGAGTACACAGTGACCAGTGTTCTGAGCTGATAATGGGTAGGCATTGTTGAAACAGCTGAAGGAAGCCTCCTCTTGCCTGGGGCTGAGATCTTAAACTCTAACCACTGAGCACTGCCTGAATTGCTGGAACCATCTGCTGCTGAATTATTTAGCCAGGCCACAGAGGCAGGTTTTGATCTCTTGCCTTTCTTTGTCCTAGTTGATGACATTTAAAAAATCTATTCTGCTTGAATAATTTCTATTCTCATCACATGGCACAGCAACTCACCTGTATCCAGAAGGAAAGACCAAATCATGTTACCATGAGGGAAAAAAACAGTATAAAGGAACATAGGTGATTATTCTCACCTGTACTGTGGTTAAGTAAGATTGTGAAAGCTGTCAGTATTTGGTAAATTTATTTGAACTGTGTAAAGTAAATTTGCATGAACAAGGTGCTTAAAAAAAAACCCATTGACTAAATTATTTTGAAATTCGTCTTCCGATTCTCCCTGAAGGTTGCCGCAGGGACGTTGGGATTTTGTGATGCTGTGTTGAGGAGGAATGATGGCATGGGGAGGATAGGAGTAGAGGGAGAACTCTCATGGTCCCCAACACCTTCTCCAACTGAACTTCCAGGAGTGAGAGAACGGTGGTGGGAGAAGCTCTGGTTCAGAACTGATCCTGTCCCTGGGAGGACTAATTACATAATCTCACAAGGGTCATGGAACAACCTTAATACTCAGTGATATTAGACTTTTGATTAGTCAGGACTTTTTTCTTTTTCAAATGGAGGAAACTTATTCAAATGGCTTTTGTTTTTCCATCTCCAGCTTTATTGAAGTGCTATTGATAAATAAAAATTGTATTCATTTAGGTTGTACAGTGTGGTCTTTAAGAGGTACAGTGTGATGACTTAATATACCTGTACGCCGAAATGGTTACCACAGTCAAGTAAATTAACACAGCCATCACCTCACATAGTTACCATTTGTGTGTGTGTGTGTGTGTGTGTGTGTGTGTGAGGTGTGTGTGTGGTGAGAACACTTAAGATCTACTCTCTGAGCAAATTTCAAGTTCAGTTTTATTAACTATAATCGTGATGCTGTACATAAGCTCCCCAGAACTTTTTCATCTTATAACTTGAAGTTTGTATCCTTTGGTCAACGTCTCTCCATTTTCCCCAACTCCCAGTCCCTGGCAACCAATATTTTACTTTCTGGTTCTGAGTTTGACTTTTTTTTTTTTTAATTTAATTTTATTTTTTATATACAGCAGGTTCTTATTAGTTATGTGTTTTATACGTATTAGTGTATACATGTCAATCCCAATCTTCCGATTCATCCCCCCGCTGCAACCCCGCTTTTCCCGCTTGGTGTCCATACGTTTGTTCTCTACATCCGTGTCTCTATTTCTGCCTTGCAAACCGGTTCATCTGCACCATTTTTCGATTCCACATATATGCGTTAATATACTATATTTGTTTTTCTCTTTCTGACTTACTTCACTCTGTATGACAGTCTCTAGGTCCATCCACATCTCTACGAATGACCCAATTTCATTCCTTTTTATGGCTGAGTAATATTCCATTGTATATATGTGCCACAACTTCTTTATCCATTCGTCTGCTGATGGGCATTTAGGTTACTTCCATGACCTGGCTATTGTAAATAGTGCTGCAATGAACATTGGGATGCATATGTCTCTTTGAATTATGGTTTTCTCTGGGTATATGCCTAGTAGTCGCATTGCTGGGTCATATGATAATTCTATTTTTAGTTTTATAAGGAACCTCCATACAGTTCTCCATAGTGGCTGTATCGGTTTACATTCCACCAACAGTGCAAGAGTGTTCCCTTTTCTCCACACCCTCTCCCGCATTTGTTGTTTGTAGATTTTCTGATGATGCCCATTCTAACCGGTGTGAGGTGATACCTCATTGTAGTTTTGATTTGCATTTCTCTTGTAATTAGTGATGTTGTCCAGCTTTTCATGTGCCTCTTGGCCATCTGTATGTTTTCTCTGGAGAAATGTCTGTTTAGGTCTTCTGCCCAGTTTTTTGATTAGGTTGTTTGTTTTTTTGATGTTGAGCTGCATGAGCTGTTTGTATATTTTGGAGATTAATCCTTTGTCCATTGCTTCATTTGCAAATATTTTCTCCCATTCTGAGGGTTGTCTCTTTGTCTTGTTTATGGTTTCCTTTGCTGTGCAAAAGCTTTTAAGTTTCATTAGGTCCCATTTGTTTATTTTTGTTTTTACTTTCATTACTCTAGGAGGTGGGTCAAAAAAGATCTTGCTGTGATTTATGTCAAAGAGTGTTTTTCTTATGTTTTCCTCTAAGTTTTATAGTGTCTGGCCTTACAGTTAGGTCTCTAATCCATTTTGAGTTTATATTTGTGTGTGGTGTTAGGGAGTGTTCTAATTTCATTCTTTTACATGTAGCTGTCCAGTTTTCCCAGCACAACTTATTGAAGAGACTGTCTTTTCTCCATTGTATATCCTTGCCTCCTTTGTCATGGATTAGTTGACCATAGGTGCATGGGTTTATCTCTGGGCTTTCTATTCTGTTCCATTGATCTATATTTCTGTTTTTGTGGCAGTACCATATTGTCTTGATTACTGTAGCTTTGTAGTATAGTCTGAAGTCAGGGAGTCTGATTCCTCCAGCTCGGTTTTTTTCTCTCAAGATTGCTTTGGCTATTCGGGGTCTTTTGTGTCTCCATACACATTTTAAGATTTTTTTGTTCTAGTTCTGTAAAAAATGCTGTTGGTAATTTGATAGGGATTGCATTGAATCTGTAGATTGCTTTGGGCGGTATAATCATTTTCACAATATTGATTCTTCCAATCCAAGAACATGTATATCTCTCCATCTGTTTGTGTCATCTGTGATTTTTTTCATCAGTGTCTTACAGTTTTCTGTATACAGGTCTTTTACCTCCTTAGGTAGGTTTATTCCTAGGTATTTTATTCTTTTCGTTGCAATGGTGAATGGGATTGTTTCCTTAATTTCTCTTTCTGATCTTTTGTTGTTAGTGTATAGGAATGCAAGAGATTTCTGTGCATTAATTTTGTATCCTGCAACTTTGCCAAATTCATTGATTAGCTCTAGTAGTTTTCTGGTGGCATCTTTAGGATTGTCTGTGTATAGCATCATGTCTTCTGCAAACAGTGACAGTTTTACTTCTTCTTTTCCAATTTGTATTCCTTTTATTTCTTTTTCTTCTCTGATTGCCGTGGCTAGGGCTTCCAAAACTGTGTTGAATAATAGTGGCGAGAGTGGACATCCTTGTCTTGTTCCTGATCTTAGAGGAAATGCTTTGAGTTTTTCACCAATGAGAATGATGTTTGCTGTGGGTTTGTCATATATGGCATTTATTATGTCGAGGTAGGCTCCCTCTGTGCCCACTTTCCAGAGAGCTTTTTTTTTATCATAAATGGTGTTGAATTTTGTCAAAAGCTTTGTCTGCGTCTATTGAGATGATCATATGGTTTTTATTATTCAGTTTGTTAATATGATGTATCACATTGATTGATTTGCATATATTGAAGAATCCTTGCATCTCTGGGATAAATCCCACTTGATCATGGTGTATGATCCTTTTAATGTGTTATTGGATTCTGTTTGCTAGTATTTTGTTGAGGATTTTTGCATCTATATTCATCAGTGATATTGGTCTGTAATTTTCTTTTTTTTGTAGTATCTTTGTCTGGTTTTGGTATCAGGGTGATGGTGGCCTCGTAGAATGAGTTTGGGAGTGTTCCTTCCTCTGCAATTTTTTGGAAGAGTTTGAGAAGGATGGGCGTTAGCTCTTCTCTAAATGTTTGATAGAATTCACCTGTGAAGCCTTCTTGTCCTGGACTTCTGTTTGTTGGAAGATTTTCAGTCACAGTTTCAATTTCATTACTTGTGAATCATCTGTTCATATTTTCTCTCTTCCTGGTTCGGTCTTTGAAGGTTATACCTTTCTAAGAATTTGTCCATTTCTTCCAGGTTGTCCATTTTATTGGCATAGAGTTGCGTGTAGTACTCTCTTATGATGCGTTGTATTTCTGCGGTATCTTTTGTACCTTCTCGTTTTTCATTTCCAATTTTATTGATTTGAGTGCTCTCCTCTTTTTCTTGATGAGTCTGGCTAATGGTTTATCAATTTTGTTTATCTTCTCAAAGAACCAGCTTTTAGTTGATCTTTGCTATTGTTTTCTTTGTTTCTGTTTCATTTAGTGCTGCTCTAATCTTTATGATTTCTTTCCTTCTATCTTTGGGTTTTGTTTGTTCTTTATTCTCTGGTTCCTTCTGGTTCCTTTAGGTTCCTTTCATTTAGTGCTGCTCTAATCTTTATGATTTCTTTCCTTCTATCTTTGGGTTTTGTTTGTTCTTTATTCTCTGGTTCCTTTAGGTGTAAGGTTAGGTTGTTTATTTGAAATTTTTCTTGTTTCTTGAGGTAGGATTGTATTGCTATAAACTTCCCTCCTAGAACTGCTCTTGCTGCATCCCATAGGTTTTGGATCATTGTGTTTTCGTTGTCTTTGTCTCTAGGTATTTTTTGATTTTCTCTTTGATTTCTTCAGTGATCTCTTGGTTATTTAGTAATGTATTGTTTAGCCTCCATGTGTTTTGTGTTTTTTGTGTTTTTTCCCTGTAATTTATTTCTAATCTCATAGTGTTGTGGTCAGAAAAGATGCTTGATATGATTTCAGTTTTCTTAAATTTACTGAGTCTTGATTTGTGACCCAGGATGTGATCTATCCTGGAGAATGTTCCGTGCGCACTTGAGAAGAAAGTGTAATCTGCTGTTTTTGGATGGAATGTCCTGTAAATATCAGTTAAATCTATCTGGCCTGTTGTGTCATTTAAAGCTTGTGTTTCCTTATTAATTTTCTGTTTGGATGATCTGTCCATTGGGGTAAGTGAGGTGTTCAAGTCCCCCACTATTACTGTGTTACTGTCGATTTTCTCTTCTATAGCTGTTAGCCGTTGCCTTATGTATTGAGGTGCTCCTATGTTGGGTGCATATATATTTATAATTGTTATATCTTCTTCTTGGATTGATCCCTTGATCATTACGTAGTGTCCTTCCTTGTCTCTTGTAACATTCTCTATTTTAAAGTCTATTTTATCTGGTACAAGTATTGCTACTCCAGCTTTCTTTTGATTTCCATTTGCATGGAATATCTTTTTCCATCCTCTCACTTTCAGTCTGTATGTGTCCCTAGGTCTGAAGTGGATCTCTTGTAGACAGCATATATATGCGTCTTGTTTTTGTATCCATTCAGCGAGCCTGCGTCTTTTGGTTGGAGCTTTTAATCCATTCACATTTAAGGTAATTATCTATATGTATGTTCCTATTACCATTTTCTTAAGTGTTTTGGGTTTGTTTTCACAGGTCCTTTTCTTCCATTGCATTTCTCACTTAGAGAAGTTCCTTTAGCATTTGTTGTAGAGCTGGTTTAGTGGTGCTGAATTCTCTTAGCTGTTGCTTGTTTGTAAAGCTTTTGATTTCTCCATCGAATCTGAATGAGATCCTTGCTGGGTAGAGTAATCTTGGTTGTGGATTCTTCCCTTTCATCACTTTAAATATATCATGTCACTCCCTTCTGGCTTGTAGAGTTTCTGCTGAGAAATCAGTTGTTAACCTTATGGGAGTTCCCTTTTATGTTATTTGTCATTTTTCCCTTGTTGCTTTTAATAATTTTTCTTTGTCTTTAATTTTTGTCAATTTGATTACTTTGTGTCTCGGTGTGTTTCTCTTTGGGTTTATCCTGCCTGAGACTCTCTGTGCTTCCTGAACTTGGGTGGTTATTTCCTTTCCCATGTTAGGGAAGTTTTCGACTATAATCTCTTCAAATATTTTCTCGGGTCTTTCTCTTTCTCTTCTCCTTCTGGGACCCCTATAATGTGAATACTGGTGCATTTAATGTTGTCCCAGAGGTCTCTTAGGCTGTCTTCATTTCTTTTCATTCTTTTTTCTTCATTCTGTTCCACAGCAGTGAATTCCACCATTCTGTCTTCCAGGTCACTTATCCGTTTTTCTGCCTCAGTTATTCTGCTATTGATTACCTCTAGTGTATTTTTCATTTCAGTTATTGTATTGTTCATCTTTGTTCGTGTGTTCTTTAATTCTCCTAAGTCTTTGTTAAACATTTCTTGCATCTTCTAGATCTTTACCTCCATTCTTTTTCCAAGGTCCTGGATCATCTTCACTATCATTATTCTGAATTCTTTTTCCGGAAGGTTGACACTGTCCACTTCACTTAGTTGTTTTTCTGGGGTTTTATCTTGTTCCTTCATCTGGTACATTGCCCTCTGGCTTTTCATCTTGTCTGTCTTTCTGTGAATGTGTTTATTTGTTCCACAGGCTGCAGGATTATAGTTCTTCTTGCTTCTGCTGTCTGCCCTCTGGTGGATGAGGCTATCTAAGAGGCTTGTGCAAGCTTCCTAACGGGAGTGACTGGTGGTGGGTAGAGCTGGGTGTTGCTCTGGTGGGCAGAGCTTAGCAAAACTTTAATCTGCTTGTCTGCTGATGGGTGGGGCTGAGTTCCCTCCCTGTTGGTTGTTTGGCCTGAGGTGACCCAGCACAGGAGACTACCTGGTTCTTTGGTGGGGCTAATGGTGGACTCTGGGAGGGCTCACGCCAAGACGTACTTCCCAGAACTTCTGCTGCCAGTGTCCTTGTCCCTTGCTGAGCCACATCTGCCCCCCGCCTCTGCAGGAGATCTTCCAGCACTAGAAGGTAGGTCTGGTTCAGTCTCCCCTGGGGTCACTGCTCCTTCCCCTGGGTCCCGATGCACACACTACTTTGTGTGTGTCCTCCAAGAGTGGAGTCTCTATTTCCCCCTATCTTGTCGAAGTCCTGCAATCAAATCCCTCTAGCCTTCAAACTCTGATTCTCTAGGAATTCCTCCTCCTGTTGCCGGACCCCCAGGTTGGCAAGCCTGACGTGGGGCTCAGAACTTTCACTCCAGTCGGTGGACTTTGTGGTATAATTGTTCTCCAATTTGTGAATCACCCATCAAGTGGTTATGGGATTTGATTTTTGTGGTTGCTCCCCTCCTTCCTTCTCATTGCAGCTTCTCCTTTGGATGTGGGGTATCTTTTTTGGTGAGTTCCAGTGTCTTCCTGTCAATGATCGTTCAGCAGTTAGTTGTGATTCTGGTGCTCTTGCAAGAGGAAGTGAGTTTAACTTCTTCAGATTCTACCTATAAGTGATATCGTAGAGTATTTGTGTTTATCTGACTTATTTTCCTTAGCGTAATGTCCTCTAGGCTCATCCATGTTGTTGCAAATGACAGTATTTCATTCTTTTTTTTAAACAGCTGAACAATTTTCCATTGCGTATAAGACACATTTTCAGTATCCATTCATTTATCTATGGACAGTTTGGTTGTTTCTATACCTGGCTACTCTGAACAGTGCTGCAATGAACATGGGAATGTAGTGTTCTTAGCTTAGCTTAGCTAAGAACCAGGGAAAGAGAAATGTGAGAAGTTAAAGTGTGGCTCTAGCTTCCAGTAACTAAAACTCCTGTGCTTTGCTTTTGGGAGAGGCTTCAAAGGCTGGTCTACAATCATTTCTCTTTCTTATTTCCCCCCCACTAAAAATCGGGTGTATTTGTTCATAGCAAATTAGAAATTAGATCAGAACAAGAGGGCTTTGGGGTAGCTGAGAAAAATTACTGGAAGCATCAGCCTGAAATGATACCAGACAGCTGAAAATGTAAAGGAGGCTAAAAAACTATAAAAAGCCAAATAAAAATGCACAGCAGTATTAGGATACTCAGATTACCACACACACACGGGCTCCTGATTAGGGATATCAAGATGCCAGGGATATGAAGAAGCACTCATGTTCATTAATTTCTGTTTTAAAAGGCAAAAAAAAAAAAAGTCATATACTTAAAATTTACATATGTATAATTTTATAATTTATATGTTTATATGTCATATAATTTATATATCTACCTGATTTGTTTTTAAGAAGTTGACACTTAATGGGGTAATTTCCAGTTCTTTGGAAAGTTCATTCACCTGTAACTGCTGTTCTCTGACTTCATTAAATGAGACATTACTGCATTTTGTGATTTCCCCTCTCTCTAAGATCTGATATTTCATGTATGAAGGAGTATGTCTAAGGAAGATAGTGGTACATACATTTCTAAAAAGTATTTTTATTTAGTCAGCTAAGATTGTTCTCTAGCAAACCAGCAAAGTGGGAACAGTTTTAATCACTTTGCCATCACAAGGGTCATTGCTGCTAATAAAATACGCTGAATGTTTTGTCACAAATGTTCCTTCCTGAGGATGGAAACTTCTTTCTTCATAGGCTGAAGCTAGGGTTCTGGGGTTTGGGCCTCAGTGGAGACCTGAAATGAGGCCAGAAGTTTTCCTGGGTATCCAAGGTCATAACCTGGCTGAGATCACAGGACCCTATCCGAAGGGACTCCTATTTCCTCCCTGTCTGCTGGAGTCCCTCTTTTTTCAAGTTTGCTAAAAATGAAACAAATACCTAGCAACAAGCCTGTGGTTACTCAAGTGGGGTTATAATTTAAAGCTCTCTGCAAATCTCCGTAGTGATGAATACAAGCAGACTCTTCCTATTCAGTGTGTAATGTTAAGGCAGCTGTAGACCGTCTAACATTACAGTAGAATGAAAGGGTTGAATTCCCTTCAGATTCTCGTCCAGTGGCTTTTCAGTGTACATTTAATCATGGTCTCAAGTCAGGTATGTTAACGTTCAGTATTTCTTGTTGGAGGGTGACTGTTCGCTGCTGGACCCTCTCACTTGTCTTTCCTAGGATCCAACTGAGACTCGAAGAATGGTGAATTGGATAAATGTATATATTCTATTTTATTGTTGTTAAAAGTTAAAATAACTCGATGAAGGAATGGGTAGTAATATTGACTGCAGTTAAACCCTGGCTGAACTTCTAATTTGACTTTTTTTTTTTTTTTTTTTTTGCGGTATGCGGGCCTCTCACTGTTGTGGCCTCTCCCGTTGCGGAGCACAGGCTCCGGACGCGCAGGCTCAGTGGCCATGGCTCACGGGTCCAGCCGCTCCGTGGCATGTGGGATATTCCCAGACCGGGGCACGAACCCGTGTCCCCTGCATCGGCAGGCGGACTCCCAACCACTGTGCCACCAGGGAAGCCCCTTGACTTAGTATTTGAAATTCCCGATTTAGAATATTTCTTGCAGAGAAATATGTTGTTTCTAGTAAGGGAAGGAGGTGGCATAGGTGGTGCCTTTTCCTTCTGCCTCATGCAGATCTGGTCTTGTGGACAGAATGTGGGATATTCTTCATTCCCCTGAACTCAGTTCAATTCCATGCCTGATCTCTTTCCCTCAAGTGGTAAATTGGAAATGTTTATTCCATTTTTTTTTTTTTACAATTTTTAAAATTATCTTTGTTGGAGTATAATTGCTTTACAATGTTGTGTTAGTTTCTGTTGTACAACAGTGTGAATCAGTTATACGTATACATATATCCCCATATCCCCTCCCTCTTGCATATCCCTCCCACCCTCCCTATCCCACCCCTCTAGGTGGTCACAAAGCATCCAGCTGATCTCCCTGTGCTATGCGGCTGCTTCCCACTAGCTATCTATTTCACATTTGGTAGTGTATATATGTCCATGCCACTCTCTCACTTCATCCCAGCTTCCCCTTCCCCCCACCCTCAAGTCCATTCTCTTTGTCTACAGCTTTATTCCTGCCCTGCAACTAGGTTCATCAGTACCATATATATGCGTTATATGTGTTAGCATACGGTATTTGTTTTTCTCTTTCTGACTTACTTCACTCTGTATGACAGACTGTAGGTCCATCCACCTCACTATAAATAACTCAGTTTTGTTTCTTTTTTATGGCTGAGTAATATTCCATTGTATATATGTGCCACATATTCTTTATCTATTCATGTGTCGATGGACACTCTTAGGTTGCTTCCATGTCCTGGCTATTGTAAATAGAGCTGCAATGAACATTGTGGTGCATGTATCTGTTTTTTTGAAATTTTATTTTATTTTTAAAAATTTTTATTTGTTTATTTTTGGTTGCGTTGGGTCTTCATTGCTGCGCGCAGGCTTTTTCTAGTTGCGGCGAGTGGGGGCTACTCTTCATTGGGGTGTGTGGGCTTCTCATTGAGGTGGCTTCTCTTGTTGTGGAGCATGGGCTCTAGGTGCGCGGGCTTCAGTAGTTGTGGCACGTGGGCTTCAGTAGTTGTGGCTCACGGGCTCTAGCATGCAGGCTTGGTAGTTGTGGCACACAGGCTTAGTTGCTCCGTTGCATGTGGGATCTTCCCAGACCAGGGCTCAAACCCATGTCCCCTGCATTGACAGGAGGATTCTTAACCACTGTGCCACCAGGGAAGCACCTTTTTTAAATTTTATTTATTTACAGGTATCTTTTTGAATTATGATTTTCCCAGGGTATATGCCCATTCCGAAGAGAGAAGAGTATATCCTTCCACAGGTGTGCATTCACCAGAGATTGGGCTCCTTTTTTTTTTTTTTTTTTGGCGGTACACAGGCCTCTCACTATTGCGGCCTCTCTCGTTGCGGAGCACACGCTCTGGACGCGCAGGCTCAGCGGCCATGGCTCACGGGCCCAGCCTTTCTGCACCATGTGGGATCTTCCCAGACCGGGGCACGAACCCGTGTCCTCTGCATCTGCAGGGGGACTCTCAACCACTGTGCCAACAGGGAAGCCCTGGGCTCCTTTTTATAGATATTAATGGCTCAGGTCAAAAGCTTTCCAAAAATTAAGGATAAAAGAGAATAGTGTGCTTCTTCACACATAGTCTTCAAAAAGCATCTACTGTTATAAAAAACATTTCCTCTGTGGTTTAGCAGATGCCAAGAACCTCAGATTTTTAAGACTTGGGAGATAAAGACATCCTTTGCAGACCCACCCAGTTATCCATGTTGCCCTTGATTTATTCCAAGGCTCATTTAAAGGATGAGGAAGGCGCCAGTGCCAGCAGGTGCTCAAAGCTGGTGTGCATTGCTCCCCTCTCCAGTGGAAAATGCCATGATGACTTGTGTGCTTCTTCAAAACAGTGTTTCAGGCCCCCCCGCTGCAAATGAACAACATCTCATTAGTTATGTAAACCAGGCAATTTCATATTTGAAGCTTAATAATTTTACTCTGCACATAAGCTCATTCATCAGATCCTTTAGCCTCGTGGCTTGAGTTTGGGGTTTGGGATAATGATGTGGTGTCAAAGATTAACTCTGCAGAGAGAAAAGAAAAAAGATTTTCCAAAATGGAAGAAGGAAGATTTTCTGGAGCACTGAGGAAGTGTTTGATTTTCCTAGCTTTTATCCTTTGCACAGATACACTGCTGAGGCAGATGAAATGCCCTGTTCCTCTGGCACCACCAACACCCTTTAATGACAAGCCATTCACTTTATTTAAAAAGTGATGCTTGAGTGAGAATGTAGGAGCTGGGATGAACATGGCCTGTAATCTCTTGTAAAAAACCCGGGAATCAGACCTTCAGAAGCAGGCAAAAGAAAAGGAGGAAATTCAGGAGAGGTCTTTTAGGATAGGGGGTCAGGGACTTTAATTCCTTGGGGGCCCCAAATGGAAAGGGAAATAGCTGTCCAGGGAAGGTGCCCAAGCAGGGACCTCCTGAATAGTGCAGAATGTGAACTGTGGGTGACATACTGTGTCTCACAGTGTCACCAGCTGCTCAACTCCAGCCAGTTGAGGCCTCACAGAAGCATGGGGCACAGTGATGCTCCATCTGTGACGTATTTTCAAAAGAAGATAAGGATTCAGATCTTATGTAAAACTTCCCCATGTGTAAATGCTTGTCCAGGTTTATGAAGACGTTGCGGAGCCAAGTAGAACATGACTGAGGTTGGAATGAGGCCCAGGGGCTGCTCTCTTGCATCTTCAAGGTTTGATTGTCCATGTTCGGACATCAGTAAGCAGACTGTGGTCCCAAAGAACAAAAACTCACGTATGTATGTTTATATATATGTGTGTGTGTGTTTTTTTTTTTTTTTTTGGTAAGGATGCAACTGGCCGTCTCATCAACATCATGCATGACAGGAAAGAAATTGTCCCAGGGTCCATGGGGAGAGCACTGAGATCCAGAAATCAGGAATTGCAGTAACGCTATGTGTGTCTTTCTGAGAACACGTGGTCTGTGTTTCCGCCCTTGTAGGCACATCGCTATGTGTGTCTTTCTGAGGACACGTGGTCTGTGTTTCCGCCCTTCTAGGCACATCGCTCTGTGTGTCTTTCTGAGGACACGTGGTCTGTGTGTCCGCCCTTGTAGGCACATCGCTATGTGTGTCTTTCTGAGGACACGTGGTCTGCGTGTCCACCCTTCTAGGCACATCACTATGTGTGTCTTTCTGAGGACACGTGGTCTGTGTGTCCGCCCTTCTAGGCACATCGCTATGTGTGTCTTTCTGAGGACACGTGGTCTGTGTGTCCGCCGTTCTAGGCACATCGCTATGTGTGTCTTTCTGAGGACACGTGGTCTGTGTGTCCGCCCTTCTAGGCACATCATCTCTCAACTTTCCCCTGCAGACTGTTTCCTCTGTTTGTTTCCAGGTTTTGCTCTTTCACTTCTGAGGCCTGTATGTGGCTTTGTTCAA